>NW_024543220.1:12204423-12823076 GCF_018167655.1 Microtus oregoni | reverse complement strand
CATCAAGGGCCAGGCTGGATGCTCCCCTGAGCCCACGGGTCTCCCCAGTCGAGAGGGGACCTGGATGCTCCCCTGAGCCCGTGTCTCCCCAGTCTAGAGGGGACCTGGATGCTCCCCTGAGCCCGTGTCTCCCCAGTCTAGAGGGGACCTGGATGCTCCCCTGAGCCCGTGTCTCCCAGGTTGGCCAGGTGACAGAAACAAGAAAAGGGAGGTTGAGAGCCTTGCGTACTGGCTTCACAAAGGCCGATGCTGACACAGAGAAGGGTGGGGCATTTCTGGATGGCCATGAAGGACGGGGGACGGATGCCCAATGCCTTTTCCCCAGGGAACGGGAGAAGGCTGCTACTGTTGCTGGCTTTGCCCTGGGCTTGGGTGAGGGGGGCTTTGCCCAGTGTCAAGGCCTCAGGAGAAGGCAGGGCCTCTGCTAGCTGCAGAATGGCTCTGGGGATCCTCTGACCACGGCCCAGACAAGGTTTTCATCCCTCAAAATGGGTCTGGCACTGGGAGGTTGGCACAGCCTGGATAGGATCTGCTCTTCCCCTCACTCTCCCGTGTGCCAGGGACACCATCACTTCCTCTAGCTCTGGAGAGCCCTGGAAGCTCCACAGATAAGCGTGATCAAAAGATCAGGACTGGGAGAACAGCACCCCCAGGGCAGAGTGGAAGACTACAGATTGGGAGGCCTCCTTCTTGGGATGTGGAGGAGGGTAGTAAGCTGGGCGGTGGTGGCACACGCCTTTAATCCCATAACTCGGGAGGCAGAGGCAGGTGGATCTCTGTGAGTTCGAGGTCAGCCTGGTCTACAAAGTGAGTTCCAGGACAGCCAGGGCTACACAGAGAAACCCTGCCTTGAAAAACCAAAAACCAAAAAATAAATAAACAAATAAATAAATAAAAAAGAAGGGGGTAGTGGTAGAAGTTGGGAGGGGGGAGCGGGGGAAGGAGGAAGAGGTGAAGAAGCCAGGCTCAGGTGACAAGGGCAGCTGCTGGCAGCCTGAGGTGGGGCAGGGGAGAAAAGCAGGGTAGAAGGATCCAGAAGGTATCCCTCAGGGCTCAGGAGACTCTTTGGTGGACTCTGTAGAGCAGATGTGACATTGGGCTAAATCCCTTGTCCACGCTGGGGCCGTTGTCCTAAGCCCCACCACCCTGGCCTCCATCCAGGTAGGCCGCAAATGCTGTCTCTGCATTTCTTTTGTTCTGTTTGACTTTTAAAAAAATAAAAGCTTGATCGGAAAATATGTCTGGAACTCTATGGCGAGGGGAGGGAGTGGGTGGGAGCGGTGGACAAGGAGCGAGAGGACTTGGATGGGCAGGGTAGCTAGATGGCCTCAACGTAGTTGGCAGGATAGAGGCCCAGCTGCCCGCTGTCAAGCCGCCCGCGGCACCAGCCCTGCTCATCTTCTTCTCCCAGCTTGGTGAGCTCGTCTCCTGGGGAGGGGGACACGAGGGCACCTTGTTATGATGGACAGGCACTCAGTCCGAACTGTCCCTTAGCCCAAAACTGTTAAATGAACCCTCCAGGGCACTCCAACTGAATTACCTGGACTCCAATTCGGGGCTACACCTCACTCAAAAACCAAGTGCTGCCCCGGACCCACTTCAGCCAGCACCCGAGACTCGGCCCCATCCTCCATGCCTAAACCTCTGCCCTGGCCCCCTTACCTGCCAACCCTTGAAACACCTGTCTCCAAGCCTTGCACTGCCCAATCCAAGCCCCGTCTTCTCTGCTAGCCCCGCCCCCTCAGCCCTGCTCGCTTACCCGCCTTGAAGCTGAGTTCGTCCTGTTCCTGGCCATCGTAGTCGTAGAGCGCCCGCACACGTACCCCTTTGGCGTCATCCTCGAAGGGGTTGGCGCCGCCATTGGCCTCATTGCCCCCGAAGGGGTTCCCGCTCTCATCGTCTGACCACTCGGCGGCGTACGGTTGGCCTCGGTCATAGCTGCTAACACTGGGGTGCAAACGGAGGTCCCGATCAGCGGCCTTGACCCCATCCTATCAATACTCTCTCCTAAACAGAGCTTGGGTCCAAATTCTACCGAGGCTGGGGCAGAGACTGGATGCACGGGGCGGGGTCAGAGCCAGTGACCCTCTGACAACTTGAACCTTGTGCCTTAGTATTTCAGCTCCTGAGGGAGGAAGTGTTGCAGAGGACCTCGAGACTGTCTGACCCTGTGACCCTGTGAAAGAGGCACCATCCCTAAATGGATACCAGCTAAGATCTGGAGTGGAGAACCTTCTCTTGGACATGTTACCTCGTCGCTCAAGACAGGGTTTCTCTGTAGCTTTGGAGCCTGCCCTGGAACTCGCTCTGTATACCAGGCTGGCTTCGAACTCACAGAGATCCGCCTGCCTCTGCCTCCCGAATGCTGGGACTCAAGGCGTGCGCCACCACCGCCCGGCAAAATGCACATATTTACACATTCCCCGGCTGGTCAGAGGCTTGAATCCATTGATGTGGGAGCCTAGAATACTGTGTACCTCACTCACAGCAGTCTTGAAGGGTCACCCATCTGCTTCTCAGTGGACACATGGTAGCTATGGTCTGGGGTAATTTCTTGTCTTCTTGGATAAAATGTATCTGTCCCAGTATGTTGGTCTCCCTCCTACGCAGGAACTCCATGGAAGGTACTCACCTGCCACGGTCCCCAGCCTGGGATGTGGACTCTACAGCCCCTGTGGCATTGCTCAGTGTGGCCCCCTCTGCCTTCTTAGGCGGTTTCTCCTTCTTGGCAGTGGTGTGGGGGAGGTCTGGGTTCCACTCCTGGGGGTGGAGAGAAGTCAAGCCAAAAGGTCTGAGCTGTCAGGACCCTCCTAACCTGCTAAGGATCCCCCCTTTACCACGCTTCCCACTCTCACCTCAAACTGAGGCCAGTTCATGGGCATTCCAGGGCCACTGGTGCTGCGGAACCACCTGAGGTCCTCCTGGGCATCGGCACCCCTGATGGCCTGCTCCAGTTCTCGGTAGACGTGGGTGTAGCTGTGCAGGAGAGGGCCACAGGGTTCCCATCTCATTCAGAGGCTAGGACGCTAGGCACATCCCAGCCAGGAAGCAGAAGCATCCCCTTGCCTTTTGTTAAAATTGCATTTATCTATTTTACATGTGTGTGTGTGTTTTGCCTGCATGAATGTGTTTACGCCATGTGTGTCCCTGGTGTTCTCGGAGGCCAGAAGAGAGCATTGGATTCCCTGCAGCTGAAGTCAGGGTGTTCGTGGATTCCCTGGAGCTGAAGTCGGGGTGTCTGTGGATTCCCTGGAGCTGAAGTAGTGGTGTCTGTGGATTCCCTGGAGCTGAAGTCGGGGTATCTGCGGATTCCCTGGAGCTGAAGTAGGGGTGTCTGTGGATTCCCTGGAGCTGAAGTCGGGGTATCTGCGGATTCCCTGGAGCTGAAGTAGGGGTGTCTGTGGATTCCCTGCAGCTGAAGTCAGGGTGTCTGTGGATTCCCTGCAGCTGAAGTCAGGGTGTCTGTGAACTACCAAGCAGGTGTTGGGAATCTTGGTGCTTTGCTGCTGAGCGGTGTCTCCAGACCTTTAACTTGTATTTTTGTTTGTTTTAGTTGTTCGAGACAGGGTTTCTCTAAGTAGCTCTGGCTGTCCTGGAACTCACTCTGTAGACCAGGCTAGCCTCAACCGCACAGAGATAGGTGGGTGCACCTACCTCTGTCTCTTGAGAGCTGGGATTAAAGGTGTGTGCTGCTACTATCTAGCTTTTAACTTTTTTTAACGTTTTTTTTTTTCCTGAAACTTTTGTTTTGAGACAGAGTCTTTCTATGTAGCCTTGGCTAGCTTTGAACTCATAGAGATCTGCTTGCTGCTTCCCAAGAGCTGGGGATTAAAGGTGTTCAGCAAGACATTTTTTAAGAGACTTATTTTTATTTATGTGTCTGTGAGTGGATACCACATGTGTCTATGGCCTGGAGGCCAAAGGTGGGGCCACCACAAGGGGGTGCCGGGAACCCAACTCTGTAGGAGCAGCAAGTGCACCAGTTGAGTCTCCAGCCCAAGATTTATTTATCCTTTAGTTTTATTTTATATGTGTGTGCCTGTGCATCTGACTGCAAGTGTCCCCAGAGGCCAGAAGAGGGCGGCAGAACCTCTGTCACTGGAGTCACAGTCAGTTGTGAGCTACCCGATGTGAGTTCCAGGAACAGAGCTCAGGTCTTCCCTTCAGCCCCAGCCAAATGCTTCCTGGGAGCAGCCCTGGCTCTCTCAGCCCCAGTGGCCTGACCATGGCCATGCACGGACACCCAGGATCGTGTTTCTGGGGTAACTAGAGAGCACCACCCCACCCCTGCAACAGCTGCATCTGCAGACTCTCCCAATACCCCCCTGCAAGTCCCCCTGCCCTCGCCTCCCATCACCAGACCTGGGACTGAGTGGGCCATGCACAGGTACCTGCTGTTCTCTGCTAGATTGAGGTGCCGTTTGATATCTAGCAGGACTTCCTTGAGGAAGACCAGGCGCTTCTCCTCAAACTGCTGGCACTGCTCGAACACCTGCTCCATGCCCTCCATGTACTGGGGTGTGGTTTTGCCCACATCCTCCAGCACCTTCTCATACTTCTCCTGAGTCTGTGGGTACCAGGGCGGAGGATGGGGTGAGGCCTTATGAGGCCTGCAACTCCTAGCTGCCACCCTCAGGACCACCCCCATTCCCACAGGAGCCCTTTGCACATCCTCCCCACAGGTATCTTCTGCACGTCCTCCCCACAGGGACCTTCTGCAGTCCTCCCCACAGGGACCTTCTGCAGTCCTCCCCACAGGGACCTTCTGCAGTCCTCCCCATAGGGACCCTTTGCATGTCCTCCCCACAGGTACCTTCTGCACGTCCTGCCTGCACTTGTCCACTTTGTCCAGAAGTTTCTTCTGCTGCTCAGGGGTGACCGACTGCTCCGTCTTACTGTTCATCTCCCGAGTCATGGCCAGCTTCTCCTCTTTGCAAGCCAGATGATAGGCCTTCTTGGCCGCCTCCAGCTGTGGGGAGAAGGCCAGGGTGGGTGTGCACGTGGTCACCCCTCACCAATACCTAACTGCCCATCCCCCGACACTATGGAGCAGCCCTTTTAAGAGGCAAGCGGCTGCTGGCTCTGGCTACGAGGCTTTGCCCAATGCCCTCATCTGCAGGAGCTGCCCCACACGACACGGCTCACAGTCTCTGCAGACATGTCCATCATGGGATCTGTGGAGCCATCTGGCTGTGTGCTAGGGGAAGCACACTGGGTACTAGAGACCCCATGTGAACAGTTCTTTCTGCAGATGTTGAGGTCCTGTGAGTGCCCTCCCTCTTCACAGATGCCCTCCTGTGACATGCCACCCCTGAGCTGGCCCCTGTGAGTGCCCTCCCTCTCCACAGATGCCCTCCTGTGACATGCCACCCCTGAGCTGGCCCCCCCATCCCGCCTGTCTGAGGCACCTCCTTCATCTTCTTGGCCCAGGGCTTCTGGGCCTTGCGGAAGCCATCCTCTGCCTCCTTGGTCTCCTTGAAGCCACCCATGATCTGCTTGTGGTAGGCGTCCTTCTGCCAGTTCTTGACCTTCTCCAGGTCCTCGTTCAGCAGGCTGTTCTTCACCTCCTGGTGCAGCTCGCTCACCTTATCTGCCTCTGTCATCATGGCACCCCAGGCCCGCTCCAGACTGCCATACTGCGGACCTGAGGGAAAGTCAGGGAGCTAAGGGACCCCAGCACACAATGCCCACAGTCCTCTGATGCTTCCCCTCTTCCAGGGGCAACAGAAACCCCTTCCCACACTGTCCCCAAACTTTTATCCATCCTCTTTTTTTATTTTCTAAGTTGTTGACTTTCTGAGACAGGGTTTCTCTGTATAGTCCTGGCTGTCCTGGAACTCGCTCTGTAGACCAGGCTGGGCTCAAACTCACAGAGACCCACCCACCTCTGCTTCCCGAGTGCTGGGATTAAAGGCGTGTGCCTTTCTGAGCTTTATAAACTCCCTGATTATGACAGCCGAAGGATGGTGGCCCGAGCAACTGGCGTTCTTCGATATTTGGAGAGTTTGGGAATGGGGGTCAGGGTGCTAGTGCTAACTTCCCAAAAACAGTTCAGAAAAAAACGTGCATGCTAACGGAGGAAAAGCCTGGGGCAGATCTCAAGTTTATGGCCAGCCTGGGCTGCAGAGGGAGTTCTAGGTACTCTAGGTGTGAGGGTTACAGTCTGTCTAAAGAAACAAGAGAGATGTTACGGGGGGGGGGGGGGGGGGAGATAGAGAGAGGGAGAGAGAGAGAGAGAGAGGGAGAGAGAGAGAGAGAGAGAGAGAAGCTAGGCATGGCCAGCTACACCTGGAATCTTCAATTTAGGAAGGGGAGGAAGAAACATCAGGATTTCAGGATCATTCTCAGCCACACAGAGGGTTGGAGGTCAGCCTGGGCTACATAAGATTCTGTCTCAAAATGAAACAGAAAGCTACAGTGAAATGTTATTGTTAGTGGTGAAGCTGGCTCAGGGTAGCCAGGGTTTCTCTGCACTATAAATGTGACTTTTTGGGACGTTTCTTTCAAAAGAAAAACTGATGATTGTGTGTGTGTGTGTGTGTGTGTGTGTGTGTGTGTGTGTGTGTTTTCATTCTCGAGTTGTACAAAGTAGGAGAATAAAGGGGCACCCTGATTGTGAAAAGCCCTGTGGCTGGGATGCTGGTGCACTGGGGTCCCGCCCTGGGGCACCCGCTAGAGCCCGGGGGTGGGGCACCTTTCTCGATGAGCTGACGCCAGCGCTTAGCCCAGTCGGTGAGCTGCTGCGCATAGGCTTTCTCGATCTTGGCGCGCTCCTGCACGCAGCTCATGAGGTCGTTGCACAGGCGGTGACCATCGTCGATGCGTTTCACCGTCCGCTTGTAGTTCCCCACCTGGCGGCAGAGCAGCTAGTGACCGGGAGCCCCTGTGATCCTGGCCCTGGCCTGCAGGGGGCGCGGCGCCTCCTGTCATCCACCTCGCGGAGTCCCGGAACTCCACGTCAGACCACACGGTCTCCACCTACCCACCTCCTCCAAAACCTCCTCACTGCCATAAAAAGCAGAAGGGGTTTTATATAATTTGGACTTGGACTAGAATGAATTATTCATTTTGCTCTTGTGAGCTAAATCTATTATATTTATACGAGTCATATAAGCGCAAGCGGAGCTACTGTTTCTTGACATAATATTATGTTTTGTGGACATCTCATTAAGTACTTATTAATCTAGGCCCGCCAGTTTGCTTTTTGGTTCCAAAGCCAAAAGCAATATATATATATATTTTTTTTTCCTCCAAGGCTCAAATACTCTCAGAAGCCCCTGAAATGCTGGCTTATAGACCCAGCTCTCCGGTTCAGAAGTCCACCCTCTGCCCACCATGCAGGGGGTAGAGCGGGAACAGCTAGGTAGGCTATGAGAACTGTGAAGTACAGCAGACGCTGGTGGGAAGGGCTGGGCATTGTCCACTCGGGAGGGACCTGGTCCCAGAGTGTGAGCTGCTACAGGCAGCGTCCAGGGAGCAACTGCAGGCCTCAGCTGCCTGTTGGACACTGGGGATTCTGAAGAGGCCCAAGGAATTGGGGAGCAAGGCTGAGGTCATGGATTGAGTCGGGGTACAGACAAGAGCCTAGACCTCCGCTCACCTCCCAGAAGCTGTCTGTGACCTCGTCCGAGGCTTCATCATAGGAGCCAGACATGGCGTAGCCGGAAGGAGCCAGGCAGGTGCGGATGGGCAGTCAGGGACTTCGCGCTCACAAGCTGCAAGGGATAGGGCCACAGAGATGAGCCTCAAACTGGGATGGCGGCCTCCTGGAAGGGCTTCCCATGCCAAGGATAACCCCAGGATTCAGTCTGTAGTTTCTGGTGCGTGGTCTCCATGCCTGCTCCTTCCCTCCCAGGATTCTGCTGACAGCCTCTCCTCAAAAGCCATCTCCCTGAGGAAGCCCTCCCTTCCAGCTTATACAAGCCTTCCTCACATACCAGGGAGCGCCAGTTAGTTTCCTAGCTGGTGCCCCCCTCTCCTCAGCACCGCCTGACCCAGCTGGACCCCGACACTAGATCCTGGATTCCCCTGGCCTCAACACAGAGCCTCTGGTCTTGTTCCCTGGAGTCCCAGCTTCTGTCATGACAGGAGATCTTTCTCCCACTTATATCCCGAGCTAAGGGTTCCCCCAATTTTTCCAGTTGGACCCTGCCCGTCTTCTTTTGGCTGCCCAAGTCCTGCCTCGACGGCCCCATTAGCTGTCTGCAGTCTCCCGCACACGGCTGAGCACGTGGTTCTCCGGCCTTGGGGGTCACACTGTCATCTACACAATATCCCGGGCCTGTGTCTGCCCCGGATCTGTCATCAGCATCACAGCTGCCCAATCTAGGCCAGGCTCTGCCCCAGGGGCCAGGGGGCACACCCCTCCCCTCCCGGGCCTCACTGTCACCCAGCTGAGAATTGTTCAATGATCAGGAAACAAGCCACAGAGGACCAAGGGCTTAGCCTTCAAAGAGGCAGCCACGGCTCCTGGGCATTTCCTTGTCTGTGCGATGCAGCTATGGGCTTGAACCCTGACCCGTAAGGTCTCTGGGTGAGGGTTGACCAGCTCTGCAAGCTTCAGCTCCACCTGGGAGAGGCCACTCACTGTCCCTCAGGCTCAAAGCAAGTGGCACCAAGACATGAGGATCCTGGGTGAAGGATGCCCCTCCCCCAGCCCCGTCTCTCTCCTTCTGGGCCTGGTGCCCCATTCCTGGGATGATCCAGTATGGCCTCCTTGTGGCACCTGGGACTGAAGATCAGAATTGCCACAAGCCTCTTGGCCTCTGTGACGGGGGATGGGGCGGTACTGTCATGGCCTGGTCTCACAGGATGTATTCTCCCCCGCCAAGTATTGGCTAGGAATTCCCATTCAGAGCACAAGCCAAACAACCACAAGCTGGTTCAGTGCAACAGGACGGGTCAACAAAGGCTGGGGGTGACCCAAGTCCATGCTGCTGGGGCACTGGCTAAGGGAATGACAGAGCAGACTTGCAGCCTGCACCCATCCCAAGCCACACAGGCCAAGTGATGCGACACCATGCAGAGCGGCCTGGCTGGAAAATACACACACACACACATACACACGCGCGCACACACACACACGCACACTATATATATATATATATACATGGGACTGTTTTATATAAAAGGGACTATTTTAGAAAGACCACAGAGCAAAATGGGAATGGTGGTAAGCCTCAGAAAAGTGTGGGACTGGGAGCCGGGTGGAACGGGTCTCTCACACTGGGATCACCTGAGCCTCTCACACTTCTGCTTGTGGATAAACTGAATTTCTTTTTGTTATATATTTTATGGTCTATTTAACTTTATTTTATATGCATTGGTTTGAAGGTGTCAGATCCCCTGCAACTGGATCTTCAGACAGTTGTGGGTGCTGGGAATTGAACCCGGGTCCTCTGGAAGAGCAGCCAGTGCTCTTAACCACGGAACCATCTCTCCAGTCCCCCTGAATTTCTTTTAAATCATGTGCATGATTTTAAGGATCTCTGTGGAAGCATTCTCTTCATTTACGGTTGGCGTAGGAGTGCCCAGCCCGCTGTGGGCAGGACCACCCTGGGCAGGTGGCCCTGGGCCCCATGAGAAAGCAGGACCAGCAAGTCCGTCAGCAGCGTCCCCGTGTTTCCTGCCTCTGCTCTTGTTGACCTTCAGCCACCAACAGTGATTGGGGTGTGTAAGTCAAATGAACCCTCTCCTCCCCAGCTGCTTTGGGTCGTGGTGTCTGTTACATTAACAGAAAGCCAACTAGGACGCGTGGTGACCAGGGGTCAGGTCCTCAGGTATGTGTGGGAGTGCTTTACCCACTGAGCCATCTCCCAGCCCACGAACTGTATTTCAGAAACAAAACTAAAGTGGTGTGTGTGTGCCTGTGTCTTTGCGTGTGTGTGTGCATGTCTGCATGTGTGTGCACGTGTGTGCGTGTGTGTCTGCATGTGTGTGCGTGCATGTGCATGCGTGCATGTGGGGGGGTCTGGCTACTCTTCCAGAGGACCTGACGTCAATCCCAGCACCCACATGGTGGTTTACAACAAGCTAACTCCAGCCTCAGGGGATCCAATGCTCTTTTCTGGCCTCCACAGGCATTGTATACAATGTGGTATACAGATGCACATACAGGCCAAACACTTCTACACACAAAGTAAAAGAAATTAAAAAAAAAAAAGTTGGGCTGGGCGGTGGTGGCACACATCTTTAACCCCAGCACTCAGAAGGCAGAGGCAGGTGGATCTCTGTGAGTTTGAGGCCAGCCTGGTCTACAGAGAGTTCCAGGACAGCTGGGGCTACACAGAGAAACTCTGTCTCCAAAAAAAAAAAAAAAACAAAACAAACAAACAAACAAAAAAAAGGTGTCGTAGGTGGTGGTACAAACCTTTAATACTAGCATTTAGGAGGCAGGAGCATCTCTCCGAGTTTGAGGTCTGTTTGGTTTACATAGGACATTCATGGCTACATAGTAAGACCCTGTCTCAATGACAACAAAACCAATTCACCCTGGAGTAAGAATCTACGGCCTGGGAGCTTGGCTGAGGGTGTCCTCCCAGCATCAGCAGGGACAGTCTGACTAGGACCTGGAGTGTCAGGCCGAGAGCCCCAAGGCTCCGACAGCAGGGCTTGCATGACTCTCCTGGGCTCCCAGCTGAGGTAGCATGTAGCACAAGAAAGGTCCAGTACCAACTTGCTCTGACTCTGGGCAGTTATGTGGTCCCTCTAGGCCTTGTTGGAAAATGACCTGACTTCAGAATTAGATGTGGGACTGGAAAGACGACCCAGAGGCTAGGAATGCTGGCTGCTCTTCCAGGGGACGGGAGTTTGGGTCCCAGCACCCTTGTCAGGTGGCTCATAACCTCCTGTAAGTCCAGGCACCAGACCCACACACAAATATACACATGATTAAAAATAAAAAGTCTTAATTTATGAGAGAGAGAGAGAGAGAATGAATTAGTTGAGTTATCCAGCCCAGTCCAGGGCAGATTCTAGGCCGTGTGTGTTCCAGCTACTCCGGGTTGCACCCACATGGGATGTGCTTAGAAGGGAGGCAGGTTAGATGGTGGAAGAGGGGTGTCAAATGAGCCCCCAGTGCCACACACACACACTCGCAGGCAGGAGGAGGTTCTCTTCCTACAAAAGGCCACGTTCTTCTTAATGATGGGGCTGTTTCAGGGGTCAGGAAGTGGGTGTGACTGGCATCTGGCACTTCCTGTGTCACACCCAGCAGGCTCCTAGGCGAGGCAAAGGCCACCACATCCGGTTCCCTATAGCCGGTCATCATCAATATCAACAGGTGGCAATCACCAAGTCATGGGCTCAGGGGTGTCACTGTGAGGAGTCTGTCGGGGCCTGGGTAAGTATGACAGGGTCCCAGGGAACAGTCATTCCAAGGTGACCAGCTGCCCAGCAGCTAACACTGCTTCAGGCCATGAGGGTCACAGCAACAGCCAGTAAGCACGGGTTTGCTTGTCTGTCCTGTGTCTGTACCCACTGGCTTGGAGGTGGAGCAAGGACCAAGCAGGTGGGAGACTCTAGGGGCCAACGCCCACTTGGCGGGACTGAAGGGGCACACCCAGAGTGGAGGGGGCTCTGGTGGAGAGTGGAGTAGAGGGATGGACACAGGGAAAGGAGCCTTTCCCCCAGGGTGCACGGGCATCTACAGCCAGGGGTGGGGGGCAGAGGAAAGATAATACCGCTGGGGGCACTCCTGCCTAGCGACATGGGAACCCCTGGTTCCCAAGCCCCCTGATGCTGGGGTTGAGATATGTACCAGCAGCTCCCCACTTTCCTCTCTCTCAGCCTCACAGAAGCCTCCTTCTCCCCATCTCCTGGCTGCTGGTCTGTGTCTCTTGGGAACTCTAACTAGCAGTCCCTGAAGGGAAAGAGCACCTAGGATTGGGAGCCCAGAGTCCTGCTCCAAGTCCACTTTCTTTATTATATAGCACATATTATTGTTGCTGCTGGCAGGCCTTACGTAGCCCAGGCTGCCTCACATTCACTATATAGTAGATGATGGTCTTGAGTTTTTGATGCCCCTGCCTCCACCTCCCCAGTGATAGGGTCACTGGGCTATCATGCCCAGTGTACACTGAACAGGACTTCTGCGTGCTGACAAGAGCTCTCAGCTGAGTTGGAGCCCCAGCCACTGCTGTAAAAGTGGTGATGACATCAATGCTGGCGGGCACCAGCTCATATTCACTGAGAGTCCACTCTGGGCTAGGTACCGGTCTACATGCTTTACGTGTACCTCATCTACATGTAAAGGCGGAGAAACTGAGGCACGAGGCAGATAAGATGGCACAGCCAGGGCCACGAAGGTGGTGAATGGCGGAATTGGGTCCAACCCTGGCTACAGATAAAGACCCCCCCTCTCTTCGGGTCCCTTCTGAGCCCCGCCTCCCCAGGAGAAGAGGAGGAAGCCAGATGAGAGCATGGGGTGTGGGTGTGTGCGAGCGGGCAGAGAGGTGAAGCAGCAGGCCTAGGTCACACAGCACCCAAGGCACTCTGGGCTGGCTGGGTCCTCCTCTGTCCCTGCTCCCAGGTGTCCAGCCCACCACTGCAATGTCCTCAGACTCCTGGGTCAGTCAGAGCAGCCTCCAGTTCCACACACGCCCACTGGCTCCCAGCTCTCTTCTCCCTTAGAAATGGTCAGATCAAGCCAGGCAGTGGTGGCACACACCTTTAGTCCCAGCATTGGGGGGCAGAGGCAGGTGGATCTCTGTGAGTTTGAGGCCAGTGTGGTCTACAAATAGAGTTCCAGGACAGCCATGGCTACACAGAGAAACCCTGTCTAGAAACAACAACAACAAAGAAATAGGCAAGGCAGACAAGCCTCTGTTGGGATGCCATGCAGTACAAAGAAGTGGGCTTAGCGGTGAGGTGCTGTGTTGTCCCGCACATCCCTCCCCACCCCACCCCTCCTCCAGTCCAGCCTCCTCTGGCCGTGCTTCCTCAAGCCTGCTGCCCCTGGTCACTCACACAGAACTCTCCCAATCCATTGTCTCCTCACACCCCTCCTTCAGTGGGGGTTCAGGACCCCACCCTGGCTTTGCAGCACACTGACCCCCAGGCCATGGAGGACTGAAGACTGGGTTCAAATCACAGTGCTGCCACTTCTCAGTGGTGGGACCTCAGCTACCTGAGCCTCAGTTTCCTCACTTGGGGAGCCGAGGGAGTGCATACCACCTATCCTGGGGCAGATGGAGAATGGGTCACCAGCACAGTGGGCAGAGGCAGGCCGGCCTTGCTCTATGGTCAACACCGCTGAGTCAGCCAACGGCTGGCGCTCCTCCTGAACTGCTGGGTTCATCTCGGACGCCGGGGTCCTGGTGAGAAGCCGGGCCTGGGCATGTGTCGTGGTGCACCCCTGTTCTCCCAGCAGGCAGTGGTGCAGGCAGGAGAATCAGCCTTCCCTATACGGCTAATTTAAAGCAGCTTGACCTACATGAGACCATGTCTCGGATAAAACAAACAAATGCATTTGACCCTATTTCATATGCCTGCAGGTCCCCAGGGGACTTCTCTTCGAAATGATGGCTTCACAGATGCTGGCCCCTAAAGGAGACAGCAGGCAGAACTCCTGTCTCACCTGTGCTGCGGGGCACCAGGGAGACCCAGGGCCCAGGGGGCGCTACTGAGCAACCAGAAGCTTGGTGGACTCCAGAAGGGGTTAGAGGGCAGATCCTCAGAGGGCACCCTCCAACCTGCTCTGGATTTTCACCCCCAAACACAGTCCCACATGTGGGACTACTCCCAGCCTGGTGAAGGACTCAGCATGTCCTGCCCCACAGATCTTCCCTGGGTGAGCTGTTGCTGGACGGGGAGGCACAACATGTCCCCGCCACCTTAGGGCACACACATTCTGGTGAGATGGTAACAGTAAAGAAAGGCCTTGAACTGTCCAGCAGGAGTGAGGCTTGGCCTTCACCCCAGGCTTTAGCTCCAAGTCTGCAGGGCAAGGGACCCAGGGGGCTCTACCTTCCCATCCTGCCTCAAGGCAAAGTGTGAGGGGTCTTAAGTGAGTACCCAAAGATGGGGAACAGAAGGGGGGGCTGGGAGCACCGCCGTCTGCCCTCTGCTCTAGATTCACCCCCTTAGCCAGTGATCAAATGCCAGTGCCCTCTCTAGGCACCAGTCTGTCCAGTCTGTCCTGAACCCATGCATCCAGGACAGCTTTGCGTAGAGCTATGCGGGCATGGGTAACGCTCCTGGTAGGGACATGACGGGGTTTTCCCACAGTAGAGACCCCAGGTGACAGAAAGAAGGAGGGAGTGCTGGCAGGATGAAGTGTGGTGGGGGCAGTTGTGGCAGCTTCCTCTCCCAGCATTCCAGTCTCTCAGGGGAGTCACACCGCATCACAGCCTGGGGCCTTGGACCACTGCCTAGGTAAGGACGCTGCCCTCCCACTGCGGACATCAAATCCCAGAGCCCCCTGAAGCTCAGGAGTGTGCCAGTCCCTCCTGAGGCAGGGACCCTGGCTCTCAGAACAGAGGCAAGCTGCAGTGGAGAGCTCCGAGCCTGGGACGACATTCTAAGGGGCTGGACTGGCGAGACAGAGCAGGCCGCATGCTGACAAGTACTGTGGAGAAGGATGGCATGGAGGGGGGGAGGGGACCACGGCCAGGGCTGGGAACTGTGCTATACAAAGACCCGAGGGAGGAGCATCCAGCCTGAGGGCCCAGCCAGGGCAAAGGCCCTGAGGTAGAACCACAGCATTATGGTGGCAGCTGACTGAGCAGAGGTAGGACAGAGAGGTCTGGAAGGCATAGGGGCGCCAGGTGGAGGAGGAGGATGACTTGGGTCTTCCAGGCCAGGAGACCTGAAGTTTCCTCCCAGAGACAGAGGGAGAGCTGGGGTGAGGTCTGGCTTTTATCTCTAAGGTTTCCCTAGAAGACCTACAGTGGGGCAGGTACAGGGCCTCAGAGCTCCCCACTGGGGGGCACCTTGGAGAGGGGTCGCAGGTAGGGGGCAGAAGGTGGGTACAGAGTTCCTATTACTCTGAAGCCAGGGGGACTTCTAGTGGTGGGGTACAGCTGAGAGGAGAGGAGCAATGACTTTAGAATTAGGGGCTGGGCAGCTGACATATTCATGGCCTGGATGGAGCCCAGTTCTCTCTCAGCTCCAGGTCTCTGAGTGCCAGGGCTTCACGTGGGCTCTCTGTTGTGTGGGAGGAGCTCTTGGGGAAAATGGGGTCTCAGCCTGGCTGCAGATAATTGGGTATGGGTACTACACCCCACTATGACAATGAAATATATAGCAAACATCACATAAAAACTGCACCCTGTCAGGAACGGGGTGGGGGATGGGACCGACGAGGCAGGAAGGGGGAAGTGGAGGCCAGGCTATGGGCAGGCGCTGGTTAAAAGACCCTGTCTTCCAGAGACAACTAAGCCCTGCTGGGGGACCAAGGTGGCAGCTGATGACCCTGAGGCCAGTGGGCCTGGCTTCAGAGGGCAAAGCACATAGAGACCATTTCAAGGCTTCATGAGGGAGGAGGGGGGAGATGGAGCTGTGAGGGGAAGATCGGCACTCCAGACCCCCTCCTTGCCAGCCCACCTCTGCTCTCTCACCTCCCAGGCAGGCCCCTGCCTTCCAGGCCCAAAACCTGTGCCCACACTCCCAGACTGTTCTTGACATTTGCAGAAATCAGCAACCCCATAACCTACAGGGGGCTTCCACCGTGCAGCCGGGCCTCTGAAAGAACTGGGGAAGGAGGGAGGCTCACAGGTCGTGCAGGACCAAGCAAAGAACTCAGTCAAATGGCCAGAGGGTGCTGGGTACGGAAGTGAGGCCCTAGCCGGAGGTAGGGTTTCCTGGCTACCTCTGCTCAGCTCCTCCCCAGCGCTCCACTCTGCCTCCTCCTCCTCCGGAGCAACAGCGGTAGCTTTTCTGCAGTGTCCCTGCTACCCCAGTAGCAGTGAGCAGGTCCCCGGCAGCACCACTGCAGAGGGACAGAGAAGGCGGAGGAAGGCCACAAGCCACCCACCCCAACGTGGAAATCCCTGGCTGGCCGGTGGGTTGGGTCAAGAGCCCTTTGAGAGTTGCAGGGTCATCCCATCCTCCCCATCCCATCCCAAGCGGGGAGGGACTTATATGTCCTGACTTGGAACCCAGGGTACAAGACCACCCAGGAGTCACCCCAGAGGTTCTGGCGTCAGACGGAGGTTTGGGACAAACGGCCAGAGACTAGCAGATCCCTGGCGGGGTGGGGGATGGGGGTTGAGGGTGAGAACAAGCGCACTCCTTTCCACGCCTGGCCCCTCCCTGTCTGGCATGGACCTGGGGAGCGCCTGAGCCCATTGCCTCTGGGGAGTGGGGCAGCTCTACAAAGTCACACCTGTGGTGCAGACAGGGAGGGAGGTACAGAGGAGAGACAAAACGACAGACAGGAGACAGTCCCAATGCGACGCGGAGAGCAGGTCCCTGGACCCCGGAGCCCCTCGGACCTGCTCGTTTGCTAGCAGGTGCACCAGCAGGAAAGCAGGGGCGCTCGGTCCCCACTCTCCACGCAGACTTCTCCAGAACCCCATCGCCTACCTGAGCCCGGCTGGGCACCGAGCTGGGGACAAGTGAGCTCTTATTGCCCTGGCTGGGCCAGGCCAGGGCCGGAAGGGCTGCTTGGCCACCTGCCCCGTGATGGCAGGTGGGGCGGGGGCCTGGTGCCGGGCTCGGGGCTCCTTGTCCTCGGGGGTCCCCTCCGGCGAGTTCTGGCTCGGGAGGCGACAGCGCCCGAACTGCAGGAGCCAGCTCCCTGCCCCCACGCGCCGGTCCTCCCCCCCCCTTCCCGACCCGCCTCCTTCCCCAGCCACCCACCGCCCGCTGCTCGTTTCTATGGCAACCGGGTAATGCTGCGCACAGATGTCCTCCTTGGGTGGACGGCAGGGGACGCCCTCTTTCTGCACCACGCCGCGGTGACCCGGGAACACTCCCGCATCTCGCATTTTGTTGTCTTTTCGCTGCCAGCACCCTCGGTCGCACATTTCCCCCCCACCATCGGCCGCCAGTCTCCCCGCAGGGTATGCTGCGGCGCTCCTGCTCCATCCTTCACACCTCACCTCACGCTGAGCTGCTCACCAAGACATTTCAGTCAGCTTGATCAACCCGGCTCAGTGACCAGACTCCCCCCCCCCCCCCAAGTCCTGCCAGGTTGACTGTGAAACTCACACAACCTAGAATTCATACCCATTATACAGATTCATGCATTTATATTCAAGACCGTCTCAAGCCTCACTGCGCAGACCCACAGAGATCTTCCTGCCTCTGCCGAGTGCTGGGTTAAGGGCGGTGCGCACCACCACACAGCCTTATTAAAAGCAAAGATTTTTTTCCCCCCGAGGCAGGGTTTCTCTGTGTAGCCCTGGCTGTCCTGGAACTCACTTTGTAGACCAGGCTGGCCTCGAACTCACAGAGATCTGCCTGCCTCTGCCTCCTAAGTACTGCGATTAAAGGTGTGTGCCACCACCATCCAGCAAAAGTAAGGATAGTTTTTTAATGCAGGTGTGTGCAGAGCCCAGTGGCCAATCCTCAGGAGCCTTGAGACAAGGTCCTCCACTGAACCTGGAGCTCACCCGTGGGCTGGCCATGGAGCCCTGGCGTCCTCTTGTCTCCACCTCCCCAGTGTTGGGATTAAACACATATACCACTAAGTCGCTGGTTTTTATGTGGGTGCTAGGGATTTGAACTCAGGTCCTCAAGCTTTTGAGGCAAGCATTTCACTGACTGAGCCATTTCCACAACTCACAGATTTATTTATTTATTTGGTTGGTTGGTTTGGTTTTTAATTTTAGAAGACAGAGTTTCTCTATGTAGTCCTGGTTGTCTTGGAACTTACTCTGCAGAGCAGGCTGGCCTCACACTCAGAGAGTCATCTTTCTCTGCCTCTCAAGTGCTGGAATTAAAGGGATGGGTCAGCATTCCCAGCTTGAAGATTTGTTTTATATCTTCTGCATGTAGCCTGCAGACCAGAAGAGGGCGCTATATCTCATTACGGATGGTTGTGAGCCATCATGTGGCTGCTGGAAATGGACCGCAGGTTAAGAGCAGCCAGTGTTCTTAACCACTGAGCCATCTCTCCAACCCTGCGTATGAATATTTTGCTGAGTCATCTCACTAGTCCCACACTTACTTGTCTGTGTGTATGTGTGTGTGTGTGTATGTGCACGCACGTGCATGCCCACCCTATGCTACAGTGAACTGGGAATTAGAAGACAGCTTGCAGGAGATATGGGTTCTGGGGTTGAACTCAGGTGACCAGAGTTGGCTGCAAGTCCCCTTCCCCCTAAGTCATCTCGCTAGCACCCCCAAAAAGTCTCTTTAGTCTTCATTTGGGGGCAGGGTCTTGATAAATTGCACAATCGAGTCTGTCTTTGCCCTCGCTGCATAGCCCAGGTTGGCCTTCAGCCTTCCATCCTCCTGAGGGCGGGGATCACAGGGGTTGTCGGGTTAATGACAACCTCATCCACATCCATCACACAAGTCCCTCTCAGCCAGAACACTGCTGCCAGCCACAGACTGCAGAAGTACACAGCACTGGAGATGCTGGCCCAAAGCAGCAAGTCCCCTGTAAGCTAGAGGCCACCAGCCACCAGAAGGCTACAGAGCCCACTAGGAAATACGCTCTGAGACCAAGACATTTTCCCAAGGTGATAAAGTCAAGAAAGGGTTGGACTGGGATTGGAACCCTCTGCCGACAACCGTTATGATCTTTGTGACTGCGTTATGAAAGACTTAATTAGAAAACGTGGCAACAGTTACCCAAAGTCTGTAGGGTTCATAACCAAGTTCAATCCTCATCTTCGGATCAAAAGCGAAACAGAGACGCTGTATCTGAAGGTGCGGTCAGTCTAGTGGTGTCACAGGGCCTGAAAATGACCTTCGAGGTAACAGCTAGCCTTGGGGAAAGTACACCATCAGTGTTCTCAGGCCTAGAGGGTGCAGGTGCTGAGTGCTCCAGGGTACAGGCTCTCTGGAGAGGGCCACGCTGGGGGATGGGAGAGATTGGGTTCCCAGGTGCTGGAGAAGCCCCTCTGCCCACCCACCAGCTCCCAAGCCAAGATCGTGTTTCTTCCAAAGAGAGCCTCCACCCAGGGACACAGAAGACAGCTGCCCCCTCCCAGTGAGCTTGACCCAGCCCATCTGCTGCTGCCTGGCAGACCCAAGTCCTGCCTTCCCACACTGAGACACCAGACGGACCCTGTGGGAGAAGCAGACCCTCCTGTCACCTCTCCACGGAGAACATCCCTGCCACGACACCCCTACCATTAGCCCAGTCTGGCCCATCTACTGCTGGGAAGACCCCACCACTGCAGCTCTAGTTTGCTCATGACCTCAGCCGTTGTCCCCAACCCCTTGTAGAGATAGCATAGAGGAGGATAATGTTATACCTAGGACACAAAGCAGCTGCCCTCCTGCCCTTCCCCGCCATATCCACTTCCACCACCCCTGCTGTGTCTTCTTGCCCAGCACCCAAAACACTCACTGCCCCTGCCCCCACCCTGGCACAGTTATCCACGTGTTCCCCAGCACCAGGGCCAATGCAATCAGAGCTCATTAGCTGCTGCTTTGCATATCATTTGCATAATGTTCCCTTGACTGTCAAAATTCCAGAATCCTCCTCAACCCCTGAGCAGCTCTGCAGAAATACAACAGACAAAGCTCCACTGGTGTGGGGGGAGGGGCGTGGGTCTATGCAGGAGGCTGAACACTGGGCACGGGAAGCAAACAGGCAGAAGCAGCATCCAGAGCCCCTCAGGCCCAAAGGAGGGCATCGGACGCCGACTGAGCAACTTGCTGAGTCCAGGCAGCAGCAGGCACAGGACTTCATAGGCATGGAAACTGAGTCTCAGAGCAGCTAAGGCTCCACCGCTCAAACTGTGGGCCCGAGGCTGAGGGGTGGTCAGTGGGAGAGCACGTGCGCATGCGCACGCACAAGAGACGAGATCGTGGGGTGAGGGTGGTAGGGCACAGTCATCATCCGAATTACCCATCAAGACATGCAGGACTCTGGTCCCCACCCCACACGGAATCCATATTCTACAAGAGCCTGGCACTTTATGTGGGAGACCCGCTGTCCAACACGGCAGGACGATGAAGCTGGCACCAACACTGCGCTGCGTCCGGATGAATCCCAGGCTACAAGTCAGGCAGTGGTGGCGCACACCTTTAGTCCCAGCACTCGGGAGGCAGAGACAGGAGAATCTCTGAGTTCAAGGCCAGCCTGGTCTACAAAGAGAATGCCTGGGCAGCCAGGGCTAGAGCCTTGAGCGTGTTCACCAAATAGTTCCTGAACACCTACTGTGTGTAGTACAAACCTGGGGCCAGCGTGGGGCACACAGTAGGTAATTAGCCAGACAGGATCCACAAGATCAAGGACCTTTCATGCCAAAAGGGGAGCTACACCACAATAAATAATGATGTAATTTCAAGCGCTAGTCTGTGTTATCAAGAAAATAATGTTGGGGGCTGGAGAGATGGCTCAGTGGTTAAGAGCACTGGCTGCTCTTCCAGAGGTCGTGAGTTCAATTCCCAGCAACCACATGGTGGCTCACAACCATCTGTAATGAGATCTGGCGCCCTCTTCTGACCTGCAGTCATACACACAGACAGAATATTGTATACATAATAAATAAATATTTAAAAAAATAGCAGATTGATGGCTAGGTGGATGGAGGATGATGGGTAAATAGCTAGATGGTGGGTGAGTAGATGCCTGGATGGCTAGATGCATGGGTCAGTGGGCAGGTAGACTGGTGGGGGCTGTGTGGATGGAGAGATGGATGATGGCTGGATGAGGGAACCAGTGTTTAGATGGATATATGGATGCAGAGGTGGGTGGGTGGATGGACATATGGATGGATGGATGGATGGATGAATGAATAGAGACATGGATGGCTGGATGGATCAGTGGACAAGGTAGATGAATATATGGGTGGGTGAATGGGATCCGTAGGTGGGTAGATCTATGTACGGATACAAGGATGGATGGATGATGAATACATTGTTCAGTGGATGGGTAGAAGAGTAGATGGATGGGTGGATGGATGGATGGGTGGGTGGAAGGATGGATGGGTGGGTAGATGGGTGGGTGGGTAGAAGGATGGATGGGTGGATGGGTGGGTGGGTGGGTGGATGGGTGGGTGGAAGGATGGATGGGTGGGTAGATGGGTGGGTGGGTGGAAGGATGGGTGGGTGGGTGGAAGGATGGATGGGTGGGTAGATGGGTGGGTGGGTGGAAGGATGGATGGGTGGGTAGATGGGTGGGTGGGTGGGTGGAAGGATGGATGGGTGGGTGGGTGGAAGGGTGGATGGGTGGGTGGATGGGTGGATGGGTGGGTGGAAGGGTGTATGGGTGGGTGGGTGGAAGGATGGATGGGTGGGTGGGTGGAAGGATGGGTGGGTGGAAGGATGGATGGGTGGGTGGATGGGTGGATGGGTGGGTGGAAGGATGGATGGGTGGGTGGGTGGAAGGATGGGTGGGTGGAAGGATGGATGGGTGGGTGGATGGGTGGATGGGTGGGTGGAAGGATGGATGGGTGGGTGGGTGGAAGGATGGATGGGTGGGTAGATGGGTGGGTGGATGGGTGGATGGGTGGGTGGATGGATGGGTGGGTAGATGGGTGGGTGGGTAGATGGGTGGGTGGGTAGATGGGTGGGTGAGTGGTGGGTAGATGGATCAGTGGGTAGGTAGGTGGGTGGCAGGAAGAACTATCCAGACAGATAGCAACAAGGGCAGTGTAACAAAGAGGGAAGCAGGGCTTCAACACTATAGACCCTGTCAGTCACACTAAACATTCAAATTCCAACAACGGAAGGAAGCCTTTTTGTTAGCTCACTGGAAGGTTTCAACAGCAAAACAAAGGTAACAGAGGAGGGGGAAAACAGTAAACCTGAAGACAGAAAAATGGAAATTACTCAAAGCTCAGAAAATATTGTCTGAACAGCAGAGAGAAAATGGGTTGTGGGGAGTAGACATGGACGGACCCTCAAGAGACTGTGACCATAACCAAAAATCTAACATGTATGTTGTCTGAGTCCAAAGAGAGAGAGGAAGGGTAAGAGCTAAGAAAGCATTCAAAGAGAGGGCAGAAAACAAAGCCCCAAATAGATAAGAGCACAGACACCGCCGAGCACCCCACACTGGGTTCTGGAGAAGCAGACGGCACGGGTGAGAAAGGGACCTTGTCGAATGGAAAACGGACAATAGTGGTTCACTCGGATGACAGTGGGACTGTACAAGGGGCTGAAAGGGAAGACTGCCACCCGCCCACCTGCGGGTGACTCAGAGTAGGGGTCTCAGTGAAGGACGGCCCCAGGAGAGCAGCTGGAGGAACAGGAGAGAAGGCTTGTGGGAGAGTCAGGAGGAGTAAAAATAGGGGGCAAGAGGACAGGCGAGACTTCTCGGGAACTTTCTAACTGTGAGCTGAAGTAACCGTTATCACGTTGTTATCACACTGTCTGCAAGCCTCTCACAGTAAGGGAGAGCCATCTAGATGAGCATGGAGGGCTTCAGACTCCGGGTGGGTTTTCTATAATCTGCCTCAAAAGGTCAACGACGCCAAGGTGACAAAAAGTTAAATATTTTTTTATGTTTTTGTGTTTTTATTGGGATTTTTCCTGAGTAGGAGCTGCCACCATGAGGTATGCCTCCTGGTGTCATATTTATATTTTGGTTATATGGTGACATATAACCAAAAGGTTAAATATTAAAATGTACATTGAAGTCAGGTGTGGTGGAGCGCATCTTTAATCCCATTAATGAGAAGGCAGAGGCAGGAGGATCTCTGAGTTCAAGGCCAGCCTGGTCTACATAGCGAGTTCTAAGACAGCCTGGTCTACATAGCAAGACCCTGTCTGAAACAAACAAGTCAGTTCCCAGTTCATTAATTGATAACACAGCTGCGGCTGCCAACTGGACCTCCTGCACTAAGAAGTCAAAGGGACATCCCTAAGAGGTGCCACCAAAGCACACAAGGGTGGAGGGTGGCTCACCGGGTGGAATGCTTGCCCAGCACACGTGAAACCCTGGCTTCCATCTCCAGCACCCCATAAAGCAGACAGCGCTCAGGAGCTAGGGGCAGGAGGATCAGAAATCTAAGGTGATCCTTGGCTATACAGTGAGTCCAAGACCCTTTCGCTGGCTGGAGAGATGGCTCAGTGGTTAAAAGCATCAACTGTTCTAGAGGACCCGAGTTCAATTCCTAGCCCCACACGGCAGCTAACAACTGTCTGTAACTCCAAGATCTGACTCCCTCACACAGACACACAGGCAAAACAACAACACACATAAAATTAAAAAAAAAAAAAAGACCCTTTCGCAAAAGGAGTTTTAAAAAAGAAAAGAAAAAGGCTAGGTAGCTGCCTCACTGAGGTTCACAACCAAAGGGCGCCAGGGAGCCCACGGCACATTCCTGCACAACACACTCTAATCTCCTCTGCTGTGACAGGCCTGAGACTCACTTCTTTGACAGAAAAACATGACCCCCATCGGTGTAAAACCAACACTTGGGATGCAGCAGCCTCTAGTCAAGTGCTATATTTAGAGATGACGCTCGGCGCTCCCATAAAGCAGCATTAGCAGTAACGTGAGGCAAACCGAGCCCAGCTTGCTGTCCCCAGGAGAGGACCGGGGGCTGTGCCTTCGATCGCGCCGACACCCTGACACTCGGAGACCTGCAAGTCCCACATCTATTTCTGCTGTTTCAACCTGCCCTGCAGGGGACAGTGAGGAAGGACAGTGGGGACATCAGACTCAAAAGTGGAAGCAAATGTCTGTGTCCCACAGTCCTTCCTCCTCTGCCTTCCTGACCAGGGTCCCCACTGCATGAGGGAGAAGGCACCAGGGTGTGGCTCAGTGGTATGCATGTACCTAGCATGTGTGAGGGAGACTCTGGTTCCATCCCCAGCGTATGTGCACACATGGAGTAGGGAGTACAGGGCACACACACATGCATGCACACACACACACATACACACACAGAGATTGGTCTCCAGCAAGGTTGCATGTGCACACACACAAACACACACTCATGGGGGCAGGGAGTACAGGGGCACAAACATACACAGAGACTGGACTCCAGCAAGGTTGCACGCATGCACACACACACATACACACACACACACGGGGGGGTGGGGAGTACAGGGGCACACACACACACAGAGATTGGTCTTCAGCAAGGTTGCATGCGCACACACACAAACACACACTCATGGGGGCAGGAGTACAGGGGCACAAACATACACAGAGACTGGACTCCAGCAAGGTTGCACGCATGCACACACACACATACACACACACACACGGGGGGGTGGGGAGTACAGGGGCACACACACACAGAGATTGGTCTTCAGCAAGGTTGCATGCGTACACACACAAACACACACTCATGGGAGCAGGGAGTACAGGGGCACAAACATACACAGAGACTGGACTCCAGCAAGGTTGCATGAGTACACACACACACACACACACACACACACACGGGGGTGGGAAGTACAGGGACACACAGAGATTGGTCTCTTGACTCAGCACTGGTTGACATATGGGGCTGTCCTGGCACTATGGGTCCTGAGCAGCATCCTGGCCTTCCTCCAACAGATACTAGCAGTATCCAACCCCCAGACATGTTAAAAACATGCAGACACTGCCAAGTGGCCCCTGGGAGCAACTGCCCCCAGACTGAGGAGCACTGGGCTGGGCCGGATGGGGCCAAAGCTTTTCAGCACAGTGGGCTCTTGTTGAAGCACAAACTGCAGGTTACCGTGGTGACTCGGGCCTGTCATCCCAGCCTGGGAGGCTGAGGAAGGAGGACGGCTAATTCGAGGTCTGCTAGGGCTACAGAGAGACCAAAGGGAGACTGTGTTAACTCAGGGTACCCTGTCTCAAAACACAAAGTAAAAAGGCAAGTTTAGCCGGGCAGTGGTGGTGCATGCCTTTAATCCCAGTACTCTGGAGGCAGAGGCTGGCGGATCTCTGTGAGTTCAAGCCCAGCCTGGTCTACAGAGTGAGTTCCAGGACAGGCTCCAAAGCTACAAAGAAACCTTGTCTCGAAAAAACAAAAAGAACAGGTGTCTTTAATGGCTGGGCCATCCCTCCAGCTCACCATGGAGCCCTGGCCATGCCTAGCCTTTGAAGGTGGGTGCTGCAGGGGATTTGAATTCAGGGACTTCTTTCCCTTGGCACTGTCTTCAATGTCACCCATGCAGGGGCATGGAGCAGCTTTGTCAGGGCTCAGTAATATTCCATCTCGCGTGTACACCACGTCTGTTTATCCGTTCCTCTGCCAATGAGCAGCGGAACTCCTTTACCGCTCTACTGTTGAGAACAATGCCCCCAAGGGCCCGGTCTCTCTTTTAAGAGACTGGGAGGTGCTTAAAGTTTTCAGTGCCCAGAAGAAATGAAGACAGAGATTTAGATTCCTGGCGCACGGAGGACCAGCTGCTTATCCGGATGGCTGTACCGCTTCCCAGTCCTGTGCACAGGGTCCCAGCTTTGCAACGTCCTCTCCAACAACGGCCATTTCCTATTTTTAGGCTAATGGCGTTACCAGTGAGTGTGAAGTGGCATCGTGTTGGGGACCTGATTTGCATTTCGCTAGCGATTACTGACACTGGACACTCATTCACGGGCCATCTGCCTGTCTTCTCAGGAGAAATGTCCATTCAAGTTCCTTTCCCGCTTGGTTTTGGCTTTAGTTTTGCAGAGCTGGGGATGGAAGCCAGGGCCTTGCGAGAGCCCAACCACCCAGCTGCAATGCTTTCTATTGCTTTATTTGATTATTTATTTATTTGAGATAGGGTCTCACTCTATAGAGCAGGCTGGCCCTCAGAGATCACCTGCATCTGCCTCCTATGTGTCGAGATTAAAGGTGTGCGCCATCACTGCCCTGCAGTGTACATGTCCAGTGTGTATGCGTGCCCAGGGAGGATAGGAGAGTGTGTCATTCACCCTGGAGATGACATGACAGGTTGCTGGAGCCGCCTGGTGTGGGGCTGGGAACGGATCACTGGCAAGAGCAGCCAGTGCTTTTCCCCACCGACTCCTCCTTCTCTATGGTCCTATATGCTCATTTTCTTTCTTTTTTTTTTTTTGGTTTTTCGAGACAGGGTTTCTCTGTGGTTTTGGAGCCTGTCCTGGAACTAGCTCTGTAGACCAGGCTGGTCTCGAACTCACAGAGATCCGCCTGCCTCTATGCTCATTTTCTTGATTTTGTTTTGTTCTGTTTTGAGGCAGGGTCTAACTGTGTTGCCCTGGATGGCCTGGAACTCACAGAGATCCTCCTGCCTCTGCCTCCTGAGAGCTAACATTAAAGTTAGGAGCCACCATGCTGCATGCCCGGCTACATGCCCGCTTTAAACTGTTGTTGAATTATGTAAGTTCTGAATAGCTGGGCATAGTGGCTCACATCTCTAACACCAGCACACAGCTAAGGCAAAAGAGTAAGAAACCCAAGGTCCGCCTAGACAGCTCAGTGAGTGTACCACACACAAATGTGGGGTTAGGAGGCAGTGTGCACAAGCCAAATTCCTTCCACCGCTCTGGTCCCTGCGAGCAAAGCCTTCAGGCTGGTCAGCCGGCGCCTCCGCCTGCTGAGCCATCTGCTGCCCCCAGCTTCATTTCTGCTTCTATTTTCCAGTTTTATTTTTTTTTTTAATATTTATTTATTTATTTTTGGTTTTTTGAGACAGGATTTCTCTGTAGTTTTGGAGCCTGCCCTGGAACTAGCTCTTGTAGACCAGGCTGGCCTCAAACAAGCCTTTTGTGCCAGCACTTGGGAGCAGGACACAGGAGGAAGAGGGGGTTCAAGGCCAGCCTGAGCTACAAGTGAGATGGGCAATGCAGTTGGGCTCTGAGGACCAGCAGGCCTGGTGAGGCTCCTAGTGCCCACCCCCCATTGGGGTGGTAAAGCTCTGGCTTCACTAACTAGCCACGGGCACTCTGCAGTCCAGCTTCTGAACACAGCCTTGAAATAGAAAGGGGTGGGTTCTGGAAGCAGGTGGAGCCAGTCCTGGATTGCAATCCACAGTTTAGTCCGAGGGGCTCTGTTGCTAACTCACCGTTTTGCTCAGGAGCCAGGCCTCATAGGCAACAAAATCTACCCTTTTCCTGCGCTCCCCTGAGCAGGCGGAGGGGACTTGGACGCGCCAGGCCACCTGAGTTGCTATCTAGTTGTGTGATGATGTGTCTGCTGGGGCTGGAAGTGGGTGCTGGGATCAAACCCCTGCTGCAGATACTTCCCTGGAGCCCCCCCCCCCCAGCCATAGAGCAGTGGATCCACGCCATGTTGCATGGCAGAGTCAGGAACATCCAGACCGCAGTTCCCTGTGCCGAGCTGAGAGAACATGGGAGAACATGGACGGGCCCTCCAGAGAACACCTCAGCAATCCCCGCTAAAGTTGTACACGTGCATACAGCCAAAGCACCAATACCCCAAAAAACAAATAAATCTTTAAAATAAAATAGCTGGGCAGTGGTGGTGCATGCCTTTAATCCCAGCACTCGGGAGGCAGAGGCAGGCGGATCTCTGTGAGTTCAAGGCCAGCCTGGTCTACAAGAGCGAGTTCCAGGACAGGCTCCAAAGCTGCAGAGAAACCCTGTCTTGAAAAACCAAAAAAAAAAAAAAAAAAAAAAAAGTTAATTAATTTAACTAAAAGTAAAATAATCGTAAAGGCCATAAAAACCAGAGCTGTCTGTGGAAGAGGGTACACTCTAAGACCACTGTGCAGTGCTCAGCCCTGCCCTCCCAGGGAATCCATCTTCTCCAGAACCACAGGGTGAAGAGACGGCTCCACCCACTGCCTAAGTGCTGTGGGTTCAAACATCAGGCCTCATGATTCCACTGGAGCCAGCAAACCCCTGACACTTCAACCATGACTGCCTCACCAGGCTCTGCCTTCCTCACAAAACAAAAGATGTTTCTTCTGTCCCCGTTGAGAGAGACACTCCTTTCTCCCATGTGAAAGAAAAAGGGACCAGGGATGGTGTTTCAGGCCTTAAAAGCATGCACCCACGGAGGCCAGAAGACAGCGTCAGATCCCTGGGAACTTAAGCTAGGGACGGTTCTGAGCCACTCTGTGGGCATTGATGATCAACAGCAGCAGGTGCTCTAGGTCGTTGAGACCTCTCCAGCCTCCTTTTATTTTGAAGACAGGTGTCTATTGCTGTGACGAGACACCATGACCAGGCCAGCACTTATACAGGAAAACATTCATTGGGGTGGCTTACAGTTTCAGAGGCTTAGTCCATTACCAGCAGGGCAGGACATGGCAGCATGCAGGCAGACATGGTGCTGGAGAAGGAGCTGAGAGTCCTACATCTTGATCTGAAGGCAACAGGAAGTGAACTGTGTCTGCACTGAGTGTAGCCTGAGCATAGGAGACCTCAAAGCCCACCCCCACAGTGACACACTTCCTTCAACAAGGCCACACCTACTCCAACAAAGTCATATTCCGAATAATGCCACTCCTTATGAGCTTATGGGGACAATTCCATTCAAACGACCACATAAGGTCGCAGCTAGTGCTCAGAAGGCACAGACAGCTCTCCCAGCCTCTCCGGACAGGGTCTCCCTCTTTAGAACACCCTGGACTCAGGAGGCACATCGGTCACAACTGACAGCCCTCCATAGAGGTGTCATCACTTCCCATACCCACAGTCGGGCGCTGGAGAGTCCACAGGTCTGGACCGGTGTGGCGACAGGTGTCTGCTGTCACAGGACCACATAGTTGCCGTCTTGCTCCGAGAGGTCTGTCCTTCAGCCCATTCCCACCAAGCTCCTAGCACCACTGGTCCCCAGTGTCTGCCTGCTTTTCCTTCCCTTGACCCTCATACAGCCACGCAGCCTTCCCAGACCGGCTCTTTGACTCTGTAAAAAGCATTTTAGCTCAGCCTGGTCCTTTCAAGCCTTAATGGCTCACATCTCTGAGTGCTAAATAATTGTCTGGACAAACTGCCCACTACTTCCTAACTTTTTAAAGGGCATCTTGATGGCTTCTAAGTCTCGGCACTTCCTTGACATCCATAAGCTACGGCAGCATAATAAAGGCCTGATGAGTTCTGTAACGAAAACCCTTACCTGGGTGTGGCAGTAATCCCGCACAGGAGAGACAGAGGCAGGAGGAGGGGAGTTTGAGGCCAGCCTGGGCTACAGGAGTCTCTGTTCCTAAAGTAAAGGAGGGGCCAGAGAGTAGCTCAGCAGGTAAAGGCCAGCTGACCTACCTGCAGACCTGAGTTCAATCCCTCAGACCCCGTGGTGAAAGAGAAAAGTAATTCTGTCCTGACCCCACCTGGACGCCATGACAGGCATGCGTACACCTGCATACAAATAAATTAAATGTAATTTTAAAAGTGATGAAGCTTTTATATCAAAGAAAGAAAAAGGCAGGTATGGGCTGGGATGTACTTCATTTGGTAGGGCGCTTGCCTGACATTCTATCCTAAGCACCAGACAAACTGGGCACGGTGGTGCACACTGGTGATACTGGGGTGGGGGCTAGAAGCAGGAAGATCGGGTGTTCAGGTCATCTTTGTTCAGGTCACCTGTGATACTGGGGTGGGGGGCTAGAAGCAGGAAGATCGGGTGTTCAGGTCATCTTTGTTCAGGTCATCTTTGTTCAGATCACCTGTGATACTGGGGTGAGGGCTAGAAGCAGGAAGATCGGGTGTTCAGGTCATCTTTGGTCACACAGTGAGTTTGAACCCAGTTTGGGACACAGGGTTCAAATAAACACCCTGTTTCAATAAAAAAGAACAGCCAGGTGGTGGTGGTGCACACCTTTAATCCCAGCACTCGGGAGGTAGAGACAGGAGGATCTCTGTGAGTTTGAGGCCAGCCTGGTCTACAAGAGCTAGTGCCAGGGCAGGCTCCCAAACTACAGGGAAACCCTGTCTCAAAAAAAATCAATCAATGGCTGGGCGATGGTGGCGCACGCCTTTAATCCCAGCACTCGGGAGGCAGAGGCAGGCGGATCTCTGTGAGTTCGAGACCAGCCTGGTCTACAGAGCTAGTTCCAGGACAGGCTCCAAAGCCACAGAGAAACCCTGTCTCGAAAAACCAACAACAACAACAACAACAAAAAAAAAAAACCAATCAATCAATAGATAGATAAATATAAAGAAAGAAAGAAAGAACAAAACCCCCTCTCATAAATAAATGTTCCCTGAGTGTTGCTAAGGGGGCACAGCCCCTGAGGGAGTCCAGACCTCAGGCAGCTTCAGCCTCCGATGCACAGCCTGACTTGTGGAGCAGCAAATGGTCAGACCAGCCTGGGAGTTGGGCAGTGGGGAACAGGGAGCGTCAGAGGGCCCGGAGAGCAAACTCTAGGGGAGGTACCGCCCTGCCCTGTTTCTCCGGCTCACACCCCTTCCCAGGCGGGCTCTTCCCCACATTCCCTCCTCAGTATCAAGACTTGATTCTGTGAGTCTGGCCTGAAGCCACTGGCACCTGCCACCCATTCTCAGCCATCCAGGACACTATTGTTGGTCCAGCCAGGCCCACTGTGTTCACTGAGCTGCCTTGTGCCAACGGTGCGGAGACACCACCCGTGCACTGCCGAGCAAGATCTGCCCCCTTCCTCAGGGCTGTGCACAGACAAAGGGCTGGGAACGGGGCAGAGGTGAGGACTGGACCCCGTGACACAGGGAGGGTCCATCAGAGGGGCCTGCCAAATAGGGCAGGTGAGATGGCAACCAGTCACCCAATACCCAGGTCGGGCAGGAAGGGTGGGGCTGGAGCCGATGAGGCCGGTGATAGGGGACACAAGATACCCCGCTGGAGGAAGGAGAAAAGACGCTGGAGGAAGGAGGGAGGATGGGACGAGGAAAAGACCTCAGCGTAGCCTCTGGAATCACACACTCCTGAGGGACCTCGGCTGGTCCTGAGGCCCCTCCGTGGCTCAATTTACCCATCTGCAACTGGAAATAGAGGCCTGGGGCTATAGCTCAATGGGGGAGCACCTGCCCAGCATACTGGGCTCTAAGTTGCACCCCAGCACTGTAAAAACAAAACAAAACATCGCCAACCAAGCAGTCAGGGGACCCTGACTGTGAAGGAGCCCAGGCTCTGCAGGGGAACTGGGGTGCGGGGCGGAGGCTCCAGGTGACAAGGTCAGAGCACCCGTCACTCATGCCACACTCAATACTAATTCATCCGCATTTGGTACAGTGAGCACACAGCTGGGAACAGGCAGTCCTACGACACAGGGCAGAGCACTCCAGCAGCTGAGCCACACTTAGAGACAGCGTCTCACATAGCCCAGGCTAGCCTGGAAGAATGCTCTGTAGACCAGGCTGGCCTGGAATTCACTTTGTGGAAGAGAATGACCTTGAACCTCCTATTTCCAATCTCCAAGACCAATCTGGCTTGTTTACCTATCTATTTATGTATTTGTTTGTTTTTTGAGACAGGGTTTCCCTGTGTAGCCCTGGCTGTCCTGGAACTCTGTAGAATAGGCTGGCCTTGAACTCACAGAGTTCCACCTGCCTCTGCCTCCCGAGGGTGCCACTGTGCCGTTCAAGCTGGGGCCTTTTACAGGACTTGGGTTTCATTCTGAGCGGCAACAATGTCCCTGAAGAGTTGCAGAGAGGAGGGACACATTCCTCCATGGTCGTAGCCCAAAAGCATCCAGTTGAGGCTGAGTAGAGAGCCATGGAGGTGGGGGGGGGCATGGATTCTGGGGTCCTGAAGGCAGGGCTGAGATAGTTTCCTGCAGCTGGCAGCACCAGGAGACAGATGGACCCAGCCACCAACTCACAGAGGACCCTGCTGAACGGCACTGTGGAGCTGCAGTCGGCCAGGCTGTGGACTGTGCACAAAGCAGATGACTCAGGAGCAGAAGGCAAGGGTAGGAAGGGGCCCAGGTTCTCAGCCAATCAGAGCACAGGCCTGATCCGGGTCTTTTGTTGTCTTCTTTTGACTGCTGTTTTGGGACAGGGTCTCACGTAGTTCAGGCTACCCTCAAATCTGACATGTAGTGGAGGCTAACCTTAAATTCCTTATTCTCCTGCCTCCCCCTCCTAAGGGCTGGATTATAGGTGTGCACCACTATACCCAGCTCTTAAACTAGAAGAAAGGTGGTGAGGGGGAAGGGAAGAAGAGGGAGAAGAAGAGGGAGGAGGAGGGAGAGGGGGAGGATCCATCTGAGACAACAGGAAATGGGAATCCCGACTGACAACTGATGACATTAATGAATTGTTACTTCTTAGGTATTAATAAATTGTAGGTGATTCCGCTAGACAGAGTCTCTCTCGGGACAAAGATGTAGCCCATTGGTAAAGCTCTTTCCTAGTGTGTGTAAGGCCATCTCCAATGCTACAGAAAAAAAAAAGGGGGAGGAGGAGGAGGAGGAGGAGGAGGAGGAGGAGGAGGAGGAGGAAGAAGAAGAAGAAGAAGAAGAAGAAGAAGAAGAAGGAGAAAAAGGAAGAAGAAAGAAAGAAGGAAAAGGAGGAGGGGGGGAAGGAAGGAAGAAAAAAAAAACAAGAAAAAATTGCCCAGAGAAAGTCCTTACCTTGGGTGGACAACAGGGCTCAATGTGTACAGGGGCTTGCTGCCAAGGCTGATAACCTGAGTTTGATCCCTGAAACTGACATGGTAGAGAGAACTGACTCCTCCACGTGAGCGTGTGTGCTTGACACGAATGTGCACACAAATGAAATTTAAGATACTCAGTAGAAAAATATTTTAAAATTATTTATTTGTAACAGGTAGGTGGGGGTGCAAGCCTTTAATCCCCTCAGTCCTGCCTGGATCTCCTCCCAGCCCCCAACATCTGTCCCTGCTTTAGGTCAGCCTGGGATGACCCCTCCCTCCTCTGAACAAACCGTCCTCTCTTTCCTTCCAAGTCTGCTGCTCACACAGTGGCCACTCAGCAGTCAACACCCCTGCCCAAGCTCTCTGGCCATTATGGCCCCAGCCTGGCCCGCGGGACAGCAGACGTAGGACATACACCTCTAGAGTCAGAGCACATGGCAGCGTGTCCTGCCCCAGACCAATGTTTTTTTCACAGAGTAACTAATTAAATAAAAACCTGAGGTGGACCAGGCATGGTGATGTAAACCTTTAAGCCCAGCACTTGGTGGGGGTGGGGGCGGCAGGCAGAGGCAGGCATATCTCTGTGAACTCAAGGCCAGCCTAATTCCAGGCCAGCCTGGTCTACAGAGTGAGTTCTTGGACAGCCAGGGCTACACGGTCAAGCCCTGTCTCAAACAACAAAAAACAAAACAAAACAAAACCAAATCAGGAGCTGGAGAGATGGCACACCGGTTAAGAGCACTTCTAGAGGACCCAGGTTCAATTCCCGGCACCCAACATGGCAGCTCACAACTGTGTGTACCTCCAGTTCCAGGGGATCTGACCCATTCACACCGATGCACATAAAATAAAGTTAAATAAATTAAGAGAGAAATCAAGTCCTAGTCATACATAGCCACCTGCTCCATCCTCTACACGGTACAACCATTCTTTTCCGTCTTCCGTCGTCCTTTTCCCCCAGTGTCCCCAAGCACCTGTGCCTGGTACACAGCAGAGGGCGCTGACGGACGGACAGAAGGAAGAACCCCCTACGGTTGGCACTGGGGGAGTCTGACTGCATCACGTCCTCCTGGTGGCAGCCAGCTGACCATCGTCACCCAACCAAGACTAAGACTGCCCTCGCTAAAACTGCACCTATTGGGATGGCCCCAAAGTGGGATGGCCAAAAGAGGGGGTGCCAGCACATTCTCCCCCAGAGATGTGGGGGTTTGTCCGCCACACCCTACGCCAGGAAAAGGCTTACTGTGAGGATTTGTGCAGCACTGGATTAACCCTATTTAGAGGCTCCGCCTCGCTTGTCCATCTGAACGGGCGAGCACTCTCTGGGCAGGTCAGAGAATCGGTTCACTGACACAGAATTCAAAACTGCCCTGTGACCATCAGGCCCTGAGTCTGAGTCCATGTGGCCACCAGGCCCTGAGTCTTCAAGCTGGGTGTGGCAATGTCTGTAATGCCAAGTGCTCCTACAGAGAGACACAAAATACGTAAGAACCCATGAAAGTCCGGAAGGAGCAGCACAGAACAAGGGACTCTGTCTGAAGCAAGGTGGCCCGTCAGGACAGAGGTTTCCTGTGAGGCCCAAGGCATCCCCTAACCTCCATGCTTGCACAGTTACACACAAGTATACACACACACACACACACACGCATGCACACACACAATCTCTTAGTCCTGTTCATTCCCAATAATCACCCAGGACCCCTCCCGCAGGACAGAAAGAGAGCACATAGGAGATTCTGTCCTCTTTCCCTCTCCATCCCTAACCAGCCTAGAGAGGCCAAAGGGCCACCAGGGCAAATGAGATTTAGATAAAAGACAAATCGAGTTTAAATCACTACAGTTATTCATTGTGGAGGGGTGTGAGTTCGTGCCACGGTACACATGTGTGGGTCACAGGACAACTGTGGAAGTCGTTATCTTCTTCTACCCTGTGAGCCCTCAGTCGGCAGCCAGCCATCTTTACCCTCCGAGAGACAACGGCCCCAGATGTTTCTATTAGGGCGAAGTCTAGGACTGTCACACGGGAACATGAAGCGTGTTCTGTCATTGCGATGCCATGAAAAACCCTCTTTTTGGTACAAGTTTATAATGCAACATTTGGTATATATTTATGCTAAAAAGCATATATATTTAAACAAATAAATTTATTTATCTGAGCTTTTTTTTTTTTTCCAGTGCTGGGATTTGACCCAGGGCCTCTGGGCCCGCTACACAGCACTATACTATGGAGCCACATCCCCATCAAATTCAGATTTCACCATTTAACCAGGCGCCTGCATCTTATCTGATGCCCCAGTCCAGCCCATGCCAGCTTCTATGGTTTTTGATATATTTGTTTTATTCTATGTGCACACGTGTTTTATCCGCATGGATCCCTGTGCACTGCGTGTGCCTGGCCCCTGACGAGGTCAGAAGAGGGTCCCGGATGCTCGGGACTGAAGCGTAGTTCTGACCTGCCCTGTGGGCGCTGGGAATCAAACCCAGGGAGGTCCTCTGCAAGAGCAGCCAGCGTGCTCACCTAATAAACCACCCTCCTTCCAGCATTTCCACACCATGTGATGCTTAAAAAGTAGACACGGCCTCTGGTCCTCCAGCCTTGAGGAGCCCCAGTTTGAAGGCCAAAGGCATTTCTCCAGCCCCACAGCCCCACTCCCCTTCTGAGCTGGCAGCACTCACTTGGTTGGCATCCCAGCTCCTGCCTCCTCCCGCAGTCCACCTCCCCCCTTCCTCTACCCTTCTTGGAAGTGAGCATCAGCCATGGTCCTGGCTGCTCAGGACACCATCTATAGATGCCCCACACGGTCCCCAGCAGCAGTGCCTGAGGATGCTGGGACCTAACTGGACACAGCTCTGAGAGTCCCTCCAGCTATTCGGAGCCTGTGGGGTTATCTGTGACCGCCATTGTCTCAGGATTAATAATAATAATGAAGAAGAAGAGGAAGATGGAGAAGAAGAAGGAGGAGGAGAGGAGGAGGAGGAAGAAGAAGAAGCAGGAGGAGGAGGAGGAGGAAGAGGAGGAAGAAGAAGAAGCAGGAGGAGGAGGAGGAGGAAGAGGAGGAAGAAGAAGAAGCAGGAGGAGGAGGAAGAGGAGGAAGAAGAAGAAGCAGGAGGAGGAGGAGGAGGAAGAGGAGGAGGAGAGAAGGAGGAGGAGGAGGAGGAGGAGGAGGAGGAGGAGGAGAAGAAGAAGAAGAAGAAGAAGAAGAAGAAGAAGAAGAAGAAGAAGAAGAAGAAGAAAGGTAGCCAGGGCTATCTATATAGCACAGAGGGATGCCCTTGCGCAGAATCCCCCATGATGATGAGGTGTGGCTCAGCAGACCTAGCTTGTCATAGTAAGTTCCAGGCCCTCCCCAGGACACCCATTCTCTCAGCTCCTCCTCTTGCTTCCACAGGGGGATGGCCCATATCAGCGAGCTCCTTCCCTGATGGCCTTCCCTGTCCTTCCTGGCCTCCCTTCTCCAGTGAGGTCTCCCACAGCCAGTCATTCCTGCTGGGGATGCAGGCATCTCCTGAGGAGGGAGAACCTTGCCTGAAGTCATGGTGGAACCACCACGTCAGGCTTTCACAAGTTAAGTAAAGTCTCTCTGTGTCAGGCCTTGGGGACACCAGACCAGGACACACACACCCCTGTATCCATGTGGAAAGATGTCACTCTCAAAACCTGAGGCAGGGTGATACCAGAGGATCCGAGAAGAGGGGAGCAGGATGGGGTGGGGACACAGCCAAGGAAGCTTCTGAAGAGGAAAGGAGAGTCTCAGAGCAGTAGAAGGCAGAGCGGGGGCGAGGTGGGGTCAGCTGACTGGGCACAGTGGCACAACCTCGTCAGAGGAGCAAGGCTGCCCAAGAAAGGCCCTGCAAAACCCCATGCTGCTTTACACACAGCTCCTGGAAGAGCCAGGAGAGCCAGGACAGCCTGCTGGGGGCTCGCTCAGCCCCAGAGCATGACATGGGCTGTCTTCTTAGAGCTGGGACCGAGGGTCTGAGCATAGCGACACAGGAGAAATCACCAGCCCGGTGGCTTGAAGAAAGGGAAGCCCTTAATGATGGGCCAGATTCCCCAAGGACATTAGGGGGCCAACAAGACAGTCAGGAGCCAGCAGGGCGGAAGCCCTTCCAAAAGTCACAGCTGCCTCTCAACCCCAGGTCCAGAGGAGCTTCATGGCTCTTTGGTCCCGGAAGTGGGGGGGGGGGGCGACAAGAGGAGGATGGGGAAGGCCGGGATGCGCAGGTAGAAAGACCAGAGGGGGTTCCCTTCCATCTTTCAGCTTGCTAGCAAATGCCCAGAATTTACTCATTCATTCATTCATTCATTCATACTGCAGACATTTCTTCAGTGATGAGCCCTTCTCAGACACCGGAGCAATGACAGAGACAAATCAGATTCTTAGCCTGAAGACACTTTGGTCTAGAGGGCGACAGACCAGACATAAATAACCTCAAGGCTGACAGGGTCCAGGAACACGGTGTGGGAGGTGGCCTCTCACCTGGGCGACAGGAAGCTGCTTGGAGGCTATGATCTAAGAAAACCGGGCTGGGGGCAGAGCTTCCCAAACCATTGGCAATCGGCACCCCAGCTGTGCCAGGGCCCCTGACAAAGGTAGCTATTTCTGGTTGTGCCTAGAAAAAGAAGGTGGCCGCAAGTGTGACGTCCCCTCAAGCTGCAGAGCTCGGCTTGGGAGAGGTGGGGAAAAACTGGGGTTTGAAGCTGGGTCTAGCCAAGCTCTGGAGTTTGCCACCGTGTCCCAGACACATTAATGACCCTTTAACCTTTCCACAGCCTCCTAAAAGGTGAACACTACCGGGGGGAGCGCCCCAACTGTGACCAAATGGTCCGAGGTCGGTGGAGGGAGGGCAGTGTGGCGCAGAGAGGATTCTGCTGCATCTGCGGGGGGCCCTGAGCATCACTACCTCCTCTCTCCTTCCACCCCCCACCCCAGCTGGTGGGGGGAGGGGTCGGAACCAAAGAAGGAAGTACCTGTAATCTAAACCAGACATCGCCGGCTGTGCTTCTCCCCCAGCCCACTCTGGTCCAGAAATAACATACGCACCAAGCTGGCACCGGCCCACCCATTCCAGCTGGTCCCAGAAAAACACACTTAACACCCGGGGCCAGGCCCCAGTTTCTCAACAAACCTATTTCCTCCTCTTTCCTCGGGGTAAAGGCCTCCCCTTCGGCATCCCCAAGGGGCCTAGTTCAGGGCCATCCTGGCATTGCCTGGGTCCAGCCCAGGAGCGTCCCCGGGTGCGCGCCCACCTCTCTCCAGGTCCCTGTCCTCCGCTGCGTCCAACGCCACCACACGCTGGGGACCTGCATCCCTCACTGGGGCCCTGGCCTCCCCGCACCCCCACCCCACCCCGCGCTCGCTCCACGTTTTAGACCCAATACCTGGGCGCCAGAGCTCCGGACACCATCGGCGGCGGGGGGCGAAGCGGGCGGCGGCGGCCCGGCCTGAAGCCCGGACGGCTTCCCGTGGGAGGAGGAGATCGGCGCGACCGTCGCGCGTCTCTCCGGGGCTGCGGGAAGGAGGAAGGTCAGAGACTCCGCGGAGCGCAGCGCCGCGCGGGGGCGGAGGCGGCGCGGATTAGAGCGGCTTCTCCGCGAGCCAATGGCGGCGCGGTGGCTGCGCAGGTGGCAGCGCCGCGGTACCCGGAGGCCGCGCCCGCCCGGCCGCTTGCTCCCAGGCTCGGTGCGTGGTTCCTGCGCCCTCCTAATCCCAGCGTCTCACGTGTGGGTGCACGCAGGATAGAGGCTTACCCTAGCCCTGGTGTGATGACCCCCTCCTCTGCCCTTGTGTGTGTGCGGGGAGGGGTGTGCATGCAGGACAGGGCCTTTCTATCTAGCCCCGGTGTGATGACCGCCCCCCATGTGTGTGTGGGTGCTTTCAGGACAGGGCCCTTCTCTCTAGCCTTGATGTAATGACCCGCTCTTTCTACCCATGTGGGGAGGGGCGCACACAGGACAAGGACCTGCAGTCTAGCCCTGGCACGATGACCCCATCTTCTACCAATGTGTGTGGGGATGCGTGCAGGACAGGATCCTGGTGTGATGACCCCGCCTCTATGTGTGTGTGGATGCAGGCAGAAAAGGAGCCTGTGGTCTAGTCAAAGAGAGAGAGCGTTCTCCTTTACTCTATCCCATGCTCCCCCGCCCCACAGCAAAGGAGACTTAAGGCCTTTTCTGAGGCTTTCTGGGACTTGGGTCCACGCTTCCAGGAGCCAGGAGTGGGATCTAAGGCGATTTCATTCAATGTCTCTGCTGCGCCTGCCTGCGATAAACCAGGCACTGAACGATGAGATGGCCGGGGGCTTCAATAGAACAAAGCTGACTACCTCGAGGGTGGTGGGGGCCAAAGCCTTTAATCCCAGCATTTGGGAGGCAGAGGCAGGCGAATCTCTGTGAGTTGGAGGCAGGTCTAGTCTACAGAGAGAGTTATGGCTACACAGAGAAACCCTGTCTTGAAAAAAACAACATATAATATATAAACAAACAAAAAACAAAACCAAGCAAACAGAAAAACCGACTACCTCTGCCTCCCCCAGCTCACGCTCAGGAGAGAGCTGGGTGTTCACAAGGGGAGGAGAGTGTATCTTGAAGTGGTGTGCCCAAAACTGAAAACAGATCTGTAGAGAACAACACAGAACTGTGGCCAGGACCGGAGTGGGTGAGGCTGATGTTGAACACTAGACTTCCAACGAGGCCGTGTGGACTCTCGGTTTGCAGCAGACTGCATTACTCTTTCTTGCAGCCCTGAGCTGATACACATGTGTCTATACTTCCTGAATCCCCTGGCCGTGAACCCTCACCGTGAACTCTGAAGTTCACCACTTCAGGGACCCAGAAGAATGCCCGAGAACAGTGTTCGTTCCTTTGGTAAGAATTCCCTGAGCACTGGTTCCAAGGTAGATCGTTAGAGCCTGGAGAAAGACAGCACCAATCGAGCAGGCCACAGGGCAAACCTACACTGGGGTTAGAGCAGACAGTCAGGGATATAGACGGATTAGTCAGGGACAGAGCGACAAAATGAATGTCTATTCCAGGGGCTTGTTAGGCCGGCTAACACAGGAGAAGCCGGCTGCTGCCTGAGAGGCTGCTCCACCAGGCTGCCTGCCTCAGCGGTCCCCATTTGGCCTGCGGTATTTCTAAAGAACCACAGTAATTACTGTAGGCCTGCAGTAGGCACTGGGAGACGGAGATCTGGAGGCAGCTGCTGCAGCAACAGAACGGATGGAAAGGGAAGGTAGGCAAGCAAATTGTACTGTTTTATCCCGAGACTTATAGCAGGCCACCACAAGAAGATGCCAGCCACCATGAGAAAGTGTCCTCTACCCCCAGTGAATGGTCCAAATTAACCACCGCAGGCAGTGGGCAGTGGGTGGTGCTCCAGGAAGGGATGGGGGCCCTTTGGGCAGAGCTGCCCTGCAAGCTTTGCTAGGAGTGCTGAAAGACAGCTGCAATTCTGGTTAGACAGATGGCACAGGAGTTGGGGAACTTCTAGGCAAGGCCAGCACCTGTACACAGGTGTACGGTAGCCTGCGGCTGATGAGGCCCACCCTCTATTCCAGCCTCAGCACCTCCCAATTCCCGTTCTCCACACCTCAACCCAGAGTTTCCCATCAGCCCCAGGCAAAGGTATGAGGCTCGCGTGGGTGGGACAGAGTTCACTTAGCTCCCAGTGAACACTCCGGTGACTCAGCCTTGTGTGGCAAGCTGTTTAAGTGGCGCGTCTGGGGCCTAGGGGAGCCACTGACACACCCGGGCTCAGTGCATCGTACTGACAGCGATGCTGGTTACACTTCCCTGGTGAGGGGCTGGGACCAAAGGATGCAAAGTGATTGACCCTAATACAGAGGGTGAGGTTGAGAAAGCAGAGAGAAGTCTGAGTTCTCTCAATAATAAAATAATAATAATGATGATAATTTTAAGAAAAAAGTCAGAGGAGTCCACAACACCAGACTTTCCAAATAGGACAGGCATGCACTGTCCCTTAGTGGCAGACTTTGGAGGGTGCTAAGAGTCAGGAGGGGATGCTCAAAGGGCAGAAGGTTGTGATTCAGTAGGGAAGAGAGGCCAGAAGCTGAGAGGGAAGCAGCTGCCCTCATAGGAGCTGTGGACTCAGTCAGAAGGCCAAATAGGCTTTGAGGAGTTTCTCTGCTGGCAGAGTGTGTGCCTAGCGCACTCACTCAGATCCCGGGGTTCCATCTGTAGCACCCCGTCTCTGAGTGCAATGGTGCAGGCCTGGGATCCCAGCACTCAGGAAGCAGAGGCTGGAGAGCCAGAAGGTCAGGTCAGCATCCCCTGGCACACAGTGAGCTGGAGGTCAACTCGGGCCTTGAAAATTCAAACAGGAGGGCTGGAGAGATGGCTCAGAGGTTAAGAGCATTGCCTGCTCTTCCAAAGGTCCTGAGTTCAATTCCCAGCAACCACATGGTGGCTCACAACCATCTGTAATGCCCTCTTCTGGCCATACACACACACAGAATATTGTATACATAATAAATAAATAAATTTTTATTAAAAAAAAAAGAAAATTCAAACAGGAGTGCTCGCTTCGGCAGCACCTGGACTAAAATTGGAACGACATGGCCCCAGCGCCAGGATGACACGCAAATCCGTGAAGCGTTCCATAGTTTTCCTAGACAACAATGAGGACTCTAAGAGAGACATACATGGATCTAATCTACATGGGAAGTATAAAAAGATAAGATCTCCTGAGTAAATTGGGAGCACAGGGACCTTGGGAGAGGGTTGAAGGGGAGGAGAGAGCCAGGGAGGGGAGCAGAGAAAATGTAGAGCTCAATAAATATGAATAAAAAAAGAAGAAAGAAAATTCATACAGGAGGCCAGGCAGGGTGGCACATGAGTTTAATCCCAGCACTCGGGAGTCAGAGGCAGGTGGATCTCTATGAGTTCGAGGCAGCCTGGCCTACAGAACGAGTTCCAGGACAACCAGGGATGTTACACAGAGAAACTCTGTCTCAAAACACCAAAAACAAACAACAAACAAACGAACGAACGAAAACAAAACAATCAAAAATAGAGAATAGAGAGAGGGGAGTGAGAAGACAGCCGGGCACTGTGCAGAGCTGAGGCGTGGCTGGGGCTGAACTCAGACCTTAGCAGCCAAAAAGCTGGAGGGAAAAATGAGAACACCCCACCACTCATGCCCACGCAGTCCGTCCCTGTGTAACTCAAAATAAATGTTTCAGGAACTGACATGGAATGTCCACGCTTCCTGAATTAGACCAGCTTCCTCCTAGACGGTCTGATTGCAGACCTGCTTAGACAACCTGATCCACCCTCCAGTGCCTTCCCTACCCCCATCCGGCCGCCTCCACTCTGTGCGCCACCCCTACCTTCCCTCCAGTTCTGTGCCTCTGCCTCAACGTGCCTGCCCTCGCTTCTGAGCATCAAGTTTTGCTTTCCTAACATTTTCCACATCTCTAGTGTCCCTGCCTCACTTTTCTCAGCCCGGGGAAGATGTGACCTGGTAAGAAGTCCGTCCTTCCCTCCCATAGCGCCAAGCCCCCTCCGAGCGAAGCTTCCTCCCTCCCAGAGTTTGTGCCTCCTAGAGCCAGGAGCCAGGCGCAGCTGTCCCAGAGGGTTTCCAGATGCCAGCAAGACACAAAAGATGTGTGCAGTGCTGAACAGGCGTGGGAATGAATAAATAAATCAATGAATGAATAATGGATTGGTAATTGATACTGAGTGTTAGGCCTGGGAGAGAAGCAGGCAGAAGAGAGATTTCAGGTTTCCCTTCTTCCATATAGTAAAAAGACTTAGGGAGAAAGGAGGAGGAAGGAGGGAGAAGGGAGAGGAAGGAGGCGAGCGGGGGCGTTGATTCTCTTTCTCTCTCTCTGAGGCAATTGGATATAGTTTCCTAGGGTGTCCTTGGACAGTGGAGGGTGACGTTCAACTTTTTTGGTTTTTTGAGACAGGGTTTCTCTGTGTAACAGCCCTGGCTGTCCCGGACTAGCTCTGTAGACCAGGCTGGCCACGAACTCACAGAGATCCGCTGCCTCTGCTGGGACTACAGGTGTGTGCTACCACTGCCTGGCTCAGCTTCTGACCTTTCCCTCGCCTCTAGAGCGCTGGGATTACAAGCATGTGCCCTCATGCCTGGTTTGGGTTTCGCTGTTTTAACTTCTAAAAAATTATTATTTTCACTTTTTTTGAGACATGGTATCGCTGACTGTCCTAGGACTCATTCCATAGACCAGGCTGGCTTTGAACTCACAGAGATCCGCCTGCCTCTGCCTCCCAAGTGCTGGGATTAAAGATGTGCACAACTATGTTGTGGCTAAAAATTATCTATGATTATTGTATGTGTGCGTGGCACGCATGATACACGTGTTTGAGCACAAGGGGCACATTGCATGTATGAAGGTCAGGAGACAACTATTTATTTGTGTCAGGGTGGGTTTGGCAGGATGTGTAGAGGTCAGAGGGTGTCGGTCTGTACCTCCTTCCTCCAGGTGGGACAGGCATTGAATTTCCGCCACTAGGCTTCTGTGGCAAGAACCTCTACTGTTGAGCCTTCTCTGCCGCCCTGTGCCTGCTCACCAGCGTTGTGCCAACTCACCCACCCCCAGCCTGACCACCCCGTGAAAGGCCACGGATTGATCCCACTTTTGAAGATGGGGATTCTTAACCCCAGAGAGTGAAAGTGACTCACTCAAGGTCACACAGCACGGCGGTGACAGAGCTGGGGCTGAAAACAGATCTCTGAGCTCTGATTGGGTTGCGGCCTCCTTGTCTCACCACTGCCCTGCCGGTGGAACCTGTTTGGAGGCGGGGCTAGACAGAGCAGGGAATTTGATTGGCTGGGTCTTGGCTGCCCAGCGCAGGGTTTTATTTTCTGAGTTCCTCTTCAGCAACAGGACGTGGGAACAGGCTGTGCTGAGGACTGCCTTACAGCCCCTCTACCCTCTCCTCAGCCCCCGGCCACTTGGCCTCCCGCTTGTAGAGCGGCAGTAAGCTGCCTGGTGGACAGAGACATTGCCATTGCACCTTGAATCCCAGGGTGCCAGGAGTTTTGCAGTTGTGGGTTTCTCTGCTTGTGACTCGTGTCTGGAAGCCACACCTCCTTCCTTTGGGAGGTGCCCAGATTTAGGACCCAGTGATAGCCTGGAGGCAGTTTACCCAGGACACACAGACACTATGACAAACAGAGACTTTCTCCGAACCAGGTTCTTTCTGGATTTGAGACGTACTAGCCGTCGTGCTACAGGCAGGGACGCAGGGACACGGAGAGCTCAGGTACGCGTGCGATGTCACAGAGCTGGAACGCGTTGGAGCTGCATTTCAAATCCCGGCAGTCTGGTTCCAAGGACCACACTCTGCTCTGTGCTTAGAAAGAGGAAGCGTGGACTGGTGCTTGACCCTGTGGTACCTGGGGCTATGGCCTGGACACTCTCGCCACCTAATGGTATTGGGCCTCAACTACAAGCGAATTCCTGAGCAGAGGCAGCGTCCATCTCAAGCCCTGTGCACGTTTGTGTGGGTTTAGTTTTTGGAGACAGTCTTCGGTAGCCCAGACTGGCTGGACTGTGTAGCTGAGGATGGTGTTAAATTTCTGATCCTCCCGCCACCACTTCCCAAGTAAGGGCGCTCTCATCTCCTGGATCTGTTACAGAAAGTTGTGAGCCACCACATAAGTGCTGGGAACTGAACCTGGGTCCTCTGCAAGAGCAGCGTGTGCGCTTAACCTCCGAGCCAGCTCCCCAGCCCTCTGTGGTTTTCTGAGAGACAAGGTTTCATACTGCAACCCGAGTTTGTTAATCCTCCTGCCTCAATCTCCTAAATTTTGAGATCACAGGAACAAACCCCACTGGGTCCATCTATTCCTTTTTTAAAATTATTTTTATCATTATCAGTGGGGGGTGGGTCAGAGGACAACTTCCTAGAGTCGATCCTCTTCCTCTCTTTATGTGGTCTCCGGGATTTGAACTCAGGTCCTCAGACTTGCATCTTTGGGCAGCCAGCAAGTATCTTTAAACTATCTTGTTCTTGCTGCCTTATTTTTTTAATTACTATTTATTTGTGTCAGGGTGGGGGTGATAGGATGTGTAGAGGTCAGAGGCCAATTTTTGGGAATGGTTCTCTCCTTATACCACATGGGTCCTCGGGATCAGGTCCTTGGGCTTGGCAGCAAGCGACCTTACCCATTCAGCCACCCCCATCTCCACATCTAGTCTTTTCTTTTTTCTTTTTCTTTTTTTTTTTTTTGACAGGGTTTCACTGTGTAACCCTGGCTGTCCTGGAACTCACTCTGTAGACCAGGCTGGCCTCAAACTCACAGAGATCCGCCTGCCTCTTCCTCCCATGTGCTGGGATTAAAGCCATGCGCCACCACAACCCAGCGCCCCCATCTAATCTTAACATAACACTTAGAGAGGACGTGGTGATGTACACCTGAAATCAATCACAGGAGGACCAAGTTTCGAGGGGCTTTGGGCTCCACAGCTACTCCTTGTCTTAGAGAATCCAGCTGGAAGCCCCACCCCCACCCCCCGCACAGGGCATTGTTTCTGCAGTGTTCTGAGGTTTTCACACATGACCAGCCTCTTACCTACTGTGTTAGTCATCGCTCACTGGGACAAACACCTGAGAGAAGCCATTTAAAAAGAAGAAAGGGTTTCTTTGGGCCAGGGTTTGAACCCAGGCTTGACTGGACCTATTGCCTTGGGTCTGAAGTCAAGTGGACTGTCCTGGCAGTGGGAATATGTTTGCCATACCAGCCAGGGGAGACACAATCCCTATGCTTCTGGGCCTCTCTCTCTCTCTCTCTCTCCCTTTCTCTCTCCCTCTCTCTCTCCCTCTCTCTCATTCTCTCTTTCTCTTTCTTCATTTCTTTTTCTTCCTCCTCCTCTATTTATTTGTTTGTTTGTTTGTTTGTTTGTTTTTGACAAGGTCTCACTACAGAGCTCTGACTGTCCTGGAACTCACAGAGGTCCACCTGCCTCCGCCTCCCAACGGCCAGGATTAAAGGTGAGTACCAGCCCTTGGGCCTCTCTCTAACACCCTTTGCTCTTGTTCTCATGCCCATCAGGTAGCCATGCTCAGTCTGGGTCCTCTCATCTTAAATAATCCTGTCGGGAAACAGATGCCCCCAGAAGTTTGCTTTACCCACCCCGCCCCCACCCTTAGCTGCTTTAAGACAGGGTCTCACATAGCCCAGGATATCCTTGAGGGAGCTCTGGCACCTGAGGAACTTCTGACCCTCTGCTTCCCCTCGGGAGTGCATGCACGACAGTTACATGCACCCTCCCCCATTTCTGCTATGCTAGGATCAAGCCCAGCGCCTCTTAGATGCTGGGCCAGTGCTTCCCCCACCCAGGCACAGAGCTGTGTCTCCAGCCTCCTGTGTGTTGTTTTCTTTATTATTATATATTCGAGATGGTCTTGCTGGGTGGGCTTGGCGCGTCTTTAGTCCCAGCACTCGGGAGGCAGAGGCAGATCTTTGTGAGGCCAGGCTGGTCTACAGAGTGAGTTCCGGGACAGCTAGGGCTACACAGATTAATCATTACACACCCAATAGTGCTGGAGACCCGCTTTGGCAGTGGGGATGGAGTGGGGGGTAGGAGTGGGGGAGTGGGAGGGTGGGAGATGTGTCCAGGTCCCAAAGAGGGTATGTGGAGGCCTTGGGGTGGGGAGAAGGAGGAGCTGACATGATCTGAGGCTGAGTTGAGGTGGCTGCCAGCAGTGTTAATTGAGAAAAGAATGCAGCTTTTATAGTTGCACATGGGATTAATAGAGGAGAAGGGGCCTGTGAGCTGGGGAGATCGGGGATTGAGGAATCTGAGAGGCACCAGTCAGGTATTAATGAAAGGGTCGCAAGTTCCTCCTGCCTGAGATAAGAAGAATGCTGTAGCAAGCAGGAACTTTCCTCAAGCCCCCAGGGAATGGAAACCCTCATTCAGATGCCTGACCTTGGGAAAGGACTTCTGGGGAGCAGACGCTGTACACCATTTTCTTCCTAAATGGGCCTGTTCCCCTCAGACGCTCCCAAAAGTTCCCAATGTCTTTTTTCCCATGATGCTGGGCCATCCTAATTTCTCTGTGTTTATTAACCTCTTGCCCTTAAGGGCTGCGGGCTCTGGATCTGAACTGTAGGAATTTCATCCTTGGGACCAGGTGTGTCTAGTAAATCTCTAACCTGTGCTTTCCAGCTGAAGTCTTTCCATCCCCCCTGTGGCACAGAGCAAGGAAATGGGGATCCCACTGCCTGTGTAGCACACCCCAAACCCAATAACAACTTGTTCTTAAGGCACAGCCATTTTTATTTTGCTTGCATGGGCATTATGAGCGCCATATGCATGCAGTGCCCATGTAGGCCTGAAAAGGGCGTCAGATAGCCTGGAACTAGAATAAAGGTGGTTGTGAGCTGCCAAGTGCAACCTGGCAACTCAATTGGGGTTCTCTGGAAGCGCAGCCTGCACGCTTAACTATTGAACAATCCCTATAGCGCTAGTTTTCCATTGCAGTTTTAGGACAAGTTTATGAGTCTATGACCATGCCACTAGAACATGCCTGATCTCAGAAGTTAAGTGAGTCTGAGCCTGGTTAGCACTTGGGTGGATGAAAGACAGAGTCTCACTCAGTCAGGGTGACTTCAGGCTTGCTATACACCAGAAGCTGGCCAGGCATGTGTCACCATGGCTAAGTCTGCCATTTTACAAAGCTCTCTAGCGTGTGTGTGTGTGTGTGTGCTACATATATGTGTGCCTGTGTGTTCATGTACATGTGTGTTCTCAAATGTGAGCATGTATGTGCATGCATGAGTGTGGATATGTATGTATGTGTGCCTTTTTTTCTTGATTTTTTGAGACAGGGTTTCTTTGTAGCTTTGGAGCCTGTCCTGGAACTTGCTCTGTAGACCAGGCTGGCCTTGAACTCACAGAGATCCAGACTGCCAACTCGGGGACACAGGTCATCCTTGAAACAAGAATGCCAAGAATGTCCACTTTATTGTGCTCAGGGGCAGCTTATATAGGGCTCTGACCACGCCCCAGCTCTCGGGATCTTTCAGCTGCAGATAGACCCACCAGCCTGCCATTAGGGTCTCGCGTGGCGCTCAGAGCAGCAGAAAACAAGTTGTTTACAGAAATTCAGGGTCTGGTGGTCTGTGGTCCTCAACACAGAGCAAGTTCTAGGACAGACTCCTGATGTGGGATTCCCCTCTATATCCTGTGAATAGCATTGGTGAATAAAGAAACTGGCTTGGCCTGAGAGGGTAGAACAGAGGTAAGCAGGGAAAACTAAACTGAATACTGGGAGAAGGAAGGTGGAGTCAGGGAGAAGCCATGGAGCTACTGCCAGAGACAGACATGCTGAAACTTTGCTGGTAGGCCACGACCTCTTGGTGATACACAAATTAATGGAGATGGGTTAAACTAAAATATAAGAGTTAGCAAATAAGGGGCTGGAGAGATGGCTCAGTGGTTAAGAGCATTGCCTGCTCTTCCAAAGGTCCTGAGTTCAATTCCCAGCAACCACATGGTGGCTCACAACAATCTGTAAAGAGGTCTGGCGCCCTCTTCTGGCTTTCAGGCATACAGACAGAATATTGTATACATAATAAATAAATAAATATTTTTTAAAAAAAGAGTTAGCAAATAAGAAGCTAAAGCTAATGGGCCAAGCAGTGATTTAATTAATACAGTTTCTGTGTGATTATTTCGGGGCTAAGTGGCCGGGAACCAACAAGCAGCCTTTCACAACAGGCTTCAAAGCTACACAGAGAAACCCTGTCTCAAGAAAACAAAACAAACAAACAAATAAAAATAGCTGGATGTCTTGTCACATACCTTTAATCCCAGCACTTATAAGGGAGGCAGAGGAATTCTAGACCAGCCAGGACTACACAGTGAAGCCCTGTCTCAAAAATATAAAATAAAATACAAGCAAAAGTAAGATTGAAATCCTCACCTTGACGCGACAGAGCTAGGTACAGAGGAGGCTCAGAGCCCTGTCCCCAGTTTGCAAAAAGCCACCTCTGTGGCTGGAGAAGTAGAGCAGCCATATGGTAACAGCCTGGCTGGCATTGCAGCAGGAGAGCGGAACACACTGACTGCCCTTTACCCGTTCATGGGCAAGGCTCCAGGGGGTGGCTCTTCCCAGTCCCCACACAGCCACCTCAGGGTGCAGCGCCACCCCCTGAGTGCAGCCAGGTGGGCTCAGAAAAACCACTGTGGGGTTGTCTACATTATTGTCTTTGTTGTTTTTTACTATTATAAACTTGATAGGTAGCCAAATAGACTGAATTGTTTTGTTTTGTTTTTGTTTTTCCTTTTTTGTTTGTTTTTGTTTTTTGTCGAGGCAGGGTTTCTCTGTAGCTATGGAACCAGTCCTGGAACTTGCTCTATAGACGAGGCTGGCCTCGAACTCACAGAAATTTGCCTGCCTCTGCCTCCCGAGTGCTGGGATTAACGGCATGTGCCACCACTGCCCGGCTTGTTTTGTTTTTCCAAGACAGGATTTCTCTGTGTACCACTGACTGTTCTGGAACTCACTTTGTAGACCAGGCGGCCTCAAACTCAGAGATCCACATTCCTCTGCCTCCTGAATGCTAGGATTAAAGGCGTGCACCACCACACCCAGCTAGTCTGAATTTCTGATCCTCCTGTCTCTACCTCCCTATGCTAGGGGCTCGAGGTATGAGCCACCATGTTAAGTTTATTGGGCATTGTGGTTCTGGGGCTTCAAACACAGGGCCTCACACTCTCCAGGCAAGTCCCTAACAGCTGAGTCACATCTCCAGCCCTAGAATGACTGACGTGACCTGCCCTGCCAGTTCTCCTGCCTGGGTCCTGTGCAGGGCAGGAATTGGAATGCTCGAGAGACGGGGGTTTTCAGGTCAAAGGAAGAGATGGTCTGGCCCAGCACCCCAGGGCTGTGGAATGTCTTCAGAGCTGTGCCCAGCCAGCAGTGATATTGATGTCTGTGAACTCATCGGTGTTTTCTTGCTGATCCATCTGGCCCTCCCTGGCAGAGCTCCAGACTTGACTCCTCCTGGCAGGGCCATATGTCCTGGCAGCCTGGGTGGCCTGGGAGTGATGGGGCGGGAGGTAGGTGAGAGCTAATTCCTTTCCACCATCCCCGCTGCTGGCCCTGGAGCTCCTAGAATGCACCAGACCACTGCCTGCCTGGGTAGGCCGGGGACACTGGGATGCCTCCATACACAGCCCTTGGTGATGTCACTGCCTTTATTACTAGAGGACCAGGTGTCCTAAGCCACCGAGACGGCACCTGTATGGGCTCTGGATTGTACAAGTCTAAATTGGAAACTTTTTAAAAAGTGAAGCGTATGGCCAGTCGGTGATGGTCCGTGCTTTTGATCCCAGCAGGCAGGTGAGTCTCTGTTGAGTTCAAGATACCAAGTGAGAACCAGGACACCCAGGGCTACACAGCGAGACTCCTGTCTCAAAAAGCAAACAAATAAACTGGGTGGTGGTGGTGCACACCTTTAATCCCTGGACTCCAGAGGCAGGAACATCTTTAAAAGTGCGAAGGCAGTCTGGTCTAAAAAGCGAGTTCTAGGACATCCAGGACTGTTACACAAAAACTGAAAAAAAAAAAAAAAAAGGAGAGAGAAACAAATCTGTTTCCACAGGACAATCTGAGTCAGGAATGCAAGGTACAAGGTGAATCCAGGTCACCATGATGTCACAGCAAGGGAGCTCTGGAAGATGGAGCGTGCCAGAGAGACTGGGCAGCCATCTGTAAAGCTTCCCACCGCACCCTGCATGCTTAAAACAAACGACAACAGATTTCAGTCAACCAAACTCAGTGGTTTTATAACACCAAGACAAATGATACCAGGTGTGGAGGCTCCTGCCTGCAACCCAAACACCTAGGAAGTGGAGGCAGGAGGATCAAGAAAAAGGTCGGTCGTCGGCCTTAGAGTTCAAGGCCAGCCCTGGTTTCGTTGCAGTCTGTGCGAGAATGTGTGTGTGTGTGTGTGTGTGTGTGTGTGCGGTGGCGAGGGGCTCATCCAGTGAAGACACTCACAGCACAAACCATCTGGCCTGAGTCTTTCCCTGATCCCACGATAGAGGAGAGAGTGACTGTAGAGGGTTGTCCCCTGCCCCCCAGACTCCTGCCACCACACTCACAAATGAGCCAGAAGCAAATCTGTGCAGATAATTCAAGGTCATCCTTGGGGGCTGGAGAGATGGCTCAGAGGTTAAGAGCACTGGCTGCTCTTCCAGAGGTCCTGAGTTCAATTCCCAGCAACCACATGGTGGCTCACAACCATCTGTAATGAGATCTGGTGCCCTCTTCTGGCCTGCAGGCATACATGGAGGCTGAATACTGTGTACATAATAAATAAATAAATCTTTAAAAAAAAAATAAATAAGGTCATCCTTTGGGAGAGTTCCAGGCAGGGTCTGAACTCTCTACCTCAGAACACAGCCCAAGGGCTTGGGCACCCGGGTGGTAAACCCAGCCTGCAGGAGGCAGAGGGAGGCAGATCTCTGAGTTCAAGGCCAGCCTAGTCAGTCTCTATCTATAGTGAGACCCAGCCTCCCAGAAACTAAAGGGGGAGGCTGCTGGCACTGGCCTCAACTCTCCCTGAGTGACCCTAATCAGCGTCTGGTCTGTCCGGAGGGGGAAGCTGATTTGCTCCCAGCTGTAGAATAGGGAGAGAAGCCTCCTGTGGAGTTTGTTTGTGTTTTGAGGAAGGGGGCATCTCTCTCCTTTCTGGCCTGGAATTTTCCACCTCCCACCTCAGTTCCTAGCCAGCACACCTGGAGCCTCCCAAGTTCTGTTTTAATTTTAGGGTTTTTTTGTTTGTTTGTTTGTTTTGTTGTTTCATATTTTTGAGACCAGGTCTCGCATAACCAGGTTGGTCTGGAACCCATTATGTGACTGAAACAGGCCTGCATCCACTTCTCGAGTGCCGGGGTTAAAGGGAGATGTGGGGAGAGGTAAGGCCCAGGTGTGCTGAAGAATGTCTGGTTTACGGTTACAGATCACTGCCGTCCTCCACACCCCGGAATCTGGCACCTTACATCACACGAGAGAGCTCTAGCTTTCAAAGTGAGCTCTCTGGAGCTGGACCGGGAACGTACATCCTCAGTCCTCTGAACAGTACAGCTAAAATGGCAAAATTATTTTGTGTGTGTGTGTGTGTGTGTGTGCGTGTGTGCGTGCATGTGTGTGTGTGTCCTACATGTGTGCAAGTGCCTGGGGATAGCAGAAAAGGGCATCAGATCCTCCAGACCTGGAGTTATAGGCAGCCGTGAGCAACCTGGCTGGGTGCTGGAAACTGAACTTGGGTTTCTGGAAGAACAGCAATTGCCCTTAACCAATGAGGCATCTCTCCAGCCCCTTAAAAAGAGTGTTAAAAAATAAACAGAAATATAGTCTCTGTGGACCAGCAAACCCTACAACACACACACACACACACACACACACACACTGCGTGTGTGAACAGCTTGCTGGATTTGGTTCTCCTGGGGACAGACCTGACAGCCAGAAAGCCTTTACCCCACCACACCATCTCACTGGCCAAAAGATGGTCAACTTTAAAGCCAGGTGTGGTCTCATGTGCCTGCAATACCCATGCTTGGGAAGCAGAGACTGGAGGATGATGAGTTTGAGGCCAGCCTGGACTATGTAAAGGTTTTGTCAAAAATGAACCGAGCCGGGCGGTGGTGGCACACGCCTTTAATCCCAGCACTCGGGAGGCAGAGGCAGGCGGATCTCTGTTCAAGGCCAGCCTGGTCTACAAGGGCTAGTTTCAGGACAGGAACCAAAAGCTACAGAGAAACCCTGTCTCGAAAAATCAAAAACAAACAAACAAACAAACAAACAAAAAACAAACAAACAAACAAACAAAAAGAACCGAATTCAGACACGGTTGCACAATACTTTAATCCCAGCACTAGGGAGGCAGAAGCAGATGGCTCCGTGAGTTTAAGGCCAGGTTTACATAGAGATATAATTTGAGGTCATTTCCTGACCTCTGCTTTTCTCACCTTGGCACTCTCTGATGTAGGAAAGAGCAGGTGACGGCAGAGGCGCTACCGCCAATAGGCGAAGTTTCGGTCACCTACGGGAATCAACACTGCACGCTTTGCCTGGTCGGAGGGGACCACCAGACTCCATGCAGAGAAGTCAGAGCCTCAACCCACGCACCAGCTGCGGGCGAGGCATGCGTGCGTGGGTGCGCGCGTGTGCTGGTTGCATATCAGGCGCTGTCTACGCCGCCGCCGACTCCCCACTACCACAACCTCCTGTGCTGGGAAGCTTTAATGGGGCCTTGCCTCACAGATGGCTCTTCCTTGGAGCCTCTGTGTGGGTGAGAGGAGGCGACGCGCTCCGGGCTTGCAAAGCTATTCTCGGTGTGTGAAGGGCGATGTGCGAAGGGGTGAAGCCCAGGGTGTCTGCTGAGCATCATCTGGGTTATTGTTTGCGGGAGAGAAAGTCTGCATCCGCTGCCTCCGAAGCTCCGGGTCAATTGCGCCTCCAGGGTGCTGCCCACAGGGGGCGCTGCTCCCCCAGGCCTGCTTTGGCCACTGACCTGAAGGTTGAATTTAAAGACCTACTAAGAAACTAAGGAAGAAACTGGAAGGTCAATATCAGCCATCTTTACTCATTTCCAAGAACCCAGTCCTTGGCTTCTGCCCTGGGTTCCAGGCTTCAGCTGCTCTGCCACATTCCAGCCACCAGGTTGGCTTAAATACATTTTTTTTTTTTTTTTTTTTTTTTTTTTTTTGGTTTTTCGAGACAGGGTTTCTCTGTGGCTTTGGAGCCTGTCCTGGAACTAGCTCGTGTAGACCAGGCTGGCCTCGAACTCACAGAGATCCGCCTGCCTCTGCCTCCCGAGTGCTGGGATTAAAGGCATGCGCCACCATCGCCCGGCTTAAATACATTATTTTGTTTTGGTTTTCGAGACAGGGTTTCTTTGTGTAGCCCTGGCTGTCCTGGAACTCATTCTGTAGACCAGCCTGGCCAAGACCCAGAGATCTGCTTCCCTGGTGCTTGGGTTAAAGGAATGAGCAGCACTGTCTGGCTCTCTTTTTTTCCATTTGTGTGTGTGTGTGTGTGTACACACATATATATTTCCAGCTAATGTTTCTTCTTGCCTCTTTTCCTCCCTCTATTAATCCCCTGCCATTCACTCCTCCAAAGTTCTAGTCGTATGCTCTCAATATACAGTATATGTATTGCTTGATGTGGAATTTTTTTGCTATGTTTTGTTTTTTTCAAGATAGGGTTTCTTTGTGTAGCCCTGATCATTCTGTACCAGACTTGCCTCAAACTCAGATCTACCTCCCTCTGCTTCCTGAGTGCTGGAATTAAAGGTGTTCTCTACCATCCCACGTTGGCCTTAAAATAGTTTTTATTTAGTTACTCTTTTTTTGTATATATTTTATTTGTATGTTTATTTAGCTTCCAACCAAACTTTCCCCTCTCCCCCTCCCCTCTCCTCAACTATCCCCCCCATCCACTCCTCCTTCACCTATTCTCTTCAGACGTAGGTGGATCTCTCAGGGTTATCAGCAGGTGTGGCATAGCAGTTGCGGTGAGTCTAGGCTCCTCCTCTTCGATTAAGGCTGGATGAGGTAATCCAGTAGGAGGAATGGGTCCCAGTGCAAGCATCAGAGTCAGAGATGGCCTGTGCTCTCACTGTTTGGAGACGCATATGAAGACTGTTACACAACTGTAACCTATGCAGAGGGCCTAGTTCAGTCCCATGCAGGCTCCCCGGTTGTCGGTTCAATCTCTGTGAGCCCCTCTGAGCCCAGGTTAGTTGGTTCTGTGGTTTTCTTGTGATGTCCTAGAGCTCTCTGACTCCGACAGTCCTTCCTCCCTGCTTCCATAGGATTGTCCAAGCTCTAGTTAATGTTTGGCTGGGGGTCTCTGCATATCTTCCCATCAGTTGCTGGGTGAAGCCTCTCTGATGACAATTGAGCTAGGCACCAATCTATGAGAATAACAGAGTATCATTTCTTTGACCAGCTATTGGCCATGCAGCTTTTTGTTAGACCAATTAGGTGCCTTAGGTAGGCAAGGAGAAACAAATACAGCACATCTTTACATAACTAAACAAACGCAGCACAAACAAATCTTTTCATCTTTACAGCATTAGCCAAGGCCGCAGAAACAAATGTAACACCCTTTACACAGCTAAAGTAATATTCTGCAGCAGAAACAAATGTAACACCCTTTACACAGCTAATGTTCTGCATCTGAAACAAATGTAACACCCTTTACACAGCTAAAGTAATGTTCTGCAGCAGAAACACATCTTTACACAGCTAATGTTCTTTTTTTTTTTTTTTTTTTTTGCTTTTTCCAGACAGGGTTTCTCTGTGGTTTTGGAGCCTGTCTTGTAACTAGCTCTTGTAGACCCGGCTGGCCTCAAACTCAGAGATTCACCTGCCTCTGCCTCCCAAGTGCTGGGATTAAAGGCGTGCACCACCACCACCTGGCACAACTAATGTTCTGCATCTGAAACAAATGTAACACACTTTACACAGCTAAAGTAATATTCTGCAGCAGAAACAAATGTAACACATCTTTGCAAATTAGAATAATATTTTTTAAATATTTATTTATTATGTATACAATATTCTGTCTGCATGTATGCCTGAAAGTCAGAAGAGGGCACCAGACCTCATTACAGATGGTTGTGAGCCACCATGTGGTTGCTGGGAATTGAACTCAGGACCTTTGGAAGAGCAGGCGATGCTCTTAACCTCTGAGCCATCTCTCCAGCCCCCTAGAATAATATTTTTAACACTTTCGTTTGTTTGCCATCTCATGTGCCTCAGGCTTGCCTCAGACGGTTGCTGTAGCTGAGGATGACTTGGCACTTGGGGCTCTTGTCTCCACCTCCCAAATGCAGGGATTACAGGTGTTGGCCACCCGTGCTAGGCTAGGCAGGCTAGTCTTGAGTGCTTGGCTAGAATGCTGCCAACTGAGCCCCAGCCCGTCATTGCAGTTTGCTGAACTCCTGTGAGGCCACGGTCCCTGTGCAGCCTGCCCTAGGCACAGTGTCCTGAAGCTGTAGCTCTAGCTCTCTCCAGCTCTCCCCAGAGTCAGCTTTCTCCTCTCCTCCCGGTTCTGACTGCTCTCTGCAGGTTTGGGCTTCCCTGCTCTGCTATGAGCTACCACCAGGTTCCAGTCATTTTCCTTGTATGTTCTCAATTTATACCAGATATGTATATATGTATTGCCTCATTTGGAGTGCGTGTGCCTCCCATCCATTTTAACCTAAGCTTGATTTAGGTCCAGTGATGGAGCCTGAGTGCCCAGAGCCTGCAACGAAGCCAGTGAACCCCATGCTGGTTATCCTGTGGCAAGAAATTTGGGGGCTCTTGGCACAAAAACAAGGCCCCTGAGATGGAACCAAACACTGGGAAAGCGGGGGTCAGAGAGCACAGGCAGTTTTCCTGGGTCAGATTATGGGTTTCCTGGAATGGGCTCCTAGGAGGGCCGCTGTCACGCTGCCTGATGGACCTGAGATGTTTACAATATACGGTGGGAGCCTGGGCTCGGCTGTGCACATCTTTTAAAACATGGGAGGCAGAAGCCGGGGGTCTTTATGAATTCCAGGCCAGCTTTCTTTATATGGGCAGCTAGACACTGTAAAATAAAGAAGCAAGCAAGCACAGGTTTAGCAGAAGCTACTCCATTTTAAATGTTAAAGTGGCTGCAGCCATGCCTGGCTTCTCAGCACTTGAGGCTGTGCCTTGAAGACCCCAAGACTGAGATTGGCCTGGGCTACAGAGTGAGACCCTGGCCTCTCATCCCAGTCACTCACCAGACATCTGTAGACCTGTGGTGGAGAGAAAGAAGGAACTTAAAGCAACTTGGGGAGGGAGAAGAGGTCCTCCCCTTGGCATCTACTGTGCCTTTCCTGCTGATTGACAGACAAGAAACGTCAACACAATGGAGACAGCCAAAACTGTCTAGAATGAGTATTTCCTTGAACAGCCTTCCCCAGCACAGAGAGCGGCTGTGGGAAAGATGACCCCTGACCCTCTTGTCTCCACTTTCTCTGGTGCTGCCACCATGCCCAGTTTATAAGGTGCTGGGGATCAACCCTAAGGCTTTGTGCAAGCCAGGCAAGCCCTCTGCCAACTAGAGGCGTCTCTTACTGAGGAAGTGGTATTGAGAAGCCAGCTCTTCAGCCAGGCTTGGTGGTGCATGCCAGTAATCCCAGGTAGGTAGAGGTAGAGGCAGGAGGATTTGCTGAGTTCAAGACCGGTATGGGCTACAGAATGAAACTTTGTCTCAAAATAAGTAATGTTTTGGTCAGATTGGTAAAGAACTATAGACTAAAAAGCACAATGTAACATTTCTTTGTGGGGGCATTGGTTTTGTTTTTTAGCCTGATCTCACTGTGCACCTCTAGCAGGCCTGGAACTTGCTATTTACACCAGGCTAGGCTTGAACTCACAGATATCTGCTTGCTTCTGCCTCCGTAGTGCATACCAAGCCCCAGCTTTTCATATTTTTTTAAAAAATTTATTTATTATGTATACAGTGTTCTGTCTGTTTGTATGCTTGCTGGACATGAAGAGGGCACCAGACCTCATTACAGATGGTTGTGAGCCACTATGTGGTTGCTGGGAATTGAACTCAGGACCTCTGGAAGAACAGTCAGTGCTCTTAACCTCTGAGCCATCTCTCCAGCCCCAGCTTTTCGTATTTTTATAATTTTTTGTTTTATAGGGAAAATATTTGGATGCTGCTGTCCTGGACGTTGCCTGATTAACATTTCTTTCTTTCTTTCTTTTTTTTCTTCGAGACAGGGTTTGTAGTTTTGGAGCCTGTCCTGGAACTAGCTCTTGTAGACCAGGCTGGCCTCAAACTCAAAGAGATCCGCCTGCCTCTGCCTCCCGAGCTGATTAACATTTCTTACCCGAGAAACTACGAAGCTTAAATAAAATTTCCTTCAGCATAAGGAGGGCTAATGAGCAGTGAGTGAGCCCTAATTACAGCTGAAAGGTTATGTAGTTTCTCCCTGAGAATAAGTCTGGTATGTGTGAAAAGTAACCTAGCTTAGTTTGCTTTTTTTTTGTCTTTGAGTCTCAGGTAGCTCAGGCTGGCCCAGGACTCGCAAAGTAGCTAAGTCTATCCCTGAACTCACAGCCCTCTGCGTGCATACCACTCAAGCACTGTAAAAACGCACTTGTCTGCACCGATCGCCAGCAGGCGGTTCCGTTCTCGCGAACCCTGACCCTGGTGAGAGGGTGTGGAAGGTGGGGGGCAGTGGAGAGCAATGGGGCCTCGCGCATGCGTTCTCGCGCCGAGCGCAGGCACTGTGGAAGCCACCCAAGACGGCGCGCGGGTCCTGCGGGGAGGCGGGGTCGCGCAGTCCGGAAGAGACGCCGCGCAGGCACGCCCCTTCCTTTCCAGCCTCCGTCCCGGACCCTGCAGCCGTCGCGGTGAGTTCCTCCGAGTTCGTGTTCCATCGGCCTCCATCCGGGCCGTGGCGCTGCCGTGGCGGGCCGGCGTCCTTGCGGGGACACGGACGCCATGGTCGCCCTCCTCACAGCCCGTCTCGCCGTACCCGACGGACTGGGGTCGCAGCTCTGGGACTCCGGGACGCGGGCGAACGCGGAGTGACGTCCGGTGGCGGGGCCGCAGGAGCGGAGCTTCCACGTGTGGCGGGAAGCGCCTGGTTCGGGAACAGCCTCCGCCTGCGCGGGTTTGCCCCGCGCCGGCCCCAGGCTGAGCGGTCCCTTCCGAGAGCGGGAAGCGTTTTGCCCTGCGGCGTCGCAGGAAGCGGGGCCCTCATGCGTGTCTTCCCCACCGATCTCACCCTGAGGTCCCCGGTGCTGTCGCTCCAGCCTCTGTGTCCACCCTCCTCCCTGACACTGCTGCAGGGGTTGTGACAGCCGAGCAGATGTGGGCCGCTACGACCCGTTTGCTTAGCGCCCTGGCAGTTATTAGCTAAACGGTGGAGGCAGAGGAGGGATCTGGTCCCCGGACAGCTTTGCGGTTGTCTTTACACCTTGTGAGTTTAACATGTTGTCGCCTTAGTTCGGACTCTGGTGGTAGTGATGGTGAACTTGGGACTCCTGGTTCTGGTTTTAAGAAACCGAATTTCTCTGCGAGGCCTGGCGGGCTGTCATGGAACTTAGACCAGGATGGCCTTAAACTCTGAGTCCTGCCTGCCTATGCCTCCTGTGTGTTAAGGTTTTCCTGGCCCTGCGATGTTCGTTTGACGATCACTTATTTCCTGCAGATGTTGATGCCCAAGAAGAACCGGATTGCCATCTATGAGCTCCTTTTTAAGGAAGGAGTGATGGTTGCCAAGAAGGATGTCCATATGCCCAAACACCCCGAGCTGGCTGACAAGAATGTGCCCAACCTTCATGTCATGAAGGCCATGCAGGTACGAGGTGGGCTGCAGATGGATGTACTTGCCCCGGTGTTGGGCTGGGCTGCTGACTGCTGTGCTGGGAAGGGAGGGAGATCGACACTGGAATGAGTCTCCTAGGCGGAAGGGCAGAGGCCAGACTGCTTGGTCCTTTTTCTGATCTACTCACCTTAGAAAGGACCCTTTGGGCTTGGAACCGTTGACATCCAGGAATTTCTCAGCCTTGGGTTCCTCTACTGCGTCGCTGCTCTTCTCCGGCCTGTCTGCTAGATCTGTGATAACTGGTTCTGTCCCGCAGTCTCTGAAGTCTCGAGGCTACGTGAAGGAGCAGTTTGCCTGGAGACACTTCTATTGGTACCTTACGAATGAGGGCATCCAGTATCTCCGCGATTATCTCCACCTACCTCCGGAGATCGTGCCTGCCACCCTGCGCCGCAGCCGTCCCGAAACTGGCAGGCCTCGGCCCAAAGGTATGGTGCCTCAGGAAACACTTTGTGGGGGTTGTGGTTGTGTATTAAAGAGTGAGCGGTGTGAGAGTCTCCTGAAGTTCAGAAGGTCCTTAACAACTTTGATCCTCCTGTCTCCACTTCCGGAGTGCTGGGGTTTGCAGTGTGTCCCATCACTCCTGGCTCCGAATGTTCTCGGTACCTTGGTGTCAGTTTTAGAGACACCATTGAGCGCAGGGCCTTGGGCCAAGTCTGGAAATGTCTGAGCGCGTGGAATGGCGTTAAGCTTGAGTAGCTTTTGTGTCTACACCCGTCCCTGCTTCTCTACATGAAGCTGTGGCAGAGCACTGCGTGCGTTGTCCTTAGCCCGAAGCAGAGCTGCTCGCTGTGTGTGAAAGATGGAGTGTTTGTGTATTTCCAGGGCAGGGGAGCAGAGTTGTAAGCAGAAGCCAGCTGTGCGTGAGTGTGCTACGAGAAGACAGATATCTGATCCTGTCTCGTAGTCTCTTTGTAGTAGCCAGAGGCTGAGGTAGGTGATAGGGTGCAGAGATTCTTTTTTCTTTTTTTTTTTGATTTTTCGAGACAGGATTTCTCCGTAGCTTTTGGTTCCTGTCCTGGAACTAGCTCTTGTAGACCAGGCTGGTCTCGAACTCAGAGATCCGCCTGCCTCTGCCTCCCGAGTGCTGGGATTAAAGGCGTGCGCCACCACCGCCCGGCTTTTTTTTCTTTTCTTTTCTTTTTTTTTTTTTTTTGATTGGGTGCAGAGATTCTTAAGCAGGATTGGGTTTGCCTGGAGAGGGACCTGAGCACAGGAACTGTACGGGAGGCCTAGAGGATCCTAGTGCTTAGGTGGGCTGTGTTCTCAGAGCCAAAAACCTTCGGAACCAAAAAGCTATTTTAAGTGAATGTATGCTAAGTGAGCCTGTTGGGGACCCTGCAGGAGGCAGGCGAGGGCTTGCAAATGGGCTGAGCCCCGTGGGACAAATGTGAAAGTTGGGTCTTCATGGAATCCGGGGATCAGTTCAGGTCCCCAGGATTTCATGGCATCTTTTACTGCCTGGTCCTGGTTTCTTGTTTGTGGTGGGAGTCTCTGTAGATCCCGCTGGCCTTGAATTTGCTCTGCCTCCCTTACAGGCGTGGGAGACCACTGCCTGGCCTGTTTGTTTAATCAAGGTGGGAGCCAAATAGTGAGAGTGACAAGTTCCCTAGCGACACCGGCGTTTGGCTGCTGTTCCAGGCCTCACAACTGGGACGTCACTGCTCTCTTTTCATCTGCTGCCTTTTGCTCAAGGTGCAGTTTTGTTTCTGTAGGGCCAGAGGGTGAGCGCCCGGCAAGATTCACAAGAGGGGAGGCGGACAGAGACACCTACAGAAGGAGTGCTGTGCCTCGTGAGTATCTTGTCCAGCCCAGATTTCAGCGACCCTCTGTAGACTGCAGTCCTTGCTTCCAGGGTGGTCAGGAAAGGTCCTCGCTGTGGGAATGGAGGGAAGGCCAGTGTGTTCTGTTGTCCCTGTGTGGCCTAACCTCTCCATAAGAACTGTGGAATTTAGTTTCTGAGTAGAGGAAATGCTTGCCGTGAGCCAGAGGAGCAGGTGCCGTTCACTAATGGGAGTGTGCTGGGTGCATGCTGGGTGCCAGGCACTTTGAGGGGAGCTGAGAGTAGGTCTTGCTCCTGAGCTTTTATTAGTGGGGGGTTTATTAGTTTTCAGGTGTGGATTAAGCAAACACCTGGAAGAGCCAGTTAGGCTCTCAAGGGAAGAACATTACAGGCTTAGACTCTTGAAGGAATACTGGGGAGCCTAGGACTTACGGGTGTGGGCCAGGCTCTCTTTTCCCTTGCCCCCTTTCTGCATTCTGTGTTCTTGGAAGTGAACCCATGGCCTGAACATTTTCCCCTGCCCCTGGTTCAGGAGAAATAATTAGTAGGGGGGGTTCCTCCTTCAGAGGGCCGGCCTGTGAGGATGACACAGGTCAGTGTGAGCATTGATGAGGGAACAGACGTGGTTGAGGGCAGGAGGTAGCCAGCAGAACCTGCTGTGTGAAGGGGACAGAGGAGTCTCATATTGTCACCATGGAGCTGTTGGTTCCTTTGACCCTGGCTCATACCGACCTCTAAACACTGAGGTGATTTACTTTCCCTCCGTCTGAACTGTCTGTGAAATGGTGACTTGTCATGCTTGCACAGTGCAGTTAAATGGGTGCTGCTTTTTGAACCAGTTTCCCATGTACATGTAGTCCAGGCAGTCCTGTTTCAACTTGTGAGTTTGGGGTTCCAGGCATGTGCCCTGCTGCCCTTATGTCTGCCTCTTTCTTTTTTGTTGTTCTGTTTTTTCGTGGGTGGGTAGGGGCGGTTTTTGAGACAGGGTTTCTCTGTAGATTTGGAGCCTGTCCTGGAACTAGCTCTTGTAGACCAGGCTGGCCTCCATCTCAGAGATCCGCCTGTCTCTACCTCCCGAATGCTGGGATTAAAGGTACACCACCACCACCCGGCTGTCTGCTACTTTCTTGTAACGGAAGTTGGATTTTACTTCTATGGCTGCTCACTGCCCTTCCCTTCATGCTTCCCTTGGCTGAGCTTCCTTTACCAACTTGGGTCTTTTGTCCTTTGTGGTCAGGGCACCTTTCCTAGCGGAGGAGGGTGGTGTTAGTGAGTTGGCGTCAGCACATTTAGAGAGTGTGGAAGGATGGCTGACAATCTGAGGAGAAGGGAGCAGAAGCAGACTGCCTGCTTGGTGGGGTGGCCTTTCCTGCCTGTGGGGCCCTGTGGCTTGTTGTCTTACCACCCAGAGACCATATCCTGAATTGTTTTCTTCTAGCTGGTGCTGACAAGAAAGCCGAGGCTGGGGCTGGCTCAGCCACCGAGTTCCAGTTTGTGAGTATCTCTGTTTGCTCCCTGTAATCATGGGGCCTGGGCCGTCCTAGTGGCTTAGTGGGTTCTGGGGTGTGGTGCCTCATCCCTCTCCCCCAGGCAGTGGAACAGTGCAAGCCTTGGTGATGGGCCTTGCTCGTCTCGTGCAGCACCTGTGGCGTGCTGTTATTACTGACAGCTCTGACCCAGGCTGTGTTTATTTTGTGAAGTCTGAGATTGAACTAAACATGAGAGTCTGTGGGTCCCAGAATAGAATTGCTCTGGAATCAGATTACCTTTCTCTGAAATGGAGACAATGCCTGGCATGGGAGTTACAGTCTCCTGGAGTCCTGTGGCAGGGCTTCGCATACAGTTGCTCTCTGATCTCCTGTGTAGACAGGTAGGTAGGGTGTGGGTCTCTGTGCCAGGGGCTTCCATGTCTTTAAACACTTAGTTGCAGTCCCAGTTCTAACAATGTGCGAACACAGGCTCAAGGTCAAAGACCACAGCCAGTAAGGGTCAGCTTTTGTGGCTGTCTCCAGTGAGGTCTGAGACCTATAAATCCCTAACGATCGATTATGTGCTTTGTCTTGCAGAGAGGAGGCTTTGGTCGTGGACGTGGTCAGCCACCACAGTGAGCTTGAAGACTGTTGTTTGGAATAAACTTTAAAGAAAAGTGTCCACTCTGTGGTCAGTGTGTGAATGGATGTGACCTTGACACCTTCCCAACTTGGTTTGGGCTAGAGTGGGAACAGCCTAGCTGTCTTGTTCATTTAAGGTTCTGTCGTAGAGGGTCTGCCTAGAACAAGAGTCCTGTGATTGAAACCCCGACATAACAAAGATCTTGGAATTACTTTTTTTTTTTTTTTTTTTTTTTTGGTTTTTCAAGACAGGGTTTCTCTGGTTTTGGAGCCTGTCCTGGAACTAGCTCTTGTAGACCAGGCTGGTTTCGAACTCACAGAGATCCGCCTGCTTCTGCCTCCCAAGTGCTGGGATTAAAGGCGTGCGCCACCACTGCCCGGCTGGAATTACCTTCTCAGGCTTTTGAAGGCTGGATTGTTATACTTCCAGAATTGGAAAATGGGCTGCTGGAGGTGTTACTCTGGGCATCCTGGGAAGAAAGGGGACCCTGAGTGGTGACAGAAACTGTTGCTTTGGCTTGAGCACCAGCTAAAAGGCACAGCTTGCCACGGGGCTAGAAGAGAGCTTGGGGGTGCTTTAGGATCCCATCCTTGGTCTGCAGGTCAGTTGGGTTGGGGTTGGGGAAGTTGGCAAAGCAGACCCAGTATAGGTTCAGAGCTGCATCCCTAATAAGAGTGTATCTGGGGTTTGGAGCTGTAATTTGTCATGGTTACCACAGAGTCCTCATAGTCCTTGGTGATTTCCACCACTAGGTGGCCTCTAGTGGCTCAGGTGCTTTCTCTTGACCCTAGCAGTGGTGTTTTGAGTTTTTTGCAGTTCACTCTCCTTGGGATTGTTTTGTCTGGAAGCTTCAGGGGGGAGCCAGCACTTCTGGGACTCGTGATTTGAATTAATTGTGGGTTTGTTTGGAGGTCCTGCTCTGATTCGTGCTGGTAGAAGTGTGTAGCATGTCTTGCCTTTTCTTCCCTCCTTCGAAACATGATGGTACACACCTTAATCTCAGCACTGCGGAGGCAGAAGGATGTCTTTGAGTTTCAGTCTATATAGTGTAGCTTTGGAGCCTGTCCTGGAACTAGCTCTTGTAGACCAGGCAGGCCTTGAACTCAGAGATTTGCCTCTGCCTCCTGAGTGCTGGGATTAAAGGTGTGCGTCACCACTGCCCAACTGTTAGTCACTTCTTAGAGGTAAGTGTTGAATAAACAGGCTCAGGATGACACCGTGACACGTGTCCCATAATGCCAATACCAAGTCATGTCCACACTCACAGGAAAACTGGGGGCAGGGCAGACTTGGAGTGGGTTATGTACAGCAGGAGAAAGGTGATTGGTTAACCAGGCCAGATGGCAACTTGAGCCTCAAATCTGCTTGATGAAAGGAGAGATGCTTGTGAAAAGTTGTCCTTTGACCTCTACATGTGCACCATGCATGTTTATCCCACTCCATACATGTAGTGATCAGAAAAATGTAAATGTTCAGGGGCTGGAGAAATGACTAGCTGCAAAGAGCACTGGCTGCTCTTCAGAAGACTCAGGTTCGATTCCCAGCATCTACATGACAGCTCATAACTCAATTACAGGGGAACCGCAACCTTCATTCGGACACATGAAGGCAACACTAAAGTGCCAAAAAGAATAAAATATTCAAAGAGTGAGACCATCATAAATGGTTAGTATTGATAATGGATGTCAGTTGCTTGACCTCATTTAATATGTATTCAGGTATCAAAAAACATTGGTGTACACCTTTTATCCCAGCACTTGGGAGGCAGAGGTCAGATTTCTGCGGATATCTTGCGTCTGAGGACAGCCTGGTCTACAGAACGAGTTCCAGAACAGGCTCCAAAAAGCTAGAGAGAAACCCTGTCTCAAAAAGCCAACAATATGTGGAAATGAGAAAGTCCCCATACTAACAGGCTGACCTTGAACTTCTGTCCTCCATACACCTCAAGGGCTGGGACTACAGGTCTGAGTTACCAGACCAGGAGTGAGGTGGCAACAGAAGCTCACAGGGTCTTCAAATATTGCAGCCCTCCCTCCAGGATCAAGGGAACAAAGCTGGGGGTATAGAGTGCTGCGTGCCCTGAAACTTATCAAGAAAGGAAGGGAAATCCATCATTTTCTCGGGTAGAAAAGGAAGCCAGGACAGAATGAGGTCATTGGTGGGGAGGGAGATGAGAATTGTTTGGAAGCCCAGAGGCCATGGCTGTTGAGAGCTGCTTTATTGGAAGCCTGTGATAAATGCATGGCCCAGGTCCAGAGGAACAGCCACTTGAGAAATAAGCCCTGCCTGCTTGACTGACACATCAAAGAGGCCATTGTGAGGGAAAAGAGGACGAACTAAAATCGAAGGGGACACCAAGGTGAGGAACCAAGGCCTCCTCAAGTGAACAAGTGAAGCAAAGTTTCTGGAAGCTATAAATCAAATAGGACTTCATAATTCCAGAGCCCAGAAGCATCAACACACAGTTAATGTTCTAAAGGTTTTTATTTTCTGGGTATGTGTGTGCCTGTATGTAGCACCATTTGTGCAGTGCCTACAGAATCCAGATGTTAGATCCCCCAGAATTGAGCCACCTGATAGGATAGGGGTGCTGGGGACAAGACCAGATCTGCAAGTGTTCTTAACCATCGAGCCATCTCGCCACTGCCCCTCTCCTACCCAAAGGGAACAGGGTTTCATGTAGTCTAGGCTAGCCTCACACTTGCTGTTTAGCCAAGAATGGCCTTGAGTTCCTGGTCTGGCCTCTATCACCCAAGTGCTTTGGATTACAGAATTGTGCTGTTACCTAGTTTAAGTGTTTAGCATGGAGCCTAGAGCTTCATGCATACTGGGCAAACACTGCCAAACAAGCTTCATTCCCAGCTCTCATTGTAGTTTTAACTTGTATTTTGCTGTTACTGATAATGTCCAGTGGTTTGTATCTACTGGTCACTGTAGAAGGAGCGGCGGGCTTTGTTCCTGCCCAGCTCCTGCATGGCTAGCTTTACACCCGAAATAACAACACACAAACTGTATTCTTTTAAACACTGCTTTGGCCCATTAGCTCTAGCCTCTTACTGGCTAATTCTCACATCTTGATTAACCCATTTCTAATAATCTGTGTGGCTTACCGGGAAGGATCTTAACCTGTGTCCATCTTGGAGAGGAGAGCTATAGCGTCTGTCTCACTGCCTTCTTCCTCCCACAATTCTGTCTTCTCCACCCACCTATGTTCTGACCTATCAGGCCAAGCAGTTTCTTTATTAATTAACCAATGAGAGCAACATATAGAAGACCCCCTACATCGGTCACTTGTATAGTTTCTTGTAAAATATCTACTTTTTATGTGTGTGTGTGAGCACAGCCCTGGCTGTCCTGGAACTTGCTATGTAGACCAGGTTGTCCTAGAACTCACAGAGATTTACCTGACTCTGCTTCCCCAGTGCTAGGATTAATGTAGTGCTGGGGATTGCACTGAGTTCTTTGCACGTGGTGGATAAATCCCCAGTCCTCTTGACCTGTTTGTATTTCCTTTAGATTCATATTATTTTATGGGTGCTTTATCTGCTTGTATGTGCACCACGTATGTGCTTGGTACCTAAATAAATCAGAAGAGAGCATGGGATCCCTTGAAATTGAAATTACAGATGGTTGTAAACCACATGTGGGTCCTGACAATGTAACCTGGTCTTCTCTAAGAGCAAAGAACACCCCTAAACCCAAGCCACCTCTCCAGCCAGACCTTTTTATTTAATGTTATTCTATTGGTAGCAAGCATATATGTATGTCTATGTGGAAGTGTCAGATACCCTGGAACTGGGGCCACAGACAGTTGTGAGCTGCCATGTGGGCTGGGAATTGAACCCAGGTCCTATGGAAGAACAATTGGAGCTCTTAACCACTGAGCCATTTCTCCAGCCCCTTTATTTTTTAATTTTTTTTTAAATATTTATTTATTATGTATACAGTATTCTGCTGACCAGACCTCATTACAGATGGTTGTGAGCCACCATGTGGTTGCTGGGAATTGAACTCAGGATCTTTGGAAGAACAGGCAGTGCTCTTAACCGCTGAGCCATCTCTCCAGCCCTTTATTTTTTAATTTTTTATATTATCTTATTTAATTTTTTTTTTTTTTTTGGTTTTTCGAGACAGGGTTTCTCTGGTTTTTGGAGCCTGTCCTGAAACTAGCTCTTGTAGACCAGGCTGGCCTCGAACTCACAGAGATCCTCCTGCCTCTGCCTCCCAAGTGCGGGATTAAAGGCGTGCACCACCACCACCCGGCTATTATTTTATTTTTGAGATTATAATCATACCATATATATATCATACCATATATCACACACACACACACACACACACACACACACACACACACACACACACAATGTTCTGTCTGCATGTATACCTGCATGCCAGAAGAGGGCACCAGATCTCATTATAAATGTTTGTGAGCCACTATGTGGGTGCTAGGAATTGAACTCAGCACCTCTGGAAGAGCAGCCAGTGCTCTTAACCTCTAAGCCATGACTCCAGGTCCCTTATCTATTTTTTTTTTTTTTTTTTCGAGACAGGGTTTCTCTGTGGCTTTGGAGCCTCTCCTGGAACTAGCTCTGTAGACCAGGCTGGTCTCGAACTCACAGAGATCCGCCTACCTCTGCCTCCCGAGTGCTGGGATTAAAGGCGTGCGCCACCACCGCCCGGCTCCTTATCTATTTTTTAAAATATTTATTTATTATGTATACAATATTCTGTCTGTATGTATGCCTGCAGGCAGAAGAGGGCACCAGACCCCATTACAGATGGTTGTGAGCCAATGCTCTTAACCTCTGAGCCATCTCTCCAGCCCCCCTTATTTATTTATTTTTTTTAAAAAATATTTATTTATTTATTATGTATACAATATTCTGTCTGTATGCCTGAAGGCCAGAAGAGGGCGCCAGACCTCTTTACAGATGGTTGTGAGCCACCATGTGGTTGCTGGGAAATGAACTCAGGACCTTTGGAAGAGCAGGCAATGCTCTTAACCACTGAGCCATCTCTCCAGCCCTTATTTTTTTAAACAGACTACTTTAAAAAAAACATTTAGGTAGAACTCTGTGAGTTCGAGGCCAACCTGGTCTACAGAGCGAGTTCCAGGACAGCCATAGCTAGCTACACAGAGAAACCCTGTCTATAAGGTTACTATGTATGTGGACACATGCCGTAGAGGACACGTGGAGTTGAAGACCAGTGGTTCTCACTGTGGGTCTAGGGATCTAACTCAGGCTTCATGGTGAGCGCCTTTATTGAAGAGATGCGTCTCTTGGGCCACTCCAGCCTATTAGTGAGTACACTAAATACAAGCTGATTCAAGTAGGTAACAAGGGCCAGCCAGGTGCGCAGTAAGGCTATTTGCAGCCAGGCCTGACCACTTGAATTCAGTCTCTAGGTCCTACTTGGGAAAGAATTTACACAAGTTGTCCTCTGACCTTGACTCGAGCATCACGGCACACACACACACACACACACACACACACTACAGATAGTTTGGGATTTACTGATAAATCTTTTTGTTTGTTTTTTTGTTTTTTGAGACGGGGTTTCTCTGCAGCTTTGGAGCCTGTCCTGGAACTAGCTCTGGTCTCGAACTCACAGAGATCCGCCTGCCTCTGCCTCTCGAGTGCTGGGATTAAAGGCGTGCGCCACCACCGCCCGGCCTGATAAATCTTTTTTGTGTGTTTGTTGTTGAGACAGGGCTTCTCTGTCCTGGAGTGCTGGAATTAAAGGATTGTGCCACCACTGTCAGTCTATTATGGTAAATCTTGCTGTATTTTCCAAACGTTTAGTGCACAGTAATGGGGCTGGGTTTGGTGTAGGAAAACTGAACCTCACTTTCAAGTCCTCCAAGAGGGTCATCCCAACATATACTCACTGCCAGATTCATGATTTACGTACGTGTACGTACACACACACACGTTTTCTCTTTTTCCTTCAGCTCTTCCTGTTTACCTTAGGAGGTTGCATTTGCTTTGCGTTTTCAGTGCTGCGGGTCGAACCCAGCCCTCAACCATGCCAGTCAAGTGGTCTGCCCTTAAGCTTCACCCCTGAACGCCTTTTGCCTTTTATTTATTTACTTATTTATTTGTACACATAAACGCCTGCAGGACGCACAGACGTTCTGACGGCCACTGACAGACTGCAAAGAGCAAGCAAAAGCCTCGCCCCACTCCCGATCTCCCTGCAGCCAGGATTGCCGGTCTGTGGCGAGGCAGAGCCACTAGGGTCAGCTGAGCGGCGCGACCTTGGGTCAGGCTGGGCCACTCACCCGCTGACCTTGCGGGGGAGGGGGTGGCTCTGCTTTCTGCCCAGCTACGCCGCGGACCCGAGGTCTCGGGTGGTGCCCAAGCGCCACGACTCGCCAGGCTTCCACAGCCCTACGCCCCCGGAGTACGGGCCTCGCCAGCTCCGGCCGCCTTCGGGGTGGACGCTACTCTGCGCCGGGAGTGAGGGGCGGGCGAGATTCCCGAAAGCCGCCTGAGCTGCGCACGCGCGACGGCGCCCGCGGACCCGCGCGCCCTGACGCAGCCGACGCCGCGCGCCCAAAATGGCGGCGCGGTCGTCGTCGGGGGCGGCGGCGGTAGAGGGGGCGGTGGCGGTGGCGACGGCGGCCGTGAGTGCGGCGCGGGGCCTGGGCCGGGGGCAATGAGGCTGGCCCGCCGCGGAGCCGTGTAGCCGACGCCCAGACCCTCCTCCCCGCCTCCGCCGAGCCGGGGGCGCGCGCGCGTGGCCGTCTGCCGCAGCCTTCCCCCTCCCTCTCTCTCTCTCCCGACTCCGAGGCCCCCGCACGGCTCCCCACCAGGGCCCGGAGGATGATGAAGCTCAAGTCGAACCAGACCCGCACCTACGACGGCGACGGCTACAAAAAGAGGGCCGCGTGCCTGTGCTTCCGCAGCGAGAGCGAGGAGGAGGTGAGGCCGGGGCGGGGGGTCTGGGAGTGCGGGGCGCGGCCCGGAGGGCTCCGGACGCGGGGCTGAGGCAGGGGGATGGTACTCTGTGACGACCGCCGTTCCTCCCCGCCGCCCCGGGCAGCCGCGCTGACCCGGGAAGAGCGGCTCCGCGCTTGGCAGCTCGGCACACGTGCACGAGGCGCAGGCCGGCCTTTGTGGCTGAGCCCAGGGCCGCCGGGGCAGGTTTGGGGCTGGCCGTGGAGCTGCGGCTGCCGGCGGCGGGCGGGAGGGCGAGCCCTGGCGGGGACAGAAGATCCTGGGCGCCGTGCACCAGCCAGAGCCAGCCGTTTGAGGCCAACGTTGAGTTGGGAGGCCGGATGGTGGGGCCCGAAGAGAATGAACACTGGATAAAATTGTTTTTGTGTGCATCGAAAATTTTCAAAGACATTAAATGCTGTATTTATTAAGATCTTTATCCTGACAGTTCGGTTGTGCCCTATAGGATAACCTGTAAGATACGCTCGGAAAATAGAAAATTTTTAGTCTGTTTCTTTTTGCTTAAGGAACTTTAAAAAAAAAATCTCAGCTTCACAAAGCCGTTTCTGTGGTGATGAAGGGAATGCCGAAAAGGCGCATGTTTTGTAAATCCACAAAGAATAGCTGCTTCGGGAATTCGTCGGATGCCTGTGGGAACACATTTCTGTCGTGTGCACGGTGGTCATGGCAGTTAGCTTGGAAACCATGAAGGACAGTGAAACTGAGCGTTTGACCCCGGCCGCCAGCGGTGGGCTGTGGTGGCCGGGCTGCAGTACAGGGCAGCGTGTTGAAATGGGGGAACTCGACCCGTTAGTTTTGAAAAGCCGTGATGAAACAGACGGCTGGAGTGCCAGGAGTCCCTGTCCGGAGATGTTTAGGAGGAGGAGGGAATTTAAATGACTGCTTGAAGAAAAGCAGTGAAAGCGTTCTTTGTACTGTTGAGGGATTGCTGGGGATGGCTTCAGCAGCAGAGTTCGGAAATGTATACTTTGTTACTTTGCGTTTATTACAAAGGTCCTCGAGGGAGGCGTTGTCAGCGGGGTCCTGTCTTAAATGCTGAGCGGGTTTTAGAATCCGTTCTTAAGTAAAGTAAAACCGTCATTCATGAGGAACTTCAAGAGGCTTTGTTCTTTGTGTTATCACATGGGAAGTCAGATGGGATCTGGGAGGGGGGCTGTCTACCGGAGGGACAGCTAATTAGCATAATAGCTTGCCGCACTACAGTGCTGTGGTTAAGCCTGTACCCCAGTTACAGTAGAAGGTTGTGTAATTTAGTCACGTGAGTGCGGCAAGACTTTATGTTTTAAAAAGATTGCCCTAGAGGTTGAAGATGTGAGTATTTTGGATAAATACTGGAAACTTAAGATCCTAAGCAAAGGAACAACCGAGTTTTACTTTTTGGTTGAAAGTTTTATGATGGTCGACAGCAGCTTTGATGTGCATGCGTGTTTGTGTTTTGGCCACCCTTGGTCTTGTATAGGTCAGACCAGGCGTAGGACCTGATTTGTAGGAGCTTAAAGTTTTAAACTGTTAAGAGACGCTTTAAAGCATTTGCTTGATGGTGGAGTTTCCTTTATTGAATTTCTTTTTGTATGTTGGTTGGTTAATGAACAGAACAATCGTGTGAATCTTGAATTATTGATTCCGTGGGTGCCGTAGTCATAGTCTGGTAAGAACAACGTTAATGGGCACAAGCTGGTTAGAGACTTGTTCTGGTCAGTGAAACAGACAGGCTTTCAACGCAGAGCCCACTAAGGGGCAGCCCTCAGCGGTTATCTGTCCCTGCCCAGAGGGTTTCTGATAGTCTCTTAGTTCAGAGAAAGTAATCTCTAGGGTACTGTTTAACTCTCAGATTATATAATTGTGTTGGAAGGGAAGTGATTTGTTAGTTCCAGGGAAGCTTTTATGTTCTCAGTAGATGTGCCAGAGACTGGAAGTGTTAGCTGCCACCATTGTGGGGAAAGTGAAATTCACACTTAAAAGGGCATTCAGCCCAATTTTATTTTTTTAATTGGAACTAATGGCTTTCATCAAGAGAATTGTTAACATTATTTTTGCACAGTGCAACAGTAATGTAAATGTAAACAGGACCTTGAGGATTTTTTTTCCCCTTTTTGTTTTTCGAGACAGAGTTTCTCTGTAGCTTTGTAGCATGTCCTAGAACTTGCTCTGTAGATCAAGCTGGCCTCGAACTCACAGAGATCTGCCTGTCACTGCCTCCCAGAGTGCTGGGATTAATTCACTACCAACTACCCAATGATTTTTATTTATTTATTTTTTTAAACACTGCCTTGATATTTTTTAAAAATTTATTTATTATATATACGGTATTCTGCCTGCATATATCCCTATAAGTCAGAAGAGGGAACCATATCTCATTATAGATGGTTGTGAGCCACCATGTGGTTGTAGGAATCGAACTCAGGACCTCTGGAAGAACAGCCAGTGCTCTTAACCTCTGAGTCATCTCTCCAGCCCCCGGTGATTTTAAATGTAATTAGCCAATGTCAAAAAACATACATACGGTGTGAAGAAAGAGATTATAACATTAAGAAATAATTGACCAAAATCACTCAGCCCTGGGAAGCTGTAGTCACAGGCCCAGCAGTAAGAGCAGCAGAAAGTGATCCAACCGGAGTGTGTGCAGTCATTGAGCACACACTGAAGGTGAGATTGTCTATACAGTAATGGGAGAGATGGGTAGGAGAGAGCTTAGAGCTGGCGGGGGGGGGGGGTGCAGAAGGGATGGAGAATTAGAAAAACCTACCCAGTAGCATTGTGCTGGTGGGTTTTCTTCTAAACTTCTGGCTGTTTTTCTTGTTGATAAATTGAAATTAATAGGAAAAAGTCCCCTGCTTATGAATAACATTTCTGTAAACGGGTATTTAATATAGCTGACATTGTTATTGCAGTGCTGTACCCCGAATGATTACCATACTCATAAGCTGGTTCCCAGCCCTGGGCTCCCTGGAGGTGAATTGTGTGCTTAGTCCGTGTTTGCTTAGGTTTGTCATTCTTTGTCATTCTTGTCTTTGTGGAGGTTTTCAGGGTGAAACACCCATGAAGAAGGATCGCTCTGTGTGTGTGTGTGTGTGTGTGTGTGTGTGTGTGTGAGAGAGAGAGAGAGAGAGAGAGAGAGAGAGAGAGACTTTAGAAAGACCGCAGATGCATTTCATGAAGGAAGTCACTGCTTAGTTAAGTGCACAGGCCCACTGGAAAGGGCTGAACAGCTACTGTAGGATTTTGCGCATAGATACCTTTTATCCCATTTAGGGGCGAAACCTAAGAGTAGGCCATTCATTATGTGGGTGGCATAGGAGACAAAGTCAGCTTTGGCTGGCCTTGAACTCCCAATCTCCCGCCTCCATTTAAGTATTGGGAATACACACCCAGCTGAAATACTAGCTATTTCTTCTTCTGTTTTTTCCCCCTTCAGTGCTGAGGATTGAACTCAGCCCCTTGCAGGCTATGCAAGTGCTCTATCAGTAAGTCACATCCACAACCCACAGTTTTGTTTTTATCTTGAAATCTTGGCTCCACAAAGATTAGCAAATCAATATACTTTTATGTTTTTTTAATTGATTGGGTAATGCAGTTCATCTTTGTATATTTGACTTTGACTCTCTTAGAGCCGTCCCAGAAAGACTGCTCTTCTTCCTCTACTCCTCTTTTCTGGAACCTCCGTGGGGGACGGCTTGTTTGTGCTCTGTACCCTTAGTAGGAGGGCTGAGGAGTGTGGCCCTGGCTTTTCAAACAGTTGAAATCTCTCAGAATGAACAGTGATGGACACTGCTCTGAGAAAGATCAGCCATGCAGAGTGCACACCAGGTAACGTGCCAGTGCCTGAGAGTCAGCTGCCATCACCCGAAGGGCTGCAGTAGCCCAGATTAGTGAGCCTTTTTATTTATTTCTTTTTGGTTTTTAAGACAGGGTTTCCCAATAGCTATAGAACCAGTTCTGCAGCCGGGCAGTGGTGGCGCACGCCTTTAATCCCAGCACTCAGGAAACAGAGGCAGGTGGATCTCTGTGAGTTTGAGGCCAGCCTGGTCTACAAGAGCTGGCCTTGAATTTACAGAGATCTGCCTGCCTCTGTCTCCTGAGTGCTGGGATTAAAGGTGTGTGCCATAACTGCCTGTTTTTTGAGGCAGGCTTTCTCTGCTGCTAAGCAGGCCAGGCTAGCTGGTCTCCACCCCTGTCTGACTATTGGGAGTGCTAGGATTGCAAAAGGGTGCCATTATCTGACTTTTGTGAGTTGAGGGATGACTGGCAGCTCTTCCTAGCCCCGTCTGTTTCCTGAAAGACAGGTTACCACCTAATGGCTTTCTGTGGTGTGGTGTTAGGTTTGCCTGTTGGTGTTTTCTCAGACCCTTGAGCTCCCCAAGGTGATGGGGAGTGGACTGACTCTGGAGATCTCAGTGGATAGAAACTCTGGTGGCCTGAGTGTTTGTCTCTGAAATCCCTCAGAGGGACTGGTAGAGGACGTCACTGCAGACCACACCTACCAGCAAGCTCTAGAGAGGCTGGAAAGCACTGGTGCAGTCCCTGGGCGGTAACCTGACAGAGGCTTCAGCACATCTCAGCATGATGGGGAGTCCTGGCTCTGGGCGTCTTGGCTGTTGTCCAGCAGTACAGTCTTCTAAGGTAGAGTGGGGTATTTCTGCTTTTCATTTCTCTAAAGTAGTTGTGGCAGCTTTTATCTATTTCCCCTCGATCCCAGGGTGTGGGCACCATACAAGAATTTTTATTTATTTTCTCATGTTTCAAATATGTTGTGTAGGGAGGCTTCTAACTCACTGCGTATGCCTGGAAGGTCTTGTGCTCTCATTCCTCCTGCCTTGTTCAGTGTCCCCTCCCCCAAGTACTGGGATTACAGGCACTAACCACCATAAACAGCTGCCCTTTTTTTCTTAATTAATTTATTTATTTTTGGTTTTTCAAGATAGGGTTTCTCTGTGTAGCCCTAGCTGTCCTGGAACTCACTTTGTAGACCAGGCTGGCCTCGAGCTCACAGAGACCCACCTGCCTCTGTCTCCTGAGTGCTGGGATTAAAGGTGTGCACCACCACTTTTAAAACTACTCCTTGCCTTAACCATACTTCCTGCTTTTAAATGATTTTTATTTGTCAATCACAAGTTGCACATCTTCTGTGTGTAGCTGTCTGTTTCTCCATTTCCTGGTGCAGGCGAGAAGGTCTGTCTTTAAGACTCTCCTACTTGTTTTATCACCTTCTTTCTTCAGTGTGTATGTACATGTGTGTAGCTACACTGTGGAGGCCAGAGGTCAGCCTGTCGTTCTCATTTGTTATCCATCTTATATTTTTAAGGCAGGCCTCTTACTAGCCTGGAGCCCACTGATGAAGGTTAAGCTGACCTGCCAGTGGGGCCCAGACCCACCTGAATCTACTTCCTCAGTGCCTGGATTATAAGCATGAACACTACATTCTCTATTAAAGAAAACATGGGCTCTGGGTATTGAACTCAGGTCCTTATGGTGGCCCAGCAAGTGTTTTACCAGTTAAGCTAACTCCCCAGGCGCACGCACACAGGCACTCACATACATACACATCTACACACACCTGCACACACCCGCACAGGTGTGTGTGAGAAAAGACTATTCTGTTAAGAAAAGTAAAGGTGCTGGAGAGATGACTCAACAGTTGAGAGCACTGGCTGCTCCTCTAGACCACCCGGGTTCAATTCTTAGCACCATAGGAGGCAGCTCACAGCCTCCTGTCACTCCAGCTCTGGGATCTGGCTCCATCTTCTGGCTTCTGCGGGTGTACGTCACACACATAAAAATAAAATGAATCTTGCTGGGTGGCGGTTGCTCACACCTTTAGTCCCAGCACTTGAGAGACAGAAGCAGGTGGATTTCTGTGAGTCGAGGCCAGCCTGGCCTACAAAGAGTTCCAGGATATGTTACATAGACAAACCCTGTCTTGTAAAACAAAAAATAAATAAATAAATGAGTAGAATAAAATAAAATGATTCTTAAAAACCAGGGAAAAAAGTAACATATCTCCTGAGATGTCCAGCTCTCCCCTTTGTGGCAAACTCCCTCAGTAATCATGTCCCTTCTTCTCTACCATCCTCTCCTGGACTCTCCAGGCAGGTGATTTTCTCTAAAGTTCATTCTGGCAGAGTCCTAAACGCTTTCAGGGCCAGTGACCAATCTGAAGTCCTCATGTTGCTTGCTCTTTTTTTTTTTTTTTTTTTTTTTTTTGTCCTTTTGGAGACAGGTTTGTTTGTTTAGCTCATGCTGGCCAGGAACTCAATGTTGTAGCTGAACATGATTTTGAATCTACCACACCTAGCTCCCCTCCCTTCTGTATGAATTAACCTTCCTTTCTTTTTTTCTTTCTTTCTTTCTTTTTTTTTTTTTTTGTTTTTTGTTTTTTGATACAAGGTTTTGCTGCAGCTTTAGAACCTGTCCAGGAACTAGTTCTTGTAGAACAGGCTGGCTTGTTTTTGTTTTTGCTTTTTGAGACAGGGTTTCTTGGTGTTAATAGCCCTGACTATTCTGGAAATCATTCTGTAAACCAGGCTGGCTTTGAACTCACATATATATAACACACACACCCATCTCTGCTGGGATTTAAGGCGTGTGCCACCACCGCCCAGCTGCTTTGAATTTTTTCTTTGCCACACTTCTGTGGCATCTCTCTTCCATGGCCCTTCTGGATTCCTTGGGCTTTCTGACTTGGTTGCGGTGTGTGAGGGATAGTTTGGGACCGCCTCTACTAAGTAGTTGGGGCTTCACACTGATTACATTCAGAAGCCTATTTTTAGCTCTGAGCTCTCCTGAAATCAGGACTGATGCCTAGCAATATACTCCATAGTTCCATTTGGGAACCTGATAGACACCTCAAATTTCAGATGCTGGAATGATTCTGCTTTGTTTCTTTATTTCTTTTTGACAGGATTTCAACTGCGTAGACCAGGTTATTTTTGGAACCTGTGATCCTCCTGCTTCAACCTCTCAAGTGTTGGGATTATAGAAATGCCTAAAGAGCCCTGCTTGTGTGTGTGTGTGTGTGTGTGTGTGTGTGTGTGAGAGAGAGAGAGAGAGAGAGAGAGAGAGGAAGTGGGTTTGAGATTGGACTCAGACCTCATGCCTGCTAGCTAAGCATTCACTTTTCCACCTATAATATACCCCCAACCTTCAAATATTTTTATTCCAGTCTCAAAACCTCTAAACAGCCAGCTACAAAAACCTGCCTCTCCTGTAGCAATATCAGACTCCGTACACTGAGGAAAAGAAGTCTCCTCTTTCTGTTGTTAGTCTTCTTCTTGCTGTGTAGCTCAGGTTGGAGACCTCGGGGTTACCCTTGGCTTTTCCTGTTTCTTCCTCTAATCTGGCTGGAATCCCACTGCAGCCATATTTTTCTAGCCTAGTCCTCTCTTGCTTCTCTCCTGGATGGTGCCATGACTTCTTGATTGGTCTCCCTGCTTGTGCCTTTCTCCACCCCAGCTCACTCTTCTAAACCCAGAGTCAGATCATTTCCCTTGCAGAGCAAGTCCCATGGCCCTGCTCTGGAGCTACCATCATCCATCTCTTCCTCCTGCCTCTTTGCCGTTCCTGTTTTCCAGTTATCTGGCCTCAGTGTTCTTTCTCTCCCATGTTGCCTGCCAGGTTTATTCCTCATGCTTAATCCTTTGCTTAGTCATTAGACCATCTTTATGAAGCATATTAAACCAGGCGGTGGTGGCGCATGCCTTTAGTCTCAGCATTTGGGAGGCAGAGAGGTAGATGGATCTCTGTGAGCTCAAGACGAGCCTGGTCTACCGAGTGAGTTCTGGGACAGCCAGGGCTACACAGAGAAACCCTGTCTTGAAAAATGAAAAGAAGAAGCATATTAAAGCATAGTTCTGGCCTGTCGTCATTGCCAGGCTCTGGTGCTGCTTTTGTCTTGTCAGCACACAGCACCATGAAATACAACGAGTATTTGTGATTGCCCACTTACTCTAGAGTGCAAACTGCTCCTTAGGATAGACACATTGTCTTTTTATTTATTTACTTACTTTAACAATTGCTTCTCTATCCTGGGTACTTAGAAAGAGAGATGCTGAGTGCTGTTTGTTAAGTCTGTGACTGGATGGGTGAGCCCTGGGCAGTCAGTCTCTGCATCCACTATTGTGTAATGGAAGAATTAATAACCAACACTCACAAAATACTAGTATTTGTAGGAACTCACTAATGAGTGTGTTCTGAGAAATCTCCTTTCTTCCCATAAATCCAGACTCTTAGTGAAAGGGTGTTTGATAATGTTGAGTGTCAACCCAGTAGAGTTTATGTTTCTTATATTGTAAATTTTGAGGGGGTAGAGAAAAAAATTGCTTTGTTATTTTTAGTTAGACATTTGTCTGCAGGTTTGTGAGTATAGGTGTTCACAGAGGATAGAGGAGGCAGCAGCTCCCTCTGGAGTTTCAGGTCATCGTAAGCTGCCTGACCTGGGTGTTGGGAATCAAACTTGGGTCTTTTAAAAGAGCAGTACATGCCTGAAACTGCTCAGCCATCTCTCTAGTCCCTGGAGGGAGGTTTTGAGACAGTACCTTGCTCTGTAACCTCACCTGTCCTCAAACTCACAGAGCCTAGGCTGACCTTGCACCTGTCAATCCTCTGCCTCAGCCTCCAGGGTGCTGGAATTTCAGGCACGATAATCTTCTGGAAGAACATACAGGATTTCTTTAGACATTGAAGTGTAGCATCAGGAAGGATCTGTGTGGGGATCTGTGTTGCTAGACCCCAAGCCTAGTGGTGTAGTACCCGAGGCCAGAGCATTTTCTTTCTGCTGACATCCTAGAATCTTTTTTTGGTTGTTTTGTTTTGTTTTTGAGACAGGGTTTCTCTGTGTAGCCCTGGCTGTCCTGGAACTTGGTCAGTAGACCAGGTTAGCCTCAAACTCAGAGATCCACCTGCCTCTGCTTAAAGTACTTTAATCCCTTAAAGTACAGGGATTAAAGGTGTGTGCTACTATTGCCTAGTGTATCCAGATTCTTCTTAGTAATATTTTGTTCCAGCTCTGTCCTGGAACCTTTTTTGCCAGTATATAAATAGAGTTACATAAACTGAAATCATGGAGTCAGTAATGTTTAGTTACCTGATAGTGGTTCAGAGCCAACAATGTATGTCAAATTTGTGGGGTTTTTTTTTTGTTTGTTTGTTTTGTTTTGTTTTTTGAGACAGGGTTTCTCTATGTAGTCCTGGCACACTTGCTCTGTAGACTAGACTGACCTCAAACTCACAGAGGTCCTCCTGCCTGCACCATCACTACCCGGGTGTATGTCAAATTTGGAACCTGAAGTTATTCTGAAGTTAATAAGGAAACTAAAGTTGATAAGATATTGTCAGATTTTTTTTTCCTATGGTCATCATTCTCTTCCCTCTCTCTTCCTACCTCCTTATTAGACAGGGTCTGACATGTATGCTGATCTCACATCTGTGAACTCGTCAGCTTCCTGCTGCTCTCCTAAGAGTTGGGATCACAGGTGCTCACTGCCAGGCCTTCTTTCTTCTTTTTGAGGTCAAGGTTGTTGCTCATGTGAGTATGGAGGCTGGAGATTGGTGCTGGGTACCCTCCTCACCTGCTTTTTTATTTAATTGTGTGATTGTTTTGCCTGCATGTCTGTATACACTACAGAATTCTGAGGAGGGTGCCATTCCTTGGAACTGGAACCAGGGATGCTTGTGCATCACCATATGGGAGCTGAGAACTAAACTCAGATCCCCCTCAAATCTCCCCAGCCCCGTTTTATTTTGTTTGCTTAAACATAGTTTTTCTTGGGCTGGAGAGATAGCTTAGTTACTGAGAGCTTTTGCTGTTCTTTTTTTTTTTTTTTTTGTTTTTTCGAGACATGGTTTCTCTGTGTTTTTGGAGCCTGTCCTGGAACTAGCTCTTGTAGACCAGGCTGGTCTCGAACTCACAGAGATCCGCCTGCCTCTGCCTCCCGAGTGCTGGGATTAAAGGCGAGCGCCACCACCGCCCGACAGCTTTTGCTGTCCTTACAGAGATCTCAGGCTTCGTTTCCAGCACCCACACAGGCTCACAACTGCCTTTATGTAACATTCAGTCCCAGGGACTCCGACACCTTTCCCAGCCTTCACGGGCACCTGCCTGTGGTGGTGCACGTGCACACACAGAGAAGATCTTTCTTTCTTCTTTGTTTCTCTGTGTAGACCAGGCTGGCCTGGAGCTCAGAGATCCACCTGCTCCTGCCACGTAAGTGCTGGGATTAAAGGCACACACCACTACCACCTGGCAAAAAAATTTTTAAAATATCTATATTGCCCTTTTTTAAAAAAAGATATATATATATATATATATATATATATATATATATATGTTGTTCTGTCTGCATGTATGATGTATGCTTGCTGGCCAGAATAGGGGCCAGATCTCATTATAGATGATTGTGAGCCAGCATGTGGTTGCTGGGAATTGAACTCAGGACTCTGGAAGAGCAGCCAGTGCTCTTAACTGTTGAGCCATTTCTCCAGCCCCTATATATATTATGTTTGGGGTTTTTGGGTGGGGGCATATGCATGCACGTCAGAACAACTTTTAGGAGTCAGCTCTCTGATGTGGGATTCCCCTCTGTATGCTGTGAGTAGCACTGGTTAATAAAGAAACTGCTTTGGACCTATAGCAGGGCAGAACAGAGGTAGATGGGGAAAACTAAACTGAATGCTGAAAAAAAAAAGGTGGAGTCAGGAGAAGCCATGTAACCACTTGGGACAGATGGCAACCCACCGAAACTTTGCTAGTAGGCCACAACCTCATGGTAATGCATAGATTAATTTAAGATATGAATTAGCCGAAAATACACTTAAGCTAACAATACTTAGGCCAAACAGTATTGCAAGTAATATAGTTTCTGTGTGATTATTTCGGTAGTCTGGGCAGCTGGGAAACGAATAAGCAGCCTCCAACCATGGCTCTCCTTCCATGATGTGGATCCTAGGGCTTGAACTCAGGTTGTCAGCCTTGTTGGTAGCAAATCCCATTATCCACTGAACTATTTTCCAGCCCCAAGAAGCAGTTAGTTTTTATGACATGCTTTTTGTGTGACTTAATATGAACTCTGGCTATGGTGCTCACCCTGTCAAGTGTATGTGGCTATTAAATGCTTTCATTTGCTGCTGCTTTGCCGAGATGACTCAGTTGCTGGATTCATTCAGCCGCCATTAACTTGAGGGGACCAAACCTGGCTCAGGGCTTGTGTATGTGCTACAGTGGTTGGCATTGGTTTCTTTCCCAGAGGTTTTGTAGTATATATAGTTTGCCTTCAATAGCAAGATGAAGTGGGTGAGATGGTGCGTGTATGCAGGCACTTGGGAGGTAGAAGTAGGAGGATCAGGGATTCCGACCTACCCTAGGCTATCCATATTAGACCCTGTCTCAGAAAGCAAAAACCAGACTAAAACATAAGAAGATGAAACATTCAGATTTAATTCAGATAGTAAGTTAAGAAAATAGTTCAGAAAGGTTCTAGGTATAACGACTTTATCTCTCAGCTGGGCATGGTGGTACACGCCTTTAATCCCAGCAGTGGCAGGTGGATCTGAGATGAAGGTCAGCCTGTAGGTCAGAAACCATTCCTAAGATGCTGACTTGAGATTTCTGTCAGGCACTACAAACTTTCTCTCAAAAAGTCATTATTTCTTGTGATGGGAAATTATATAGTGCTATCTAGAAAGACTCTTTAAACCAGGGGTGGTGACGCACACCTTTAATCCCAGTATTTAGGAGGCAGAGGCAGGTAGAGCTCTGTGAGTTTGAGGCTAGCCTGGTCTCCAGAGCTGCAGAGAAACCCTGTCTCGAAAAACTAAACAACAAAACAAGCAAAAAACCCAAAACATTTAAGTAGAAGAGTTTTTGAAGTGTAAACTGTGGACTGTGTTTGTTTGCAAGAACAGGCTAGTGTGAGACAGATTTAATGGGCAGGGGTGTTTATAGGGGTTCGGAAGGATCTGTGAGGATGAGTTGGGGTGCCCAGGGCAACTTTGGGAGTATGAGGTTCCAGGTGTAGACAGCTTGGTTGTATTGGGTTAGCCTCAAGAGGAACATGCTTGGTCTGGTGAGAGGAGACGGCTCGGTGGGTAAAGTCACACTGTCTACTGCTAAGCCTGATGATCTGAGTGGGATCCTAGGACAGCACTAATTCAGTAATTTGTTCTCTGACCTACAAACACAGGCTGTATCTCGTGTGCACACTGTGTGCATGGTTGGGACAGCACAAATGAAATAAATAAAAACATGTTGGGCAGTGGTGGTGCACGCCTTTAATCTCTGCACTTGGGAGGCAGAGGCAGGTGGATCTCTGTGAATTCAAGGCCAGCTTGGTCTACAAGAGGTAGTTCCAGGACAGGCACCAAAGCTGCAGAGAAACCCTGTCTAAGAAAGAAGGGGGGGAGGTGGATAAAGAACTGTAATAAAGTAACATTTCAGGCAAAAAGTCTTCTGCTAGCCAGGCCATAAAAATTCAAAGGTCGGGGCCTGGTTCTTAGAGCCCATTTGTCTCAGAGTTGCTGGTAAAGAAAACTTGTCTCCTGCTTGCCTAGTGGCTCCATGTGTGCTGAGAGTGAGGGAAGGGTGTTCTGAGCAAAGGGTTGGCCAGAGATGCTAGAAGTGATAAACATCCCTGTCCCTGTCCCCACAGCCACACCACCCCCCATCCCCCAGGGGTTTCTCTGTGAAGAGTCCTGGCTGTCCTGAAACTCACTTTGTAGACCAGGCTGATCTGGAACTCAGAGATCTGCCTGCCTCTCCCCTTCCCCCTTCAACCCTCCCACAAGGTCCCCATACTTCCAATTTACTCAGGAGATCTGTCTTTTTCTACTTTCTACTTCGCATGTAGATTAGATCTATGGAAGTCTCTCTTAGTGTCCTCATTGTTGTCTAAGTTCTCTGGGATTGTGGTTTGTAGGCTGGCTTTCTTTGATTTATGTTTAAAAACCACCTATGAGTGAGTACATATGATAATTGTCTTTCTGTGTCTGGGTTACCTCACTCAAAATAATGTTTCCTAGCTTCATCCATTTTCCTGCAAAAATCAAGCTGTCGTTATTTTTTTCTGCTTGTAATATTCCATTGTGTAAATGTACCACATTTTCCTTATCCATTCTTTGGTCGAGGGACATTTAGGTTGTTTCCAGGTTCTGGCTATGACAAACAAAGCTGCTATGAACATAGGTGAGCACACGTCCTTGTGGCACGATTGAGCATCCTTTGGATATATACCCAAAAGTGGTATTACTGGGTCTTGAGGAAGGTTGTTTCCTAATTTTCTGAGAAATTGCCACACTGACATCCAAAGGGGCTGGCTGTATCAACTTGCATTCCCACCAGCAATGCAGAAGTGTTCGAAAGGGAAGATTTATTGGTGCTGTATCATTTACTTTGACAGGGCTTTCTGGAGGAGGGCAGATGGAGCTTAGACAGTCTCAAACTCTGTCAGCCTGGAAGGGGCTTTAGCTATGACTTGTCCATCCACCTCAGCAAAAGACGGGAGCTGAAACCAAGAAGGCAGCTCAGCTCTGTCTGCGGTGCATAAGGCAGGGCATGCATTTCATTTTGGCAAATTCACAAAAGGAACTGAATAAGTAAAATGGAAAGGCTTGAACAAAAGTATATTTCTAAAATGGACTCAGATACACAAACTGGTGGTGTATGCAGGTCTAGCAGCGGCCTCTGCTGCCGTCACCATAGCAGCAGATGATCACGAATCTTGGCACCAGTGCATGTGTGCTGTGGGCAGGAGCTTAGCTTGTCAGAAGCATGGCTATTTTGGGCAAGTCTCAGAACAGAATTGAAGCCTGCTTTACTATTCGTTTTTCCATTATAAAGATGTTTCACAGCTGTTATACAAATTATTTTTATTAACATTTTTTATTTTATGTGTATATCTGTGTACCATGTGTGCACCTGATACCCTTGAGGACCAGAAGAGGGTGCCAGATGCTTTGGAACCATAGTTACAAACGGTTGTGAGCCACAGTGTGAGTGCTGGGAACCAAACCCTGGTCCTTTGTAAGAGCAGCAGTGCTCTTCCCTGCTGAGCTGTGTTCTCTAACCCCTCTTTTTATTTTGAGACAGGGTCTAACAATGCAGCGCTCTGTCCTAGAACTCATTATGTAGACCAGGCAGACCTTGAAGCCTCTGCTCCTGGGTTACGGTCTCAGATTATATCCTCTTAGAGTCCACCAGATTGTGACATACTTGCCTTCTAAAATGTTTCTTGCGTGTGGTTAGCCCTTGGTGGCATTGTGTGGTCCCTCTTCCATCAGGTCCATACCACCATTCAGTCTCCAAGTTAACGTCCTCCATTGTGTACGAAGGACATTCCTTTTCCCAGTCAGTAGATTCGTTTGACTTCGTGAATGATTTATGTGTATGTTTATGATGTCTCAGTACATATAATAAACATTTTTCCAGTCTAAATTCTGTGCATGCTTTTAATGGCTTTGTGCTTGTTACGCAGGTAAATAATCTGATTTACAGGGCTGTAGAAATGGCAAACAGTTAAGAGCACTGGTTGCTCTTTCAGAGGATCTGGGTTTGGTTCCCAGCACCCACATGGAAACTCACAGCTACCTAGAACACCTGTCCTTTTATGGCCTCCAGGGGCATCAGGCACACATATAGTATACAAATATAAATGTAGGCAAAAATACCCATATTCACAAAATAAAATGTTTTTAAAAATCTGATTAACCTGTTCTACTCTAGAGTTGGCTGTGATGACTTAGTTCTGTATCCCCAGAATTCAAGGGCCTGAGTCAGAAGCATTGCTGTGGGTGTAAGGCCACACAGCAAGTTCCAGAGCAGCCTGGACTGCAGAGTGAGACTCTGTCTCAAAAACAAATAATTATAGAAGTAAGGGGATAAATGAAAATCCTAAGTCAGCATTCCTCTCTGTTGGGATAACACTATTACATCAGAAAATGCAGTAGTGTTGCTGATCACAATAGTTACTATTTTCCTATCTCACACATTGCACATTTTTAAAATTTTATGTGATACTTAACAAATTATCTTTGAAATTTGCTGTTGTCTGGGCTGGAAGTGGAGCTCAGTCAGTAAGATGCTTCCTGTCATGCACGGCACCCTGGGCTGGATCTCCATACCATATAAAACCCTGGGTCTGTAGTGAGCAAATCCCATTCTTCATTTCAGAGCCCTGGGCATCCATCTTTCTCTTTGAATTTGACTGCTGGAGATTCCTCTCAAAAGTAGAGTCAGGCAACTTTTCTGTTTTCTCAGCATGTAGTGTAGTACCTTCCAGGCCTATCCATGTTACAGGGTCAGAATTCCACTTTGTTCTCAAGCTCACATCCGGTTCCTTGCTTATCTCTGCCAGGTTAAAAGTCTGGAAGTCACTTGTCAGCGCTGTGCCCTGCCAGCCCACTCCTGATTGATTGACTTGAGTAGTGAGTGTGTTAGATGCATTTTGAGGCCATATAGGGTAGCCAAGGCTCAGGCCGCCCCTGGAAAGAAAGGCTACTGATGTATTGGGAGAGGGGTTGGAGAGATGGCTCAGTGGTTAAGAGCATATGTTGCTCTTGCCGAGGGCCTGGTTTTGATTTCCAGCACCCCATGGTGGTTCATAACCATCCATAACCCTGGTTCCCGGGGTCTGAGCTCCTTCGACCTCCTCAGACCCCAGGCACATACAGTGCTTCTGCACAGATGAAGGCAAAGATGACTAAGCAGTTAAGAGAGTCACAGTTCATTTCCCAGCACCCATGGCGGGGGAAAGGGTATCCTTATCACTACCCTTAACGTAATTTCAGCTTCAGGAGATTTGATGCCATCTTCTGGCCTCTGAGGATGCTTGTAGTCATGTGACAAACCCATACACGTGACAAACTGCATACACACACGTTCATATGCATAATAAAAAATTAAATATATAGCAGAGAAATGACCTGGTGAACTTTAATTGGAAACTTTAGAAGTGATTTAGGAGTTTTTCTAGTGCTAAAAACAAACAAGTGGGGTTGGAGAGATGGTTGAGTGGTTAAGAGCATTATTGCCTGCTCTTCCAAAGGTCCTGAGTTCAATTCCTGGCAACCACATGGTGGCTCACAATCATCTGGAATGAGGTCTGGTGCCCTCTTCTGGCCTGCAGACATACACACAGACAGAATATTGTATACATAATAAATAAATACATCTTAAAAACAAAACAAAACAAGTGTAGTTGCTGGAAGAGGGCAGGATCCTTCCAGTTCACTTACAGCCACAGTAAGCTGACACATGTTCATCATCCAACTGCATTTTTTTATTAGCCAGGTGGTGGCGCAGGCCTTTAATCCCAGCACTCAGGAGGCAGAGGCAGGCAGGAGTCTGAGTTCAAGGACAGGGCAACATAGTGAAACCCTATTTTGACCCCCCCCACACTGTTTTTTTTTTTTAATTTATTGGACCAGGCATGGTGGTGCATACCTTAAATTCCAGCACTTGGGAGGCAGGGGCAGGCAGATCTCTGTGAGTTTGGATCTAGACTGTCTGTATGTCAAATTCCAGGCCAGCCAAAAAACATGTCTCCAAAAAATGTATTATTATTATTATTGTCTGTGCATATGTGTGTATGTATGTGGGTGGGTGTGTGCCATAGTGCGCACTTCTGACTGCTCTGCAGGCTGTGCTGGTGAAGCACTGCTCCAGTCAGTTCCCTCTGCCTGTAGGAGCCGGGATGAAGGAGTGTACAGGGTCCTGTGGGGAGTGGGCTGCGCTCTGGTAGTGATGCGGGAGCATCTGTCATTTCTGCAGGCTGTTGGCTGGGGTAGTTTTCACTGGACATGTACAAGTTGTATGTATGCCATTACTAAAAATACATGCTGCTCAGAGCTCCCCTTAGCTGTACTTAGTGCAGCCTATTTGGGGCCCTTCCCACTGCCAAGACACTCTGACCTCCCAGAGCTGCTGGATATGCTTCTCACCCTGCATGACCAGCAGCTTCCTTCCCTCCATCGTAGCTGGCACATGGGGTAGCTGCATTTTAGTGCTGCAGGCACATGGTCAGTCTGCCCTTTTCCTTCCTCTTGGCTCTTTGACACTTTAGGGGATCTCTTTTGTACAGCTGGGGGAAGTTATTAAAGACCAGTAGATGATGGCAAGTTATTAAGCAGAGGTAACTTGGGAAAGGACCAAGTAGCAGTAGCCCTGGCTGTCTTAGAACTCACAGTAGACCAGACTAGCCTTGAACTCAGAGGCACTCTGCCACATCCTGCCAGCTGTGTCATTTTCTAGTAGTGAGGTGTGGCCCTGGAGGAGTTCAGCTCTCTGTCTTGGAACCCAGTGACCCTTGGTGAGTTCACAGAGCTTCTGGAAGGGAAGGTTTGCTTTGGTTTGTGGTTTCAGAGATGTCAGTGAGTCATAGTAGGAAGGTTTGGGCTGTTTGTGGTAACAGGAATGCTGGGCCTTAGCACCACTATGGCCGAGGAGCAGAGAGTGCAGGAGAGCTTAAAACCCTTTATGACTTACTGCTGAAGACCAGGACCCAGTTGGAACCTAAAGCCCTGCCCCCAGCCTTCAATACAATAGCATGAAGCCGGGGACCAGGTGTCGAAAGCATGAGCTTGTGGAGGACATTTCAGATTCAAACTCTGTTTGCCCATGTCTCCAAATGCTGTCGTAGCCATCTTCTAATGCACAGTGAACTTCTCTCCTCCTGAAGTTTCCAGAGTCTCAACAGTTCCAAACCTTACTTTGAGATCCAGTCTCAGCTGGAAGCTGGGTTCAGTGATAGAGCAGTTGCCTGTTCTGATAAAGGCCTCAGACTTGCTCCCCAAGGGCAGAGAACAAAACAGAGTCCAGGATATCTCCTGAGGCTCCAAACAAGATCAGAAAGAATGTTACAAACTTCTGATATACAAGGACACAGAGTAAACATTTCCATCATTCCCAGGACAGACCAGCAATAGGAGTGGCAAGTTTGCCCAGCAGAGCCAACCAGATCCAGTAGTTCTCTGTCCAGCAACTAGAGCGTGGTGGTGGCAGGCCCACCTCCTTGGCTTTGCCGTTTGCAGCACATGTATCCTGGACCAGCTTCACTCGGTTCCTGCAGCTTCCCTCAGCAGACATCCTGCATCCCTAGCACGTCCTGCTATCTCCATTGTGTGATACTAACCACAGCTTACATGGAATCCCGGAAAGAAAACTAGCCCTGCACTGCATTGTGTGGCCTTATTTGCTTTTCTTTTGAACCATAGTATAAGCCTTCATCACCCCATCACGCAAACCTACATGCTAGCACCATGTGGATAGTGTCATATTCTGTTACTGCATGCTAGCACCATGTGGATTATGTCACCTTCTGTCAGCTGAAGATGTAGTTGGGCCCTTGTGGACTGTGGCTGCAGTGTCCTCTTAGAGCCTGTATGACATTTTTTTAGGCAATCCCTTTCTATCAGTTTACTGGTGTAGGAGTTCCTTCTGTCTTTGTGTTGTTTTTATTGGTTAATAAAGAAACTGCTTTGGGCCTGCTGTTGATAGGACAGAACTTAGGTAGGCGGGGGGGGGGGGGGATTAAATCACATGCTGGGAGGCAGAGTCAGAGAGAGATGCCATGGATCTGACTAAAACAGACACTGAGAATTTTACCCAGTAAGCCATTGCCATGTGGCGATACACAGATTAATAAAAATGGGTTAAATTAAGATTTAAGAATTAACCAATAAAAAGTTAGAGCTAATGGGCCAAGCAGTGATTTAATTAATGCAATTTCTGTGTGCTTATTTCTGGGCTAAGCTAGCCAGGCGGCCGGGATGAACAAGCGGGCTCTCCCCCTTGCAACGTGGGGCTGGCTAAATCCACGTAAAACATATACATACATACATACATACATAGAGTTTAAGGCAACTTTTTGCTGTTTGCTGGTGGCCTGCCGCAGTTCCTTTAGGAGAAATTTTCTTAACTCAGCAGCCACAACAACAAAAAAAGTGGCAGTTTTAAAATGCTGGCTTTCTGGGCCAGGCTGCTGGCACGAGCTCTGACTCTTTCAGACAGTAGGTCTGACTACAGAGCATTTGAGTTGGGTTTGTGAGCAGAGTGCTACAGCTTGCTTAATGGTGACATGGATAGGCTGTGTGCCTGAAAATGGGTCAGTATGCTTGGCGCCCAACTTGGGGCCCCTTTGGCTTTCTCTGGTTGGTCAGTTGATTGATACAGACAGGGTCTTCATATGTAAGCTGGAGTTAGAATCCTTTTGCTTCAGCCTCCTGAGTGCTAGAACTACAGTGATCCACCAAGTGCTAGGGTTCCACTGCGGGCTTACCATGACCTTTTCTTTTTTTCTAAGATTTATTTATTTATTATGTATTCAGTGTTTTGCTGGCTGGCATGTATGTGCCAGAAGAGGGCACCAGATTTCATAGATGGCTGGGAATTGAACTCAGGACCTTTGTTTTGGAAGAGCAGCCAGTGCTCTGAACCTCTGAACCATCTCTTCAGCCCCTTTTCAAAGTGGAAAAAAGTCTTTGAAATTGGTTTGTATTTTTATATCCAGGGCGTTCATTGGTGGGGTCTCAACCTCTCCCTCCCCCCAGGCAGGGTTTCTCTGTATAACAACTCTAGCTTTCTTAGAAGTAGCTCTGTAGACCAGGCTGACCTCGAACTCACAGAGATCCGCCTGCTTCTGCTTCCCAAGTGCTGGGATTAAAGGTGTGCACCACCACCATCCAGCAAGGCCTCACCTGTAGGTAATTTTTCATCGGGACTGCTGGTTAGCTCCTGATGTGGGAGTGTCATATATCAATCTGTTGATTTCATTGGTTAAGTAATAAACAAACTGCTTGGGCTCATAGCTTAGAACATAGGTGGGAGGAGTAAACAGAACAGAATGCTGGGAGGAAAAGGAAGTGAGCTCAGACTCGACAGCTCTCCTTTCAGGGGCAGACGCCTCAGAGAGACGCCATGCTCCCGGCTCCTGGGCAGACGCACTCGATGAAGCTCCGACCCAGGATAGACGTAGGCTAGAATCTTCCCGGTAAGTGCACCTAGCTGTGCTACATAGAATATTAGAAATGGGATAGTCCAGGTGCGAGAGTTAGCCTAGAAGAGGCTAGATAGAAATGGGCCAAGCAGTGTTTAAATGAATACAGTTTGTGTGTTGTTATTTCGGGCATAAGCCATGCGGGCGGCCGGGTGCCAGGGATGCAGCCCCGCCACTCCTATTACTACAAGCTCCCAAATAACCACACAGAGACTTAATAGGTGTGTTACTAGTTAGCTGTTTCAACTTAAATTAACCCATATTTCTCATCTAACTTCTATCACGTGGCTTATGGCTTGTTAGATCATTTCCTGCGTGTCCTGCTTCCTCTGTGCCTGGCTCCAGACTCCTCAAACTCCCCTTCTTTCCAGTGTCCTCCTAGTCTAGCTCTACTGCCCAGTCTCTTCCTGCCCAGGTATAGGCCAGTCAGCTCTTTATTAACCAGTGAGGGTAATAATTTTTACAATGTGCAAAGATTGTTCCACAGCAAACAACGTTTTCTTTTGTCCCAGTGATAAATGTGAGAATGCTTGCTTCACTTGGAGCTTTAGACATGTGCTCCCAGACTGTATTTCTGGAGCTTCCTGCTACCCTCTGCTCCACATCCAAATCAATAGCTAAAAGCAGCAAGCAGTTACAGAGCCATAGACTATGTATACTGTCTAGAATTTACTCTGCTAAATAAATTTGTTTGTTTGTTTAGTGAGGTTGGGATGGCACTGAAGCAAGATCTCATGTAGCTTAGGCCAGTCTGGCCTTCCACTTCCTATGTAGCCAAAATTCTTGAACTTTTGATCCTCCTGCCTTCATCTCCCAAGTGCTGGGAGCTGGGATGATGAGCATGTGCTGATTTTATGAGGTACTGGCACCAAATTCAGCACTTCATACATGGAGCAAATGAAGCCAGCTGAGCTGCATCATCAGCCCTCCATCACTTTTTAGACTCAATCTCATTCTTTAGGATTTGTACAAAACTTAGCTAGGTTATTAGCCAAAAACCAATATGCAGTTGACCAGCTGAGTTCCCAGTGCTGGCCTGTCCTCCATTGAGACCTGACGAACAGTTTTCACCATCCAGCCTTTTGATGTACAAGTCTTCTTAACTCCCAAATGGATTACCGTTAAGTGAGGCTTACTGTTGCAGAGTATTTGAGCACACAGTGAACCTGAGGTTGCTTTATTTGTTGGGAAAAAAACCTGTTTCTAGCTGTGGTGTAACTCAGTCCTAACACACACCTTTAATCCTAGAGCTTTCTGCTTGAATACTGTAAACAGGATCAAATAAAGTCAGCCATAGGTCAAGAGGTGGAGCAAGCAACTAGTTGACAGGAAAAAGCCGTAGAGAGTTGATGTGGGACAAGTCTGTATTCTGCCAATTATGTTTTAAATAGATGCTGATTGGCCAGTAGCCAGGCAGGAAGTATAGGCAGGACAACCAGACAGGAAGTAGAGGCAGGGCAATGAGAACAGGAGAATTCTGGGAAGAGGGAAGCTCCCTCTGCAGTCCTGTCCAGACATTGAAGAAGGAAGATGTAACCTGCCCTGCTGAAAAAGGTACCAAGCCATGTGGCTAACATATAATGGGCTAATATAAGTTATAAGAGTTAATAAGAAGCCTGAGCTAATGGGCTAATCAGTTTATAACTTATGTAGAACTCTGTGTGATTTTCTTTGGGATTTACCGGCTGTGGGAACTGGGCAGGAAAGAAACCCCAACAATCCCGCCCTCATGTTACAGAGAGTAAGAGGGAGTCAGGAGGACAGATAGGGAGATGCACAGGAAGTAGAAGGGACAGACATTGAGTTTGAGAAGTTTCATTTGAGACGACTTTTTCTGGGATGTTGACAAAGGAGGAAGGTGAGCTGATGCTTTCTCTGCCCCTCTGAGCTGTCACCCAGCATCTGGCTCCTTTGTCTTTATTGGTAAAATTGAACAATTGAAATTTAGTTAAGAACAACAGCTTACAGGGGTCCCGGATTCCAAGATTGCACTTCCAACTTCTTCCACTTTCTTCCCACAAACCCGGGGCCTAAGAACCAATATGGTCATGTTTAGTTGCTGCATTGATCTATCTCCTGGAACCAGTTTTCTGTATTAGTTGTGTTTGCATTACACTGACCCTATACTTGGCAAAAGTTAATCACAGGTGGAAATGTCATTGTGGCTCATGGTTTCGTATGGCTTTTGGTCCTTGATGCAGGGTAGACTGCATGGTGGAAGATGCTCTTGAGAGAACAGTAGACTGGGAAGCTGAGCACACAGGCTAGGACATGGAGTAGGCATAGCCTTCAAAGGCGTTCTCCAAGTCACATTTCTGCCAGCCAGGACTCAACAAAAAGCTCTGACACTCTAAAAAAAAAAAATGCCACAAGCTGGGGACTCAGTGCTGTGAAAACATGAGATCCTGGGAAACATTCCAAAATCAGATCCTATATAGTGATTTGAATGAGGATGGCCACTGCATGCTTATATTGTTTGATTTCTTCAGTTGGTGGAGCTGTTTGAGAAGGATTAGGAGGTGCGGCATTGTTGGAATAGGTATGTCACTGGGGGTGGGCTTTAAGGTTTAAAAAGCCCACACCATTCCCAGTTAGGATGCTTGATCTCTCTCTCTCCCCCACCCACCCCCGAAATTGAATGCTTTCTTGATCCTGGTGTCTCTTCACAGCAACAGAAAAGTAGCTAAGAGACCTTAATGCTCACTATAAACTTTTCATTGGAGTGAGAATTCGTGGGGTGAACCGTGACGTATACTAGTTTGCTCACGTGGAGGATGATTAGCATAAAGACTGCTTATCACAGCTTGATTCTACAGCAGGAAATTGGAAATACCCCTGGTGTGCATCAAGAGGCTGGCAGGACTGTGGTTTAGTGGTAGATTACTCCCCTAGCTTGCAGAAGATCTTAGTTTGGACTCCAACACTGAAAAACAAACAAAAATCAAAAGAAGAAGGCTGGTTAGGTATAATCGTATTAATAAACTTCTCAGAGGGGCTGGGGTTCTTGCTGTTCTTCCAGAGTTGTGGGTTCACTTCCCAGAACCTACATGGCAGTGCGTAACTGTCTGTTACTTCAGTTCCAAGGTCTGATGCCTCCCCCTTTAAAATTTTATTTATTTTTGTTTTGTGTGACAGACACTTTGCCTCCATGTATATGTATGCAGTGCCCACAGAGGGCAGAAGAAGGTTTTATTTTTTTTTTCCAAAATATTTATTCATTTATTATGTATACAATATTCTGTGTGTCTGCCTGCAGGCCAGAAGAGGGTGCCAGACCTCTTTACAGATGGTTATGAGCCACCACATGGTTGCTGGGAATCGAACTCAGGACCATTGGAAGAGCAGGCAATGCTCTTAACCTCTGAGCCATCTCTCCAGCCCCCCAGAAGAAGGTTTTAGACCATTGTGAGCTGCCATGTGGCTACTGGGAACTGAACCAGGGTCCTCTGTAAGAGGTGCTTAGGAGGAGCAGTGCCTTTAATTGCTGAGCCATGCCTCCAGTTCAGTGTTATCCTTTTCCATACCTATACATGCAGACAGAACACTCACACACCGTAACCAGTGTAGCTCTAGAACAAGCAGAAGGCATCCTTGCTGGGGCAATCCCAGCAGAGATGACTCCTGGGTTGGGAGCTGTATTGGTTCCTTTCTCTGCTGCTGGGACAGAGCCCCTTACAGGAGCTCTTGATTTTCCTGCCTCTGCTTCCTAAACTCTGGGATTATAGACATGCTTCACCATGCTCATTATGGAATTATTAGCTAGTAGATTTTTATTTCATATGCATTTATTAAGTGATTTATTCATTTATTAAAGATTTAAAAAATATTTGTTTTTACTTACACCCAGCCAGAACTTCTAAGAATAGTATACATTAAAAAAGAACTCTGCAGAGGGGTGGGTGGCTGGAGAAGCTACTCCGTGGTTAAGAGCACTGGCTGCTCTTCCAGAGGTCCTGAGTTCAATTCCCAGCAACCACATGGTGGCTCACAACCATCTGTAAAGAGGTCTGGCGCCCTCTTATGGCCTTCAGGCATACAGACAGAATATTGCATACATAATAAATAAATAAATAAATATTAAAAAAAATCATCTGTAATGAGACCTGGTTCCCTCTTCTAGTGTGCAAGCAGAACACTATACATAATAAATAAATTAAAAAAAAAAAACCTCCAAGGGTTAAGAGCGCCGACTGCTTGCTCTTCCAGAGTTCCTAAGTTCAATTCCCAGAAACCACATGGTGACTCACAACTATCTGTCTATAATAGAATCTGATGCCCTCTTCTGGCGTGCAGGCATATGTGCAGACAAAGTACGCATACCTAAAAAAAATACATAAATAAATAAAAATTTTAAAAAATTAAATAAGATGGGTCAGCAATTAAAGAGCTCTGGGTGTTCTTCCAGAGGACCCGGGTTCAGATCCCAGCATCCACATGGCAGCTCACAGCTGTCTGTAACTCCAGTTCCAGTGGATCTGACACCCTCCTCTGGCCTTCATGCACATGACGCACAGACATACCTCTGTGCGTATAAAATGATCACATTTAAAAAGTCATAAAAAGAGCTGCTCTTGTCAGCTGTTGTTGCAACTGTGAGTAGTAGAAGTTCTGCTCCGGAGGCGAGCTTGGGGTGTGCCGTGCACTGGGGGAGAGCGGTGTGGCTGTGCTGGCGTCCACAGACAAGGACTGCGATTTCCTGGCCCTCTGTCTCAGCTTTTCCAGGCTTGTCAGTGCATCTGTTCTATTTGTCAGCTCATCAGTTCTGTGTTCCCAGGGCTTAGGAGAAGGAGGAGAATGGAGGGGAGAAGGATGAGACAGGCAGCTGGGTGTGAGGGGAGGGTAAAGACCATAGCCCGTAGTGGTTCCCAACAGATGCCCTTGGCATGTACTGGGCAGTGTGCCTGCTGTTCCCAACACGAGACACTACCTCGTAAAAAAGTTATTTGTGGGTGTAAACAAGAGCTGTTTTTTAGTTACTGTGGAATTCCTTCTATTTGGACTGATTTGTGAGTGTTTTCTTGAATGTTTAACCCTCCGTGTGACCTCTGACTTCAGGTGCTGCTTGTGAGCAGTAGCCGCCATCCAGACCGATGGATTGTCCCTGGAGGAGGCATGGAGCCCGAGGAGGAGCCAAGTGTGGCAGCGGTCCGGGAAGTCTGCGAGGAGGTATGTGCAGAGGCCTGTGGGTACTACTGAGTGGTGTGCTGTGATCAGAGAGAGCATGTAATGGCCACCTCTTCCCTGCTGCTACAGTGTTGACATGCAGTGTTTGTCAGCATTCTCTGTAGGAGGAAGGCTGTTCAGTAGCGCGTGTATCTAGTGATGTCTGCAGGGCTTTGTGACCTCTGTGGCTCTCTTCCAGCTTCATCTCTGGTACTTGTCATAGATCAGGTATCAGTGCTAACAGGAGCCAGCTGGGTAGTGTAGCTCATTCTGTTACCTACAGGAGACGGGGCCCTGGCTCCTGTCACCATGGCTAGTGAGCTAGTGCTGGTAACTGCAGCTCGAGGGACAGTAGGATTCTAGTCATACTGTGTGCAGCTTACGAGGGCTGTGTCCTTGACCACACCTCTACACCTTACTAATATACCAGGATAAACAAAAGTCAAATTGTGACCTGGGTTCCCTTAGTTTGAGAACTTAGAGCCCAGGAGGGCTAGGGATGTGGCTCAGGTGGAGGAGTACTTTCCTAGTGTGTGCAAGACCCAGGGGTCAGTCCCCAGTAGTCTCTCCTCTCCAGAAGAGCTCTTAGCCTTGTGGAGAGAGAGAGTATGCAGGAGGAAGCAGCTAGTATTTCTCCTCAGCCTGTGGTGGCAGCACTGTGCTCAACTCTTCCATGGAGCCTCGCTTAGGACTTGTGCAGCAGTGTGAGTTCTCTTGTCCTCAGGTATTTCCTTGCCACACATAATATTTTTTTAAATCTAGTTGCTTGTTGTAGAGGGAGTCAAGCCTGATTTTACAGACATATAAAATAGCACTTAGGACATACCAGGCCTAGGGCATGACTAAGTGGCAAAGGGCTTGACTAAGATGTGCAAGGGTCAACTCCTAGTATTGCCAAAACCAAGCAAAAAGATTCTGTGGGCTGGGGATGTGACTCAGTTTGCAGAGTGGTTACTGAGCATGCCTGAAGCCCAGAGTTTTACTAACCCCCAACACTGAAGAAACTGGGGTCGTGGTTCATGCCTATAATCCTAGCACTACCAAGGCACAGGCAGGAGAACCAGAAGTTCAAGGTCCTCCTTGGCAGCATAGTGAATCAGGCAGCCTGAGCTACATACGTGAGGCCCTATGTCAAACAACAGTGGAAACCTGCCTGGCATTCTTACTGGTTGGGCACTTGCTGAAGTCACGTGAGAGTTTTCATACCCAGAGCATTCTTCTAGGCTTCAGGCTCTGTCACTCTTGTCCTGCCTGTCTCTCTCCGAGCTACATCTCAGTCCTCCCTTCTTGTCCTCACTGTTCTTGCTTCTTTGGCTTTTGCCTTGGCTTGTCTCCTTGTGGCTGTAGCCTGGCCAGCACTGTTCCATCCTCAGACCCTTCAAAATCAGGGTCTGCATGTGTGCCTCATAGGTCTCTATTTAGAAGGAAAGGATTCTTCTCCTGAATCCCCCAGCAGATCAAGTTTGGTGCTGCAGAGCCGCTTCTCAGATCACACTCACACTAACTTCTGCCCAAGGATGACTGTGCTCAGGCCTGTAGAGCCTCTGCCTGTGATAGCTCGGCTTTCAGAAACTTCTCAGAATGACCAGCATGCTGTGGTGTTTCATGCCTGTAATCCCAGCACTGAGGGCAGAAGCAGGAAGATCACTATAAATTTGTGGCCAACCTGGTTTATATAGAGAATTGAGTTCCAAGACAGGTAGGATACATAGCAAGACACTGTCTCAATAAATAAACACCTTTAGTCTATCACATAGGAGCCAAAGGTGGTCTCTGCCTCACAAATAAGTAAAGAAATAATAAAAGAATAACCAGTAGAAGATAAAATATTATTATTATCATTATTATTATGACTATTACTTTTTTTAAATTGGATTTTTGAGACAAGGTTTCTCTGTAGCTTTGGAGCCTGTCCTGGAACTAGCTCTTGTAGACCAGGTTGGCCTTGAACTCACAGAGATCCGCCTGCCTCTGCCTCCCAAGTGCGGGATTAAAGGCGTGCGCCACCACCGCCTGGGTTGATCGTTATTATTATTTTGGTTTTTGAGACAGGGATCAGGCTGGCCTTAAACTCATAGAATCCACTTACTTATGGAGCTGGAGAGAATGCTCAGAGGTTAAGGGCACTGGTGACTTTTCCAGAGGTCCTGAGTTCAATTCCCAGTACTCACATGGCTGCTCACAACCATCTATATTGAGATCTGATGTCCTCTTCTGGCCTGCAGGTGCACATGCACACAGAATGTGAAAAATGTGAAGATTTGAGAAAATAGTATGACATGCTTTTCCTTTGCTCTGGAGCAGAGTGAGGCTCATGTCTTACAGCATCTGAGGTCTTAGGATTTTCAGGGTGCAGGTAGGTCCTGAGGGGCAGTATGACTTTGTACTTTGCCTCCCTAGGCCTGGGACTCTCAGAACCTTTGCCTGGTTATTTCAAAAGGATAGGACTGTGGACCAGATAGGAGGATCCGCACTGCAGAAGTCAGGTCTAGATTTAGTTGGCTTCTGTCGTTTTCAGGGTGCCTAAGGCAAAGTGATATTTGAGTTACTGTTATGCAGTTGCGGATTCAGGTAAGATGGAGAAGATCAGAGATGAAAGAGATGAAGGGAAGATGTGCCTGGACCTGTGCAGATTTACTGCTTGTCTGCAGCCTTGCCAGTGGCTTGACAGTTCTGTCTTACAGCACACATTTGGGTTGATGTCTAGCTCTGGAAAGCTCTTTTCCTTGTGTGGCTGGATAGTTTTTTCTTCCCATCCCCCCTGTAAATGTGCTTATAGGCTCAGCCATGCTATGCTCTCGCATGTGTGAGAGTCACAGGAACTGGTTCTGAGGATCGAGTTGAGGTCGTGAACTTTGTCAGCAAGTGCCTTTCCCTGCTGAACCATCTCACCACCTCTGTGCTTTTTGAGAGGCACACATTGAGCTCTTTCTGTTACACAGGGCAGCCAAGATGCAGCGAAGTAGGTGTTTCCAGTAGGAAGTGTGCTGAGGAGTCAGGGAAGGATGCTGACATAGCACCCCTTTGGAGGAAGAGGGGAGAATGAAATAGGTATAAGATGCTTGAAAATGCCCGTCATGGGAGGACACCCTGAGTTAGCATTTCACCTGCTGCCAGTTGTCTGCCGGCACAGCCCTGCAGTCCTGCCTGTGCTCCTGCAGACGAAGAAGGTATCGTTCCCCATATTGTGTTCCAGAAGTATTGAGAGGATGAAAGTATCTAAGGCTGGCAAGATGGCTTAGTGAGTAGAAGTACTGACCATGCAAGCCTGCGTGTGAACCTGACCTGAGTCCATTCCCTGAACCGGAACCTTATGAAGATGTAAGAAGAGAACCAGCTTCACAAAGGTGTCCTCTTATTTCCACACGCAATCTGTAGCACACACATGCTCATGTCAGGGCATAGCCAGCCAGTGGTGGTGCATGCCTTTAATCTCTATGCTCCAGAGGTAGAGACAGGTGGATCTCTGAGTTTGAAGCTAGCCTGGTCTACAGAATGAGTTCCAGGATAGCCAGTGCTACACAGAGAAAGCCTGTCTTTCAGGGTTGGAGACCGGGCTCAGTGGTTAAGAGCTTAGGGCGTTTGGTCGCATGGCAGCACAGTTAGGAAGCAGGTGGGTGAGTGCCGGTGCTCACCTCCCTTCTCCTTTTCACTCAACCCAGGACCCCAGCTTCTGGGATGTTGCCACTCATGGTTAAAGTGGGTCTTCCCACCCCCAAACCCTGATCTAGGTAATCCCTCACCACATGCTCACAGGCTTTTTTTTCTGAGGCACTCTGAAGCCTGACCAGGTAGCAGTCAGTATTAACCCTCAGAAGAATGGAATATTCCTTGGTGGCAATTTGGGTTGTCTAGGGATCAGCTAGGCTGGTTTGGATTGATGACAAACAAGAAGTACATTAGAGGGGATTAGTGGCAGCAGGAGGTGTCACTGAGTGTTCTTGCAAACATAGATTAGAATTTGATTTATGTTAGCTACACAGCCTCCTTCTGTAGTCTTTTAGGCACTTTTTCAGACAGAGAAATGAGTTAGGAAACAACCTAACAACTCTGTAGGGGTTTATTCTGTGCTGGAGAGGTTGTGGAGAAAGGGGTACACTCATCCATTGCTGGTGGGAATGCAAACTTGTGCAACCACTTTGGAAAGCAGTGTGGCGGTTTCTCAGGAAATTCGGGATCAACTTACCCCTGGACCCAGCAATACCACTCTTGGGAATATACCCAAGAGAGGCCCTATCATACAACAAAAGTATATGCTCAACTATGTTCATGGCAGCATTGTTTGTAATAGCCAGAACCTGGAAACAACCTTGATGCCCTTCAATGGAAGAATGGATGAAGAAAGTATGGAATATATACATATTAAAGTACTACTCAGCTGTAAAAAACAAGGACTTCTTGAATTTTGCATGCAAATGGATGGAAATAGAAAACACTATCCTGAGTGAGGTAAACCAGACCCAAAAAGAGGAACATGGGATGTACTCGCTCATATTTGGTTTCTAGCCATAAACCAAGGACATTGAGCCTATAATTAGTGATCCTAGAGAAGCTAAATAAGGAGAACCCAAAGAAAAACATATAGGCATCCTCCTGAATATTAACCTTCATCAGGCGATGAAAGGAGACAGAGACCCACATTGGAGCACCGGACAGAAATCTCAAGGTCCAAATCAGGAGCAGAAGGAGAGAGAGCACGAGCAAGGAACTCAGGACCGTGAGGGGTGCACCCACACACTGAGACAATGGGATGTTCTATCGGGAACTCACCAAGGCCAGCTGGCCTGGATCTGAAAAAGCCTGGGATAAAACCGGACTCGCTGAACATAGCGGACAATGAGGACTACTGAGAACTCAAGAACAATGGCAATGGGTTTCTGATCCTACTGCACGTACTGGCTTTGTGGGAGCCTAGGCAGTTTGGATGCTTACCTTACTAGACCTGGATGGAGGTGGGTGGTCCTTGGACTTCCCACAGGGCAGGGAACCCTAATTGCTCTTTGGGCTGATGAGGGAGGGGGACTTGATTGGGGGAGGGGGAGAGAAATGGGGGGCGGTGGCGGGGAAGAGACAGAAATCTTTAATAAATAAATAAATTAAAAAAAAAAGATCCCTTAGGACTGGAAGAAAAAAAAAGAGCCATTCTTGGTTCCAGATTGTCCTTTATATTACATCTAGCAATCTTGGTCCATTCCTGCCGTGTGCCAGTCCCCCACCCCCATACCACCATCATCACAGCACAGACAGCCTCACAGGCTTCCACACTGTGGAGGACGCTGCTTTGGCACGTTTGCAGTTCCTTTTGTACTTATGGACCTGCTGCGGAGTCGCTTGTGCTGGCTTTGTAACTGTCTGGCTCCTGCTGTTTAGGGGAGGGCAGGCCACAGTGTGGAGTTCAGTTTGCCCAGGAGTCAGAGAGCACAGTATTGCTCAGTAATCACGCACCTGCAGATGGACCTGAGAGCTAGCCATGGCTGTTCTTCCTGGCCTTCCCACTCATAGGCCAAGAGGACGTTGTCAGTAAAGGAAGAAGGCACATACCCATCTCACTCGGATCGAGCTGGGAGATGGCTCTGGCTGCTCTTCCAGAGAAGCCAGGTTCCATTCCTGGCACCATTGCTGCTAACAATTGCAGGTGATGCTAGTCCCTGGGGATCTGACACCTCCTAGTGGCCTTCTTGGGCACTGGGCACACTCAACACACATACAGGCAAAGCATTCATACTCATTTGTTGTCGCTGAGGCAGGGTCTCACTGTGTAGTGTTGTCTTGCCTGGCTCTCACTCTGTCTCCACCTGCTCCTGGCCCCCGAATAGGGATCAAAGGCATATATTAGCATGCTCAGCTAAGACAATGTCTCCTCTGCGAGCTCTGGAATTTACTGTGTAGACCAGCTTGGGTTTGAACCTGCAGAGATCCACCTGCCTCTATTCTGTCTCCCAGGTTCTGGGACTAAAGGCGTGCACCACCACGCCTGGCCAAGCAGGTTTTTTTTTTTTTTTTTTAATGTGAGCATTTGGAAACAGAAACATCTGTTTCCTTTGTGTTTTTGCCTGCCAAAGCCTTTCTTATCCACAGTAGGCATCTCAGGGCTGTTCTCAAATATCAGAATCATAATAGGGAAGGTCGTTAGAAATACATAAAAGATGAGGTGGCAGAAGAGGGCTTGATAGGTAGAGCGCCTGTTGTCAAGGCTACAGCCTGAGTTCTATCCCTAGAGCCCAGAGCCCATGGAAGAAAGAGGGAACAATAGTTCTCTTGCAAGTTGTCCTCTGACCCCAACTTAGGAGCTTGGTGCAAACACACAAAATAATAAATGTAATTGAAAATAGGCAGAAGCAGGTATCCTACAAGTCTGAGACTAGCCTGGTTTATATAGTGATTTCCATGTAGCAGAGTTGTTTGCCTGGCCTACATGAGACCCTGTCTCAAAGAAAAAGAAAGGGTTCAGCTTGTAAGGACAGTCGCTGCCACGCCAGATTGATGTTCAGCTCCCAGACCCATATAGTAGAGAAAAGAACCAAATTTTATGAGTTGTTCTCTATTTCTGTATTCTCATTGTTATATATGAGTGTGTGTACATGCACTCTTGAAGTAATAGATAAAAATGTAAAAAGCCAGGCTCAGCATGACAGTGCACACCTTTCATCCCCATCCGCAAGAGGCGGAGACAGGTGGCTCTCTGTGAGCACAGGGCCAGCTTGGTCCGCATTGTGAGTTGCGGGTTAGCCAGGGCTACATGATAAGATCTTGCTGTTCTCATATCTGCGTCTCATTTTTTTTATTGGTGATTTTAAGGCTTTAATATAGTGTGAGTGATTTGGCTAGTGGGTATGGAGGTGAAGGGTGGATGGATCCTTACTCTCTAGCCATAGCTTTCTGTCCCTGCACCTGCCCATTTGCAAGACCAGTGGGCATCTGAGCTTTGTCCATAGGAACCTCCATTTCAGTTCCTTTTTCCGTTTTTTGTTTTGTTTTTAAGTTAGAGCTACTCTGTTGTCCTCTCACTCTACAGTAGTGCTGTAATTATTTTAATTATTTTGTTTCTCTAAACTAAGCACCAAAGATACCAAACCAGGTTTTCTTGTTGTCAACAATTAAATCTTCCCTACCTCCCAATCGTAGGTAGGATGAATTTTGTAAGTTTGGTCATTTGTGTTCCCTTAAATGCTAGCAGGTCCTTAGTCAGAGAAGTGACCAATTTAATGGGATTGGAGAATTTAAAAGTATTGTAACAATAGCACACCTTCAGTGTAAATAACTACCCAAATTATCTGTCTGCCGTAACAACTGAAATAGCCATATGTTGACACATGCCTTTTATCCTAGCACTCCGGAGGCAAAGATAGGTAGCTCTCAATGAGTTTGAGGCTAGCCTAGCCTATACAGCAAGGTCTAGGCAGAGCTACAGCCAGAGCTACATAGAGGGAGGCCTTGTACAAAAAACACAAAACCAACCAAAAACTGGAATAATGATCTATGAGCTGGGAAAGGCGCCTCCGCTCCTGTATTCCCAGCATTTGGGACAGTGAGGCAGGAGGGCCAAGAGTTCAGAGTTATCCTGGTTATCTCAGAACTCTGTGTCAAAACCTAAATAAGAAATAAGGAAAGGAAAACCCTCTTTCTCCTCAGCTTATCAAATAACTGGACGGCACCCACTGGTGAGCAGTTAATTCGGTAGCTAAGTACGGAGATTAGAGTCTGCTCTTAGAGAGCATTGTGCTGTGTTTGGACTAACTTGTGCTGGAAGCCTGTTGAATAGAGGTTGAATTACTGGGCTAACAGCCAGTCTCCTGTTCAGTGAAACGAATCCAGCAGAGTCTTCCAGAACAGTTGTGTTTGCTTTCCTATCCAGCTCCACATTCCAGGAAGGATCTTGAGTCACTAGGAAGGGTGTGTGTGGGTTCACAGTGACTTCAGCAAACACTGACTGCAGCTCCTGTCTCCAGATGCTCCACGGTCAGGACACTGGGCTCAGATAAGGGTTTCCATCTGCCTGAAAGGCAGAGTCAGCAGCTTCCTCTTTGCTCACTGACGCTACAAAGGTCAGCTGCCTAGCAGAGCTTACTGCACAGGGAGTCAATCTGGAGTCTGGTTGTATCTCATCTCAGAGAGATCTCCTTTGGTGTGCACGTGTGTATGTGTGGTGTGCGCGGGAGTGGGTGTTTCTTGGCTCTCTACCTTGGGTTTTGAAAAGGATCTCACTGAGACCTGTAGGGAAGACTTTGACTTCTAAGCTAGTTTGCACAAGCAAGATCCTGTCTCAAAGCTGGAACAGTGGGCAAAGATGTGTGCTATTGGAGATTGGCAGCCTGGGTTCAATCCCGGGAGGTCTCATAAAGGTAGGAGGAGAGAACCAGAACTTGGAAGGTAGTGGCAGGTGAGTTCGAGGATCAGCCCGGCCCAAAGATTGGGTTCCAGGACGGACAGGACTTCACAGAGAAACCCTGTCTCAAACGAAAAGTAAAGGTAGGAGGAGAGAAGTGGCTGCACAAAGATGTCCTTCGACCTCTACGTGGGTACCGTGGCATGCACATGCCTAACTATAGAAACACAGCAGTGCACACAGTAAAAATAAAATAAACCTGAACAATCTGGATAGAGCGCTGAATTCTCAGGTCACAGCACAGGTGCTGAGCCATTCCAGCGCTTGTGAGGCAAAGACTCAAGCTCATCCTTGACTTCATAGCAAGTTCAAGGGTAGCTTGGCAAAGCTTAGTAGCACAGTGCTTTCTACAACGTATGGAGCCCCAAGTTCAAGTCCCAGCACCACACAGAACCCAGCTGAGTGTTTGTTGAACGTACTGAAAGGTGTGTGATTTTAATTTAAAGATAGCATGGTATGGTGATGTTCATTTGTGGTCCCAGCACTAGGCGGGTAGAGGTTGGCGGATCATGAACTCAAGGACAGCCTGAGCTACACAGCAAGCCCCTGACTCAAAAAATCAAGGGCTGGGGTTTACCCAGCCCTTTGGTTAAGGGATGGGGTTAAGCCCTGTGGTTAAAGGCTAGAGGGGTGTGATACAACTTTGCGTTCATTATCTTGACTAAATAGGGAGCATGGAGCTCAACTGACAATGAGCACTGAGAATGGAGGAGGAACAGAAGTGACGACAGCTGCCGTGAGGGGGGTGTTTCAGCGCTGTTGCACAGCCACTCCCCAGTCAGTGGCCTGAAGTAGCAGGATGTCCTGCGGCTCACTTGTAGAGTTAGCTTTGGGTTTTTTTTTTTTTTAATTTTTTTCAAGACAGGGTTTCTTTGGGTTGCTTTGGAGCCTGTCCTAGAACTAGCTTTTGTAGACCAGGTTGGCCTCAAACTCACAGACATCCACCTGCCTTTGCTTCTGAGTGCTGGGACTAAAGGCGTGCGCCTCTACCACCTGGTGGTGGTAGCGTTTGATCCAGTTTCTCTCTTCAGGTTAGAGACTAACAAGCTGTAGACCTGAGGTAGTGATAGTTCATTTGTATTTTAATAAATAAAGCTTACCTGAAGTCAGTATGCAAAACAGCCACACTGGTCAGCCATAGAGGCCAGGCAGTGGTGTCATACACCTTTCATCCGAGGAACCACAGTAGTTACCATAGAGGCCAGGTGGTGGTGCACACCAGCACTAGAGAGGAATATAAGGCAGGACGAGACAGGAACTCGCTCTTTCAGCCTGAAGATTTCACAGAGGTGAGGGCTCTCTAGTGGCTGTCTGCTTTGCTTTTCTGATCTTCAACTTGAACCCCAATATCTGTCCCGGGTTTTTATTATTTGTGTTTCACTGAGAAACTGTGGTCTTCCATCCTTGGGAGTCTAGCAAAGGCAGAATGACATAACCACGCCAGGGTTCCAGGAAGAAACATCGGAAAGCTCCTTGAGGCCTCAGCTTGGATCCACTGTATGTAGCCAGAGTAAATCATGGAAGGCTAGATCCATGGAAGCAGAAGGTTCTGTCTGGAAAGAAGGAGCTGCACATTACATGTCAGCCAGAGGGTGTAGGCCCAGGGAGAGCTGGGATTGGGAGCAAGTTTGACTTTCAGTCCTGCAGAGACTCTATGGCGCTGTGGACAGAAGGGGCTTTCCCAGTGGTTTGGTTTGTCTCTGTGAGTGTTTTCCACGTGTGTGTAAGTGAATTATATACAGAGACCAGAGTGGGTGTTGCATCAATCCCTTGAAACTAGAGTTATTGATAGCTGTGAACCAGCTTGTGGGTGCTGGGAATTGAACACGTGTCCTCTGCACAAGCAGTCAGTCCTTATAACAGATAGTGGTCATTTCCTTAAACAGGTCAAGCGTATTGACTGGACCTGTGTGCATCAGCGTACTTAAACTCTCTAACGAGGCAGGTCACAAAAGATGTCTCTTTTTTTATATATAGAGAAACCTGCAGAAAATGCCATATTCTGTTAATAGTAGGTGTGTCCTGAGCAGTAGAACACAGTGAGCGCCCTATTGGGCTCTCTACAGCTGAGGGAGCAGTGGCACCAGGGTCGTGACTTTAACAGTAGTAATAATACTGTTATTCCTGGGGCCAGCAAGATGGCTCAGTGCACAGACGTCCGCCTGCCACCAAGTCTGACATCCTGTGTTCAACACCTCAGACGCACATAGTGCCAGAAGAGAACCGACTCCCAAAGCTGTCCCCGACCTCCACACATGCCATGGCTTGGGTACATACACAAACGAAATAAGAAATATGCCAGGCAGTGGTGTCGCACACCTTTAATTCCAGCACTTGAGAGGCAGAGGCAGGTGGATCTCTGTGAGTTTGAGGTTAGCCTGGTCTACAGAGTGAGTTCCAGGACAGCCAGGGCTACACAGAGAAATCCTGTCTCGGGGTGGGAGTGAGGAGTGTGTGTGTGTGTGTGTGTGTGTGTGTGTGTGTGTGTATGTATGTATATATATATAGTTGGGTTTTTTTTTTTTTTTTGGGTTTTTCGAGACAGGGTTTCTCTGGCTTTGGAACCTGTCCTGGAACTAGCTCTGTAGACCAGGCTGGTCTCGAACTCACAGAGATCCGCCTGCCTCTGCCTCCCGAGTGCTGGGATTAAAGGCGTGCGCCACCACCGCCCGGCATATATATAGTTTTTTAAACCCTCAGATTTCATTTTAATATTTGATAATGACCAACTAAGTGACAATAGGAATATTTTACTAATTCTCTTTTTTAAGAGATGTATTTTTTATTTATGTGGGTATACCTAAATGAATGTGTGTATTGTATGAATTTAAGTACCTACAGGTGCCAGGAGGCATGCAATCTCTTAAAACTGGAGTTGCAGGCAGTAGTGAACTCCCTAATGTGGGTGCTAGGAACAACAAACCCAGATCCTCTGCAAGAGCTGAATATGCTTGCTAATAGCTAACTCCCAGCCCCATTCTTGTTTGATGCTTAAAATATTTCATTGAAAGGAAAACCATAGGGGTTGCTTCTCTTGGCCCTCTGCTGGCCTTTTATTTCTTGGTGTCCTCAGTGTGGTCTTTTCCCTCTGTAGTTACCAGAGATGCACATGCCAGTGCAGTGTGCTGACGACCCCGCCCTATTTCTGGGTGTCCTGCAGCACTTGACTTAGAGCTGCCCCCAGAAGCTCCTCTGGGACTGAGCTTTCTGCCCTCCACAGGGAGCTTCGAGCCACAGCAGCTCTTTAACTCTTACGGATTTGTCTTCAGAGCGCTTCAGCTTCCACCTCTGGTTTTCCTTTTTCCTTCGAGACAGGGTTTCTCTGTGTTACAGTCCTGACTGTCCTGACACTTGCTCTGTAGACCAGGCTGGTCACAGACTCACAGATCCATCTGCCTCTGCCTCCAAGTGCTGGGATTAAAGGCGTGCGCCTCCACTGCCTGGCTGGAAAACTGCTTTTTGAATCAAGAAAGTAGCTGAAGCTGTCAGCCACAGATCAACATTCTGACTAGCACCCACCTCCACCCTGAGTTGTCCAAGGTTGGCTACTTTGGTGTTGACAGCACTGGTCCCAGCTCTAGGTTAGTGTCTCACTGGTTTTTTTTTTTGGCCTTCGCTTTAGGGTCACAAGATATCTGCAGTAGTTCCAGGTTTCAGGTCCCTGCCTGATGTGCAAGACATGTAGTGTTTCTTTTTGTCCAGTCTCCCTAGAGTGGTAGCAAATCTTTCCCGCAAGTGATCTGCTGGGAACTATTGGCCCGAAATGGGTCCCGTGCAGCACCCCTGGGTACCTTGCTCAGGCATGCCTTCCCCAGTTGATGTGCATTTTGAAACTGAACAGAATCTGGGTGCTCTGATAGTGAGGGTGAGATGGCATCTGTGCCTGCCAGACACCTACCATGAGGGAACCCCACTTCGGAAAGAGCTGGCCCACCTGAGCTACCGGTAAAGCTGGTCTGTGGGCTCTACCTGTTTGTGCTTTTCTGAGCTGTGCACCCATATGGGAGAGACAGGCCTAGCCTTTTCAAACGCTTTCATAGGAGTACAGAATCCCTTCAAGGAAAAGGACACTGTGTGTGTGTGTGTGTGTGTGTGTGTGTGTGTGTGTGTGTGTTAAATATTTATATTAATGATTTGGGGTTGGAGAAATGACTCAGCGGTTAAAAGCACTGGCAGCTCTTCCAGAGGACCCAAGTTTAATTCCCAGCAACTACATAGCTGCTCACAGCTGTCTGTAACTCTAGGATCTGACAACCTTACACAGACATACATGCAGGCAAAGTATCAATTAGAAAGAAAAAGATAGTATTTTTATATTTTTTACTCTGTGTGTACTGGCGTTTTGTCTGCATGTGTCTTTGTGTGAAGGTTCAGATACTGGGTTTACAGGAGCTGCCATGTGGGTGCTGAGATTTGAACCCCAGTCCTCTGGAAGAGCAGTCAGTGCTCTTAACTGCTGAGCTGTCTCTCTAGCCCCAGGGTTTTTGGTTTGTTTTTCTTTTATATAGATAGCTTATTGGGTGTGCTGGTGCACACCTTTCATCCCAGCACTGAGGGGCAGGGGCAGGAGGATCTCTGTGAGTTCAAAGCTATCCTGGTCTACATAGCAAATTTCAGACCAACCAAGAATACCACATAGAGAACCTGCCACAAACTAACAGATAAATAATAAAATAGCATAAATAAAACTAAAAGACAGTTGCCTATTTTTGTTAACTGGGCAATAGTGGTACATGCCTTTAATCCCAGCACTCAGGAAGCAGAGGTAGGCAGATCTCTGAGTTCAAGGCCAGCCTAACCCTAGATAGAAAATACTAGAATGTGCACAGTATATTTGTTTGGGGCAGGTTTGTGTTTGGCTGCTTTTGTATTGTGGGGGATTAAATTGCCCGCCTGCCACATGCTAGGCCAGCATTCTGACCCGGCCCAGCTCCGTACCATGTGCTGTTGGAGTTCAAGGAAGCAGTCTCTGTTCATGGATGACGAAGACAGATTCTTAGTGTTCAGGTAGAGGCTCCTTCTGGATTGGGGCTTGACGTGTAGGTAACTGAACAAGTCTGCACCAATGCCTGACTGCACTCCATTTCCACGTGTCTGAGTCAGACGCCAGGCTGCTGCCAGGTGCTGTGTTGACGCCTGTCCAGACCTGCATTCGCTGTCGTGTGGGTGGTAAAAATACCCGAGTTCACACTACTGGCAGCATTGGAGACTCACAGTTGAGAGCTGGCTTCTAAGAACTGTGAAGACATCCATGGTTTGAAGGAGTATTACACAGCAGAAAAAAATAACAACAGCTTGAATTTTGCAGGTAAATGGATGAAGCTAGAAAACATTATTTTGAGTGAGGTAACCCAGACACAGAAAGACAATTATCACATGTACTCACTCATAGGTGTTTTTAAACATAACGCAAAGAAAGCCAGCCTACAAACCACAATCCCAGAGAATTTAGACAACAATGAGGACACTAGGAGAGACTTCCATAGATCTAATCTACATGGAAAGTAGAAAGTAGAAAAAGACAAAATCTCCTGAGTAAATTGGAAGCATGGGGACCTTGGGGGAGGATTGAAAGGGGGAGGGGAGAGGCAGGGAGGGGAGCAGAGAAAAATGTAGAGCTCAATAAATATCAGTAAAAAAAAAACGGTAAATTAAGGAATGTTTCTATATTTAATATTTGTTTGAGTTTGTTTGCTTGCTTGAGATAAAAATCTCATCATGTAGCCCTGGCTGGCCTGAAACTAGATCAGGTTGGCCTCAAGCTTCCAGCGATCTGCTCACCTCTGCCTCCCAAGTGCTGCTGGAATTGATGGCATGACCCACCACACCTGGCCTGCCTCTGCTTGTAGTAGAAGGATGGCTGACCCACTTTAGATAGGCTCTGTCCAGTGGACACATACCCTGTTAACAGGCAACAGTGTATTTTGAATTACACCAGACTTCGCAAGAATACATCCACATCGTTCTGGAAAACACCTTTCTACTATTCCCAGCCTCTTCTGACAGAGAGAGTTATTTATGTTGCTGCTTAGTGCACAAAATGCAGCTGTCACAGTTGGAGGTGGCTCAGATGATGAGTGCTCCTCTAGCGTGCATGAAACCTGGTTCTCACCACACTAATAGAGGATCTTGCCTATAACCCCAGCATTTGGGAGGTGAAGGCAGGAGGGTTAGAGTTCAAGGTTATCTCAACTCCAGAGGGAGTTAAAGAGCAGCCTGGGCTATCTGAGTATTTGACTGAAAAAGGGAAGAAAAGTTATTTGTGTGTTCAGAATCACACATCGAGGGCCTGGGGAGGTGGCTCTGGAGTGAAGAGCACTGTTGGGATTGCAGAGAAAACCAGGCCTGAAGGTTCCCAGTGCCCGTGTGGTGGCTCACACAGTAGCTCTAGCTGTGGGCCGGGCGGGGGACCTGATGCCTCTTCTGACCTCTGCAGGCACTAGGCATGTGTGTGGTTCAAAGACATGTAGGCAAATATTCATATGCATAAAAATAAAGTAAATAAGGCTTTAAAATATTTTGATCATTGATTGATTTGTAGTTTCAATGTTAGATCATTTCCGTTACAAATTTTTGACTTGAAGAAATGTGCATATGGGCTGGAGAGATGGCTCTGTGGTTGGGAGCATTGGCTGCTCTTCCAGAGGTCGCAAGTTCAATTGCCAGCAGCCACCTGGTGGCTCACAATTATCTATAATGCCCTCTTCTGGCGTACTTGCAGGCAGAATGCTGTAGACATAATAAGTAAATCTTTAGCCGGGTGCTGATAGTGCACGCCATTAATCTTAGCACTCGGGATCTCTGAGTTCGAGGTCAGCCTGTTCTACAGAGTGAGTTCTAGGACTGGCTCCAAAGCTGCACAGAGAAACCCTGTCTTGAAAAACAAAACAACAAAGAAAAAAGAAAGTGAAAATGGCCGTGTTGGTGCGCTCTCTCTATTACTCCATCACACTATTAGTTTCGGCTATGACATGCCTCTAGAGTGGAAGCAGCCATGCTGATGTGCTCTCCCCATTACTCCCATCACAGTGTTCATTTCTGACATGACATGTCATTAGGACAACTGTATGTGGATGGTTTGTGGGTGCTGTAGGCTTCTGAACTCTGCTGCAGTCTTTTGTACACAGACAGCCAAGGCGTGTCAGTTAAGGCTCACGCTATCATGGACCGTGCTTACACCCCCGCCTGGTCCTTGCTGTCCCTCTGTCACCCACCTTGTTTCCTGGCTCAGCATGTATTTGTTGCATGAATAAGTAAGTAAGTTAATAAAGTCCATAAAATAATCAGCATGTTTTTGGTGTAGCTGTTTGCGGGCTCTTCAGCACTGGGAAAGACGAGCTATGAAGGGCCCTCTTCCTCTGCATGTTTTTGGTGTAGCTGTTTGCGGGCTCTTCAGCACTGAGAAAGACGAGAGCTATGAAGGGCCCTCTTCCTCTGCATGTTTTTGGTGTAGCTGTTTGCGGGCTCTTCAGCACTGAGGAAGACGAGCTATGAAGGCCCTCTTCCTCTGCATGTTTTTGGTGTAGCTGTTTGCGGGCTCTTCAGCACTGGGAAAGACGAGCTATGAAGGCCCTCTTCCTCTAGTGTGTCTTGCTGTGACCATGCCGTGTGTGGCATACAGGATAGACGTGAGTCCTCCCAGGCTGCGCAGTCATGATGCTTGGTGTGTGTGTGTGCGCGCGTGTGCACGTGCCTGAAGAGGGCATTGGATCCCCTGGAGCGGTCGTTACAGGCAGTTGTGAATCAACCTGGCATGGGTGTGGGGGCACAGATGTGGGTCCTCTGGAAGAGCAGTGTGTGCCGCTGTGTTCATTCTTCCTTCTCTGTCTTTCAGGCTGGAGTGAAAGGGACACTGGGAAGACTGGTTGGAATTTTTGAGGTAAGTCTTTAGTACCTTTGCTCTAGGGTCATTCAGAGCCACGCTGTCCTGACTTTGGAAAGGGCTTCTGCGGCTCGTGAGTGTCCGAGCAGGCAGCACAGCACATGAGCATTCTCTGCTTTTTACTTTTCCTGTCTGTTTGTGGATGCGTGTGTATTGTCCTGGAGGCCTAGGACGACCTCCCGTGTCATTTCTTAGGAGCCAGCTAGCGTTTTTGCCATTATTGTTTCATTGTTTTGTTTTGTTTTGTTTTGTTTGAGAAAGGCCTCTCACTGGCATGGAACGCGACAGATAGTCTGGGATGAGCCAGGGAACCCCTGTTCCCACCTCCCCAGGCTGAGATCACAGGCTTAACATCTATGCCCAGCTTCTTTTATGGGTTCTGGAGTTAAACTCAGGCCCAAGCATGAACAGAGTACTGTTTCTCCCCCTCTTGATGGTCCTCCTTTTCTTCCATGGTGAGAGGAAAAGTATAGAAGATGGGGAAACTGGATGTGGAAGGAGTTATCAGGAAGTGAGGAATGGGAACAGAAAGGAGCAGGGTCTGTACAGTCGGGAGAGAGGATGCAGCCCTCATGCAGCTCCTTTGCACAATGGCCCTGCCTACCACAGTCTCTTCAGTCCCTTTTCCCAAGTCACAACATTCCTGCGAAGCTGTGGAACACAGGCTGGACAGATGGCTCAGCTAGCTATTAAGAGTGCCTGCCAGCCAGGCGTGCTGGTACACACCTTTAATCCCAGCACTCATGAAGCAGAGGCTTATGGATCTCTGTGAGTTCAAGACCAGTCTGCTGGTGTACATAGTGAATTCTAGGATAGCCAGGACTGTAGAGAGATTCTATCTCAAAAAAAAAAAAAAAAAAGAGGGGGGAGGGGGGAAGAAGTGCTTGTTAGTTGGGTATGGTGGTATACCTTTTAATCTCCACACACCCCAGGGAGACAGAGGCAAGTGGAACTCTGTGAGTTCAAGGCCAACCTGTATTGTCGGGGTGGGGGGTTCCTGTCTGCCTGGTTCCCCAGCCACTTAGTCCCAGAGAAAATCACACAGAGAGTCTACATTAGATATAAACTGATTGGCCCATTAGCTCAGGCTTATTATTAACTCTTATAACTTATATTAGCCCATTATTTTTATCTATGTTAGCCACATGGCTTGGTACCTTTTTCAGCAGGGCAGGTCACATCTTCCTTCTTAGGTGTCTGGACAGGACTGCAGAGGAATAGGCTTCCTCCTTCCCAGAATTCTCTTATTCTCATTGACCCACCTCTACTGGTTGTCCTGCCTATACTTTCTGCCTGGCTACTGGCCAATCAGCATTTATTTAAAACATAATTGACAGAATATAGATAATCGTCCCACACCAAACCTGATCTACATAGCAGTTTCCAGGACTGCTAGGGCTACATAGTGAGACCCTATGTCAAAAAAAAAAAAATGCTATTCTTACAGCAGACCTGAGTTCAATTCCCAGCACCCACATCTGGTGGCTAACACCTACCTGTAAGTCTAGCCCAGAGATCAGACACCGTCTTCTGGACTTCATGGGCACACACTTGTGCATGTGTACACAAACACGCACACATGCACGCTAAAAAAAAGTCTGTCCAAAAGGTGTGCTCTCTATTTTGGTGGAACCAGACAAAACAACAAAAGCAGAGAGCGTCGTGTTTCTGGGCAGCGTATAGTGTTTCTTCAAGCATCTCAACCCACTGAGGAGAGCTTCTCCCTCTGTCCTTTCTGTGCCCTTCAGAACCAGGAGAGGAAGCACAGGACGTATGTGTATGTGCTCGTTGTCACGGAAGTGCTGGAAGACTGGGAAGACTCAGTGAACATTGGTAAGTCACTACAGGACTTGAGGCAGCTCCCACACCAGCCCATTATGTCCAGGCACCTGCTGGAGTGGCATGCTAAATGAACAAGCATGTCCCTCTTATTGCTGAGGAAGTTAACATTTGAGGTGTTAGGGGGCTGGAGAGATGGCTCAGAGGGTAAGAGCACTGGTTGCTCTTCCAGAGGTCCCGAGTTCAATTCCCAGCAACCACATGGTGGCTCACAACCATCTGTAATGATATCTGGTGCCTTCCTTGCCAGCAGTACATTGTATGCTTAATAAATAAATCTTTAAAAAAAAAACATTTGAGGTGTTAAAAAGGTGTCTAAAAAGAAGGTGAGGGGCTGGAGAGATGGCTCAGAGGTTAAGAGCACTGACTGCTCTTCCAGAGGTTCTGAGTTCAATTCCCAGCAACCACATGGTGGCTCACAGCCATCTGTAATGAGATCTGGTGCCCTCTTCTGGCCAGCAAGCATACATACAGACAGAACACTGTATACATAATAAATAAATAAATCTTTTTTTTTTTTTTTTGGTTTTTCGAGACAGGGTTTCTCTGTGGTTTTGGAGCCTGTCCTAGAACTAGCTCTTGTAGACCAGGCTGGTCTCGAACTCACAGAGATCCGCCTGCCTCTGCCTCCCGAGTGCTGGGATTAAAGGCGTGCGCCACCACCGCCCGGCTCATAATAAATAAATAAATCTTTAAAAAAAAAAAAGAGAAGAAGGAGGTGAGACCGGGCGAGTGTGGCATACACCTTTAATCTCAACTCTCGGGAGGCAGAGGCATGAAGGTGTCTGAGTCCGAGCAGGCTAGTATATAGAGTGGAAAATGAAGAAGAAGCTGATTTGGGAATAGGGTCAACAATTGGGAACATGGGCCATACAATTTATAAATGTTTCTAAAATAAAGTTGGATCCTCCCCAAAGGGGGGTAATACCTTTTGAGCAAATACTGCCCTGGGGCCTCTGCCATCAGGACCAAAGATGAGAGCAGGATGCAGTCTTGTCTTAGGTTCTTATCATACCTTGGGCTGGGGGTACAGGAGCAGAGGGCCTGCTTAGCTTGTGTGTTGTGTGCCTGTCCTTGCCACTCAGCCTGGCAGGAGCCACACCCAGGTTTTAAGGCACCATTTGCTTGTTAATACCCAGACAACCCTTTTCCTGGTGTTTTAGCTTGCTCAGTATTAACTCCAGTGAGTCATCTAAAGCACAAGGCAGGAGCTATGGGGTTTCTCTCGATGTAGCCTAGGTGCACTTATTACTTATTTTAAGATTTATTATTATGTATGCAGCGTTCTGTTTGCATGTATGCCTGCAGGCCAGAAGAGGGCACCAGATCCCATTATAGATGGCTGTGCACTACCATGTGATTGCTGGGATTTGAACTCAGAACCTATGGAAGAACAGCCATTGCTCTTAACAACTGAGCCACCTCTCCAGCCCCCCGGTGCACTTACTTCTGCCCTTCCTGCCCAACCACTCAAATGCAGAAGGTACACCTGTGTACCATCCCACCCAGCTCCCTGTTACTCTGGTAGTGAAAATTTGGGTCTTTGTGTAGATCATGAGAGAACAAAGCTTTTGGAATGTTACCGTCTTCATGGTGCTGCTGCGTGGGAAAGTGGCTAGTGCCGCAGAAGTCAGGGCATAACAAGAGAAGTAGACAGTAGATGTCGAGGCTCCCACTGTGTCACCGGTCTGAGAAAATAAGTAAACATATTAATGGCAGTGATAAAGAGTGAGGCTAGGATTGTGGCTGTGTAGTAGAGCGCCAGCCTTGTGTGCAGAGGTCCTGGGTTCTCTTCTCCATGCCCCAAGTAGAGAAATAATAATAAATTTCTTTTTTTTTCTTTTTTTTTTTTTTTTGGTTTTTCGAGACAGGGTTTCTCTGTGGTTTTGGAGCCTGTCCTGGAACTAGCTCTTGTAGACCAGGCTGGTCTCCAACTCACAGAGATCCGCCTGCCTCTGCCTCCTGAGTGTTGGGATTAAAGGCGTGCGCCACCACCGCCCGGCAATAATAAATTTCTTTAATAAAAGAAGGCTCAAAGTAGTAATTTGTTAAGTTTGATTGTTCTTTTTGTAGTTTCTATTTTTGCGCTTTCTTTTTTCTAAATTAGCTTGTGTGCAGTCTTTGTTTTTTCCTCCATAGACCAGGCTGGCCTCAAACTCCCAGAGATCTGCCTGCCTGGGTGTGTGCCACCACTACCTGCTGTGTGGATGCACTTTTGCCATGGCATGCACATGGAGTCAGAACAGCTCTACAGAACCTGTTCTCATCTTCATTTTAATGTGATTTCAGAACTTGAGCTCAAGCATCAGGCCTACACAGCAAGCGCCTTTACCCTTAAGTCCTGTTTTCTGTGGCAGGCCCATCACTTACACACTTTTTAAAATAAAGCTGTGATAGCAAATTATAAGTCAATCGTCATGGTGATCCTGGCAGCTGATGGTGGTGTTAATGTTTGCCAAGGATGAGGGTTCCAGACCCCTCCATGGAGGTGCGAGCTGACGGCGCTAGAGCCCTGGAGAGGGTGGTGTGACGAGCACTGCTCGCGGTTCTCAGTTTTGGGTCCCAGCCCATCTGTGTCCTTCAGTTGTCTCTGTAGAAGATTTGAATTATGGAGAGTGCTAGCTTTACTTCTGTGAAGAAATCAAAGTATTGAGAAGCATGGCTTTGGGACATAGGGTGAGCTAGGCTCTCATGTACCAAGGCCTTGGTTCCCGTGTAGCCAAGGATGAGCGTCCATTCCTGACCCTCCTGCGTTCCCCTCCAGTGCTGAACCGTAGGCACCACAGCAGCCGTGAAGCCTGGCTTGGGTGTTCTCCTGGTCCTCTCGGAGCTGTCCTCCCTGCCCCAGCTTGTCTTCATCTCTCCCCTCTGCTCCACAGGCCGGAAGAGAGAGTGGTTTAAGATAGAAGACGCCATTAAAGTGCTGCAGTGTCACAAGCCCGTGCAGGCCTCGTACTTCGAGACACTGAGGCAAGGCTGCTCTGCCAACAATGGCACCCCTCTCGTGGCCACCTCCTACTCCAGCTCTGTGTCAGGCATCAGATGACTGCAGACTTCCTACCAGAGCCGGAGAGTGGAAAGCAGACTGAAGTGTGGCTCTCTCCACCGCTCCTCATTCTTCTCACAGCCCCCTCTTTCACCCAGGCATGGCGGGCAGCAGAGGGGGTGCACTGAGGTGCTGCTGTGGATGTGGGGTGATGTGGGTGGGGTGTGGCGTGATGGGAACTGTGTCCTCTTTCTCTTTTTCCTAAGGGTGGGGACTGGGATGTAACTCACGAGTTCTTTCCTGCATGCTCCATTCCTCCCTTGCTCACTAGCCCTCAGAGAGGGAACCCTTGGGCTCTGAAGCGTTTCCATTTGCCTCATCCCAGTCTGGCCAGATATTTTCTGATTTCCCCCCTATTAAAAGACGCCCATGTGCGATGAAACTTCCTAGGACTCTGTCCTGTGACATGCTGTTGAGCCCCGTGGGTTGGCCGTGTTTCCCGCAGGATGCATTTGTCTATACGTTATACCCTGACACGATATGTAAATGAGTGATTTAGAAAGAGGAGCTTGACTGTTCAGTTTTTCAGTTTTGCTTTTTGTTTTTTCATTTTTATTTTTATTTTTTATTCCAGGTTTCTAGTTTAAAGCCCCTCACACTTTACATGTTTGTTTCAATGCTAGTGACTAGGCAGGTTTCCCTGTCTTCTGTACCCCAGCCACGGTGAGCTTTGCTGTCTTCCTCCTACCCCTGGGACCCTGGCTTTCTCTAGGCTGTTTCCATGCCGAGGAGTCTGTTTTCTTTTCTGTTACCAAGCTTGGAGCAAATGGCCTCACCCAGAGCCAAAGAAACAGTGATATGTTCACAGTAGGCTTTAGACTGGAGAACTTCACTGTTGCCGAAACTGGACCATCAAGCACCACGTCTGTCCTGCTGCCTGGGAATTTTTCCCATAACGCTATTCATCGCTGACATGGCCTCTCTTACCCTTGTATGCCTTACACCACGCTGACCTGGATATGGCTCCATGCTCTGATGCCATCCTGCACCGTCTTGTCCCCATGCAGAGAGACCCCACTGAGGTCCTGAGAAGTCCACGGGGCAGAGTGTGCCTGTGTCTCTGAGTCTGAGCGTGTGCCAAGGGTTACACCACAAGCGAGCTTGCTGTCTGCCCTGTGTGACAAGTCGTCTGTAGGAGGGGCTCACTGCAACGCTCTGGCTTGCTGCAGGCCCTGTTGGTGTTTTTTGCCGAACTCATCTGTCAGTTGTGTTTAGCTGGGAAGTAAAGGGTCTTGGACAGGGCCTTGTGCAAGGAGGGTGGGAGGGAGCTGATGCCTGGCTTAGTGTGGGGCTTGGTACTCTGTGGCATTGCCTGTGTTGAAACGTAGCCAAGATGTGAAATTAAAATAGTACTTCTCTTATTTAAAAACTAATAAACACTCAAACTTTGAAAAGCTTTTGCTCTTCGCTCCACCTAAAGAATGTACGTGGTGACCTCAGGCATCAGCATTCCACTGTGGGCATCAGCTGGTGAACTTTGAGTTTTACATGTCTCTAATTTGCATTTTGTCCCCCAGTGTTGACAAACATATGCCAACTTAGTATGGATGGGTGGGATCGTGGGCTCTCTCAGACCTCAGGGACAGGTAGGGGCCCCATGGGTAGAGAGCACCATGGGATTTGAGTCCAGAGACTAACTTGTCCCGCCTGTAGACAAACACTCCGCTGATTGTTGCCTGGCTTAGAGTGTTCTGGACAGGGCCTCATGTCCCATCCACACACAGAGCAAACTCAATCCCAAGCTCCAGTGTGTCAGAGCAGCTCTGCTGACCATGCAGTGGCAGGGCTCCTCTGGGAACTGCGCTGCGCAGGTGTGCTGCTGGGCCGCTGCATTGGCATCTGGCCCCCAGACGCCAGTTTTGATTGTTCCTAGAGTCAAGAAAGTGAGCTATGCTGAGTCCTCTTGAGTGGCAGGGTGGCCCTGTTAGAGCAGTTAGCACCAAATAGAAGGCAGCTCTGAAGAGCCCCGCTCTGGGGTTCTGGCGTGTTCCCTCCTGGCACCAGCAGCCGGTTGGCTGTTGCTGCTGGCCTAGTTGGAGACCTTTTGTGATAGATTGGTTAGAGCCACCACCTTTAACTTGGTGGAGGAGGTAGAAGGAAGAAAGTAAAAAGAAAACAAAACTATCCCGAATCCAGCCTCTTTGATCGACACCGCTGATTTTCCCGTGCATGCTTCTTCCAGGCTTTATGGGAGCAGGTTCCTGTGCTCAGTCTCTGACTCAGAATAAATTTGCATATCTCAGATTCTGTTGCTACTTAGATACCCATTAAGAGTCCACCATACTCAGGGTAGAAAAAGATAGCATTAAGTGTTTTTAAATTCAAAACAAAACAAAACAGAAAAGCTTCTTTGTGGTTTCAGACATTGGGGAAAACACCAGTGAGGTCATGAGATCTTTGTGAGCCAGGAATTAACTGCATGTGTGATACATCTGCGAACAAGCAAGAAGCCAGCAGAGTTTAACCCCAGAGTCTCAGCGTTTGGGAGGCTAGGACAGGAGAATGGTTGCCAGTTAAGACTTGCTTGGGCCTCAGTCTCTTTCTGAGGAGTGCAGAGAGAATATGACTCAACCATGTTAAATTTTCTATAGTGTCTGTCCCAGAAACTGCAGCCACTCAAACAGGAGCCCTGCAACGGACTGCCCGACAGCTTCGTTTCCACTGTGTGCTCCTGCCCTAGCAGTGCTGCCTGGAGAAAGCTCCTCAGTTCCTGCCAAGCCCTGGGCTGGGTGAAAACTGGGAACGTCACCATTAGGAGGCTGCTGAGGCCTAGAACTGGGCATAGAGGACTGTGCTGCTCAGTCCCTAGAACAGGGAGACCCACTAGGGGCCTTGTTTCCTGCAGCCCCAGGGAGCACTATGGGTCGCTGCGACAGGAGTGGGTCAGAGTGGTTTTGTAAAAGTTGCTGCCTAGGCAGGTCTCCTAATGGCAAAGGTACTGTGTGTGGATTAGGAGTTGGCCTACGGGCCTCTGGGCCAGCCCTCAGGAAGAGCTTGACGCTGCCCAGACCCCATCTGTCCTTTTCTCTCTGGTGCCTACTCACTAGAGGCTGGTTCTGCAGCACACATGGGGGGCTGTGCCCTGGTTCCCCTGCTGTGTGTTTGGCATGCTGTCCTTCATTCAGTTCTCATTTCTGTTCCATGCTGGCACTTGCCTAGAGACCCATCTTCATTTTAAAAAGCTCAGCCTGGGAGGGCTGGAGAGATGGCTCAGAGGTTAAGAGCATTGCCTGCTCTTCCAAAGGTCCTGAGTTCAATTCCCAGCAACCACATGGTGGCTCACAACCATCTGTAATGCCCTCTTCTGGCCATACACACACACAGAATATTGTATACATAATAAATAAATAAATTAAAATAAAAAAAAAGCTCAGCCTGAGCCACATGCTCCCCTGGGTCACAGAAAGGCCTGAAAAAGCACTGTGATTCCCACCCCCCACCCAACTGGGTTACTCTATGGCTGTCCTGGAACTCACTTTGTGAACCAGGCTAGCCTTGAACTCAGATCAGAGATCCATCCGCCTGCCTTGGCCTCCCAAATTCTGGGGTTAAAGGCTTGCCCCACCACTCCGACTAAGCAGTGTGGTTTGTGTTGCAGTGGGCTGATTTTGCTTTTTATTATTAATATTATTTGTTATGTAGACAGTGTTCCTCTTGCATGTATGCTTGCAGGCCAGAAGAGGGCACCAGATCTCATTACGGAGGGCTGTGAGCTGGGAATTGAACTCAGACCTCTGGAAGAACACCAGTGCTCCTAACCACTGAGTCAGCTCTCCAGCCCCGTTTCTGCTATTTTTGAAGGGTACTGTGGTGTGTCCTAGTTGAGATAAGATTTATTTTTATTTATTTTTTATTTTTTTTTAATATTTATTGATTTATTATGTATACAATATTCTGTCTGTCTGTATGTCTGAAGGCCAGAAGAGGGCACCAGACCTCATTACAGATGGTTGTGAGCCACCATGTGGTTGCTGGGAATTGAACTCAGGACCTTTGGAAGAGCAGGCAATGCTCTTAACCGCTGAGCCATCTCTCCAGCCCCAAGATTTATTTTTAAATATTTATTTATTTATTGTGTATACAATATTCTGTCTGTGTGTATGCCTGCAGGCCAGAAGAGGGCACCAGACCCCATTACAGATGGTTGTGAGCCACCATGTGGTTGTTGGGAATTGAACTCTGGACCTTTGGAAGAGCAGGCAATGCTCTTAACCTCTGAGCCATCTCTCCAGCCCCTTGAGATAAGATTTATAATTAAAGGGGACATACCTGAAGAAAAAACAGTTTCAAGAAAAAGAAGAAATGATTATAATTGACAATACTTATGTCTGTGTTTCAGAAAACAATCCTCTTGACCAAGGTGGGTGGGGGCAGGCCAGGGCAGCTAAACAGCATAGAGGGGCAGAGAAGCCATTTGACTCTTTCCCACTCTGCAGCCATGTGTAGTGACCATGGTCTTGAACTAGCCCAGAAACTTCTTAGCCGCGTGCTGGAAGGATGTGAGAATCTTGATGAAGGGCCAGACAGAGTGGTTGCCTCCCACCTTCCCAGACTGGCTTGTCCTGGCCAGAGTCCTGTCCCTGAAGCTCCTAGTACAAGGATGATTCAGGGAGCGTTAACTTGTCTGAGGTGTTGGCCATGCCCTAGGAAGGAGAGCCCAGTAGGAAGACTGGCCTGTCAGGCCAGAGGGCCTCTGCTGGGAATGAGGAAGTCTTGGTGAGGGGCCCTCTACAAGGCAGAGTCATTGTTCCCCTTCCCTGATGGCCAGTTGTCAGCCCTGACTTTTTCCATCACTTACAGAGGACCAGTTTTGAGCCCTAACACTGACCTGACTTACTAGACAACACTGGAGAAAGACCCATATTTTATTTATTTTGATTTTTCCAGACAGGGCTTCTCTGTGTAGACCAGGCTGGTCTTGAGCTCTGGCCTGCCTCTGCCTCCCCAGTGCTGGGATTAAGGGCGAGCGCTGCCATGCCTAGCTTTTGAGTAGTCTTTCTAATCGAGTGGGGGAAAGGACGGGGAGCCTCAGCCTGGCTATTGGGCCTTTGGGCTTCCATGAAGTGGTTCCTCGTGGGACCTGCAAACTCCTGCTGGCCAGTTCTTGATCTGAGCTGTGTTCCTGGCTCCCTGGCCCTGAGTTAAGCCAGTGATGGGTCAGTAGCCTCTCCCCTCGGTACGATGAGAAGCTGTCCAGGACTGAGCCAAGTGGTTATCAGTCCCTCTGGGACGGAGAGATTTGTCAGACACGAGAAGACTAATGTGGATTATTCTTTGCTACAATTTAAGAGACTCGACTTTCCCAAGGGAAGGTCAGGGCTGTTGCAGAGAGCCAGAGACAGGTCAGAAGCACCCAGGCTCAGGTCTGGGTGAGGCCTGAGAGAACACTGATGGGCAGGCAGGGTGAGAAGGCCTTTCTCAGAGAGTAGAGGCCATGTCCTTCCGAGAGAGGCAGGCTAGATTTCCAGACTGCAGCCCACAGACGGTCTGCACCCATGGCTGTGAGCCTTGTTCTCAAGGGGACTTCTAGGAGCCGTAACAGTGAGCTGAGGAGGTAGAAGACTTGACCAGCATGCACAAGGCCCTGGGTTCTGTCCCCAGCGTTGAAAAGCAAAAGCCTGTGTGGTTTAGGCTTTTCAGCCTCAGGAAGCAGACGCGGTGTGCTGGGCAGAGCAGGATGTGGCGCTGTCAGTGATTGGGCCCGTCTGCCGTAAGAGAAGCAGCCTGTGGAATGGTTCTGTGTGTATTGGCTGTGTTCTGTTTTTCTGTCGGAACACTTACAGCTGGTAATAATCAAAGAAAAGGTTGGTGGTTAAAAGTACAGTTCTAGTTAGCACAGATGGTCCCCAGTCGGGTGACTGCCTAAAGGAAGCCGGGAACACTTGAAGGCGGCAGAAGCCAAGTGCTGCCCTGCCGGCCTCGGGAAAAGCATCTGTGTCTGGCTTGCTGGCTCTGCCTGGCTCCAAGGGCAGCCAGCTCCTCGTTCTGTGTGGTGGCTGCTGCGGCGTGTGCCTCTGCCACCGTTACAGTCCTGCTCCACTCCGGGCAGAAGAGGATGGTGGCCAGGACCATTCCATATAAAAGATGACCTGACGTGCTTCTCTGTCATGTGTGTGCTGTCTGCACATGCTCTCCTTGTGCCAGGAGCCCACCAGATACGCCAAGGTTGACTTTTTTTTTGTCCTGTTAGACCTTGTAGCTAAGTCTGAATGGTGAAGTTTAGTGCCGTCTCCAGAGCTGACTCAGAGACTGAGGCCAGGTACCCAGGGCCTCCTAGGGTGCCCAGAGAAATGACTGACATGCCCGAGTCTCTGAAGAATGCACACAGGTGATGCCAAGGGAGCTGGGTAGAACATTCTAAGAAGTGGCCCCTGTAGAGAAGCAAGGGTTGGTTTGGACCTTAAAGCTCTTAGAACGTGGCACGAGAGGAGTGTGGGATGGTAGTGGCCTTCCCCTAGCTAAATGGATTCTGGTGCCTGAAGCCTGGGCGGTGCTCTCGGGAGGACCGGGCAGTGCTCTTAGGCACTGTGAGAAATGGAGCCCTGTCCTGAAAAAGCAGAAGGACGCTGGGTTTTCCTGTTTGCTTTTCTCAATACCGTGTTCTCAGACTCCCCTGCACATCTCCTTTGGGCTGTGGAGAGCAGAGGAGAAAAGCCAGCTCTAGGCAGAGCCATTGCAGGTGTCATCCTGCCCTCTGACGAGAAGGAGCGAGCCCTGCCGAGTGTCATGCTGGACCTTGTGAGTGCAGCCCTGGCTCTGCTGACCAGCCGGAAGTGAAAGACCAGCATGACTCTGCAGGACGGACTCTGGGGCTGTAGACTCTATGCTGGTATCAACCAGAAAAAAAAGCACTTCTCTCCAGTGGCTTCCTGGAGTCCTTCTTGCGGTCTTTAAAACTTTTGTTATTATGGTGGGAGGGGACACGCCTGCAGGCGTATCACGTTGTGCGTGTAGATGTCAGGGGACACACCCCCAACACCCACCTTTCCATTTGCTCCTCTGCGATCCAATGCCCTTTGTTGAGGCCTGAACGGCTTTATCCCCTGAGTCATCTTACCAGTCCCATAGCAACGCTTTGATCTCACAGTGCTCGCCATGGGCTCTTGGAAACAGTTCTAGAGGTCAAAGGTGGCCCTGAAATGACTTTCCCGTGTAGAGAATTGGAGAAGGTAGCATGAGGAGCGAAGGCAGCTAGGGTCTATTGTGTTTTTTTCCTGTCTGCAGCGTGGAAGGCAGTGAGAGCAGGGGAGGGGGGACGACACACAACTGCCAGTGCCCTGCGCTGAGATGAGGGCCAGACCCACCCAGCCAGCCAGGACTAGAACACAGCAGAAGTGGCTGTTCTTTGGGCGGGGTGGAGTTAAGAGGAAGGATGGGACCTAAAGACAGAAGGCAACAAACCCGGCTGGCGGTGTCAGGGGTGAAGTGACATTCAGCAAGCTATGTCCTCCTGGCTCCGGCATGGAGAAGGGACCTTCACTGTTTTCCTTCTGAGATGACCTCAAACCCAGCCTTCCAAATTCCACCATACTAATCTTGAAGAATATTTTTTAGGGGGGGGGGTTCAAGACGGGGTTTTTCTGTGGCTTTGGTGCCTGTCCTGGAACTCTCTGGGATTAAAGCAGTGTGCTACCACTGCCTGGCAAGCATTTTTATTTTAATGAGACGTAGTATAAAGTGGTCAATTTGTAAAGAACCACACACACACACACACACACACACACACACACACAGGTCTCACGGTGCATTCCTGAACCAGCGGGGATGGTGCGGCAGTTGTACCTGAAGTCTCTCCTGAGCCCAGAGAGGAGGCCTGGAAGCCACTCTGCACTGCATGAGACCCTGTGGATGAAACAGAGGGCCTGCAAATGGTGGGACCACATGCCATGGTCAGATAAACATGCCCACCCCCGACACACACTGGTCAGTGGAAGTACGGCTTCCAGGACTGAGTCGGGAGAGCCTGGCACAGAGGCTGATGTGAGTGCCCGGCGGTGCCATGATCAGCTGGTTATCATCCCTGCTGTCTGTGGTAGCAGGGTAGTCTCTGACGCTGAACCTCACCGTGGGACAGTTGCCTGTCGTGTCCTCAGACACCCGCTCCTGACGACAGAGTCTGGTAGCATGGTGGTCTCTGACGCTGAACCTCACCATGGGACAGTTGCCTGTCGTGTCCTCAGACACCCGCTCCTGACGACAGAGTCTGGTAGCATGGTGGTCTCTGACGCTGAACCTCACCGTGGGACAGTTGCCTGTCGTGTCCTCAGACACCCGCTCCTGACTTCAGAGTCTGCCTGCTCCTGTTGCCCCTCCTCCATTTGCATGTGTAGCGAGGCCTGACGTCAGCACTGGGCCTACCTCCACCGCTCTCCATCTTGCTTTTCATTTCATTTTTTTTAATTTTATTTTTTATTTCAGGTGCATTGGTATTTTGTCTGAGTGTGTTGGGTCCTCATGTTACAGACAGCTGTGAGCTGCCCTGTGGGTGCTGGGAATTGAACCTGGGTCTTCTGGAAGAGCAGCCAGTGCTCTTAACTGCTAAGCCATCTCTCCAGCCCGCTTTTTATTTATTCATTTATTTATTTAGAGATTATAGTTGCATCATTTCTCCCTTTCCTCTCTACCCTCCAGATCCTTCCATATGCCCTTCTGCGCTCTTTCAAACTCTTTTTTATTATATATTTTTTTATATTATAGCTTTTTATTATAGCACCTTACTGAGAGAGTCTCCTCTATCCCTGGAGCTCACTGATCCCGACTGGACTGGGTGGCCAGCAAGCCCTAGAGGCCCTCCTGTTACCACCTCCGCAGTGCCGAGATGACAGGCGTGTGCCGCTGTGCCCAGCTTGTGGGTACCAGGGATCAAACTTAGCATGATTGTGCTGTGGAGCACTTGGCGGAGAGCCATCTCCCGGGGCCTGTTTTTCTTTGTTTTTGAGACAGGAGCTTGTGTGACAGGCCGGCCTTACTCATGATCCTCCTGCCTCAGCTTCCTTCGCTGGCTTACAGGTGTGCTTTCCTGGCCCAGTTCCTCTCCCCTATTACAAGGATGAGCCAATTGCCCTGTAGGTGTAATTGGCTTTGTTTTTGTTTTTGTTTTTTTAAAATTCCTGTTACATTATGCTGATCACCAGGGGTTACTACTGAGGTCATTCTCGGTAAAAGCAGAGTGTTGGGTTCTCTTCCTGCAGACTGATCTAGCAGCCTCCAGGATTTGTATCTAGAAAAGAGAAACATTAAAAGGCCCACAGAAGTTTCGCCCTGGGTTATGGGAGGGAAGTCACCCCTAAGAAAAGCAGCATTGCTCCTGATACTGGGGACAGGCGCTGTGACCCTGCCACCCTTTGTTGACACTCGGACTGGGAGCTCTGCTCACCCCTGTCCAGGTTTGGCTCCCATCCCTGAAGATCGTTGTGCCTGAGAAAGCCTGTTGCTACAGGCTGTGGCCTTTCTGGTTTTCGGTCAGTCTGGGGTGTGGAGGATTTGCTTTCTCGTCGTGGTCTTATGACTCCCAGCGAATATACCTAAGCCTCTGAGGCTCCAGCCCCAGCCCCATGTGTGAATACCAGCAGTGTGCTGAACATGGGACACACAGTCCTGGTGCAGGCACCTGTACAGGTGACAGATGGCAGTCTGGAGAGAATAAGCCCTGGGAATCAGAGAAGGGGGGGGGGCAGTGTCTGGAAGGGCCATAGCAGCGGGTGTGGGTAAGGAGGTTGCTGGTGCCAGCGTGATGGGATTCGTGCGCTCAGGAGTCAGACCAGGGGCAGCTGGGATGTTGATAGCCTCTGGGATTTTGGACTATTTACCAACCCCAGTTACTGTGTTCATAAGCAAAATGTGTTTGGCATCAGAGTGGGGGGGGGCTACTGTGCTGTGATTATGAAATCCCCCCACAGACTCCGGATAAAAGCCCAGGTCCCAAGCTGCTGGCAGTGTTTAGGGGGGGTCCTTAGGGGTGGTACCTGGGGCTCTCGTGTCCCTGGCACCTTGCTGACTCGCTGTGTTTTTGTCCACCGTGGCCTGAACAGCGATGCACACACCTCTGAAGCTGAGGGAAAGCAGCCATGCCCGTCTCTGAGTTGTTCCTGTGGGTGCTTTGTCCCAGCTGCACAGGACTGTATTCAGTTCAGTAACAATACAGCAGACAGAGCAGTGACCAGACAAGTCCCAGGAGGCCAAAGCAGAATGATTGAAGGGTTAAGGGTGGCCCAGGCTGCAGAGTGACTTCAAGACCTGTCCAGGCAACTTAGTGAAATCTTGTCTTAAAAATAAAAAGCAACTGGGCATGGCAGTGCAGTCCTTCAATCCCAACACTCGGTCCCTGCCAGTTTGATGCCAGCCTGGTCTATATGAGTTCCATGAATGTAGACAGGAATACATAGACGGTCTCAACATACACACATACATGCATACACACATACACACACACACACACATACATACATAGCAAAGAGCTGGCAAGATGGTTTGGCCATTAAAAGCACCTGCCACCAAGCCCGATGACCCAACTCTGATCCCCAGGACCCACATGATAGAAGGAGAGAGTCCATTGCTACAAGATGTCCTCTATCCTCTACACACGCACTGCACACACACATACACACACTGTATACACATACACTGCACACACACACTGCACACATACACTGCACACACATACACACACGCACACACTGCACACGCACACTGTACACACACAGAAGCATGAAATTTTTTTTAAAAAATTAAGCCAGGTATAGTGACACCTATGGCTATAATCCCAGCACTCAGGAGGCAGGGGCAGGCGGATCTCTAAGTGGCCTACATAGTTTCAGGCCAGAAAGGGCTACATGGTGAGACCCTGTTTTGTTTTGTTTTGTTTAAGAAAAAAAAGTTAAAAAGCAGGTGGGCACGTAGCTTGATGGCAGAAAACTTGCCTAGGATGTGCAAGGACCTGGGTTTAATTCCCAATGCTGGCCAAAAAAAAGCTCAGGGGTGAAGTGGATCCTTCCCACAGGAGAGACATCACCTGAGGGTTTATGATGATGCGCTAGCCCAGGCTGAAGGAACACCTCTGCCTGGGCTGTGCTTGCTGCCAGTGAGTTGCTCATTCTGGAGCAGGGTGGCAGTGGTAGGCAATGCTGTGGGGAAAGTAAGCTGGCATCAGTGGCCTGGCAGTGGGGGGGGGGGGCAGCTAGGACTGCTGTGGGTGCTGCACCACTGCCCCTCCGCAGCAGAGCCCTCAGGGCTCTAGACCCTGCTCACGCTCAGTTCATGCAGCCCTGTGATGCACAAGGCACAGCGCGGTGTGGGATGGAGCCCAGGGAAGCCGGCAGCCAGAAAGGAACTGGGATACGGTAGTGCTCCAAGAACAGCTAAGACATTTCAAAGTGCTCAGGGAAAGGAGTGCAGGGGAGCTCTGGCCTCTCACCAACACTTACCATAGGGCTGGGCATGGTGGCGGGCATCTTTAATGCCAGCACACAGGAGGCTAAGGCAGATGGATCTCTGTAAATCTGGAGTCAGTCTGGTCTACATGGGTAGCTCCAGGTCAGCCAGGGCTACATAGTGAGACCATATCTAAGTAAATACGCAATAGAGAAATATCCCAGGTGGGGAGTCTGACACCTGAGCCTGCTGCCTGCTCGTCACCCCTGGGCAATACTCCTGGCTCTAAGATGCCCAGACAAACAAAGACTGCTGTCAGAAGGTGGTGAGCAAGGACTGGGACTCGGTCTCATTGTCATGCACCCCCTGGGATCTCCGTCGACAGGTGGGGCAGTTGGCTATCCGTCCACTGCTGTAACAAACCTCTGACAACGTCAAATGAGAAAGTTAACTTCAGTCATCCTTTCAGAAGCTTTAGTTTGCAGACAGGGTCTCACTTTGGAGTCCACACTAGCCTCCGGCTGGCTATGAAGCCCATGACAATCCTCCACCATCTAGCGGTGCGGAGCCCCTGCTCAAGCCTTTAGCACCTAGGCCCTGGAGGACAGTCCAGATCCACCTGAGCAGGCACCAGTCACACCCCGGCCTTGACAAGTGTCTGCAGAGATACCATCCAGCATTCAGCAGCCACCGAGGTGGCTGTCACATGTCACCTTCTCAGATGTGACAAGGTTAGGGGCAAGGCATAAGTATCCAGGTGTAGTACTTAGGGCTGTAACCCTAGCACTCAGGGGGCAGAGCCAGAAGGGTCTCAAGTTTGAGGCCAGCCTGATCGACAGAGAATTGCAGGTTAGTATGGGCTAAGAAACAAGATCCCATCTCACAACGTACGTACATGCGCACCCCAAAAAGAAAAGCAGCTAAGAATGAATGTTAGGTGACAAGCAGGGCTGAGCCAGCCTGTCACTCATCTCATCCTTACCGTCAAGTCAGCAACTGTAGATCCCAGCCCTGTCCAGCAACCCCTTGTCTGGCCTCTGACCTCACTGCTCCTTACCCCACCCCCCTGGTGGCCAGGGTAACACTTCTGCCTCTTTTCCCGGTGGATCTTTGAGGGTGACGTTCCCCTCAGTACCTTTTAATGGGTTGGCCTGCCTGCTGTTGTCGTTGCTGTGTCCTGGAACTTTCTCCAAGCGCATTAGGCCGCACCACAGTGCTCCCTGTTCACATGTCCTGTGCCCCACTTTGGGAATGATCTCAGAGCTTTGCCTTTAAACTGGACTGTGTCCCCTTGGACGTGACCCTGTTCTGTAGGTGCTTTCAGAGAATAGAGTCTCCCCGTAGCTGAACGGCTCAAAGTGGCCTCCTGGGAAATGTGGGCTAGAGAAAACAAAGGAAATGGCGTTGGTTTTCTGTTTTCTTTTTCTTTTATTTCCCTGAGACAGGGTTTCTCTGTGTAACAGTACTGGCTGTCCTGAAACTCGTTCTATATACCAGGCTGGCCTCAAACTCAGAAATCCACCTGCCTCTGCCTCCCAGAGTCCTGGGATTAAAGGTGCGCGCCACCACCAGCAAGCGGGCACCAAATGATATCCTGAAGACACAGTAGATGGAATGTGTATCTGGCAACTGGTGCATGCGCGCGCATACACACACACACACACACACACACACACACACACACGGCTCTTCCAGCACCTTGGTGTGAGACAAGCTGCCTTTGCGGCTCTGGGAGAAGGGAGGAGACCTATGGAATAAGAGGCTGGCAGGGTGGAGCAGGGTTGGGGGTGAGGACACTACATAGACATTCAGCCTCCTTATCTGGAGGAACCAGGGCAACGTGGCTACAAGCCCAGGGGTAGGTAGATGACCCGATGACCAAAAGCAGAGGTCTGAAACAGAGGCCAAGCCATGGCCCATCTGCCTCAGCCCACCAACCCTCTACCCAAAGGGGTAAAGACCTGAACCAACCCTTGTGTCTAGACCATGCTCTTCCCCAGCAGGGCCACAGAGTGCTCAGTGTTTTGTCATCTTAGCTCTAAACTCTACAACAACCAACGACAGAATGAAGGGGCAGCCAGCCAGACACGGATGCAGCACTGGGAACTCATTCAGGAGGATCAGGTGTTCAAGGCCATCTTTGTCTACACACTGAGTTTGAGGCTAGCCTGGGCTATGTGCGATCCTAGTCTCAAACAGAAAAAACCAATAACAACAAAGACACCTAGCGAGGCATGGTGTGGCAGGCCTGTAATCCCAGTGCTTGAGAAGCTGAGACAGGATGGTATCAATTCACAGATGGCCTGGGCTACACAGGAAGACCCAGTTATAAATAACAATAATTTTAAAACAAAAATAGGGACGGGGAGATGGCTCAGTCAGTACTCTCTGCACAGGCATGGAGACCTGAGTCCCATCTCTAGCCTCTGTGTAAACATCCGTCTGCTGTCCATCCTTCTGTCTGAGCAGAGGAAAATGGGTCCCTGGTGCTCACTGTCAACCAGTCCAATCTGCTTGGTGAGCTCCAGGCCAGCAAGAGAGCCTGTTTAAAAGAGCAGGGCTCTGCCAGGAGTGGAGTGCACACCTTTAATCCCAGCACTCTGGAGACCAGCCTGGTCTATAGAGTGAGTTCCAGGACAGCCAAAGCTACACAGAGAAACCCTGTCTCGAAAAACCAAAAACAACAACAAAAACAAGACTCCTAAAGACCTTCACCAGAGGTTCTCTGGCCTACACACACACTCAAAAGAATAGTGGGTATCAGGCTGCCTGTGGAGCTGAGTGACAGGTGACATGAGCCACACGCAGATCCTGGGTCCTCTGCAGGAGCTGTGTATGCCCTTTAGCAGCTGAACCATCTCTCTAGCCTATTTTTTTTCTTTTTATTCTTTATCCTTTTCTTTATGAGACAGGCTCTTTCTATGTAGTCCCGGTTGTCTTAGAACTCACTCTGTAGACCAGTTTGGCCTCAAACTCAGAGATCTGCCTGCCTCTGCCTCTTGGGGGCTGGGATTAAAGACAGGCGCCACCAGGCCTGGCTTTATTGCTGTTAGAATATTTTGTACCGTGTGTAGTCGCCCAGTGCTGCCATGGGCAGCTAGCAGCTACACAGCCTGTGCCTGGCTAAGACACAGCCTGTTCTGCAGGCTAAGACCTGTCTTGAAAAACCTGTTTTCTTCAACCTTTGTCTTAATTTTTCAAAGATGAAACACAGTTTTATTATTATTATTATTTTAATATTTATTTATTTATTATGTATACAGTGTTCTGCCTGCATGTATGCCTGCAGGCCAGAAGAGAGCACCGGATCCCATTACAAATTATGAGTCACCATGTGGTTGCTGGGAATTGAACTCAGGGCCTCTGGAAGAGCAGTCAGTGCTCTTAACCACTGAGCCATCTCTCTAACCCTCCACAGTTCTAATTTGTGATGCTCCTGTATCAGTTCTGGGCAGTTTTCAGTTAAAAATATTTATTATTATTATTATAAACTGGTTTATTTTCCTGCTTCTTTGCAATATCTCTAATTTTTTTGTTTGTTTTGTTTTGTTTACTTGTTTGAGACAGGGTTTCTCAATGTAGCCCTGGCTGTCCTGGAACCCTATATACACCAACCTGGCTTTGAACTCACAGAGATCTGCCTGCCTCTGCTTCCTGAAAGCTGGGGACTTAATATGTGTGCCAACATACCTGGCTCCTCCAGATATTGTTTGTTTGTTTGTTTTTTTCAAGGCAGGGTTTCTATGTGTAGCTTTGGAGCCTGTCCAATCACAGAGCCCAGGCTGGCCTCACAGAGATCCACCTGCCTTTGCCTCCTGAGTGCTGGGAGTGCTGTCTCCCTGGGCATGGTGACACATGCCCACCCAGCACCCAGGAGGCTCACATGGTTGTCCTGAGCTTCATAGCGAGTTCCACGCCAGTCAGGGACGATACTTAGTGAGACTTTGCCACAAACAGACCAAATTGTGAATGCCATCAAATTTTTAAAGATTTATATGTGTTTTGCCTGTACCACCTGCTTGTTCGTGGGGGTCAGAAGAGGGCGTTGGATTCTCTGGAAATGGATGTGTGTATCTATCTCTTGGGTGCTGAGAACCTAGCAAGACCTCTGCAAGATCAGTAAAAGCTCTTAACCCTTGAGCCATCTCTCCAGCTGAAACTTAGTTTTACTCAGATTTCTCCAGTCTGAGCAACTTTACTGATCAGGACGTGACAGTTTGGACCAGATCTTACCAAGTTGCCCGTGACCCAAACAAGTAAGTGGCACCCCGAGTTTCGGGGGGCTCTACCTGTGTTTCCCCCCTGCTCAGCGGGAAGCTCAGAGGAGCTTGACATTCGGGTCGTAGGGTGTCCCACGTATTTCCGCTTCACTACAACCTGCTTGCAGACATGGGGACAGAAAGCAGGGAGGGCCTCGGCTCCACACCCGGGTACAGCCCTGCACGCCAGCTCCCAGTTCCCCGGATTCTGCGGTGCAGCCGGGAAATCACGCCGCCCGGCCACCTTCCCACTGTGCGGCCCTTTGCCGCCCCCTGCCGCCGCGGCGTGGACACGGCAGGCCCGCCCACCCGCCTCTGGATTGGCCAGTGTGAAGGACTCCGGCGCCGAGGCCCCGCCTCCTCTCCGGGTCCTTTGATCACGCGCCGGAGGGCTCTTCCGGGGCCAGAGCCAACCCACGGTGTTGCTGTCAGAGCTGCTCGGCGGGAGGTAAGGCATGGCCGGGCTGGATGGGCTGCATCGCGCCAGCACCTAGCATCGAGATGCCGGGGTTCCACGGCGCCCACGGGGGCTGCGACCCCTCGGCATGCCCCAGCTTCCCTTCCCCGCCCTGATCCCCGAGCCTCCCCGCACCGAGGGAGCCACCTTCTGCCCGCTGTGGCGGGCCAGCAGCATCCTAAGAGCGGCCTCAAACCCTTCGGGTTCTGGCCCCCTTGACCTGAGGACGGGAAGCTCGCGACTGGGAACTGGCAAAACTGGCCCACGGACAGGGGGCAATTAGCTTGTATCTCTTCCTCTCTGAGACTGGGATAGGAACTTGGGCCATCTTTAGTGCCACCGCCCCAGGATGATCTCCTTTCTATCGATGGGGACCGTCCTCTCCACCTCTGCCAGTCAGCCCTGCCTTGGGAGGGGAGCAGACATGGGAGGAGCCCCGGGTGTACTAGAGGCAGGTGACATCATCTAGAAGATAGGGTCCACCTCTACATAGCATCCCACATTGAGGACCGTGTCTAGGGTTACATCAGGCACTAGGAGGGTGCAGAACCCAGGCCTGGAGGCCCTAGCTTGTAGTGTGGGGACGGAACCAGGACCCCTTCACATGATCCCACCTCACCCCTTCTCTGCAGTGCAGGGCCCTCTTGTATCTCTTCCCTCTATCTAGCCTTGCCCCTGCACCTAACCTTCTCCCAGCAGTTGACACCTACAAAGGCTTAGGCGGCTGAGCTGGGCCACACCCTCACGTGTGCGTAAGCGCTGGGCAGGAAGCAGGCGGCCTGGCTGGGATCTGGGCCTACCCTTGGTGTTCTGAGCCCCTGTTATCTGGGTGTCACATCCTAGTGTTTGGCCTCAAGTTTTCCTGGATGGATTCCCACTCCAGCTCTCGGGGAGGGATACAAACCTGCCACCATAGGGTACAAATGGTAACCTCCCTTCCTCCTCCCCAGGGAGCCCAGGGGAGGTGCCCTCCCGAGGCCACCATTGCCCATGCAGACCACCCAGCTATCTGGCTACTGATGTCATGAGTAACACGACAGTGCCCAATGCCCCCCAGGCCAACAGCGACTCCATGGTGGGCTATGTGTTGGGGCCTTTCTTCCTCATCACCCTGGTCGGGGTGGTGGTGGCTGTGGTAAGGAGCCCCCACATCAGACGTGGCTAGGGCAGCCGCTGGGTGGGCCTGGCTTGGTGCCCACAGCATCTCAGCTGTCCTTCAAGGGTGTGGATGTGGGCCCTCAGCAGGGACACGCTGACCTCCCAGCTCCTACAGTCCTATGTCTCTGTTACAGGTAATGTACGTGCAGAAGAAAAAGCGGTGAGTGCCCGAACCCCGGCACTATGCCCACTAGCTGAAATGCTTCTCTTTTCCAGGCGTTGGCTAGTTATTGGTGGCCCTTTAATGGCCCAGTTATCTCTGGCTTGAGGGAGGGAAGCAGGGTTAGGGGCCCAGGTTGAGCCTTACCCTCCCATTCCCCAAGGGTGGACCAGCTTCGCCATCACCTGCTCCCCATGTACAGCTATGACCCTGCAGAAGAGCTCCACGAGGCGGAGCAGGAGCTGCTGTCTGATGTGGGCGACCCCAAGGTGAGAGCATCATCCTGCCCCCACTAGACAAGTCAGGTACCACTACCAGAAGCTTGGCACAGGGTGGCTGGAGCCTCTTGCACTCTTCTCCACAGGTGGTGCTCGGCTGGCAGAGCAGCTACCAGCACAAGCGAATGCCCCTGCTGGACATCAAGACATGACGGTTCACACCCCTCTTACTTGCTATCCACAGCTGGCCCTAAGCCAAGCCTGTTTTCCTTGTGGAGTGGGTGACAGCCTTGCCTTCTCTAGCCTGCTTGGACCTTGTTGTGGCACAATCCAAGAGGCCTCTGGAGTTGTTCCCATGGTGACAGGCCCAGATGTATAGTATCTGGTGTATATATTTTGTAAATAAACTTTGATGGCTTCACTTTACCCTCGCTGTGTGGGGCAGGCTGGCTGCGGGCAGCATCTTTTACCCTTTGATTGCTTCATGCCCTGCTTACCCATCTCACACACTGGCAGCTCAGTCCAGAAAAGGCTATTTTTTTATTCAAGTAACTGCAAATAGGAAATCAGAGGGGGAGCCCCAGGCCGGGACAAATACTGACCACCCCTCCCCCACAGAACGAGGGGAGGTGGTCCTACACCCCTTTCCCATCAAAATGGGTCCCCCTCCTCACTCTGCTGCAGCATCCAAGGGGCAGGGCCCCATCGTCCCTGGTGTGGGGTGGTTGGTAGCCAGCCTGCTGCACCCCAGCCCCCCTTCCCCCTATAGTGTCTCGGGGAGAATGCAGGCAGAACGGGAGGATGAACTTTTGGTGCTGGTAGCAGCAGCAAAGGTGGGTGTCTAAGAATGAACATTGAACAGAAACAACACAACTGTCCAGAGGTAGTTTGTGAACAGAGGAGAAGATGGAACCAGAACCTTGGGGGGCAGGGAGGAGCAAAAGGAGGGGGGCAAGGCTAGCTCCTTGGTGCCCCACTGGAGGAAGGGTAACAGCCTAGAGTGGGGGAGGTGAGTTAGTGCCCCATCTGCCTTAGGTGAATGTCAGAGAATAGGACCTCACCCTGGAGATGGGTGTGACCCCCATCTGTCACTGCATTGGGTACCAGGTGAGAACAAGGTGGGTGGCCCATCATGTCCTACTTCCTGTAGTCCAAGGGACTCTAGCCAACCTAATGCAGGGTCTAGGTAAGGTGGGGCAAAAGTGACTGAGAAACCCGCCTGGTGACAGTTCGGTGAGGGGTGGGGCATGCTGGGATCTATGTATCCCTGCACCGACCACACTTGCTGCGGCCAGGTCAGCCAATGGGGTTTGTCTGAATTGAGATGGGGCTGGGGCCCTTTAAGGCCAGGGAATGCTCCCAGGACCCTGTACACGGAAGCCAGGAACAGCAGAGCAGAAGGGACCTGCAAAAGAAAGAGCCCAGAGAGCAACATCTCCAGGGTAGAGCACAGCAGGGCAGGCTGCGGCTAAGTGGGAAGTTAGCCTTGTCGGGAGAGGGCAGGTGTGTTGGGAAGGAGGGCACAGGGACTGAGCCAAACCCTGCTCCCGTGGGTGCCGCAGAGCCTGCAGCTGGTGCGGTAGTGTGCAGTGAGGGTGGGGAGGGGGCTGGAAGCAGGGCTTCCGGTCCCAGGGGAAGCTGCTCCTGTGGTGGCCAAGGAGCAGGCGGCACTGCGCGTGGTCACTGCTCCTCCTCCGAGGACTCCTGGGAGATGCCCTCCTCTTCCTCCTTCTCCTGTAGGAGGCAGAACAACGCTGGGCCTGGCCCTTCTCCTTTGCCAACCCCTCCCTCCCAGGCTCTCCTCTGCAGAAGGGGGATGAGTCAGGGCTGAGTGTGTGGTGACTCAGCAACCTCCACGCTGCTTTCATTCATAAAAATGAAGGATTTAAAGGGAGGAAAACCCACACACACACTTGCTCTCACATCCAGGCAGCTCTCACGCAGGCCAGACCAGGCACCTAGCCCAGGCTGAGCCGAGGGCTGAGGAAGTGGCAAGCTCTCCAGGGAGGAGGCAGAAGGGCATGAGACAGTAACAGGAGGGGAGCCACTAGGTGGCCTAGGGCAGGTGTGGTGCCGGCTGCATCCAAGAAGGCCTGAGGTAGCCAATGGCTGACAGTGAGCCAGGGTGGGAAGGAAGTGAGCCCCAGGGGTTCACTCACTGGAAGGGAATGTTGGGACACCACAGGGCCCTACAGTGCCAGGCAAACTCCAAAACAACTAATTTCCTGTTACTCATTCTTGGGGTCTAGCCAGCAGGGCCCCCCAGCACCTCCACTAAGGGTGGCTCAGCTCAAGGAATGCCTTGGGTAGCTTGGAAACAGGACCAAGAACACAGTATCCTGGAGGCATAGGCCCCCACTGTCCCCTGTCCAGATCCTCACTTCCTGGCCTTTCCACAAAGGGGTACATGGGCACAAAGCGTGCCTCCCACACCGGGTACCTGAAATTAGGAATTATCTTCTCAAGCAGAAGAGAGTCCTGAATTCATGTTAACAGGTTTCACGTATGCTCATCAAACACCCCTGGCCACACTGGGGGCATTCTTAACACTGTCCCCAAAGAATGAGAACCTACCAGTTTCTTGGGTCTGCCCCTCGGTTTCCTCCCTGGAGCTGCAGCCGTTTTCTAGAGTGAGAAGAAACAGCTCTCAGTCCAGAGTGCTGAACAGTCCTCACTGCCATAAAGCCCCAGGTGAGGCAGGCATGGAGCAGTCCGGGACCACCAGCAGGTCCACCCTGGCCAGCGGCTGATGACTGGCCAGTCCACGCCCCCACATCCAACACACACACACCCCTACTCCCCCTTCCACAAGTGACTCAGAGGATATGAGTCGCGCACTAAAAAGTAAAATAAAAACAAAGGCGACTCTGGAAGGCCGTGGCACCGACTCCCTGCACGGTGCATGCCCTCAGGATGAACGAGGGTGAAGTCCCAGCGCAGAGCTGGCACAGGCCTTCACTCTCACTATCTTGCCTTTTTCCAGGCCTAACTTGGTTTCCCCACTGTCCTGGGCACTGCAGTTTCCACAATTAACAACGACCCACAGATGCGCTTGGCATAAACACATGAGAGTCTCACCCGTGTCTTGGTGGCACCCTTATTTTTGCTTCCCTTTGGTCGGCCCCGAGGTCTCTTGGGTGTTGGCACTTCACTGGGCTCCTTCTGCAAAGACAGGTGGGAGTCAGGGATGTGGCAGCAGCCAAAGCCCTGGGGACTCCAAATTTGCCTGACCCTCATCAAGCTCCTGGCCCCCAGCCTCTGAAGGTTGTAGACCAAAGATAAGAAACCAAAGACCTCTGGGAAAGATGTCCCTGGGGCAGGGAAGCCACTGCTAGGTGGCCCTGATCAACTCTTGTGCTACTGATCTCACCTGTAAAAGGTGGTGTGTTAACACCTAGGGCGTCAGGTGAGTCAAATCCCCAGCAAAGTCAGTGTCCAGCACTGGCCACAACTGCTGCCACCCCTCCTGTCTTACATGGGAAACCCCTCTCCAGGAGAGAGGCCACACACAGACCTGACCTCTGGTCAGCCCAAACCAGAATAAAGGTTGTGTTTTAAGTCAGGCATGGGGGCTCCCTCCCAATTATAATCAATACCAGCACTCAAGAATCTGAGCCAGGAGTATACAGTGAACGGGGCAATCCTGGACCACAAAACCAAAGGCCAGCCTTGGTCCAGTGACCACCGCCAGGTCCAGTAATCGGGATGGAAAACAGAGGGTGCTGGGCTTACAGGCCTAGTCCCCCACCCTTCTCTGGAGACTCACCCACCCCCACAGGGCCACCAACAGCCTCCCCTCACTCGGGAGACTGCTGAGAGCTCCAGTGCAGAGCCAGACAGGTGGCACAGCCAATATCCTGCTGCCACCCTCCCGGGGACCTCACGGGGTTTCAATGTCCACTTACAAACAACCCCCCCCAGTGGCCCAGGAACCCTTTCCCACCGGACACAGGAAGGACAGAAATGGGCAGTAGGATGGAGAAACCTGGCAGCAACTGGACGAGAGATGGATTATGTGTTTAAAACTGTGTACAGTAACAGGCCAGTGAAGAGCTGGGCCCCACACCTGCCTCCACTCTTGTGGGTGGGTTGCCATGTGGTGACGCTCCACACTGAGTTCCTCAGGCAGTTCTTAAAGGCAGTGAGCACACAGACGGGAAAGGCACGCACACAGAAGGAGACACATTCTGCACCCTCCCAGGAGGGTCACACCCTGCTGGGTGCAGGTACCTCCCTAGCCCAAGAAAGGAAACAAAAGCAAGGCTCTGCTCACCCACCTGACTCCCTACCAGCGCCGTCCCAGGACTCACCGGAGGCTGCTTGCGCGGCCTGCCCCGGCCTCGCTTCTCAGTCCCGTCCTTCTCCTGCTTGGAGGCCAGGGGCTGGCTGGACTTTGAGCTGGATTCGCTCATCTTTCTTCTCTACGGGGCAGTGAGGGGGACTGGCTGTGATGCTGGGAGACAAAATGGTGCCAGTTACACAGGTGCCCCACTATTCCTCCCACCGCTCACCATCCCAAGGAACACCGCAGGGACTGCCAGAGCGGCACCCAAGAGGCGCGGCCAGCTCAGACCTGGCTGGAGGGGCGAGGCCGGCCTGGGGCAAGTTGAAGTGGTTCCTCACAGCCGCCGCCCCCCATCCTGCCAGGGCAGCCACCCCGCAGGTCCAAGCCTGAGAACCAGAACAAATACCAGAGCCCATCACATACCCAAGACCCAGAGACGGTGGCAACGGGTAGGGATGGAGGAGTGGGAAGGGCAGATTCTCAAATAGACCCTGCCAATTAAAAGACTCTCTGGGTAGCAAGGCCTGATTCCCCAGGTCCAGGACAACGCCATATGTGTGTGTGTGCGCGTGAGAGAGAGCGTACCACAAAGGGCCTGCACGCTGTTCTTGGGGATCTCCCTCTAGAGCAGTCAAACAAGACAGCCACAAGCTGACTTCCAGTCAAGACCAAGTTTCAGTCACAGGCCCAGGAGACCCCACTCCATACTTCTGCAGGGACCAACACAGCCTGTGGCCCTCAGTGAGGGACAGGGACAGGGACAGGGCAGTAGTGCTACCTGCAGAGCTACCCACAGTGGTGCTAAGGGACCAGGCTTCTTCGCTTACCACGGAAGCTGTGCCCCCAACGTCTTTTCAGATTTCTGAGGCAACTACTAATTTTGACTCAATGACAGGAAAACATTTTGGAAACTTGTGATTTTTACAACACTTAACGATTCCTAATTCTCAAGCATCAAGAGCCGCTCCAGATGGTGGAACTCTGCTAATTATTCGATTACAATATTTCAAACTTGAGACCCCTTTACACAGGGTGGCTGGGCCAGCTCCATCATTAGCGGCTGGGTCTGTTCCCTAATTACAGGCCGTGATTAGAATCTTACATAGCACCACAGGTCTCCTTCAAACCAAACATCAAATTAATCAGCTAAATGAGTGCTGACCTCACACTGAGGTCTGCCCGAGGCCCTTGGGAGGGGGAGGGTCATGGGAGAAAGCCGGCCCGATCCCAGACAGAGCCTGTGGGCCCAACTTGCCTGCAGATCCCGGCCAGGCTTCCTGAACACTGTTATACCACCCGGTGCCTTCCCAATCATTACCGTTAGGGACTCTTTGAACCACCTGCTCCCCCAACGCCCCCACTGAATTAGGAGCAGAGTCCCCGTTCAGTGAGACCAAGAAACCACTCATCTCCACCTGCTCCTGCACACAGGGAGGCCTGGCGTGCAGAAACCACATTTAGGGTCCAAGCCCGATATGCTCTGGTGAGTCTCCAGCCTGTCTCCGCACACACAGTGGCCCTTCGATGACAGGCAACTAGGCAGGAATAACCAGAGGAATAACTCCTGGCAGGTCCATAGTTAGCTTGTTCTTTTTTTAAAATAGCTCAGAGAAGACCCAGGAGTGGCCCAAGGTCACACAGCAACTTGGTAAAAAAGAAGTAGGTTCTGGCGGAATGCTTACACAGACCGCAACTCTGCTTACTGAGGAGAAGCAGGTTAAGACCCTGGCGCCCTCTGCTCCAGACTGAGCGTTCCTCCGCCAGTGTCCCTGCCTGGCGGTTGTAGGCCGGCGAGTCTAGGCGCTAGGGCGAGGGGGAGGGGCGCAGGCCCTGCAGGCGCGGGAAACGGCGCACCCCGACCACATGCACCGCCACGCGGGTGCGCCCGGCCCCACTTCCTGCCAGAGGGGGCACCCAAGCCCGCCTCGGGGGCAGGAAACCTGGTGCGAGTTGGAGGAAGAAAACCCCCTCCTCCCTCCCCGAAAACCAAAACCTCAGAGGCGGGGGGGAACCAAACAGAAACGGGGAGTCAAAGGGACTAGTTCTAACAGAACCCAGCAAAGCAGAGGAACCAGTTTGTAGTGGCGGAGGGCAGGCCCGGCCCTGGGGGCTGAGGAGGCGCGGGGCAGGGCCAAAGGTGTGTGGGTGAAGCCCCGAAACCCAGGCCCACGCGATCCGGCCTCGTCCACGCACAGCACGACCCTGGCAAAGGCCGAGGAAATGCCAGGGAGACGTCGCGGGGCACCGGGCCCTTCCCCCGCACTTCTAGAACTTCCCCGGCTGAGGGGGGGTGCGCGCCCACCTCCTGCCGCTGCGCTGCGCAGAGCGCGCCCCTCCCCGAGGCCGGGCTCGCCGAGCGCGAGGTGCACGGGCGCCGCCGGGTGCACAAGCGGCGCTCGCCGCAGCCGCGCGCCCCCTCCCCCTCCGCGCGCCGGTCCCCGGGGGTCTCCGCACCCCCCGGGCACGCGCGGGACGCCCTCGGCCTGGGGGACCGAAGGACGCCGCGCTCTGCGGAGCCCCCACCCCGGCCCCGCCGCCCGTCCGCCCGCCCGCGCGCACAGTGCGGCCTCCCCTTTCCCGCGGCCCGCGCAAGCCCGGGGCCTGGGAATAAAGCGGGCAGCGCGCACCGCAGGCCCCCCGGGCGCGCCGCGGACACTCACCGCGAGCTCGGCAGGCCGCCGGCGGGGCGCGCTCGGGGCTGCCGGGCGCGGCGGGGCTGGGCGCAGGGGACCGGCCTGGGCTGCTCCGCTGCCGCCGCCGCCGCCGGTCGCAAATGCGGATCTGAAACCGGGAGAGAGGGCAGAGGCGCTGAGACCGCTGCGTGCGCGCCGCCCGGGCCCCCGCCGGGGATGTGTGTCACATCCGAGCTGGGGAGAGCGACCACGGACGGATCCCGCTCCCCCGGAGGATGGCGAGGGGCAGGAAGCTGGGCACGGCCCGTGCGCGGCCTCAATAAATAATAATGTGATTAGATTCTAGACCTAGAGGAAAAAAAAAAAGAAGCCACCCGAGCGGCGGCGAACTCACGCCTTCTTGGAGCCGCGCCAACACCAGAAATAGCCCCGACTCGGAGTCCCAATTAGAGACGCGCAGCCCCGGCTCAGGGGAGCTTAAAAAGAGCGACCCAGGGGCAGGGGGGACGGGCCCGCCCGCGCCAGCCGTGTCACCGGGGGGCGGGGCCATGCAAATGAGCCCGGGGATTTAAAAGGGCGGCCAGCCGCCGCTGCCGCCGCGCGCCTGTGGTTGCCGACGCCGCCGTGGCTGCGCGCGCCGTGTGCGGGGGCGCGCGCCGACGGCCCTCGTTTCTCACACTCCCCGGCGCGGGCGGGGGCGGGACCGGCGAAGGTGGCAGCGGCCCCGCCATCGCCGTGGGGTGCCAGGGACACACCGATAAGGGGGCGTTGGCGGCCTCGAGCCCCGCGCGGCGGAGCTTGGGGGGTCGTCCACGCGCGCTCCCTAGCCCACGTCGACGGCCTCTCCCTCTGGCCGGACGGGAGAGGGCACGTGCGTCCCCGCCTGGCCCCACGGCCCCCGTACAAATACCAGTCGTGAGGTTCAAACGTGAAACTTTTGAAAGCAAACGCGGACGGTTTAAGTCCAGTAACGGCCGCCACCCAGGTGCCGGCTTCGAGGGAGCCGAGCGATTGGCTCGTTCGCAGGTACACCGGAGGGAGGAGCCATGCGGTGACCTGCTGCGCGCCGCCTGGGGAGCACGCGGTGCCCCCGGTGTGATCCCACCGCGGGGACTCAGCCTTCCAAAGGCGAGGGGTACCTGCTGGAAGCGCCTTGAGGACAGGGGTTCTAGTTTCCCGCCTCCGGGGGCCTGGCTCAACAAAAGACTTGTTGCTCGGGCCCGAGGAGAAAGCCAAAGTGGGAAGATGGCGCGCGAAGAAGCAGGCGCCGGCCGAGAGGCGCGCCCTGCAGGCCGGGGCCGGGCGCGGGCCCTGGACGCACCTCCCCACCTCGGTCCCCGAGGCGGCCTTTCCACACCTCTCGTGATGCAGAGAATTGCAATGCCGGCCCAGTGACACACGACTGTGACTCATAGCCCTGCTCCCCTTCCTCCGCGGTCAGCCCTCTCGGGGGGCGCCCGGGCGGTGGAGGTGGGGGGGGGGGACGCGGGGCCCAGCGTGCGCCCGGCTGGAGGCGGAGTGGGAGCTGGGATGGGGGGGGGGTTGAGGCGGGCCTCCAAGTTTCAGGAATGTCTCAGGAATGTTTCCGGTGGGGGGTGGGGAGTGCGGCGCGCCCAGCCCCCCACGGGCCGTGGGATGGAGCCCCGGGCGCGGGGCAGCACGTGCTCGGTGGGGGCGGGGCGCGGCGGTCGGGCACGGTAGGCGCGGGCGGGGCGGATCCCGGACCGAGGTCCAGGTGACCCTCTTACTCCCGGGGTGCCACTCGGCGGGGCGGGCCATCGGGTGGAGGGGAGCCTAGGGCGCCCGGGCAGTTTGGGGGAGGAGCGGCTGCCCCTTTGTGTGCAGCCGCTGTGGGGGCAGGGCGGGGTGGAAGCGCGCCGCGCCCTCCATCTTTGTGCCCCGCCAGCAGAGTTGGCTGGAGGGGCACGAAGTTGTTGAGAGCTCCGGGGACCCTCGTAGCGTGGTGTGGTTGAGCAAGCTATCAGCTCCCACCAGCGCGTCTCCCCATGTAGTGGCCAGCAGCCTAGGCCACTAGGACCTTGCCATGTGTTGAAGGGAAAGTGTGGGAATGGGGCGTGGTAGCGACTCCTTCACGTATAATGCCTGGCCCCTGTGGAGAGAAAAAAGGGGTAGTTCTCCTGAGTGGGCTTTGGGAAAACTTGGCGAATTGCTTGGCCCACTTCTAATAAACTGGCGCCATCTTATTTTTCCGCTTATCTCTCTTCGTCCTGATTTCCTCGCCATCTTGTGTCATTTTTGTAGGCTGTTGAGAATACTCTCTAGGAGGAAGCAGGTAAAAGTAAATAGCTAGGCAAATAAATACCGTGATTTGTCCCCCTTCTGTCTTATCCACCCCTGAAATACATTTCTGCCCGCTGATGCCCATGCACACACCTCCATGCTTCCTGGGTTGCGCCTGCACGTGCCCTGGGTTCCATTCCTTTCGCGGTATTAAGACAGGGGCTGGAGAGATGGCTCAGTGGTTAAGAGCATTGCCTGTTCTTCCAAAGGTCTTGAGTTCAATTCCCAGCAACCACATGATGGCTCACAACCATCTGTAATGAGGTCTGGTGCCCTCTTCTGGCCTGGAGACATACACGCAAACAGAATATTGTATACCTAATAAATAAATATTTTAAAAAAAAAAGATTTAAGTGAACAGTGGCGGGTGGGGAGATGGGATGAGAAGTCCCATCCAACTTCGAGTCTAGCGAAACAAAGAAGGCAGGTGAGACACTGGGCCAGAGGTGGCCATGAGGTTAAAAACCTGTTCTGACTTCCGAGTTCTTGAGGTACAGTACGCGAACGAAGCTCTGCGCTATGGAAGTCTGGACTTGTGGGTGCGGAAGACTTCGTGGGAGCCCCAGGAAGCCGCCTGAGAAGTGGTAAAGGCCTGAGCAGGCCTTCCTTGGATGGGGAGAGTGGGTGGAACAGGCACAGCGGGCAAGGAGGGGCTCGTAGTCTGGGCAGTCATCTACCACATTTTCTCAAGGACAGAGCAATGACCTTCAGAGATCCCAGCTGTGTCCCAGGACCGCAGGCTCTTAAGCTCATTCTTAAGACTACTGGAAGAGCGAGCCTAGAGGGCTCCATTTAGTTTGGGGCCAGTTCCCCGAGGGCATGGCATGCTGTCCAACTGTCCCCCTACACAGAAAGCAGGAAGAAGGACCCAAGAGAGAAAGATGAGGCCTTGTCTAACTTTCTGGCCAAACCAGGGTACCCCGAAAAGGGAGAGCCTGCAGTATAAGGCCCTGGGCTTGCACCCCAGACTTCAACAAAAGTGTGACTGGGGCTGGTGTGGAGGCGGAGGCAGGCGGGTCCCCTGAGTTACAGACAGCCAGGGCTAGCTATGTAGAGAGACTCTGTCTCCAGAAAAGGAAAATTAAAAAAAAAAAAAAAAAGCATGGTGATGCTCAAAGAGCTCCAGCGGGATGAGAGCTCTGGGCCAGCCAGGGCCGTTCATAGGAGAGTGGAGGTGTGCTTTTAGTCTCCTGGTACCCAGGAGGCCAGGGCGGGTGAACGCGAGTTTGAGGCCAGCCTGGTCTACATACTGCGTTCAGGACAGCCAGGGCTGCAGTGAGATCCTGTCTGAGGAAAAAGCTGTAGAGGTGGCTAAGCTCCGAAAAGGTGCTGTGGTCAAGGTTACCTGAGTGCACTTGGGATCCCAGAGCGTGAAAAGGGAGAAGCAACCCCTACAGGTTATCCTCTTGAGTTTCTCGTGTTCCCCTTCCCACACACACATAAGAGATAAAAACTAAGTAAATAACCTTCTATAGATCATTATGTGTGCACTGGAAGATGAGGCAGGAAGACCTCCACCAGGCTGCCAATCAGTTGTACTACACTGATGTGGGATTTCCCTCTGTGTGCTGTGATTACCATTGATGAATAAAGACACTGCTTGGCCTATAGCAGGGCTAGAGGGGAACAGAGCTAGGTGGGGAAAACTAAGCTGAATGCTGGGAGAGAGAAGGCGGAGTCGGAGAGAAGCCATGGAGCCGGACGAAATTTTTCCCAGTAAGCCACAGCCTCGTGGCAATACACAGATTAATAGAAATTGGTTAAATTAATGTGTAAGAGTTAGCCAATAAGAAGCTAGAGCTAAGGGCCAGCCAAGCAGTGATTTAATTAACACAGTTTCCGTGTGATTGTTTTGGGACTGAGCGGCCGGGGAACTGACAAGCAGCCTTCTCCAACACTATATGGCAAGTGCTTTGCCACTGCAATATGAGATTTTAAAAAAATTCAAATTTTATGTTTTAAGTGTTTTGCACAATGATTTTTAATAGTGATTTTTACACCTTGGAAGTGGCTATGCCAAGACCAAGGGATGGGTCTACCTTCCCTTGGTAGAGCCAGCCCCTCACCCATCCGTGTCCGTGTGTGTACAATGGCAGCTGGTTGTGCCGTGTGTGTCCTCGGCCGTTTGCCAGGCAGACTCATCCATGCCATCACAGTTAGCTGCAGAGTTCACTCTCAAGGCTCTGCACTTACCATGTGTGCGTGTCTCACAGTTTGTTTACCCCGTCGAGCTGAAGGGCTCCTGGACAGTTGCTTGTCCGGCTGGCTGTAACGGGGAGTGCCACCGTGGTTGTTGCAGGGTCCCTAAAGGAGCAGATCTGTCTAGGAGAGGAACTGCTGGACCGCAGGAGGTGTGTGCTGGGCTGCAGCAGACACACGGGACACTGTGGAGTAGCAGGCCACTCATCAGAGCGTGAGCTGACAACAGGATCGAACCGACCTGGCCCAAACCAGCTGAGGCTGACCCACACCACACAGTGCTGGCCCTGGGCCATACCAACCAGGACTGATCCATGCCAGCCACAATTGGGGCCACCCTGACACAAGGTACTTGCTCACTCCCCTGGAACCACCCAGTTACCAGTGTATCTGGTCCTCTGGCAGGGTCAGGCCTCTGAACCCTGCTGACCACAAGCTCCACTGCCAGGAAGCCTGGCAGGCTCTATAGAGTGGGAGGAGGGCCTCTTCTGCTTCCAACTTTCGAGGAAAAACTATAAAGTTGGGAGGACAGACCAGGAGGGAACACCTCCCTGCCTTCCTTCCCCGCTGGGAGATCCCCAGTGGACACACACAGAGGAAATGGAGATCCTGCATACATTTGGGCGTGGACACACACACAGCCTCAGAAAACACCCGAGGAAAAGGTGGGTTGTGAGCAAGAACAAAGCTGTGAACCTCTTTCACTCCTCCAGTCTCCCCTACCAGCGAGCAGCATTCCCACGGCAGTCCTAAGGGAAGGGCTGGGCATGGGAGCATGGGCTTTAAAACCCAGCACTGGGCAGGCAGAAGCAGACAGATCTCTCTGTGTTCAAGGCCAGCCCAGGCTAAACAGTGAAGCCCTTGTCTCAAAAACATAAACAAAATCAGTTCTTAGGCTTCTGTGCCCTTCTGCTCAGTGTTGCCCCAAGCCAGAGGCCTCTCTTGAGTTACCATGATCGGCACCAGCCTTGAACAGGATAGCTACCTTTGTGTATCAAGGCATTTACACTGGGTGGAAGGGTAGGGACAAGGACATGGGCAGCGTCAGGGATGTAGTCCATGCTGAGTAGGCACAGTGCAGGGACCCAGGGCCTGGGCAGGGGAAGCAGCCGGGCACAGATGAAAGAGATGTCTGGCATGGGGTCAGGCTTGGCAGGCTGACGTTCAGTCATGTTCCCCCCCACACCTCCGAAGCTACTACTCCAGATGTTAAAGCCTCAGGGAACAAAGACCGACAAGCGGAGAAGCAAGTGGTGGTAACGCCTTTATTCCCAGCACTCGGCAGGCAGAGGCAGGCGGATCTCTTGAGTTTGAGTCCAGCCTGGTCTACAGAGTGAGTTCCTGGACAGTCAGAACTACGTAGAGAAAAACTGTTTTGGAAAACAAAACAAACCAACAAAGAAACCAGGGAAAGGGCTCGCACTCCCACCAGGAGCTCTGAAGGAGTCCCAGGTTGCTGGTGTCTGTGGGGTATGGTGGCAGCCGGGCTTCCTATACCTGCCCTTCTGGTGGGTCCTCCTACTCCTTGCCTGACTGGGGCAGAGGCCAACAGCTCGGGCCTGTTGATCCAGCCTGGATCTTGCTCCTCCAGTTCTCCAACAGTTTTGTAAGCGCCAGTGCAGAATCTACCCGAAACGCATGGCCGTTCTCCTAGCTTCAAACTCTCAGGGTGTGGCTGGGTGGGTGAAGCGGGGGCTCCCCTCACAGACCAGTGTCCTTCCTTAGAGCCCACAGTCCTGCAATCTGCTCCTTCCTGTGCCATCAGCCTTGCCAGGTTTGAGTTTACCTGAAGCCTGCACTGGTTGCTCCCTCTGCCCGGCATGCTATGCTCTTACGGGCCTGCCTGCTCAGTGCCTTGGGGTCTATGCCCAGTGCTGTTTCCCTCTGCTCCTGAGGGCCTCACCGCTCTGGAGGCAGAAGAAAGCAGACCTCTGTGAGTTGAAGGCCAGACTGGTCTACATAGCAAGTTCCAGGTCAGCCGGAGCTTCATAGTGAGACCCTGTCTAAAACACAGGTAACCCTCCCGTCTTCCTGTCCCCCTTAACTAGTTAACTGTTGGCAGTACATGGTTCATGTGCTCTCTGTCTGGAGGGCCAGCTCCTCCAGCCACGCAACTGAATCTTCTGTTATTTGTGCAGTGTGCTCAGGCCTAGCTGTGTCCAGCACCTCCTGTCCACAGGCAGCTAGCACCAGGCACCTGTCCCCAAACCTCCAGGCAGGCTGCGGGCAGGAGACAGTAACCGCCATGGGATGGTAGCACTGTGTAGCCTGGGACAGAAGACAGGGCTCCTGCGCTCTCAGGAGCAGATCTCTCTGTGCTGTCCTTTGTCATATTGGAAAGTGTTATTTCTCTCATCTTCAAGGAGCTGGCAGCCACCTGACAGCTTCAGGTCCTCTTCACAGAGGGACTGGCAAGGTTGCTTGATGGGCACTGAGGGAAGTGTTTGGCATTCAAGGTAAGCTGGGCAGGGAAACAGGTTTTTGGGGGAAGGAGGTTGTTGTGTTGGTTTTCAAGATCTTTGTATGGTTCTGGCTGTTCTGAAATGGTTCTGTACACCAACCAGGCTGCCCTTGAACTCAGAAATCTGCTCCAGTTTCCTGAGTGTGGGGATCAGAGACGTGCACCACCTCGCCCGGCTGTGTGAGGTCTTCATAACAGGAAAATTTAAAACAAAACAGCAGCAACAACAAAAACTCTCCCTTTGGTCCAAGGACGTGGGACAGGGACAGGGAGAGTCCATCCAGTGTGACAGACGGCAGGTGAAGCCCAAGTGGGTGCAAGACCAAAGCCTTTTCTACCCAGGGCATCTGTGGAACCTGGAGAGTCCCCTCCCAATGCATCCGCACGAGCTGGCGGTTTATTTAAGGCCTATTAGGGCAGTGACCATAAGCCTGGACCTTTTGAGTGCTCGGAGCAATTGGGATTCTCGTTTGGGGCCCTGGGCTAATGTTCCCAGGCCACACTCAGGGCTTATCAGCAGGCTGTAAAAATGGTGTCTCTTTAGCCACCAGCTCCTACTCAGGTGACACTAATTTGGGAACAGGCCCCGGGGTTACAGGTGATTCTCACAAGGTCGCAACCTTGTTTCCTTTTTATCTGCCCTCTAAGACCTGGAGGGCAGCGGGGTGTTCAGGCTCTTATCTCCCTGCCTGTGTGCACCAGGTGAGCAAGACAGGCAGATCTCTGTGAGTGCCACGCCAAAAGACCTTGTTTCAAACAAAACCCCCCACCGGGCGTGGGACAGGGACAGGGAGAGGCTGTGTTAACCCGGGAAGTCGATGGGAAGTCGATGGAATGATGGCTGCTCCCAGCCTGAGCCTCAGAAAGAACTGTTGTCGTCTTGGCTGTGGGGAGAGCCCTTTCCCTGAGCCCTCTACCTCCTCATAAGCACCAGTTAACCTAGTGAACTCGGAGCTGGTCTGTTTCCTAGACTGGGGACCCCAGGCCACCTTGAATCCTAACACCGAACCTTCTTCCTTGGGGTTGAGAAAGTAGTCAGTCGGTGTCTGTTTGGGCTGAGGGATTCTGCCAATCAGGTCTCAGAAGCACAAGGTTGTCTGGGGTCTGAGTACTAATCAAACCAGCATTAGGAGCTGAGCAGAGCAGACGTGGAGGGGCAGCGGTTGTGAGGGGCTGGCCAGTGAGCACCCTCTAGTACATTCGATGTTTTTGCTCCCAGGGCTTCATTTCCTCCTCTTTAACCACAGCAGACCTGACGACTGGCCCCAGGCGACCTTGGCTGGGGAAAGTCTGGTGAATGGGTGGGTGATTAAAAGGCAGCCTGGGCGGGGGAGGACAGGGGTCTCTTGGTAGGAGACGGAGATGGGGCCTGGAGCTGGACAGTCGACTGGCTTGGAGATGGTGGCACAGAGTCCCCCCCCCCTTCCCACCATCCTGGCCTCAGTCTCCCCTGTTTTCCAGGCCTATCCCCACCCTAGGGGTCAGGGTGACTTTCAGGACCTCGTCTCCCTGAGATTGGTCAGCAGCCTCTTCGCTGCTGTCTCCTTTCTAGGAACCTAGCCACAGCACCAAGATCGGTGACTTGCCAAGACCAAAGCACCTAGCAGTGGGCAGTGTGCTGTGCAGGTTGGCTGACCTACACTGGGGATCCCCGCAGGGCTAAAGCATCTGGGATGGGGTCTCTAGGGATGGGTTGTGAGCAGAGGACCCAGAAGTTGCCCTGCTGACAGTGGCCAGCCACTCCAGTGCTTGTGGGCAGTGCTAGGCCAGAGCTGCTGACAGCCAGGTTTCTGGGTCACCATCCAGGGTGCCCTGCCAGTTCCCAGGCTTGGGTGAGGAGCACGTGTGCTCTGCCTCTGAAGCCCATGCCCCTCTGATGCCTTTGTCCTTGTCCTTTGGGGCGTGTTCCCATCCCCCACCTCCAGCCTGGCAGCAGCCTCAGTCCTGGGCTCAGGGGCCCCCAGGGAGGAGCTAGGTGCTGACCATATGTCTGAGAGCCGCTGATGTAGACAGACTCAGACCCTCCCAACAAGCACCTCTCTTACAGGCCTGTGTCTCAACCCTGTTCCCGGTTGTGCCCACTTTTCAGACAGGCCCCTCTCTCAGAGGATCTGCTCCTGGAAAACAAAGCAGAAGAAGAAAGCTAACTTCTCTAAGTTTGGGGCACTCACTTATACAGTTACAGTTGGGGCTGACACCCAGGGAACGGGTGGAAGATTCAGGGGCCCTGGTGGAGTGGAGGTTGGGCTACATCCAGCACTGTGTCAGCTGTCAGTGGGCAGCAGGGTAGACAGGCAGGGCATATCTCCTGGACACTGTGTTGACTGGAACCACTAACCATTCAGGAAAGGAAATGGGCCCAACAAGTAGCAGGCCAAAGCTTGTGGTTCTTGAGATGCCAGGAATCCTGTGCTCCTGGCCCCCACCACCCTGGCCATTTCCCTGGACCAGCCCTGCACAGTCCTGTGCTCCTGGCCCCCACCACCCTGGCCATTCCCCCGGACCAGCCCTGCATAGTTCTGTGCTCCTTTATCTTCCCTGAAGAGGCAGCTGCTCCCAAGTGTGGCCTCTAGCTAACACAGCGGGTTTTGGTTCACTCTCTACTACCATGTGAGTTCCAGGATTGAACTCGGGTTGTCAGGCTTGGCAAGTGCCCTCACCAGCGAATTATCTCCCTGGCCCTTGGGACACGATTACAGTCAATTCCATGCATTTTTAACTTTGAATGTGGCTGTTAGAATCTTTAGCCAGATGTGGTGCCATATACAATCCTAACACTTTAGGAAACTGAGGCAGGAGGATTGTGGCAAGTCTGAGGCCAGCCAGGGCTGCATAGTGACACCTTGTCTCTAAAATAACTAAAGTCTAAAAGCAACAGGCCAGGCCTGGTGGCACACACCTTTCATCCAAGCACACCTGAGGTGGTCAGCTGGTTGGTTTGTATAAAAGGCCAACCTGGTCTACATAGTGAGTTCCAGGCTAGCCAGGGCTACATGTGTACTTAGGAACACCTGGGCAGGCAAAATACTCATACACAAGCCTGGTCTACAAGAGCTAGTTCCAGGACAGGCTCCAAAGCCACAGAGAAACCCTGTCTTGAAAAACAAAACAAAAAACAACAACAACAAAAAAAACCACCACAACAACAAAAACCTCATACACATAAAATAAGCAAATCTTCTAAAAGCAAAACAAACTAAAAAAAAGACCATCCAGCATTCCTTTGGGGAGTCCCACTCCACAGCGCAGTAGCTGGTCTAGATAATTCTCACGTTTATGATTTATTTGTATTGCCCTGAGCCCCGAATATCTGCTCTTGCTGTTTGCGACAGGGTCTCACTAAGTAGCTCTGGCTAGCCTTGCACCCACAGAGATCCTCCTGCTTCTGCCTCCTGAGTATGGAAAGTGCCTCTCTGCCAAAGCACCTGTTCTTGGTAAGGCAGGTGTGGACATGCTGTGTCCACTGTTTTAGCATAGTCGGGTGGTGGCCCACACCTTTAATCCCAGCACTCGGGAGGCAGAGGCAGGTGCATCTCTGTGAGTTGGAGGCCAGGCTGGTCTACAGAGTTCTGGGATAGGCTCCAAAGCTACAGAGACCCTGTCTTGAAGAAAGAAAAAAAATCTGGCACCTAGTAGGTGTTCAGAATTCCCATCATTGAAGGGAAAGGTTCACTTGGGGACACGGTGGGGGAACAGAGGAGGGACTTTCACGTCTGCCCCGGCACACGGAGGACCAGGACCGTGAGGTCACTCTGGAGACTGCGGTCTGTCCGTCCTTCCCTACTGTCGCCACCCTGTGGAGATGTAGGCTGGCGCCCTGGCTGAGCGCTGGCTCAGGAGGCTGGGGTGACTGACTCTGTGCCCGCACTGCCTGGCCTGGGGCATCTGGAGCCCCGAGGCGTTCCTAGATGTGGTCTGTAGGGAGGAAGAGGCAGGGTGCAAGGGCTCAGGCTCATCCGAGGTCACTGTGTCAAAGGGGCCTGTCGCACATACACACGCTTTCTCTTTCTCCGCGATTCCATCACACTATGAAAGTCCCTTCCGTAGGGACTTCCCTCCAGCCTGACTCAGGCTGCCTCATGCGGGTGACTCAGGCAGGCCCCTTGCCAGCCCTGCCCCACCCCCTGCACAGCCCAGGCCAGGCAGCCTGAGCCAAGGGTAGGAGCTGGTAGGAGGGGGCTCCCCCAAGTGGAGCCCACGAAGAGACACTCAGCCACAGCTAAAGGGAAACACAAGCCTGGACAGCGAACATACGGCAGTGATCCCAGCACTCGGAGGCCGGAGAAGCAAGATTGTTCAAGGTTGTCCTAGGCTCTGCATCAAGTTCAAGGCCAACCTGGGCAACATTAGACCCTGTCTCAAAGAAGGAAAACGTGAAACTGGGAAAAAAAAAAAACAAAAAACAAAAAAACAAGGCTGGGTGTGATGGCACAGGCTGAGGCTCCAGGAGATGGAGGTAGGAGGTCCCTGCAAGCTCAGGGGGCAAGACGGGTTCCGAGCCATCCAGGAAACAGGAAAAGACCCCATCTAAAAAACAAATGAAAAAGTGAAAGAAACCGTATAAAGCTTGAACTCCAGGAGGTACCCAACTGTCAGGGAAAGAGCCCTCCGCAGGGCAGAATGAAGGGAAGGGAGAAGACAGACAATTCCCAAGTGAAAACCCGGGAGGTCGGGGGAAGGACTCAGGAGAGGGCGCCCGTCCTTCACAGAGGCAGGGAGTGTGTGGACTGACGGGGTTCACTGTGCGGTGCGGGTCACCGTGAGGTGCGGGTCACCGCGAAGTGCGGGCAGCGGCAGTCCCAGGCTCTGCTGTCCCCTGCCTCCTACTGACTCCAGGGAGATTGCCAAGGGACCCAGGTGAGAACTTTGCTTTCTCCCAGCTGCTTTCCCGCGTCCGCCTTTGGTTCTCGGTCTTCTCATCTGCAGAATGGGTGGAGCCTGGGGAAGCTGCGGGACTGTACCCGCAGTTCTCTTCTGGTCCTTACTTAGCTTGGCTGGCGCCGCCGCCACCTTCTGTCCTTCCATCCAGAACACAGCATCTCCCCACTGTCCCTTCCACTGAGGGATTTGGCAGCTTCGAATCCCTGCTGGTCCCAGTGCATCACGGCCCTCACGGACCCGCAAACAACCCCTGCAAACAACCCTTCCATTAGGGCCCTGGAACGCTCTGGGATGGGTTCTGGTTCATTTCCTACGAGATTCTGGCCACTTTGGAAAGCGGGGACTCCCGAGCTCTCGAACCCGCACAGCCAGCCTGGAAAAGCTGTGGGAATAGAGGCTTGGACCGGAAACGAGGCCTGCGTTTAGCGGTGAGCACCACGGACCAGGCGCAGCAGCTGCAAGCCCTTTCCTGAGGCTCATGGGCCAGGCCAGGGCCAGGCAGGGTCTGACTAGGCAGTGCAGCAGTCTGAAGCCCCTACCTTCGCTGTAGCTGTCTTACAGTTGAAGAGAAAGGCACGGAGGGGGGAAGTAACTTCCTCAAGACCACACAGACGGTGCTACTCCGGCCTACCTACCTGGTTCCAATCTGTCGCTCTAAACCTTTCCTGGAACTGGGTGTGGCTCAGTGGTGAGAGGCTGGCCTAGCGTGAAGCCAGCTTCCATGCCCAGGACTTCACTAACAAAGCCAGTCTCCCAGCTTCCTGGAAAGAAACGGAGGGGAGGTGTGTTCAGAGCTGGGGAAAGCCTGGAGTGCCCTTCTGGTTTCCTGAAGTTTGTCCCATCTCATCCTAGTAAGAACAAGAGCTAGAAGATCCACAGACAGCAGCCAAGACGAGGAAGAACTACGATGAGATGTTTTGTAAGGATTAACCTGACTTTTCAGAGTGAGTTCTGTCAGACATGAGAAGATCTGGCACCTAGGATTACGGATCATTACAGGTCTGGGGTCCGGGGCCTCTGCAAAGTCAGGGGCATGCCAGGGTGTTAGCGGCTGGCATGCCAGGGTGTTAGCGGCTGGCAATGAGGAGCAGTGGAAAAGAGCATTTGTTTAAGACAGGGTTTCACTTGTAGCCTAGACTGGCCTTGAGTTATGGCAGTTCTCTTGCCTTAGCTTCCCAAGTAGCGGGGTTCATGAGCCAACATACTTGGCTTTTATCATTGTTATTTACTTATTTATTTAAGGATTTCTGAGAAAGAGTCTCACATAGCCCAGGCTGGTTCAAACTTGCTTTTTAGCCAAGGATGGCCCTGAACTCCTGAACCTCCACATCCTGAGTGCGCTGGGGTCACAGGCCTGAGTCACACCTGGCTTTATGTCGTACCAGGGTTTGAACCCAGGGTTTTCTAAAGGCTACAGAAGAGCTCTGCAGACTGAGCCACATCCCCGCCCTTGTCCTCTACCATTTATAAGGGTTCCAAGAAGAAAGGAGACACTGGATGTAATGAAATAGACACAGCATGCATGGGTCAATGACAAGAACCACAAAGCTGGCTCAAGGCAGCAGAGGCACAGGAGGCTGAACCAGGGAGGGACTGGGCCAAGCTCTGAGGAGGGGTGACCCTCGGCGTCTCCCCTGTGCTTGGTGGCTTGAGTTGACTTCAGCTTTGGCCTGTTGTCACTTTGCCCTCACCCTGTGAGGTTTCGAATTTCATCCAGAACTCAGGCATCCCAGAGGAGATCTCACTCTGTTCCTCTCTAGTCTCATCTTTGTTTGGTTTTTGTTTGAGACAGGATTTCTCTGTGTAGCCATGGCTGTCCTGGAACTCGATCTGTAGACCAGGCTGGCCTCGAACTCAGAGGTCTGCTTGCCCAAGTGCTGGGATTAAAGATGTGCGCCACCACTGCCCGTCTGGGCCTCAGCTTTCTGAACGACATTGTTTTATACTGTGGAATAAACAAGAGTAAGAAGGAGGCCTGTTACTGGGCAACCATGCGGCAGAGACTGCCTTTGTCCCACGTGCCCAGCTCCCTCCTCTGAGTACCCTCTTGTATTTTTAGCTGAACACATGGCACATTTTGGCCCTCAAAATAGATTGTTTCCTTGCTTTCCCCTGTTAGATATGGTCAGTTAGAAATAAGCAAAATGTTTCTAAGATAAAGAGACGTTTTCTACAGTAATTCCTCTCTAGCGGCCAGAATGGGGACTGTCGGCTGCAGGACACGCTGCTATTTCAAACTCAGGAAGACATTTGGGGTGAAAGCATCACTCAGACAGCAAAACCTGGGTCCCTGACCCTGTGGCACCCGTGGTTATGGCAGCTCCAGCTGCCTGTGTCTTGTTGGACGTGAGAGAGACTTGAGTTCCCTCAGGTGTGGTCCATTGGTTTCCCCAGCATCATTCAGGGAGGCTGATGGGAGAGATTTAGCCAGGGCTGAGGTGGTACACGCCCTTAGGAGTCAGAAGCAGAAGGATCTGTGAGTTCAAGGCCAGCCTGGTCTACAGAGCAAGTTCTAGGACTGCTAGGGCTGTTACTCAAAACCTCCCCTTCCCACCTCTACCCTCCAACCTGCAAAAAGGGAGAGACTTGAGGGCCTGGGCCACAGTGGGAAGTGGGGCTTAGGGCCATTGTCTGAGTTCCCAGGGTCAGAGGCACCTTCCCAGGGCTGCGGACTGCATGAATGTCCAGCAGAGGTGGGGCAGAGGAGCAAGCGCTGAGAGAGGTGAGATGCGGTTCTGTGGCTGGGTTGGGTGTCCTCATGAGGTGACCTTTGTCCTCCAGAGTGAGCATTCCCAGATGCTGAGCAAGGCAGGTGTGGGGAAGCCTGCTATGACCTCAGGGACCTGCACACTGTTGGCCTACAGCATCTGGTGGGCTCCAGGGGTCATTGTGTGGCAGGAACAAAGAGCCAGCAGGGTGAGGTAGCACTCCCTGGGGAAGCCCAGATGCCCCATGTGGGGCAGGCAATGTGGGTAGGAGAGGGAATCTTGGCTAACCGCCTACTGCCTAACACCTCAGAGGGTCAGGGCTAGGACAGTGTGGCCGGATGGTTAGCTCTACAAGTAGCCTGGGAATGGCTCCAGCTGGGAGTGTGAGGATCGCGAGACACAGTCTCTCTGCAGTCTCCCCCCCCCCCCCCCCCGCAGGCTGGTCAGCCTGTGCTCTGTCACTCTGGGTTCACACACAAGGGTTGTGGTGTGATTGGCAGGGGACACACATTGCAGGTTCTCACGTGGCCCCCGTTCCCTCCTGGTCCCTGCCGTGGCTCAAGTCAAGCTTAGAGACCTTTTCCCCGCCCAGAGCTCCTGGGGACGGGGGTGTCCTGCCCTGTAGCATCTGTGACAAACTATGACACTTGAATACCCTGTCAGGATCTCCTGGGTCAGCCCAGCTCCCAGGCATGCTGTGCTCAAAGTGTATGGACACAGCCAGTAGAAGGCAGGTGAACGGCCTGCTCAGAGACGGGGGACAGTGGGGAGCAGCCAGCTGGACGTGCACCGCTCTGGGTGCTGTTCAGGAAGAAGCGAGGAGGGTCCATGGCATCATCTCCGTGCCTCCCAATAGAGGTACAAGTTCTGTCTCCACGGTCTGCGTAGGAATGCATAGCAGCTATTCTGTGGTGTTGGGAATGGAACATAGGGCCTGGATCTTGCTAGGTCAGCGAGGTAACCAGCAAGCTACGCTCACAGCCTGGCTGCATCCTCTTTCCTAGGAGCCAATGGGCAAACCTGGAACTTAATTGGGAGAAGGGTAATTTGAGGCGTTGAGGGGTAAGGAAATTCCTGCTTCAGACCAAATATAATAAAGCAGCTTCTCAAGGTGTTTGTTCCCTCCCTGGATGCCCCCCCTTTGGGGTCAGCATAGTATGGCCTCCCAGCTTCACCTGTGAGCTGAACAAGGCCCAACAAGTCACCTGCCACCACAGCCTAACGCCAGCTCAGAGAGGCTACTGAGTGTTACCAGACTCTCTACTTTCCCAGCTTTGCCCCTTGGGGTCCAGATTCCCTGAGCAAGCCCTGAGCATGCTGTTCCTCTGGGAGTCATCCATGTAGGCTCTCCCTCAAGCTGTCCTGCCCCGGAGGCTGAGGCACCAAGCCGAGCTTCTGTCAGTACCACATGCAGACCTCAGGGACGATGTCCCCTCTTGGCCTCTTTGTGGGATGTGGGCCAGGGGTCATACAGACAGCAGCTCAGAGCCAGGATCTGGAAGAGGCCTGGGCCAGGCCACAGTGTCTCCTAACAAGGCTCAGGCCCTGTTACTGTCCTTAGGCAAATTATTCAGTCATGAGGCAATTTTTTCTCCTCTGATGAGGCCAGAGGTGAAGCTCTCCAGTCCTGCCTAATCAAGTCCCCACAGCAGCACGGAGAGCCAGGCTTGTTTTCAAGTTTCATCTCTGTCATTGCCAAGGGTACAGCCATGTTTGTCTGAAGGCTGCAAGATGGCTGCCACCAGATAGCTGCTAACCACCAAACACGATGTCTGAACATGAGGACCTGCAGTGTGAGAAGGAAGAGGACTGTTCCTAGAAACAGCCAACAATATGTCCTGTGTTGTCAGGCCCTCCAACCTTCTGACCATGGAATCCAAGGCTTGCGCGGGCAGAGGAAACCCTTGACCACTGAGCCACACCCCTACCCAGGGTCTCTTTCATCCTCCTCGTTCCCAGAGTCTCTCGGGGTGTGTCCGTCTGTACACCCTGTGAACAGGGCACTGTCTGCCCTTTGCTTCAGATTCTTTCCAGGGAAGCTTGGAGCCGGCAGCCTGGGAAGGTGGCATTTCTTCCAGGTTAGGAGATGGTTTTGTCTAGGTCTTATTAGGTTCCATAATATCTGGGTGCCTCTCCTGCCAGTATATGATAGCAAAGGAGGCTGGGAAATATAGTCTTCAGCTGGACAGACACATGCTTGGCTAAAATTCCTGTTTCTATGGAACAGAGAGGAAGGGTAATGGGGCCCTCGGCACACTGCCCCCAGTGAATTCAGAGTTCTGCTGAGGGATGTGGAGAATGGCGTTGGAGAGGCAGGGTGCCTGGTGCCCTGCTTTACAGAGAAATGATAGTGATCCCAACAGCAGGGGCTGGGCCAGGTACAGAACACAGCTTACTCTCTCTGGCCCCAGACTCGGGCGTTCCTGCCTTACCAGGATGGGGCAGCACAAAAGCCTCCACCAACATCTCCAAGTCCCAGGCTCAGCCTTCCTGCAGCTGTCTCTGGGCCTTTGGCCCATCTCAGTCTCTCCTGCTCTCTTTTCTCCCCAGCCTGACATTGCTCCTTTCCCACAGTGACCCTTCCCCTCGCCACCCCCACAACTGTCTGTCCTTGGACGGGAAACCAACTGCCCCTTCACCCTCCATTGTCCTGGGACATTCACGTGTCTGGAACTCAGGACATCAGCACAAGCTTGTTCCCAGTCTCCACAGCGGCCATACCCCAGCCTGGCCTCTCTGCTCTTTCCTCTTCATCATGCATCTTGGTCAGTAGCCTCATCTGCAGCCATCAGGCCCATACGGTCCTTCCCGTCTTTTCAACATGCACCCACAGGTCACACCTTTCTTGTTCTTAAAATTCTCTGGTGCCAGGTATGCTGGCACACTTCTTTAACCTCAGTGTTATGGAGGCAGAGGCAGGGGAATCTTTGAAAGATCCAGGTCAGCCTGAGCTGACAGAGGGAGGACCAAGACTCCTTCTCAGAAGTTGTCACCCCTGGTACCCGTCTGTGGTGATCTGAATAAAGATGGCCCCAGCAGGCTCATATATTTGAATGCTTGGTCACCAGTGGGTGGCACTATTTGAAAAGGATTGGAAGGATTGAAAAGGCACAAGGGGTGTGGCCTTGTTGGAGGAAGTGTGTCACTGGGGGTGGGCTTTGAAGTTTCAAAAGTATAAGGAACCTTTTTCTGTCCCACCAGCTAGCTCCCAAATAATGACACAGAGACTTACTATTAATTATGAAAGCTCAGCCTTAGGCTTGTCCCTAACTAGCTCTTATATCTTAAATTAACCCATTTAAAAAAATCTATGTTTTACCAGGTGTTTTTTTTTTAATCTTTTTTTCATTCTGTACTTCCAACTTGTTCTGCATCTCCTGGTGTCTCCTGTACACCTAGCTCCCTCCCTCCCTCCCTCCCTCCCCCCATCAGGATGTAGCTCTCAGCTGCTGCTCTGGCGCCACACTCCCCACCACGATGATAATGGACTAAGCCTCTGACACTGCCATCAAGCCCCTAATTAAATGCATTCTTTTATAGGAGTTGCCATGGCCATGGTGAACAGTGACTAAGACATCATGTCTCTCTCTTTTAGGGAAGCTCCCTCATGTAGCTGGGCACGATGCCATTTAAGAAAGACGTATGTCCTACCTTGCTTCATAGCCAGGTGGGGCCGGGCAACCAGCCACGTGGCTAACCATCTGAGCAGGGAGAGGCCCTCTGACATGGACACATGGGGTTTCTTTCGCCTCTTCTAGTGAGTTTGCTCATTCTGTTCTTTCTCTCAAAAGTTCTTTTATTTTATGGTATGAGGGCTGCTAGCATATGTGTACCTGCATACAGTTTCCACAGAGGTCATGAGAGGTCACTGGGTTCTGGGAACTGGAGTTACCAATGGTTGTGGGCCACCATGTGGGTGCTGGGAACCAGGTACTCTGCAGGAGCAGCCAGTGCTCTTAAGACACCGCTCCAGATCCAGAAGACACATTTCCTAAACCCTCCTCCTCTCTACATTAATTTGCAATTTGAATAATGCTCACAACATCAATCATTAGCCAATAATTATGTAATAATTAAACAATGAATTTCACATATATAATCACCGTAGTAAAAATCTAAAACAGAGTCAGGTGTACTGGCTAGTGCCTCTGGCCATGGGAGGCCAAGGTGGGAGGATAGGTGAGCCAGAAGCTGGAGGCTAACCTGCAGAACCCTGGAAGACGTAGCTCAAAAAACAAGGGGAAACTCCACAAATAACAAAAGAAAGGGCACAGCTGCTCTCGTGGCTTGAATGCCATTGTATTCTGCTTCCCAGGCTCTGGGACTGGCGATGACTTCAGTAGTCAACCTTACATTTTATGTCCTCCCTCCCTCCCTCCCTCCCTCCCTCTCTCCCTCCCTCCCTCCCTTCTTCCCTTCCTTTTTTTCTTTTCTCTTTTTGGCTCTTTGAGACAGGATTTCTCTGTAGCCCTGGCTGTCATGGAACTCACTCTGTAGACCAGGCTGTCCTCAAACTCAGAGATTCACCTACCTCTGTCTCCTGGGTGTTATTTTATTTATGTATTTTGAGACAGAGTCTCAGTCTGTGACTTTGGTTGATATGTAGCTCAGTCTAGCCTTGAACACCTGATCATCCTCCTGCCTCACCCTCCCGAAAGTTGAAACTACAGGCTGAGCTCTCAATCCCAGCTGGCCAGGGGGCACTTCACTTCAAAGTTTTATTGGAAAATGTTTTTTTTTTTCTTCTCACGTGAGGCAGAAGATCACAGCTGTGGAGAAAGCCCAAATGTAAGTTTATTCTTGGTTGAGTCAGAGAAAATCCTTTCCCAGTGTGCTCCAGAGGTGGCAACTGCCCATAGCTGTCTTCTGGATGATCATGGGGCTTTCAAATATCTTCCCAGTGGAAACATTGAAAACCGGGCCGGGTGATGATGGCAGGCGTCTTTAATCCCAGCACTCAGAAGGCAGAGGCAGGTTCAAGGTCAGCCTGATCTACAAATCAATTTCCAGGACAACCAGGACTACACAGAGAAACCTGTCTGGAAAACTCAAAAACCAAAAAGAAAGGAAAAAATTGAAAGCAAATCAAAGCCCCGAGTGGCGACAGACACCAGTGTTTGTCTCAAATCCCGCTGTATGGCAGGATGGTCTGGACAAAGGGACCCTGTACACACTGTTCCCCAGTGGGGGGCACAAGCCTGGGTGCTGGGTCCCCACCTCATCTTGGGTAACAGCAGGCACAGCTCACATTTCTCCCAATTAGCTCTCTAAGGGAGTGGAGTGTTCATTAAAGGGCATGTCATAAAAATGTGTTAATTTGAAACGGACACGTGCATTGTTGAAAGCTGACATCAAGGAGCAGTTGCTGAGGTCCCAAGAACTAGAGGAATGTCGGGGGAGGAGGCTGTTGGCGTTGATGAGGGCAGGAGGCAGCTCACTCTTTCTGTTTGGTTTTTGAGATAGGGGCTCAATATACAGGCTGGTCTCGAACTCTTTAGGATACTGAAGTTGCTTGTGTAGGCTGTTGTTGCTGAATAAAGAAAAAAATTAGCAAGGCGTGGTGGCTCACACCTTTATTCCCAGCACTTGGGAGGCAGAGCAGGTGGAGTTGAAGCGAGTGTGGGCTAGCGAGTTTCAGGACAGCCAGGGGTACACAGGGAAACCCTGTCTCGAAACCCCGCCCTCAAGCATTACATTTGCTTATGCGTGGTGGTCAGAGGGCAGGAGTCAGTTCTCTCCTCCCCTCAGGTGGGCAGGCTCTGCAGCCAGCGCCCCTACCTGCTGAGCCACCTCACCCGCCTCTCTGCGGAGGAGGAAAGCTACGCGGTTTGTTCAAAGTCACACAACTAGTGCTTTTAGGGCCCTGGAACCCACCGTTATGGTGATCCCATGTCCCTGTCCATTGAGTCATGAACTCATTTTTCTTCCCAGGAAGAGAGTGTGGAGTGTGGGGGAGACCCGAGGGTCAAGAGTGGACTCGAGGTCGAATGACGGCAGCAACAGACTTGACTTCCTTCTACAGATGGGCAGCAGGCACAAGCCCACAGCTATCGGATGTATTGATTAGGGGGTCATCCGCAGAGAGACCTGCCAGGCAGTGTTTTCTATGACTTTTGTCCATGGTCCAGCCTGTCTCTTACATTTCAGGGGAGCTTGGTCGCAGCGGGCCGTGCGGGGAGAGGATGCGCAGTGGTCCAGCTTCTTCTGCGTTCTCTCTGCGGTGCCCACCCGGGTCGCGTTGGGACAAGATTCCGATGCGGCTGGCTCTGGTTCCAGCTCGGAACGCCGTCGCCACCTCATGGTCGTCGCTGGAGTTGCAGCGCCTGTTCTGAAAGTGCGATCGCAGGAGATGCCTGATGGTTTGTTGGGCCAACTGGGCTCTTGGGTTGAACCAGGGGTCACAAGCTGGGGAGGAAAGAAAGAGGGGTGCAGGGGATGTAGGGATGGCGGGCAGCGAGGCCGTCTGTGGGTTCACAGGCCATCCAGGCATTGACAGGGTGGCTGCCACTCATTACAGCTTGCAGGGGGAAGAGATGCCTGTGGACAGGCTGGCGGGTCTCCTTCCTGCAGCCAGCTCCTGAGTTCGGCCCGAGAAGCGCCAAGCAGGCAGCCCCTGTGGCCAGGTGAGGTCTGTCCCACATAAGAACCCAGAGCGGGAGGGGTCAGACCCTCCCTCCTCATGTGTTTTCTTTTAAAAGCTATTGTATTTCAGAGCTATGGATATTTGCCTGCGTGTGTGTCTGTGAAACACGTGTGCGCCTGGAGCCTGCAGAGGTCAGGAGAGGGCATCAGATTCTCTAGAGCTGGAGTCACAGGACTGAGCCGCATGTGGATGCTGGGAATCAAACCTGGGTCCTCTGGAAGAGCAGCTAGGGTGACTTAAACACTAAGTCCTCTCTCTAGCCTGCCTGGCTGTCTCCCTCCCTCCTTTCTCCTCTCCCTTCCTTCTTTCTTCTGTTCCTTTCTTCTCTTTCTTCTCTCTCTCTCTCTCTCTCTTTCTTTCTTCCTTTCTTTCTTTAAAAAATGACTCATATATGAGTGTCTTGTCTGGATGTATGTTTGCACCACGTATGTGAAGATGCCCTAGAACTGGAGTTACAGACAGTTATTATCCTCCACATGAGTGCTGGTCCTCTGGATTTGGGTTTTACCAGTGCTCTTAACCACTGAGCCATATATCCAGCCCTGTCTTTTACATTCTTGTCACTTACATGATAAAATGATGGTGTTTAAAATTATTTTATTGCTGGGCAGAGATGGTGCATGCCTTTAATCCCAGCACCCGGGAGGCAGAGGCAGGTGGATCTCTGTGAGTTTGAGGTTGGCCTGATCTACAAAGTGAGTTTCAGGACAGCCAGGGCTATGCAGAGAAACCTTGTCTCAAAAAATATGTATCATATGTGTGTGTATATGTTTTGGCTCGCACACATATACATACAGCTTGTACACATGTATAGTTTGTTTTGGTATTAGAGTCTCTAGACTGTACTTATTCCTCCTGCTTTACTTGATGCATGCTGGGGTTAGGGTTACAGTCATGCACCACCACGTCAGGCTCATTTACACACACACTACACACACACACCACACACACACACTACACACACTACACACACTCTCTCTCTCTCACACACACACACACACTCTCTCTCTCTCTCTCTCTCACAACTCTCTCTCTCTCTCTCTCTCACAACTCTCTCTCTCTCTCTCTCTCTCTCTCTCTCACAACTCCCCCCCCCCCTCTCTCTCTCTCTCTCGTACACAAACACAATTTTTTTTGAGACAGGGTCTCATGTGTAGTCTTGGCTGGCTTGGAACTTGCTTTGTAGACCAGGCTGGCCTCGAATTCACAGATTCACCTGCCTCTGCCTCCTGAGTGCTGGGATTAAAGGCGTGCAACACCACACCTGGTTATATTAAGCAAATACAAGTATAGGATTAAAATGTTTCTGCCTCAGGCTGAGGCTGCAGCTTAGTTGGCAGAACTCCAGGGTCAGTCCCGGCAGTGCATAGACAGAGTGCTGCACTGAAGGCAGAGTCAGAAGTTCACGGTCAGCCTGGGCTACATTGTGGCTTGGAGGCTAGCCTGGGCTACCTGAGACCCTGTTTGAAAAAGACAAAAAGTGAAGAAAGATCTTTCTTACTATCTAAGGTGGAGCAGGTCAGCTAATGGGCTGCTAGACATGCATCTGTCACTAGGATGTGGCCCAGCAGGCCCCGGGACGCCGAGGACTCAGTCCGGTGTCCCCGGGCCTTCTCATGAGGGGCATGGGTGGATTTCACGATGCCAGCCCCTCCCGCCTCTCAGACCTTCAACAGTTGTCTTAGTGTTTCTGAGCCTAGCACCGAACTCGCAAGAACTGGTTCTACTGAAGTAAGTTAGGCCAGATGGTGAGCCAGGGGTTCCATGTTTTTCTGGAAGCTTCTGACACTACCAAGCTGCATGTTATTGGCAATGAGCTCTTCAGGCCTCAGTTTCCCCTTCTGTGAGATGGGCCTGATAACAGAGGTCATCCCCTGACCTCTTGCGGGGAAAGCCAAGATGAACAGCTAGTGGATATTGGACGATGGACGAAGATGCTGGGTGAGACCTCTCCTGCCCCTTGGGAGTCACTTTGAGGAAGAGTGCTAAGACACAGAACCCAGGGGACGAGGTTGCCATGGGGTGGCGGGAACTAGCAGGTGCATGGTCAAGTGTGCTGTTTCTGGGCACAGGTGTCTGGCCTGCAGAAAGGGCATTGGAGCTGCGCTGCCTCGGGAACACCACTGTGATGAGGACAGAGACTGGAGCAGAAGCTGCTTCTGCTGGAACTATTCCATCTCTGTCACTCCATCCCCTCCCTGTTCATGAGCAAGAGTTGGGAAATCTGCTGGGGTCAAGGACCTGGGGCAGGGCAACAGCTGCCCTCTCCCCGCTTCTGTCAGCTCCTTCCATCCTGGAGCAAGCCCATCTGAACTGAAGCACAGGAGAGAAGGAGGTGGGGTGGGGCAGGGGGCAGGTGACAAGGCCTTGGCAGGAGGAGCAAGGCCCCGGGTCTCCCAGGGTCTCAGAAGGCTGCCTGAGGACCAACAGCAGCAGGAACCCCATGGCACCTGGGACATAAGGAATGTCAGGGCTTCAGTCTCTCCCTGTCTCCTCCCAGTGTGGACTCAGGACTGATAGGCCAGGTGTCAGCTGTGGGTGGGGGTGCCTTTGGCTGGACACAGCTAGAGCCAAAACTGGCCCTGCTGGGATAAACAGACTTCTGTATGTGTGACAATGACCAGTGGTGGGGGTGGCTTCCTGGAGGCAGGCCAGAACACACACACACACACACACACACACACACACTCCCTCCCTCTCTTGATTTATTAATATCTTTATATATGTCTGTGTCTGTATACCATGTGTATGTGAATATCCTTAGAGTCAGAGGAGAGCATTGGACACCCTGGAGCGGAAGTTACAGGAAGTAAACGGACGTGGGTGCTGGGAATCAGACCTTGGTCCTCTGCAAGAGTTGAGCCATCTCTCCATCCCCATGGCTCTTTTTGGTGCATCCTGTGTCCTGGGGGCTCAGCCTCCAGGGGGCACAATGAATGGTGGTGAACGACCCTGGGATGAGGCTTGGCATCCTGCCCTCACTGGATGTGTCCTGGGTTCTGAAGAACAGTGTTGTGGAGTATTAGTTGAAGATGTGTTACAGTCGTTTATGCCGTGGAATATTTCTGTAATGATGCAAGGAGGTGCTGCGTTTGTTCAACTTTGTAAAGCTGTAAAACACCTGATTGGTTTAATAAAGAACTAGGTGGCCAATAGCTAAGCAGGAGAGGGATAGGTGGGGCTGCCAGGCAGAGAGAATAAATAGGAGGAGAAATCTATGCTCAATCAAAGAGTGAGAAAAGAAGAGGACGCCAGGGGTCAGCCACACAGCCACAGAACCACACAGCCACAGAACCACAGAGCCACAGAACCACAGAGCCACAGAACCACACAGCCACAGAGCCACACAGCCACAGAGCCACACAGCCACAGAACCACACAGCCACAGAGCCACAGAACCACACAGCCACAGAACCACACAGCCACACAGCCACAGAACCACACAGCCACAGAACCACACAGCTACACAGCCACAGAGCCACAGAGCCACACAGCCACAGAACCACACAGCTACACAGCCACAGAGCCACACAGCTACACAGCCACAGAGCCACACAGCTACACAGCCACAGAGCCACACAGCTACACAGCCACAGAGCCACAGAGCCACACAGCTACACAGCCACAGAGCCACACAGCCACAGAACCACACAGCCACAGAACCACACAGCCACAGAACCACACAGCCACAGAACCACACAGCCATCCACGGAGTAAGAAGAAAAGAAAGCCATAGGCTAAAGAAAGGTAAAAAGCCTAGAAGAAAAACATAGTTAAAGAGAAACGGGATAATTTAGGTTAGAAAAGCTGGCTAGAAACAAGCCAAGCTAAGGCTGGGCATTCATAAGTAAGAATAAATTTCTGTGTATTTATCTGGGAGCTGGGTGGAGGGCCCCCAAAGAGTAAACAAAACAAACAAGCAAACAAAACAACTACAGGACAGAGAGTTTAGATGATGTCCTGACCCCATCCCAGCTGTGACTCAGGGAAACCACTCTGCATGCTCTGGTGATGCTGAGCTGGAAGGAAGCCACTAAACTGAACCAGCTGGGCTTGGCCAGGGGCCAGCCTGCCCTGCATCCTCCCTCTGGAGGGGTCAGGAGCAGGCAAGTTCAGTTGCCAGCTGTAGGCTGTAGTGACCCAGAGGAGCAGGGTGCAGGAGCTTACAGCAGAGGCCAGAGCTGGACACCCCAGGAGTTCCTTACCCAGGCTGGGGACACGAGACCAGAGGCAGCTGTGTGGCTCTGGAGAGGGCCTGTGGCCACTGTTTTGTGGTGGCAGGCTGTGTGAAGCGCCAATGGCTTCTGTCCCTCATGGCTCTTTGGTTTGGGTGGCCCCTTCGCCCTCTCTAGAGCCATACTTTCTCTGGTAGACCAGGTAGCTTCCAGCTCACAGAGGTGTGCTTGCCTCTGCTGGGATTACAGGTGCGCTTTCTGGCCAGGCGCTCATCTTGTTCTCCAAGGGTTCAGTCCCTGGTTTGCAGAGTGGGTGAAGGTGGCTTCTTCCCCACAAAGGGACACGGCTGTAGGGGCCACTCCCTCGCTCATCTCCCCTTGCTCTCTCTCCTGTTTCTCCTCCATCCCTCTTGCTCTTCCCCTCTCCACACCATCCTGCCTGGAGGATGGGTTCCGGTCACAAGAAAAGAGAGAGAAGGAGCCGTGACCGAGAGGGTGCGGGAGCGCCCTCTGCTGGCCAGTGGAGTCCAGGACTGCGTCAGAAACTCCCGCCAGCCCCTGCGGACAGTCCCTACTGTGGGTGCAGAATTGTTGGATCACCTAGGAAGGGGGGAATAATTCCAGTCTGCGTGGGGAGGGATATCATAGCCTCCTGTGTGCATGTGACACGGAAATCCACCTCCCAAACTCAACCCGTAGGGTCTCCACCAACACTGGGCCCAGAAGCGGCAGGAGGGGAGAGGCTGGAGCCAGACCCAGGGAGCCTTACGTGCTGCTCCACCTCATCCTGCCAGACATTCCTTCAGCCGCTCACTGAGCTGTTTTCAGGCAGCGCAAGTGCCTGGGCTAGCAAGCCGTACGATTTAAAGGACGCTCCGCGGCTGCTGCAGGACGTCCGTGGCAGCAGCCTCATACCCAAGAGGCAGCCTCTATATATTCTTTTAGGCAATGGCCCTTCTCTCTTCCTTGCATAGGATTGGTGGGTGCTTGAGGGTGCCTATCATCTGGGCTGGCCAATCACAGCCTTCCCTGAGAGTCTGAATCTGCCCAGAAAAGGACTGAGTTGCGTGGCTGGGGCTTCTCACCTTTGCGGTTTCACTGGTGGCCGCTGGGAGGGAGGGTGTAGCACACGCTATCAGGGGTGCCCTCTCAAGCTTGCCAGTGATACCCAGACACGCACACACTTTTAACTTCTCTGAATTATGTGTTGACAATATCTCATCCCCAAGTCCTTCGGCAGATCCTCCTGAGAACCAGGGTTCCTTTCCACAACCATCGAGTAGCCCCAGTCCCCAGCAAGCCAAAGGTATTTCCCGTTCTAAGGCTTAGCCGGTAGCTCCGCCCACCATCTCTCCGGCTGTCGGCAGATGCTAGGGCCTCGCATTGTTTTCCTCTTCCACATGCCATGGCCGCCTGTGATCTGGGGCTCTAGCTGGCTGTGGGCCAGAGCATGTTTGAGTCCCTCTCCACATGGCCTGGCCTGCCTTCCAGCAGGCAGCTGCGGTCCAAGAAGCAGGAAGGGGAGGTGTCAGCTCTTCAGGCCTGGCTCCTAGCACCCGCAGGGGACACTGTTTATACATAAAACAGTCACAGAGCCCAGCCCCCTCAGCTGGAGCCAATCAGAGCTTCCCCTGCAAGTTTGTATATCAGGAGTCAAGGTGGCCTCACTGCGCGAGAAATATATTAAAAATTGCCATATGCGGTGCTGGAGAGATGATGGCTCAGAGTTAAGGGCACTGACTGCTCTTCCAGAGGTCCTGAGTTCAATTCCGAGCAACTACATGGTGGCTCACAGCTGTCTATAATGAGATCTGGTGCCCTCTTCTGGTGTGCATACACACATGCAGGCAAAACACTGCATACATAATAAATAAATAAATAAATAAATATCTTTTTAAAAATTGCCATATGCTCCATATACTTATTACAAAAATTGTATCATCATCATCACCATCACCATCACTGTGTGTGCATATGTATTTGTGCCTGGCATTTTCCTCTATTGCTCTCTGCCTTACTCTTCTTGTTGTCGTCGTTGGAGACAGGGTTTCTCTGTGTAGCCCTGGCTGTCCTAGAACTCACTCTGTAGACCAGGCTGGCTTCGAACTCAGAGCTCCACCTGCCTCTGCCTCCCAAGCGCTGGGATTAAAGGCTTGAGCCACCACTGCCCGGCTGTCTCTGCCTTTTTCCGAGACAGAATCTCACGAACTGGGAGCTCACTATTTTCCAGCTAGGCTGGCAGCCAGCCCGGCTCCCACAGTTAGAGGCATGAGCAGTCACACTGAGCTTTTGTGTGAGTGTGCGATCCACACTCAGGCCCTCAGGATTGGACAGTGGGGACTTTACCCAGAGAGCATCTCCTCCGCCCACATTTAAGATTGATACTGTAGCCGGGCGGTGGTGGCGCACACCTTTAATCCCAGCACTTGGGAGGCAGAGGCAGGCGGATCTCTGTGAGTTCGAGACCAGCCTGGTCTACAAGAGCTAGTTCCAGGACAGGCTCCAAAACCACAGAGAAACCCTGTCTCGAAAAACAAAAACAAAAACAAACAAAAAAAAAAGATTGATACTGTATTACTGAAAAGATAGTTTATCTTGAGACTTGTTTCAATAATGTTCTTTGTAACTATTTAAGGTCCAGGTTTGGGCTGGAAGGATGCACTGTGCTTAGGTGCAGACTGCAGCCCCGTGGCCCCAGCACACCCTTTCAGTCAGTACTGGGGAAGCAGAGGCAGGTGGATCGCTAAGTTTGAGGTCAGCCTGCTCTGCATAGGGAGCCCCTGTTTCAAAAAGAGGGGGGTGGTGCTGGAGAGATGTCTCAGTGGTTAAGTGCACTGGCTGCTGTTGCAGGGGACCTGGGTTCAATTCCCAGCACCCATATCGTGGCTCACAACAACCTATAACTCCAGTTCCAGGGGATCCAACACCGTCTTCTGGCCTCCAAGAGCACCAGGCCTGCGCTCGGTACACAGATAAGCATGCATGTAAAACACCCATACACATTAGCATGTGCCCAGCCAGGTTTGGTCCCCGCACCACACTCTCAACCCTGGCTCCTGTCTGAAGTTTGTGGTTGACTTGTCAGGTGGCTAGGACAGAATACTCAGGGCTGAAAGATGCTCAGCCGCTAATGGCTGGCCCACAACCAAGACAGAAGACTCAGGCGAAGTGGGTCATTCTGCCATGGCAGGAAGGTATAACGGCAGCGGTGTGAGGCTCATGTTGTGTCTGAGGAAGCCAAGAGGTGGTCAGGACCAGTCCAGGGCCTCTGCCCACAGGACGATGCCTCCTAATGGGACCCGATCTAGATAGCCCCTCACAGGCTGGTCCAAGGCTGTCTCCTAGGAGCTTCTGGATGCTGTCGAGTGGATGGCAATATTAACCACCCCAAAGTCACATCTGTAACAGATGCCGGAGAGGACTGAGCCCAGGTCAGAGGGCCGTGTTTAGTACTTTACTGGGGAAGAGTTTTCATCCCACGAGATGCTCAAGTGCCCACTTTTCTGTCTGCCCCGTCGTGGATTGAGACGGCTGTTGCCTGACTCTCCAGCTGACCTGCTAGCCGTGGATGCATGAGACAGGTGGAAGAGGTGCGAACTCGCTAGGGTCTGTGGCCCAGGAACTCCCCCATCTTGGCTTTCTGTCTCCCCCCGCTTCTCTCCTCAGCTGGGCCCCCACTCTGTTGCTCACCGTTCTCCAGCTCCTGGGCTTCTGCATCGGTCACTCCCCTGCATCAGTCACTTTTCGTGTTGCTGTGACGAGAACAGCAGCAATTTCAAGAAGGGAGGGTTGCTGGAGCATGGTGGCGCACACCTTTAATCCCAGAACTCTGGAGGCAGAGGCAGGCGGATCTCTGCGAGTTTGAGGTCAGCCTGGTCTACAGAGTGAGTTCCAGGACAGGGTGCAAAGCTACACAGAGAAACCCTGTCTTGAAAAACTAAAAAAGAAAATAACAAAATGAAACAAAAAAGGATTATTCTGTGTCACAGTTCAAGGGCACAGTTCCCTGTTGTGGGGAGATCATGGCAGCAGGAGTTTGGGGGACTGGCTGACCGGTCTCCTTGTGTCCACAGTGAAGAAGGAGAGGAGGAAGGCCAGCACCCTTTCTCCTCTTTCCAGTCCAGGCCCTCCTACCCTCGAAGGATAGCACTGCCATATTTAGGGTGGGTCTTCCTCCCATCGTCTTAACCCAATCTAGAAACTCCTTCGCCAACTTGCCCAGAGGTCCGTTTCCATGGTGACTCTCAATCTTATCAACTGCTTGATAGACAGCCCTCTCTCTAGGGTTATTCTGTTTGTGTCCCCCTCTGCTGCCCCCCCTCACAGAGTTCCCACCTGGCCCTTGGCTTCCCAGCACACAGACAGACATCCTCAGGTGCCCTCCGTCTATCGGCTGGGGACTGGAGTTGGAAGTTGTCAGGATCTGGCTGTGAAAGCAGACCAGGGGGACCACCACCGCCTGGCCAGAACTGTCTTTTGGTGTCTTTCAACCTTATGCCCTTTACACATCTTTAATGAGTTTCTTTTCTGATTCTGGTAAACAGGAAAACCATAACTGTCTGGTCTTCAACTCCCTCAGAGACCCAAGAAGGAAATAATATTAACTGAGTAAGCAGGAAGTGTGAGCAAGTGACTTTCAAAAAATTATAATGACAGAAACAGTTGGCTGCCTGGACATCACCCAGGGTTCCTTTGCAGTGTTGGGGCATCCGTCTTTGGCCTACTGGCCTAGCATATCTGACAGACTTTTCTGTGAAGCAGGATTTTTTTGTTTTGTTTTTTTTGAGACAGGGTTTCTCTGTAGCTTTGGAGCCTGTCCTGGAATTAGCTCTTGTAGAGCCGGTTGCTCTTGAACTCAGACGTCCGCCTGCCTCTGCCTCACGAGTGCTGGGATTAAAGGCGTACACCACCACTGCCCAGCTAACAGGATTACAAATGTATGTACAGTATGTTCTAACAAAGTTAATTTCAAATTTTTATAAATATACAAAATTTGTATACAATATACAAAAATCCAATCCAATATAAAATATTTAAAACTAGTAGTTGCTTTTAAAAAGTAGGTTAAGAATCTACCTTTTTATCTTAATATACCTAGATCCTCCTTTTTTTTCTTTCAGAGTAGATTTAATAATCTACCCTTTATCCTATCCTATCTATATCCTCCTTTTCTCTTTTCAAAACAAGAGGGCTGGAGAGATGGCTCAGTGGTTAAGAGCATTGCCTGCTCTTCCAAAGGTCCTGAGTTCAATTCCCAGCAACCACATGGTGGCTCACAACCATCTGTGAAGAGGTCTGGCGCCCTCTTCTGGCCTTCAGGCATACAGACAGAATATTGTATACATAATAAATAAATATAAAAAAAGGAAATTAAAAAAAAACAAGAACCAGGAATCTAATCCCCCTTGTTTATTTTTTTCCTGACCATTACCAATAACAGCTTACAACCAATCCCCTAAGTGATAACAAACATCCATAACCCGTGGAATGACCAAAAACCACCCTCCCACCTCTTGGGAATGTGGGCATAGTGCTCTTAAACTTACTTCCTGCTGTCTGGGGTGATGGCATCTTTAGGGGATCCTGAAAAGGAAAATCTGGGTTAATTGTCAAGTCTCAGGAGAGGTGGCTGTACCATCTGTTGTCCAGTCTCTGTGTGATGGGAAAGTGCACGGCTTGTCTCAATCCTGGCTGGAGCAGTCTGCCAGGCTGGGTCATCTCAGCCTTGACATTGTTCTAAGCAGTTTGTGGCCCAACGCTGATCTTTAGGTGGAGTTTTCATCTTAATGGTGTTATCATAGTCCTGGAGGAATCATCACTGTGGGGTTCCATCCTCCCTTTGGAGACTTCATAGGTTGCTTTCAGGTGTGTTCATGGTTCATTGCAGAAAACAGATAGAGACTCAAACCCAAGATCATGTACAGGAAGGGAGATGAAACCTTTTCCCAGAATTAGCTAGTACTCTATATGACCATTAATATCATGACAAAAATTTAAAATACATATATACTAATATTATAAATTTTGAGATAGTATTTAAGCCCTAAGAAAAACTGTTAAAAAGTCAATATAAAACCAAAGGAGGGGCTGGAGAGATGGCTCAGAGGTTAAGAGCATTGCCTGCTCTTCCAAAGGTCCTGAGTTCAATTCCCAGCAACCACATGGTGGCTCACAACCATCTGTAATGAGGTCTGGTGCCCTCTTCTGGCCTGCAGACATACACACAGACAGAATATTGTATACATAATAAATAAATAAATAAAAATTAAAAAAAACCCAAAGGATTATGAGATTAGTGGCAATAAAATAATCCTTAATTTTTATTTCTCCTGACCCATATCCGGTAGCTCTTCTGACATGACACAGATTTTGGATTTTACTTTAACAAGCATGCTTGGGTTTAGAGAAGGAGAGAGCCACACTCCAGCTCCAAAGCCACCTTTAATCTTTAACTGGACTGGGACTACAAAAGGACCATTTGCATTGTATGTCTGTAGAGAACAGCTGAAATAAACATTTGGGAAGATTTATGAAATTTTACCCTGCTGGAAATGTGATATGCCAGTAGGCCAGTTTACTCATTTTCTTGGGATGATCTCTCCTTTTTCTTCAGCTGTCTCATTTGTCCAGTGGTCTTCAGATTCCTTAGCTGGATACCTTTATTCTCCTGAAAAGATACAAACAAAACCTTTCCCAACCCTAATTTTTTTTGGGGGGAGGGTTCCCTTTTGGCAAGTTATATCTGATCAAATGAAAAGCATTTGTTAGTTTAGATCAAACAGCCATGCTGCTTGATGAACTATCATCTCTTCTAATTAAGAGATCTCTCTTGTTCAAATCGGATCTTTATCAATTTTGATGATAGCCGTAGCTTTTCTTCTCCTTTGGAAACAAAAGCAACCCCCCTTCCCCAATGTAACACACATTCTGGTTTCCAGCCTGAGGTCAGTACATCTAATTCAATTCCATAGTTTTTTTCTATTATCTAATGTCTCTCCGCAGCTGTTGTTCCTTTCTCAATAGCATTTAGAAAATTCAGAACAAATAAAGCATTATGAGATCTATTTATGGGGTTCTTATCACCCCTTTCTGTTTATCTAACACATTCTTTAGAATTTGATTGGATCTTTCTACAACTGTCTGCCTAGTAGATTGTGTTGTATACCTGTAATAAGCTTTATACCATAATAAGCAAAAACCCGCTTCATTTTCTTAGACACATATGCTGGACCGTTGTCTGTCTTTATTTGTACAGGTATACCCGTGATGGTTATAACTTCTAGTAAATGTGTACTCACCAAATCATCTTTTTCCAAACTCTAAGCAGTTGTCCATTGAAAGCCTGAATAGGTATCAATGGTGTGGTGCACATATGTTAATTTTCTAAATTCTACAAAATGGAACACATCCATGGACTGGATTTCATTCCTTTGAGTACCCTTTGGGTTACTTCCTGCAGGCAGTGGTGTTTGGTTGTATAAAGAACAAGTAAGACATTTCCTTATAATTTCCTTGGTTTGTTGCCACACGATGGAAAAGTTTTTCCATTTATTTATTTATTTATTTATTTATTTATTTGAGACAGGTTTTCTCTGTAGCTTTGGTGCCTGTCCTGGAACTAGCTCTTGTAGACCAGGCTGGCCTCGAACTCACAGAGATCTGTCTGCCTCTGCCTCCTGAATGCTGAGATTAAATGCATGCACCACCATTGCCCAGTGTGTTCCCCATTTTTTTTTTTTTAATGTGGGGAAAAAATTTCTCCCATTTTAACCAATTTCTCCCTTTAAGAATTCCCAATTTTTGCCGGGCGATGGTGGCGCACGCCTTTAATTCCAGCACTAGGGAGCCAGAAGCAGGTGGATCTCTGTGAGTTCAAGGCCAGCCTAGTCTACAAGAGCTAGTTCCAGGACAGGCTCTAAAGCTACAGAGAAACCCTGTCTTGAAAAACCTAAAATAAAAAAAAAATTCCCAATTTTCTCACCAAATCTGCCACTGATGATGATGAAGAAGACGTGTGACTTATTGCTTCTGTGTAGACAGTAAAAGCCTGACGAGGCCACTACCAAGCTTGGCAGCCGTCCGAGAAAGGGGTCCAGGGAAAGCCGACCAGGAGAGAAGAAGGGAAAACCTAGCCAGCAGGGCAGTGATTCCAGCTGTGTATAGCTCCGGCTTATGTTGGTGGCTACAAAGCCACAGACAAATGGCTTTTTTGTGAATTCATATCCCAAAAGTTGGGTGCCTAAGTTTCCTTAGTTTTGTTCATTTGTTTGTTTTGGTTTCTTTTTTACTTTTTCTTTTCTTTTCTTTCTTTCTTTTTTTTTTTTTTTGAGATAGGATCCCTCTGTGTAACCCTGGCTGTCCTTGGTCTTGCTGTGTAGACCAGGCTGACCTTGAGCTCATAGAGATCCACCTGCCTCTGCCTCCCAAGTGCTGGGAATAAAGGCGTGCGCCACCACTGCCTGAATTGTTTTTATTTTTGTTTTGTTTTTGAGATAGCATGTCCTAGGGTGTCTATTGCTGTGAAGAGACACTATGACCATGGCAACTCTTATAAAGGAAAACATTTATTTGAGCCTGGCTTCCAATCTGAGAAGTTTAGTCCATTGTTATGGTGGGAAGCAAGGCAGCCTGAAGACAGACATGGTACTGGAGAAGGAGCTGAGGATTCTAGATCTAGATCCATAGCAACAGGAAGTGAACTATGTCCCACACTGGGCACAGCTTGAGCACATGAGACCTCAAAGCTCAACCCCACAGTGACTCCAACAAGGCCACACCTCCTAATAGTACCACTCCCTATATATAGGACAGGCCAAGCATTCAAACTCATGAGTCTATGGGGGCCATACCTATTCAAACTACCATACAGTGTTTCTCTGTCCTGGAATTTGCTCTGCAGACCAGGCTGGCCTCAAACTGACAGAGAGCCCCCTGCCTCTACTGGGATTAAAGGTGTGTGCCACCAAATGTCTGTAGTTTGTGTCACGTTTACAAAAACGAAAGCGCTGGCCTTTTGCACAGATCTAAGTTAGTTGGTTTGAGGTACAGCCTGGAGTTTATCTTTTTTTTTTTAAATATTTATTTATTTATTATGTATACAATATTCTGTGTGTATGCCTGCAGGCCAGAAGAGGGCACCAGACCCCATTACAGATGGTTGTGAGCCACCATGTGGTTGCTGGGAATTGAACTCAGGACCTTTGGAAGAGCAGGCAATGCTCTTAACCTCTGAGCCATCTCTCCAGCCCCCAGCCTGGAGTTTAGTAAGAGTCCTTGTAGCTCTAATGTGTAGCAAGGGTGCACATTGGCCAAGAGGGAGAGTGCGGATGACCGGAAGGGTTGAAGGTTGCAACTTTCTGCCCGTCCTTGCTGGCTTCCACCTTTGGCATTACATGCTGCTCAAGAAACCGAGGACCCCCCCTGACCTGTGGTCTTTTTTTAAAGGGCACATGTGGATTAGAAAAAGCTCTCTGCCGTCATTGCAGGTGAGTGGCTGCGCACGAATCTGAGGGCGGCGGCCCAGCTGGGAAACAGTCCTGAAATAGGCCCCCTGCCACCCCCGCTGCCTCCTCCCAGAATCTGTTCAGGTGAAAACAACTCTCTCCATCCGGGTGCCTCCCCTCCTCCCGCTCCCGCGGGCAGCTCACACCTGGGCCTGGGTCCTGCTCAGATGTAGATCAGCCCGAGGCTGGCCAGCGCGTGCAGTAAGGGCATTGGCCACGGGGCGGCGCTGCAGGCCCGCGATGGGAGCGCATCCAGGCTCTGCTCGCGGGCACCTAAGCGATGGCTTCTTATTTGAGGGTGGTGGTGTGTGGCCAAATGGGCCTTCATCCTGTGGAGGACGCTTAGAACAATTCACATGCTGCTATGGGTACAGGAGGAGAGGGTTGGGACCCTGCAGACTCCCCCCAGGTCTCTATGTTCACCCTCCGGCTGCTGCTTTTGGTCCACTTCAGCAATGCACTGAGATCACTGAGATAATGTCACCCCCTACAAGCCAAAGAAACGGGAGGGGCATATAATTCCATCTGCGGGAGGAGAACCATGGACCTGGGTACCTTAAAGTTTCCACTTGGGCCTTTAAAGTTGGGGAGAAATTTGGGGGTGGAGAAGGCGTCTGGACAGAGGGTGAGGAGCCCATGTGGAGCTGGAGGACTGTGAGGCTGTGGGAGACGCTGGGTGCCGCCTCTTGGTCAGCCAAGCCTGGGTTGTGGAACACTTTTCCTCCTCAAACAGGAGACCAAGGCCAGGGAGGCCTGGAGGAGACGCAGTCAGTGGGCCTGAGAGCAGGTGGGCCGTGCCCTAAGATAGGGTCTCCTTATGTAGCCCAGGCTGTGCCCTGCGATAGGGTCTCCTTATGTAGCCCAGGCTGTGCCCTGAGATAGGGTCTCCTTATGTAGCCCAGGCTGTGCCCTGAGATAGGGTCTCCTTATGTAGCCCAGGTTGGCCTCAAATTAGGTGTTCCTCAGTCCCTCCTGAGCCCCGAGACCACAGATGTGTCCCTAAGTGGCCCTGCCCACTGAGTGTCCCAGGCTCCTTGGGCTCTGTTCACAGTCACGGTCAGGGTTGTCCCCTCTTCCTGGAGAAAGCCCCTGGCAGCCTGCACCTGGGCAGGGAAAGCGACTACCTCTGAAAAGGCTTTGGGGTCAGGTGGGGAATCAGGAGGGTCTCCAAGACTCCTGCATCCCCAGGGCAGCCTGAGCACTGTACTGAAGGGCTGCATGGCTTGGCTTCTCTGGGTCCAAACACGCATCCGAACCAGGAGGGGAAATGCCGTTTCAGAGGCAGGGAGGGCTTCAGTAAGTCAGGTGTGGGAAGTCAGGCATGCGCTGGGGTGGGGTGTGGGAGGGCCCCGGTGCTCAGTGGACCCCTTCCTAGGACCCAGGGTCGGTCTGTGTGCCACACGGGCCTAGTGACTTTGACCTGGCTTCGGAGCATCTGTTTCTGAGTGGGTGATTATACAAATCCCCTGCTGCAGGTTGTCAGGGAGTGGCTGGCTCGTGTGGTCTTAGCAGTGCACCTGAAGGCACACAAACTTTCTCTTCTGGTACCCAGTAACACAACTGTCCCAGCTCAGCTCCATTCCTCTGCAGGCATGTTCCCACTCCTCCTTCCTGTCCCCCTCTTTTTCCATTGTGGGGGCCTCATGCCCCTCTTCAGCTGGTTGAAAGTCTATTAATATTTCAGTTTGATGAATTAGAGATTCTTTCCTACCCTCCTTCTGATGTCCCAGGAGGGAATTAAGAGCGCATCCGATCCAATCAAATGCCATTAGAATGCAGCCCACGGGGTAGGCACTGGCAGTGCAAGCCTTTCTTCCCCAGCCTGCTTTGTTTTGGGGGTCTGCACTGTGGCGGAGTGGCCAACAGAGAGAGCACCCGGAGGAGTAAGGGAACCGTGGCAGGGTGACTGAGAGGCAGCAGCCGGAGGCGGGGAGGAGAAAGAGGTAATCTGGGGCTGGTGGGGAGAGGGTGCGTGTGCCTGCAGCTGTGACCTCAGCCCCTCAGCTCTGCTCCCTGCCAGGACACAGTACCCTCCTGCTCACCTCCACGGGGATTTTTTTCTGGGTCAGTCCAGTGTTTCGGTGTTCTGTGCTCTGTGCTGAAGGTAAGCTTTGAGCAGGGTGGAGAGCTCCAGATAAATCTGGATCGATGGCCTCCTCCAGGCTCTGGCAGTGAGCTGTCCCAGGGGCATTTCCAGCTTTCTGTCCATCCTGGTCCTCCACACGGAGGGAGCCACTGTCCAGCAGCTTCCTAAATAGGCCAGGGCTGTAGTGTGGTGGGGGCAGTTGACAGAGGGGGCCCCCAACCATCCATTGGCTAGGCTGTGTGGCTGGAGGACAAGGGTCCCCAGGCCCAATCATGGGGTCTCTTATGCCTGTTCCTTCCTTTTCTCCCCATGCAGTCGAGTGTGGCTATATTATGACTCCCAGTTGATAACCAAGGCTGGGACGGCCCCAGGAAGGGCAGTCGGCCTCTGACAGTGCTGGGCTGGGACAGAAGCCCAGAGTCCTAAGGTATGGGCGGCAGGTAGTGCAGGAAAAGGTCCAGATGGGAGACCGGATAAAGGGGACTTCCGTGGTCCTGGGAAGCCGGGCACTGCTTCCAGGTCCCTCCCTCTTCCCCACCTTATCTGGCAGGCCTGTGCATCAGGACAGCTAGGAGGCTGGATGGTGCTCTCTTGTGCCCGTCACCTGGTAGCTCTCTTTGGTGCCGGAGGCCCTGCCACTCAGCCAAAGGAGCCACAGAGTGGCTGGCCACCAGGCTGAGGGCGGGAGGAGCTTTTAAATGTTAATTGTATTTTGACATCTGGGCTTGTGACATCCATCCTAATGACATTTGGCTCGCAGCTGACAGCCCCTGGACATGTGGGGAGAGAGAGAGAGCGATGATAAGTAGTTTTAAATTGCAGAGTGGCAAAGAAGCTGGAAAATCCTGAGTCTTGAGAAAAAGAGAGAGGGAAGGCGGAGGCGAGCAGAAAGGAGCAGGGTAGGAGAGCCGCTCACTGCTGAGCGCCACCTGTATGCACGGAGCACCCACTGTAGAACTGAATGTTGGCAGAATCAAAGGCCTTTGGAGGGTTCAGGTGTGTCCAGCTGTGTTTGCCACATGCCACATCTGGAGCTGTTGTTTTCTTAAGCCTTTGCATCTTTCAAGGCCTCATTCAAACTCTCCCTGCTCCTGAGGCCTCATTCCCAGAATCCTTAGATGTGAGACAGTAGATGTTCCATAAAAGGTCTAGGTCCTTGAGAGCCTGGGGACCGCTGCCTCCTCTCGAGATCTCACTTGGTCTTCTCTAGGCCGCTGCGCCATGGCTGCTGAGGCAGGCCACCTCTGCTCCCAGCCTCCCCTGCTTTTCCTCCCTCATCAGAGGGAAACTGAGGCTGAGGAAAGAATCAGATGCTTCTCTTTCAGACCAGGAGACTCTGGAGCAGCAGTTGCGGAGAAGTGCCCCTTCGCTCCCCTTGCCTCCCTGCCCAGAGCTCCTCCTGCCCTGGTCCCTGTGCACAGCTTCTTGCTAGTGGCAGCAGACACAGGCCCTTGCCACCCCCGACTGCTGGATCTGCCTCCCCTTGCCATGCTTCAGGTGCTAAGGGGCACCTGGCACGTTGCTGAATTGCAGCCCATCCTGATCGTCCTGTGGTGGCTTCGCAGAGGTGTGTTTGACACCCTCTTGTTCCACCTTGTCCCACTTTGTGCTGTTAGCCAGTCAGAGCAGATGGAAATTGTGGGTCTGAGTGTCAGGGGCACACTGGGAGCCTGGATGGCATGTTAGGGGTACACAGGCATTTAAGGGACCAGGCAGGACTGGAAGTTGGAAGGCTAACATGGTGACAGTCTATGGGAGACCTGTGGACGGTGTGTATGCCATGTTGGTGGCACTCCTGTCCTGTAGTCATGGAGCTGCAGGAGGCTCAGAGAGCGGCCTTCAGCCGGGTTCTCATGTCCCGTGAATGCCTCTGAAATGAACAGGCAGACTGCAGCTGGCAGAGTGGTTTGGATTTGGGAGTCACAGAGAGGGACTATTCTGCTCTGGAGGATTCCGAGAGGCTGGCATGTCTCAGAGCAGATTGCTGGCCCTCTGGTGTTACTCACCTTGTCCCTTCCTGGCCCTGAGACTGGGTGAGGGACGGCACTGCCACCTGGAAAGGTATAAGATGAGGCTTGACTCGGCAGTCTACAGAGTCCCACCAGTCATACCATGTCAGGAAGGCTGAGAACTCCACATCCCGTGGCTCTCAGTACAGGCGACCCAGCCCTGTCCCCCTCCTCTCCAGTCTGGTCCAACTCTGAGGTTCAGAGGGTCTGTAATTGGTCTTCAGGGGCAGCAGTTTGAGTGCAGGCTTGGAGATGTGGGTACAGCAGAGCCCGTAGGTCACTGGAGGTCACTTCCTCCACAGTGCCTGGCTTCCTGGCAGAAGCCACCATGGAAGTTCTCTGAAGGGCATGTTTGTCTCTCTCCATGACCAAACCAGTCAGGCCAGCTGGGGCCCATGTCTGATGGGGGAGTGCTCTGGGCTTTGGTGATCTGAGGTGTCATGGCTACCGGGCAGATCTCCTCTCTGCTGGGGACCTACCTCCGGCCCAGCCACAGACTGCCAGCAACTGTTTCTTTTTTTAATCTCTGAAAAAAACCACAGCCTGCCCAGGCTTTAGCAACACAGCTGGTGGCGGATGGGGGATAATTATGGCCAGAGAGGAGGCAACACTGGGGGCAGGAGTAGGGAGTGGCTGAGAGTAGTAGTTTTGGGTCTATTAAACCATAGCCTGTGTTATTTTCAGTTCTATCTATCCGTCCAACCAAAGGAGGCGGGGATTATGTTCTGCATAGAAAGTGCTGTGGCTCCCACTTACAGGAGCCCAGAGAGGCAGCCAATTCCCTCTATGCTGGCTTTGTAGGAGGGCCCAGGGCTGGGACAGCTTGGAGACGGGTGCCTGGGTACAATGGGTGGAGGAGCCCCTGACTCCAGTTCCTCACAGACCACAGCCATGCACATTTGGCTGCAGAGGAATTCCGCCGCCTTTGCGTCTGTAGTTGGAGATGCAGGCTGCTGAGGTCACCAGTGGCTCTGTCCGTGTCTGCCCGTGAAGCAGGGTCCCCGGTGTCAGCCACACACAGACACAGCATAGATGAATAAACAATCTGGCCACTCCCATCAGAGACTCCAGACTGGCTGGGTCATTACCTGGGACAGCAAGGAGAGAACACGGTTTGCCAATAGTTATTCATTCACCAAACACTCCTAAGCTCACCGTGGTCCAGGCTCGGTGCCAGGCACTGCGTGAAAGATGGTTAACAGATACAGCATGGGCCTTCATCGTCTTCAGAGCCAGAGGTGCAGAGCAGGCACTGGTAGGGACTCAGGGAGGGAAGCAGACAGAACACAGGGACTCAGTCCTTGCTCTCCCAAGACTCCCTAGCGTTCCTCTAGAGTCATTGGAAATCAGGGGTGCAGCAGCCAGGATAGCCGAATGCCCAAGGCCTGGTGGCTCTCTGCATGAGAGCCAGGGTGAAGGAGGCCCCTGACCCTCCCCAGCTCTGTTAGCCACCCTCTCCCCAGTCTTCCCAGGACAAGGCTGGGCACTTCTCTGGGCTCTCAAGGAAGCCGGCTCTGTACTCTGGGCCCAGCGTTTGCCGGTCTACAGGACTGCTTGGTTTGTACCTGGCTTCCTCAGCCGGCCTCTGATGCACCCTTTCGGGATCACCAAAGCCCATGAGAGGGAAAGGGGGCAGCCAGCTGTCAGCTTCTGGGGCTGAGGGACTGTTCTTGGGGCTAGCTCCAGGCCACCTGTTACACCGTGTTCAGTGGGTCCGGGCCTGAATTGCTAGCCTGGTCTAGGGGCACAGAATTGCTAGGGGTTCTAAGAGTGCTCACAGGCCATGAGACCTGGGGCAGGAGGAGCCGCCTCTCTGGGCCTCAGTTTCCTTCTTCGGCATGCTTGTGACAGGAGTGTGTAAATGAGCATGCCACAGGGGGGCATATGCCACGTGTGTGCTCGGCTATGAGAAGCGGCCCTGCGGGTGGGGGTTCCAGTGACGCACCGGGTGGGTGTAGCGCCCCTCTACGTCCCTGAGCTCTGCTGTACTTTGCCGGGTATGCGCCGGGAAGCTGGGCTCCCTGACCCTCGACCTGTGGGGGTGAGGAGGGGTCTCCGCCATGTCTTTGGGGTGCAGGGGGTGGTGAGCTGGCGCGCGCATGGGGCTGAGGGGTAGGAGGGGAGGCTTCCTGGAGCGGGTGACAAACGGGTGAGGTGGGAGCGGGAGCCTCGGGCGGGGCGGGCGTGGAGGGGTGGCGAGTCCCAGCTTCCGGAGGTGGAGGTGCAGGTGTGTGTGTCGGGGTGGGGGGGGGGGGGAGGACCCGGGCGCTCGCTCTTTAAAAGGCTGGCGGAAGTGTGGCGCGCTCTACCCGCACTCGCGGCGCAAACTTGCGGGCTGGGCTCGCGCGTGCGGTGCGGCAGGGCGGTGGGCGCCGGGAGCGGTGCGGCCCCCTCGGCCCTCGGCCCGCGCTCCCGGCGCTCGCGCCCCTCCCGCGCCGCCCGGCTCCCCGTGCCTGGCTCGCACACTCTCATTTTCTCCCCGCCGCTGCCGCCGCTGCTGCCGTCAGGTGCCTGCACCCCGGCCGGCTGCGCTCGCTCGCTCCGCAGCCCCGAGCCTCGGCGCACGCAGCGCCCCGCACCGCCTCGCCCGCGTTCTCGGGCTCGGCGGCGGCGGCGGCAGTGGCGGCAGCAGCAGCGGCACGGTGGCGGCCGCTCCCAGCTCCAGCTTCCCGGGAGCTGCCGCCGAACGCCGCGCGCTGCTCCGGGGCTCCGGCCAAAGCGGCCGCCAGCTCCTCCCCGCCGCGCCCGGGACTGCCGGCGGCTCCGCGCCCGCCGTGGTCCGCAGCGTCAGCGCCGCCCGCCCTAGCCCGGGCTCCCGGCACCGAGAGCAGCTAGCGGCTGGCCTCCGCCTCCCTGCGCTTCCCGGGCGCAGCCGACCCCCGGCCGCCGCGTTCACCTCGCCGATGAGCGGTGAGTTGTGGTCCGAGAGAACGGGCGGAGGGGACTATGCCCTCCGGTCTCCGGGAGCGCGGGCTGCGGTGGGGACCCCAGCATTTGGGGAGGTGGCCTCTGCGAGCTCCCTAGTTCCAGGAGGAGGGCTCGGGACCCGGGTACAAGGGCTCCTCTCCGGGCTGGGGCCGCCTCTCCGATGCCCCCTCTGGGATGGGGCACAGCTGTCTGCGGATCTGGGGAAAGTGGGGTGGGGGCTGCCCTGATGACAGGTGGAGTTGTCCCGATGGGGACGGCGACACCCGCGTGCTCCCTCTGCGGAAAGGCTAGGTGGTGGGGGCGCGGGCCAGGGTGTGCGCCTTTGCCCCGTGGTCCTCGACCGGAGGGCAGCGCCAGCGCGGCACTAAGGCTCCCTTCTCTGAACCGCGGCCAGCCCCGGCACCACCTTCGCCACTGGCTGGAGCCTGAGCACCTCCCGCCCGAAGCAGCCGCCGTGGTTTGCGGTGGCGCTGCAGGTCTGGGGTCTCTCCACAGCTCCGGGACCTGGGGTCAGGTTTTCTTAACACTTGGAATCATACCATCCCCGAAACCCTGGTGAACCGAGAGTCTCTAAGGAATCTGTGTGAGCGCTCGTGTGGCGGGGGAGGTTCCTGCTCCGGGGTCGGATCCCCGAGCCCGGGCAGCCGTGTCCCCTCCCCGCGCGGGGGCGGGGCCGAGGTGGAGGCCCGACTGTGCGCTGCGCCCCCGCACCTCGCGCTGCGAGGCTGTTTGTGCTGAGCTGGGGCAGCAGTACGGCGGCGGGGAGTCCTGAGCCCAAAGGACGAGCGCCCTCTGCCCCTGGCCCTGGGCGACACTTGCAGACAATCTTTTCTGCAGGGGGCACCTGGTTTCTTCTTGCTTCGTTTACTACTGCTACCCCTGACTAGGGAGAAAACTGGCTTTTGGTGGCATCCTCTGAGCTGGGCTTTCAGGGCTAGGGTACCCCAAGTTACATGTGTGGCAGTGTGGTAGCCATCCTGCTGTGAGTCTGTCGGCAGGCGTGTGTGTATGTGTGCTCACAGTCACCCGCTCTCTCTGGATGTTGGACTTAGGGCAGACAGGCAGGCCAGTACTCTGAGAGTGTCCCTTCTGAGCACCTCAGGCCGCTGGAGCGTTTCTGCAGCGGAACCTAACATCTAACCAGCCCTGGGGAGAGGACTTCCCTTCTCCCTTCTCATGCCAGCTCTCTACCTCTCAGGGTGTCTTGGTCTTGGCCCTCTTTCCCCTGGGCTCAGTTCCCCTGTGCACGGGAGGAGGTGACAGGCCTTTGGTGAGGAGCCGAGAACTCTTGGGAGCTTTCCTGGGCTTCTATAGGAGCTCAGAGATGGGAGGTGGGGCAGGGGACAATTGGATTACAGAGGACCAACACAGGCGGGGTGTGTGTGGGGCGGACATAGAGGACCAGCACAGGCAAGTGGGGGGGGGTCACAGAGGACCAGCACAGGCAGTGGGGTGGGGGTCACAGAGGACCAGCACAGGCCGTGGGGTGGTGGTCACAGAGGATCAGGACAGGCCATGGTGTGGGAGGTCACAGAGGATCAGGACAGGCAGTGGGGGGAGTCACAGAGGACCAGCACAGGCAGTGTGTGTGTGTGTGTGTGTGTGTGAATTACAGAGGACCAGGACAGGCAGTGGGTGGGGGGTCACAGAGGATCAGGACAGGCCGTGGGGTGGGGGGTCACAGGGGATCAGGACAGGCCGTGGGGTGGGGGGTCACAGAGGATCAGGACAGGCCGTGGGGTGGGGGGTCACAGAGGACCAGGACAGGCGGTGGGGGGGGTCACAGAGGACCAGGACAGGAGGTGGGGGGGTCACAGAGGACCAGGACAGGCGGTGGGGGGGGTCACAGAGGATCAGGACAGGCCCTGGGCAGGCTGTAGGGGGCTGTGGGCATTAGTTCTCAGCAGAAGACTGCTTCCTGAAGTAGGCCCCAGCCTTGATCAGATTCTTGCCCTGGGGGATGGTGCCCTCTCATCTCTTCTCAGCCCTAAGCTGCATGCCTGCCAGCCCCCTGGGGAAAGACAGCTACCATTTTCCTGGATTTTTCTCACCTGTCTCTCCCGCACCCTGAAAGTTGGCAGTGGTTAGCCTAGAGGGACATTCCATGAATGGTGGACTTCCCTGCAGGTTCAGAGAGGGCTCACATAGAACAGACCAACAGCAGGAAGGGCTGTAGAAACAGGCCAGGAGCTGGGCAGATATCCTGGTCTTGGCCTAGCTGAGGATCCTCCCCTCCTCTGACCTGTATCATGGCTTCTGCATCTTTCTGTTGGAGGCATGGTGTCTCCAGGAGCTTGGCAGTCATCCTGTGACTGAATGGTTTGCTGGCCAGAAGAGCCTGGAAGGCTCTGCACAGCTTTGTCCCTGTCCCGAGGCCTCCACAGCCCCACCTTGGGGCTGCTGGGCCATCCCTACCCCTCCGCAGGGGCCAGCTGCTGGGCCATCCCTACCCCTCCGCAGGGCCAGCTGCCGGGAAGACGTGGAGCAGAACCTATGGACCCCAGAGCCTTGTAATTACAGCTGACAGGCTTGTCCTCTTCCTGGGAGCTCAGGCAGCCCCTAATTACCACCCACCCCAAGACATCTGCCCACCCCTGCTGTCCTCCTCCTCGCAGCCCAGAACCCAACTTTCCAGTGGGCAGGCCCTGCTGGGAGACTGGGCAGCTGGGCTGGCAGCTCCTGCCACTGGAAGGTGGTTTGCACACTTCTGCTGAGCCCACCTCGTGCCACCTGGAGAAGAAGCAGAGGAGCTTGGGGTGGGGACAATAGCTTCCTGTCACTCCCAAGAGTGCCAGCTCTGCCCTAGTCAGCTGGGGTCACCAGGCAATGGACTGATAGGAAACAGGAGGATGGCTCATTTGGCAAGCCTCAGGTTCTGAGTTTGGGTGCTGGCACCTGGGTGAGCAAGCCATGTGGTGATGTACCTGTGATCCGGCACTGGGGAGGCAGAGGCAGGTCATGGCTCAGCCAGCCTAGCCTAACCATATGGGCTTCCTAGTCAGTGAGTAAGAGCCTGTCTCAACGAATAGGGAGGAGAGGAACTGAGGGAGACAGCTGTCGTCCACGTCTGGTCTCCATATGTGCACAAGTGTGCACGCGTATGTGCACCATCCATAGACAACATAGATCACTACTACTCTGTGCACACAGCAGGACTGGGAGATGTCCCTGCCTGGGCCCTCAGAGAGCAGGCTGTCTCCCCCGTCCTGGGCACCTGCTCTCTATGCAGTAACACCTCCCTCCAACCTCGCCCTTTGCTCCCTCCCCAGGCTCTGGTTCCTCTCTCTGAGCAGCTTTGCTCCTGCAGGGAAGGCGGTGAAAAGGACCCCAAGAGAAGCAATTGCTGGGCTAGCCCAAAGCAGCCATCCTCTCTGAGCCCTGTGAGGCTGCAGGCCGAGAGAGGCTGCTCTGCCTTGCCCCGGTCCTCTGGCTTCTCGGTAACACCAGCACACCGAAGAGAGGACAAGTGACCCTAAATGAAAGCTGATCCCTCCCATCCAAGTGTCATCCCACGAACGTCACTGCACCTCAGTCTCATGGTGGCAGCCAGGTGTTAATATGTGTATACACGCAGATATTAAATGAATTGGGTAACTTGGAGGATAATGGCATTATCAGGACCCTGTTCAATTAAAGCAGATAATATCTGCAGTAATTGGAAAATGACAGCCCATAATGACAGCCTGTGCCATTTTAGGCCTTAGCGAGACAGTCTAGTTAAGCTGTTCCTCTCCTGGAGAAGGTAAGGCCACAATCATTGGGCTGAGAGTGATAACTACGGGGCCAGGAGAAACCAGCGGCTGCTTCTATGGGTTGTGCCAAGGCATGAGTGTGTGTGTGTGTGTGTGTGTGTGTGTGTTGTGTGTGTGTGTGGGGGGCATGGGACCAGAGTTCTGGGCTCTCTGGCCACTTCCTCACATTCTTAGGTGACAGAAACCAGCCCTTGTACCTACTGGTTGAGGTAGGACTTCTAGGTAAAACAAAAATCTCTGCCCCGGATGCAGAGCCGTCTTTAGGTTCAAACATAGAGATGAGAGTCAGGGACTCAGCCTGAATTCTGCAGCTGCTGCCAGCACTGTCTGTCACAGTTATCAGCATGGCCACTTATGGTCCATGGCCTTTGTGTGGCTGGCCTAGGGATGGAGTCTTGTTCTTGGATGTGGCCATGTCTGTAGCTCTGCGACAGGATGATTCAGATTGGGCTGAGCACCCTGCTCCAGGCAGTACTTGGGCCTGGGGCATTGAGTTTAGGGAGAGGACAGGACAAGGAGGGGGCACTGTCAGGGCCTCGGCAGCACCAGCTGTCGGCTCAGACACCCGTGCGCTTGGGTCTTGTGCAGGGAGGGCTAGGGACCCTAGCGAGGAGATGGGGAGATGAGACGGGGAGGAGAGGGCTGGGCAGTGGGTCCTGGGCCTGAAGGTGGAGGAGGCAGCATGGACTTCGATGCCCCAGAGAAGGTGGCACTGTAGGCAGGACGGATGGCTGATGTCCTGAGCTTTGGTGACACGCTGAACTGGAATGGCCCTTTCTGCTGATATGGGCAGCTGTGGCCTGCACAGGTGGCTGTCCTTTTGGGCCTCAGGTTTCTTTCTCATCTTGTCACTGGGCTCAAAGCCCCCATTTCTCTGTCTGAACAGTAGCCGTGGAGTCTGACTTGACCTTAGCCAGTCACCCTCTCTGACTATGTCCTCCCACCCCATGGCAATCCCTCTGCTCCCACCCTGTCCTCTGGACATGGTGTCCTCTTGCTCTTCCTTGACAAAAAGCTAAGCACCAACCGTGGGGCCTTTGTCCCTGTGGTCCCCATCCTGGCTTCTGCTCCAGAAGCCCACAGGTCTAATCTGTCCCTGTTTTACTTTCTGTTTGAATGCAATTCCTCAGAGAAACTTCCCCCATGATCCTCTCCCCAAAGGGCTCTTGCAGGTACCTTCCCTGGCCCCCTGCAATGCTGTGTGGCTCTTGTGGGTACCTTCCCTGACCCCCCCCCCAGTGCTACGTGGCTCTTGTGTCCCCCTCATCTCCACTCAGCTGCACAGGTATGTGTGCCTGAGTCTTAGCGGGGCAGGGCACCCTGACTGATGGGATGGTCATGGCAGAGGGGACCGCAGTCTGTGCTTGGCCACACATGAGGGTCCCAAGGGTTTGGTTGAAGGGCTGAGTCCCCCTCTGTGGACGGCAGGCGATGCTGCAGACTGTCCTGGGCTCTGCCTCAGTGGAGCTGCATGGCTGACTCTGGGCGGGGACCTGTCTCTGCCTGTCATTGATTGAGCGTGTTATTTTGTCTTCTGAACCGTGGATGAAGCGCAGAAGATGTAAAGGAGCTGGTCACATGGGCCCCGAGTGTGCCACAACCCCCAGCATCAGCTTCAGCATGAGCGAGGCTGTAATATCTGCTTCAGGATTTCCCGGGGGAGGAGGGCTCCCGGCTGCCTCTGGGAGGGCAGAAGTACAGGACCTTGGATGCCATGTTTTCCTTTTCTGAATTCCCACCGATGTTAAGCTGAGGAGTTACTTCCTGTGTCCTCTCCACCTCCTTCCACACGTTTCTGCCGGGCTTCCCGACAACCTCTGGATCAGACCTGTGCTCTTGCAGAACCTGAATGGATGGGTGCCTGCGGGTGTGGACTGTTTTAGAACTTGGTGGGTTCCCAGTCTGGGGGCTTCAGCTATTTGGGTTGGGGGCTTCTAGAGTTGGGCACCAGCATGACACTCCCAGTTGCCAGCCTGTGGCTGTGGGGATGCTGAGGCACCCAGAGTTTCTCTTTAGAATAAATCTCGGTCAGCTGGGTGGGTGGAAAGTTCCAGTTGCCTCGATGCCTTGGCCTTGCCAGTCAGTCCTGTTTACAGCCTGAAAACTCACCGCAAGATCCACCTTTAGAACTAGCGGTGTTATTGTATTACAGGGTCTTGTGAATACAGAGCCGGGCCCTGGGGAGCAGTGCAGGCCCCTGGGGTTTGTCCCTTTACAGCATCCGTTCTTTATACCATGCTGAGAATATAGGGCTGGTATGCCAGGAAGCAGAGGCCATGGAGGCACAGACTCCTTGTGGGAGGCTGTGTGCCAGGTGGGTTGCGAAGCTGTTCTCAGACAGGCAGGGTTATTGTGGACTTTCTCACTGCTGGCCAGGGGAGATTTTGAGTGGCCTGCTTCTTGTTTCTGGGCACAGGTCATGTCCCTTAGGGAGGGTACTGACTCACAAGCTGATCTTTTACTGGGTGGTGGAGAGAGGCTCAGGCAGCAAGAGGGGAGAGGCCTCTGGTTCCCCTTCATTTTGTCTGTTTGGTCCCCGCTCAGCCATTCACAGTCTCTAGCTTTCTGAGCACCTGGCTGGATGGAAGCCAGAGGTATCCAAGGTGGGGCAGGTCACGAGGTGATGGAGCTAGGCTCAGGAGGGCTGACGGTATGGAAAACCTCTAGTTTTCCCTATGGCACCCCAGGGATGGCTTGGTCCTCTGAGTGCCCATATCTTTCCCAGGGCACAGCCCTCAGAGGATCAAGTATAATGATTCTCAGCTTGTCTGTGACAAGGTACACGGTTACCCCCATTTCCTGCCCTCGAGTCTGGTGTTTGGGTTTTGTTCTGTTTGGTTGGTTTAGAAGAGTGAACGGCAGCTCAGTGAAGGACGCCTGGAGTTTTGGTGAATCCTGGTTCTCCTGGAGTTTTGGTGAATCCTGGTTCTCCTGGCCTGGTTGTTACTCTGTGCCCCAGTTCCTCCTGGACTGGGCCGTGCCTGGGCCGGAAGGACTGAGATCAGAACAGCATGATGGACCTGCTTTAGGGGACTCTGAGCTGCTGATGAGACAGTTGGTCCTCGCCCCTCTTGTTGTGCAGCCCTCCCCAAGTTACCTCTACACCCCCATTCCCTGAAGAGACTGCTCTGGAAAATGCCTGACCATTGGCCCGTGAGCAGTGCTCTATGGGGAGGACTCTCTGCCTGACCGTTGGCCCGTGAGCCAGTGCTCTATGGGGAGGACTCTCTGCCTGACCGTTGGCCCGTGAGCCAGTGCTCTATGGGGAGGACTCTCTGCCTGACCATTGGCCCGTGAGCCAGTGCTCTATGGGGAGGACTCTCTGCCTAACCGTTGGCCCGTGAGCCAGTGCTCTATGGGGAGGACTCTCTGCCTGACTGTTGGCCCGTGAGCCAGTGCTCTATGGGGAAGGACTCTCTGCCTAACCGTTGGCCTGTGAGCCAGTGCTCTATGGGGAGGACTCTCTGCCTGACTGTTGGCCCGTGAGCCAGTGCTCTATGGGGAGGACTCTCTGCCTGACCGTTGGCCCGTGAGCCAGTGCTCTATGGGGAGGACTCTCTGCCTGACCGTTGGCCCGTGAGCCAGTGCTCTATGGGGAGGACTCTCTGCCTGACTGTTGGCCCGTGAGCCAGTGCTCTATGGGGAAGGACTCTCTGCATGACCGTTGGCCCGTGAGCCAGTGCTCTACGGGGGGAGGACTCTCTGCATGACCGTTGGCCCGTGAGCCAGTGCTCTACGGGGGAGGACTCTCTGCCTAACCGTTGGCCCGTGAGCCAGTGCTCTACGGGGGAGGACTCTCTGCTCTGCTCCTCCTCTAGTACTGCCACCATCCACCCTGAAACCAGTGGGAGGGAGTAGGGAGGACTAAGCCAGGGATGGTGGGAAGGGAGAAGGGGAAGAGGAGGAGATGCTGGACTTGCAGCCATCCTAGTGGCTCCTTCTGCAGGGAGGTGCCCCTTGTTGCTCCGTTTGAGCTTCCCTGGCTATTTTGAAATGTGTGTGTGTGTGTGTGTGTATGTGTGCGCGCGTGCGCGTGCGTGCAGAGTCCAAGGCCTGGAGAATGGACTTCAAAGATCCCCCTTCCCCTGCAGGTGGAGACAGATGTCCCCAGGGATGTCTCTGCCTCCTTTCAGGGTATTTTTACTTCCCCCATGTTCCTGTTACAGCATCAAAAGATGGTGTGGACGCTGAAGGGGGTGCGTCCACCAATCCCCTTACAGGAACTGCAATCTGCCCGAGGATCTGATATGGCCAGAGAGGAAGGAGCCCATGGGGCAGGTCTGGCAGCTGGAGAAGTTGCCTTTGGGGCTCCCGATTCTAGCCCTGCTTGTGTTGGGCCTGCTTCCCTCATGCCCTGATCATTCCCACATGTGGGCGGTGTGCTGAGCCTCCAGGAACTGCAGTGAGCCCTGGGAAAGGGCTTCAGGCCTGTTCAGGGCCACTGTCAGAAGCTGTGCCTGCATCAGTTGGCCCTGGTGTGGCTCATACTCTTTCAGGGTGCCGAGCCCCCTCCATGTGACACTCATGGGAATGGCTGTGAACTCAGCAGGCCTGAGGGACTGCCCGCCACAGCAGTGGAGTGACCGGAGACACTCTGGATTCCTGGGCTCTGTGTGGCTCTCAGTCTACAGCTGCTCCCTCTGTGGGACGGGCTGAACGTTCCACCCCACTGCAGCGCAGTGTGCCGTGCTCCTCCACTGCCCTGTGGTTGTCTGAACTGCTCAGTAACCCCTTGGCAGTTGCTTGGCATGTCCATGCCCTGTTGGCACGCAGGTCATTACCCAAGGGGCCAGCATGGTGCCCAGACTAGAGCTCGCCCCACTGACCCCACTTACATATCTAAACCCAAGAGAGACCCATGGGAGATGTGTCTACCTGGCAAGGCAGGGCAGGGCAGGGCAGGGTTCTGGGACCCCCATGTTGACACCAATCTCTGTCCATCTGCTTGTGAACTGCCTAGTGCCCATGTAGCCATTCCCACAATCACCTCGAAAGTGAGCATAAAGCCATTCTCGTGAGGGGTGAGGGGTGGCAGCTCTGAACAGAGATAGCCTCTGAACAGGATGCCGGCCGTGACTCTAGCCCTGGGTCCCTGGGTCTTGGAGAAGGTGGATCTTCCAGGTTCTCTATGTGTCCATTTCTAGACCTACACGTCTTGATGAGAGGGTTGTGGGATGCCTCTGGGCTACCAGTTCTCTGGTAGCGTGGCGCTAGGTGGAGTCCTTGCTAGAGGCTTGACTGCCAGTGGGAGATCTGAGGTCTGGTCTCATAGCTCAGGGGTGGAGAGCTTGCCTAGCTGTGCCAGACCCTGGGTTCAGTCCTATCCCCCAGCGCTCACTGTGAGGCTCCCAAGGCCAGAGAAGCTCAGAAGCTGGGCTGTAATTGGGTCTGCATCCTTCCATTACCTCCCTTAGGGGCTTCAGTAGGTGAACCCGGTGAGTTGGGGAGGGGAGGCTTCCAGACCCCTGCTGGGCCTTGATGAAAGCACCCCATTTCTAGGGGGATGTTTTCCATCCAGATTCCAGCTCCTCCTCCAGTGCATGGGAAACTGAGGCACAGAGTAGCCAAATAGCTAGCTGGCGTTCACTTGACAAACCCTTGGAGAAGGGGTCTTGGGGTCGCCTCTTAGCCCAGCCCTGACTCAGCTATCAGCCATTTTCCTGGTGGCCCCTGAAGTAGAAGGGGAAGGCTGCTGGCTTTAGGGGGAAGGCTGGGAGGTGTGCACAGAATTCCCAGGGGAAATTAGCCCAAATTAGCTGTGAGAATGGGGAAGGGCTATGTTTTCTCCTCTACCCTGCAGATAAATATTTAAGCACAACAATAACAACAGTGATGACAACCGGAGCCCCACTGGAGCAGATGGAGGACTGAGAAGACAGGCAGGGAGAGGGACAGGAGGAGGGACCCCCTGACTCTGCTTGGGCACTTGTGTGGCTGAAGTGGGGGACTGCCTCTGAACCCCAGATTCCCCCTTCTTCCCAATCTTTGGAGTTGCAGCTCCTGGCCTGGGCCCGGACAGCACTCTAGCCTTCTTGGACAGACCACTATCCTCCCGGGGTCTTGGCTTTTCCTTCCAGGACTCTGGGTCCCCTCAAAACTGCCATGTTTCTTATTTAGGGCTAAGGTGAGAAAGATCTGTGGGATTTGGCACAGACTTCTATCAGACCTCAATTTCTTTCTTTCTTTCTTTCTTTCTTTCTTTCTTTCTCTTTTTCTTTCTGTCTCTCTGTCTCTCTTTCTTTCCTCCTCCTCCTCTTCCTTCTTTTTGAGACAGAGTTTCTCTTTGTAGCTTTGTAGGCAGTCCTGGAATGGAACTCGTTCTGTAGACCAGACTGGCTTTGAACTCACAGAGATTAACCTGCCTTTGCCTCCAGAGTACTTGGATTAAAGGCGTGCACCACCACTGCCTGGCCAGTTTCCTCATTCCTGTCATGAGGTTGAATTGACAGAATAGGTATCTTGCTATAGCTTCCCAGGGCATGCTGAGGAACCTATTCCTCCCCAGCCATGCTTGCTGTCCCTAGGAGTACTTTCTCAGAGGCCTGGCCTCTGAGGGCAATGGGTCCTGGCCAGCGAAGGTCTTTAAACATGACCCAGTTTTGGCTTCCAGCTCTGCATTTCCTCAGGAGCTGGGCCGCAGCAATGAAAATCAAGTGGAGATTTATGGCGTCTTTGGCGATAACCTCTGGGCTCCCTCTCCCAGGATCCTGATGAGGAATCAGAATAGTAAATGTCTTCCTTCCTCGGTCTGGGTTGATAGTCTCTCTCTCTTCCCAGGTTGGCGGCACTGGTCGGAGCTGTTTTCTCCTTGATGCTAAGATCCTGCCAGGATAGGAGCTCACTTCCCTTTCCACAGCCAGACGCGGCAATCTGGCTTGCAGGACATGGGGACAAGGATCTGAGATCTCCTGTAGCTCCGGCCACTTTCTGTCGTCTGGGGATTTGGCCTGTGTGGGCCACTGAGCTCCATTCAAGTATCAAAGAGGAGGAGGGCAGGTCTTTGGGATGGGCCAGTCCATTGGCCATCTCCAGCCCCCCTGCTGCTGAAGCTGCCCTGCTCATGCGCACCCAGGTCGTGGGACCCAGGGCCTGCCAGGGCTAGGAGTGGGGCCCACTCTTCATGGGTCTCTAGGCCTTCTCGACATGTCTGGGAAGGGAGGCTGGGGCTGGTGGTGGGCCCGGCTGCCCCTCTGCCTGCTCCTTAGCCTTTATGGCTCCTGGGTGCCTTCATCCCTAGGGAAGCCCAAGGGCCACCCCCACATGAATTCTATCCGCATTGACGGGGACATCACGCTGGGAGGCTTGTTTCCTGTCCACGGCCGAGGCTCTGAGGGTAAAGCCTGTGGGGAACTGAAGAAGGAGAAGGGCATTCACCGGCTGGAGGCCATGCTCTTCGCTCTGGACCGCATCAACAATGACCCGGACCTGCTGCCCAACATCACGCTGGGCGCCCGCATTCTGGACACCTGCTCCAGGGACACCCACGCTCTCGAGCAGTCACTGACCTTCGTGCAGGCGCTCATCGAGAAGGACGGCACCGAGGTCCGCTGTGGCAGCGGCGGCCCGCCCATCATCACCAAGCCTGAGCGCGTGGTGGGCGTCATTGGGGCTTCAGGGAGCTCAGTCTCAATCATGGTGGCCAACATCCTCCGCCTTTTCAAGGTTAGTGTCCTCCACGGCCCAGGGTGCCTGGCCCACGACTCCTTCCTTCTCCTATACCTGAGAATGGAGGCAGCCCTCTTGGCTCTGGAGCCTGATCCTGTGTCTGAAGCTTGCGTGCTGTGGCGTGAGGGTGGGGCTGAGGGATGGGGCTCGGCGCTGGCCATGGTTCTGAAGCTGCACCAGCTCGGGCTCTGAACCTTTAGCCCCTGAATCTGGAGTGGGGCTGGAAGTGCGAAGGACACCAGAGAGGCAGACAGACAAATGGAGGACAGGGGATCGATGGAAGGGCAGACAGACAGAATGTAGGATGGAAACCACAATGTTGCAGATTGCCAGGGGAATAAAGCAAGACTTCTGTTTTGACATTGTTTCCAAATAATTGCAATTCCCGAGAAAGATTTGTTTTCTTCTGGTTAGTTGAGGAAGCCCCTGGTGGCCCTCCCAGCCCGCCCTTCAGTTCCAGCTAGAGAAGAGTGTCCTGGTTTTCCGTTGGGGGTGGGGTTGTGGGTGGGTGGGGGAAATGAAGCGAGGAAGGGGAAGCGGGCCTAGTCAACCTTAGCCTAGTTACCTGAACCTAACCTTGGCCTCCCTCCCATCCTCCCCTCTGCCCTCTGCCCTCCTCTTTTACGGTTCTTCTCATCTTCCTCCCAGCCCCTCCCTGCCCCCTCCACCACCTCCCTCCTTCTCTTCCCGGGGCAAGAGCTGCTGATTTGCAATTCAATTGGAGCCAAGTGCTTGCTAAGCTGCTAAAACAACTGAAAGCTACTGGGGAGAGGGAGAATGTTACGAGCATTTTACCAATAATTATGCACCAGCCCCCCACCCCCGAGCATGCCTCCTTTGCTCGGTCTGTGGTGCGAGTGGTGGGAGAGAGGGGGAGGGGGAAGGAAGAGACGAGAAGAGGCCACTGGTCCTCTCTGACATCTGGGTCCCTTTGCCCTGGTCTCCAGAGCTTGCTGAGGCCTGGGAAAGGCTGTTTCAGCCACTTAGGGTGGGGGGAGAGGAAGCCAGTGCCTCTCACCCGGATCTCATCTGTCTAATGCTGAGGAGACGTCAGTACTGGGGATGGTGTGCTGTGTGTACTCCAGGAGGGGAGAAGAGAGAGGAAGTTCCCTTTTGGTGGGTAGAATTGAGCCATGACTGGTCTCAGATACCCCACTACAGACTGCATGCTCTGCCTCCCTCTGCAGCCATCATAAGTGTGTGTTGTGCACACACGTATGCACCTGCTGTGCTCTCAGGATGGCCTTTTCCTGGGTCTTTTTACTTGATCTGGTGTAGGAACAGCAGGAACCTCTAAGGAGTCGATGTCCCTGCAGGGGACATTTCAGGGAGTCCCTAGGGACCTCATGATCCTGATCATGGGTTCTCAGAGTACTGCGTTGGAGTGAACAGCCTGGTTGGGTCTTCCCAGGCCTCCAGCCTCAGGGAGAAGAGGGGACAATGGGAAAACTGGGGCTGGTTGTCCCAGGCCTGTTCCACTGATGGCTGGGACAGCTGAGTCATTCAGGCCCTGCCAGGCCTGGGAGGGAGGCAGCCTGGGCCACCCAACTGTGCTCCCAGTGATGTTGGCCCAGCCCCCACTCTATGCAAGTGAGCCTTGCGTGGAACCCTGAGACTCTTCTGGTGCTCAAGAGAGAAGGGCCTCCCGACTTTTTGTGTGCTGAGCCCATAGAACAGTCTATCTGGGTGCTAGACTTCAAAGTACATTCACAGGACCACATATATCTGGGGGACAAGGTGCTCAAGGCTCCCCGAGGTGGGGGTGGCTGGTATTTCTGTGCTGTTCTGCCCAAGGATGGCACAGTTGGTGTGACAGGGGCCAGGGCTCAGGCCACCTTGGTTCCTGGTCAGGTGTGAAGAGGCCTGGCTGCCAGGCCTGCGCCTGCCTTGTGAGGTGGGCAGGCTGCATTGATTGCTGGTCTGGAAAGAGAGGAAGTGGGGGAGGGGAGCAGCAAGGGGTTGTGGTCAGTGTTCCCTGGGTCCCTTTTAGTGATGTCAGTGGTCCAAGCTGGGACAAGCGACTTCTTCGCTAATGAATCTGACAGAGCTGAGAGGCTGGCCCAGGAACTCAGAAGCCATTTGCAGAGGCAAGGAGGTTAGCTTGGGGCGGGTGGGCAGGGCAAGCTCAGACTGCCCCAGCTGGCCCTCCAGCTCTGGGGCATGTGGGTATCTGTTCCCCTGTGTGTGTATGGGGGTGTCATTGTCTGACTCTGCCTCCCCACCAGATGCAGGGGGACCTGGGCTCTGTTGCTGTGATCAAAGCTTTCCTCCCCTCTGAACGGAGTTCCAGGGGCCAGCGTGCCTGGAGGGGGCTATGGGATGTCAGGGGCAGATCTCTGTCTTCCTCTAGACGGCTTGCTCACACAAACGGGTGTGAAGTGGGATGGGGGCCTGGCCATCTTTGGGGAGCAGATGCCTGACTCTGGGGATCCACAGGCCTAGCAACCATTTACATCCTGCTCAGTCGGCCTTGGTTTGGCCTGTTCTCCCTTGGACACCTTGCCGAGGCCCCTGAGGAGGACGTGGCAGAGGCTGTGGACACCATGTAATGGTGACAGCCTTAAGCAAGGTCAAGCCTTAGCATTAATCCTCGTTCCTCCGGAGTCATTACCTCCCCACTTACTGAAGCAGCCATTGACACCAGAGTTTGACTGAGCCAGTAGGATCTTCTGAGGACAGACACTGTTGAAGGAGGCCAGAGCAGAGTGCAGGCTCCAACCTGTGCCCTGGAGAGAACTCAGAGGAGCTGATCCTCTCATAGGAGAGTGTTGAGGTCTGGAGGAGGGGCCGGCCGGGCTGACCACTTGGGCATGCTGGTTGGCCTTAGCCTGCCCTTCCTTTACAAAGTGCCTAGACAACTGCCCCGACCCCCTCAGCCAAGTGGATGGAATTAGGAGGTGAGGTGTGAGCAAGGTCAGCACAGGGCCTGGCACACAGTCAGCCCACGGGAAATGTCACACCTAGCTTGGAGCTGGGCCTCAAGTCAGCGGGAGACACTGCTTCAATGCCCAAGCGCCTCCGGGAGCAGGCAGGCTGCAACAGACGGTGACCTTTGAGGCTGATCCCGGAGAGTTCCCACCATCTGCTGGGCTTCTTGTTTTTTCCTGTGAGGGCCTCGAGCTCGGGGCTGAAGCAGCCGTGTCACCATGGGTAGTGACAGAGCTCCAGGTGGGCCTAGTGCCCCAGCCTGGCCTTGAGGCTACTGCCATGGCACGTGGGGCTGTGAGTGGCCTCATGGCTTGTGGCTGTTGAGCAGGGCCAAGGCGCAGCCCTCAGCCTCTGCCCAGGGCTCCTGGAAGTTTTGTGGCAGAGCTGAGACCAGATTTCCTGTGGAAGAAACATGTGTTTTCACCATGTCTCAGGTCGTGGATGAGAGAAGCTTTGAGAGTCCCCAACCTTCGTTGCCATTTGTGTCCCCGGAAGGCATGACACGGCCTCCAGGCCCAAAGCTGGGACTTATGGGCACTGGGCCCTTCCTTCTTGTGAGCAGCGGCTTGGGTTAGTTCTGAGCTCATCCTGGGCACAGCCTCTCCCCTGCCCTCCCTCCCAGCCTCTCTCCTGCCCTCCCTCCCAGCCTCTTGCTTGGCTCTGCCTTATGCTTCTCCACAGGCTGCTAAGTGTTTGGAACTGTCTTTCTTTCTCTCCCTCCCTCCCTCTCTCTCTCCCTCCTCCCCTTCAACAAGGTCTCCAATGGTTCAGGCCAACCTCAGACTCTATGTAGATGAAGACTGACCCTCTTCCCTCTGCCTCCCCAGTGCTGGACTGACAGGCATCACTAAGTCCTGGGTTTTTTATTTTTACTTATTCATTTTTTTCCCCTAACTTGACACAAGTTAGTTGTCTGGCAAGAGGACCCTCAGCTGAGGAAATGCCTCCATCAGACTGGTCCAGGGGCAAGTTTATAGGGCATTTTCTTGATTGATGTGGGAGGGCGTGGGAGGGCCCCTCGGGAGGGCCCCTCCCACTGTGGGCAGAGCCACCTCTGGGCGGGTGGTCCTGGGTGTGTAGAAAGCAGACTGAGCAAACCATGGGAGCAGCCAGGACACAGCTCTCCTCCTCGGCCTTGGCATCGGCCCTGCCTTGGGTTCTGCCCTGGCTCCCTTCAGTGATGGAGTGCTCCCCGAAAGTGTGAGTTCACTTTGGTCACAGCAGTGGAAACCCAAGACACACCCTCAGGCCCAGTTTATGCAGGGCTTTCCTTCTGCAGTGCTAGGCAGCCCCCATCCCCAGGCCACATTCCAGCCCCCAGAACCTTTCTAGAGCTCAAATTGTGCCCCCTCCCTGCCTCAGCTGCTCAAACCTGGTGTTGACTTCCCATTGTGCTTAACAGTGTCAAGTCCTGCTGGAGGCCTGTGTCACCTGATACCCTCAGCTACATCCTGTCTCTCAGAGAGCACCCCACACCAGCCATACAGGGTGCGCCCCACACCAGCCCTACAGGGTGCACCCCACGCCAGCCATATGGAATGCACCCCACACAGCCATACAGGGTGCACCCCACACCAGCCATACAGGGTGCACCCCACACTGCCATACAGGGTGCACCCCACACCGCCATACAGGGTGCACCCCACACCAGTCATACAGGGTGCACCCCACACCAGCCATACAGGGTGCACCCCACACCAGCCATACAGGGTGCACCCCACACCAGTCATACAGGGTGCACCCCCCACCAGCCATACAGGGTGCACCCCACACCAGTCATACAGGGTGCACCCCCCACCAGCCATACAGGGTGCACCCCCCACCAGCCATATGGAATGCACTCCACACCGCCATACAGGGTGCACCCCATACCAGTCATATAGGGTGCATCCCACACCAGCCATACAGGGTGCACCCTACACCAGCCATACAGGGTGCACCCCACACCAGCCATACAGGGTGCACCCCACACCGCCATACAGGGTGCACCCCACACCAGTCATACAGGGTGCACCCCACACCAGCCATACAGGGTGCACCCCCACACCAGTCATACAGGGTGCACCCCCCACCAGCCATACAGGGTGCACCCCCCACCAGCCATATGGAATGCACTCCACACCGCCATACAGGGTGCACCCCACACCAGTCATACAGGGTGCACCCCACACCAGCCATAAAGGGTGCACCCCACACCGCCATACAGGGTGCACCCCACACCAGCCATACTGTTTTCTTCACATTGCTGAAGACATTGAACTGGTTTTCAACCCAAGGGCCTTTGGCCCCATTGTCTCCTCTATGTGGAATCCTCTCTCTATTTATTTAGACAGGGTCCCTCTCTGTAGCCCAGGCTAGCCTCGAGCTCACAGAGATCTGCCTGTCTCGGCCTCCTGAGTGCCCAGCTGGCTCTTTCTCCTGCAGCCCTCAGTTTGAGGCTCCTCTCCCACCTGACCTCACTTTCTCTTCATGGTACTCCTTGCCGTCACCGTCGGGGTCATGTGCATGCGTACGGACCTGTCTGTCTGCTCTCCCCTTGGCTCCCTTTCTAGACCAGACCCCTATCTGGCCTGCTCCTGCTTTCATATGGTCTGAGTTACAGAAGGTCCTTATGCTCAGACGTGTCTCGTCCAGGCCTGAGGCTGCATGGACCCCAGAACAGGTACAAATACAGCTGAACACAAAGTCATAAACTTACTTAAACATCTTGAGGGGCTGCTGTGTGATATTTTGCTTGTGTTCTGACAAATAAAACTTGCTTGGAGTCAGAGGGTGGAGTTAGTCACTAACCAACCAAAATGAACCACAGGGGTTTTAGAAGACTCAGAATAGATAGGACAGGAAGTAGAAAGGTGGGGCGGAGAGGGATCTGGCTCTGTTTGGAGGAAGGTCTCTGCTTCTCTGATCTTTCAGGTTCTTACCCCAGTGTCTGACTCCTGAATTTTTATTGATAAAGAATAATTAGAGTAACACGTTCCTCAAGGAGCTGGAGAGACGGCTCAGGCACAAGAACATTTGCTGCTCCTGCAGAGGACCAGGCTCAGTTCCCAGCACCCACATCAGGGGGCTCAGAATCACAGGCTCACCACTTCAGGAGACTCGGTTGCCCTCTTCTGAACTCTGTGGGCACGCATGCACACACATACACACACACGCACACAGAGAGATATAAATAATATTTATTTATTTATTATGTATACAATATTCAGTTTGTGTATATGCCTGCAGGCCAGAAGAGGGCACCAGACCTCATTACAGATGGTTGTGAGCCACCATGTGGTTGCTGAGAATTGAACTCAGGACCTTTGGAAGAGCAGTCAGTGCTCTTAACCGCTGAGCCATCTCTCCAGCCCCAGAGAGATATAAATAAGTAATAAAAATATATTGTTAAAATTATGGTATTTTGGGTCAGTGGGATGGCTCAGTGGGTGTAGAGGCACCTGTTGCTAAGCCAGATTGCTAGAGTTCAATCCCCAGGGACCATATGGTAGAAGGAGAGAACTGAGTCCCATGAACTGTGATGTATACACACTACCACACATACACATAAACACACACACAGACACACAAAATAATGTAACTTTTTTTTTTTTAATTATGAGGCTTGATCTCTGTGAGTTCGAGGCCAGCCTGGTGAGTTTCAGGAGAGCCAAGGCTACACAGAAAACCCTGTCTTGAAAAAACAACAACAACAACAGCAAAATTGAGGCTTAAAAAACAAAAACCTCAATTGCCTAGTTATCGTATGTGCTCTGCTGTGTTACCATGTCCAAAGCTTGGGTATACCTGGAACCCCCAAATACAACATGTCATGACGTGACAAAGTCGGTGGGACACAGCCACAGCTGCCGCTTCCTGCTCCTGACCTACAGCTTCAGAGCTGCTGAGGTCCCACTGTCGAACTGCAGGGCTCCTGGAGGGAGGGGAGGTCTGAGTTCAGCTGAGGTCTGAGTAACTCCCCTGGAAGTTCCTGCATGGGGAGGGGGTAGCTGAGGTCACCTCACAGTGCATCACACCAGGGTCACCATCTGGCTGTGTTCCTCCCCCAACACTCCCTCTATGCTCTTCGTGTCCCACCCAACTCCTTGTCCTTGTCTTTGTAGAGATGGGTTTCGTTAGGGTTTGCTCTGTCCATCATAGCTCAGGGTGACTGAGATAAAGAAAAGGAGCTCCGAGAGGCAGGCACACCAGCCTCAACCTGGCCTTCTCTGTGGTCACCACCCAGTCCCCCAGAAGCAGGCGCTCAGGGGCTAACCTCCTTTTACAGATGTGTGGACAACTAAAGAGTGTGCTCAGTGTCACACAGGTGACCTGGAGAGCCTGAGTATGCTCTGGGCACCTGGGCCCAGCTCAGCCCCCTCCCCACCATCTCCTGCCCCCGAAGTGGGTGTGGGTGACTCGCTGGCAGAACCTGCAGTGTGTGCCCAGAGCTCTTAACGGGGTCTGGAATGCTGGTGTCCCGAGAACAGGTTTCTGGATGTCTTACTTTTCTGTTGCAATGAAAAGACAGCATGGCCAAGGCAGCTTGTAAAAGAAAGCGTTTACCTGGGGGCTTCCTCACAGTTTTAGAGGTGAGGCCATGACCATCATTGCAGGAAGCATGGCAGCAGGCGGGAGCTGAGAGTCCACATCGATCCACAGCTGAAGGGGCAAGTGTGAAGCCGCAGAGTCGCCCCCCTCCCCCAGTGACACATCTCCAACAAGGCCACACCTCTTAATCCTTCCCAAACAGTTCCGCTGCCTGGGGACCAAGCATTCAAATGTATGAGCCTATGGGGAAGATCTCATTCAAACCACTAGAGTGGATGCCTGGGCTGCAGGGGAGGGCAGGGGAGGATGAGGTTCAGGGAAGGCTGGTGACCATTGGTGTCCGGAGGCTCCTGTAAGGGGACCAGTTGACATGGACCCTGCTGTCCTTCCCATAGTGGCTGACCCTGTGAGGGGCTGGTGGCTTGGGAACAGCTTTTGGTCCCTTACCAGTGAAGCCCATGGCCTGGCGACACTACCATCTCACTGTGGTGTCCCAGCTGCTGTCTCAGGAGCTGAGGGCATCAGACTAGGCAGGCCATGACCCCGCTCCTTAGCTAAACCGGGTCCATGTTTTCCAGAACCAACCTTGGCCGTCTCCTGCTCCCTCCTGGGACATTCCTTTTGCCATCTGATGGGCTAGCTGGTGTTTTTTCAAGGCCCAGCTCAACCTGTTAGAATTTTTCTGACTCTTCCCACCCTCAGCACGTTAGGTGACAGGATGGAGGCAGCTTTTCCTGGTTGTCCCTCAGGTTTCAGCCCCTGACTGGAGACCAGCTGATCAGTCAGCAGGCAGGGATGCACGGTTTGCAGCTGGGTCAGTGCTTGGCCTGGGTCTTCAAAGTTAGGGCCAGCGCCTCCCCGCCTGCTTCCTCTCTGATGAGCTCCGACCTTTTCATGCCCCCAATTTATTAAACTAGCATTTTTATGACCCGCACGTGTCGGAAAGAAAAAGAAACCGAGGTCTGCTCGATGTAATACTTGACCTTTCCCAGGGTGCCACTGGGGGCCTGATGGGGTGAGGGAGATGAGGGAGACATTGTGGAAGGGGCCGGGAGTCCCTTAACCTCACCCCCTCCTCTGTGTGTCCAGGCCTCATGCCTGGCCCTGCCCCCCATTGTTTAAGTGACTCAGTTCTGGGCCATTTCTGGGGTGGGGCACCCGACTCACTTGTACTCCCTACCGTGGCCCAGGACACCCCTGATTTCTGTAGCTCCAGAAAGTTCTCTCAGCTGGTGCCTTTGGGGCTGCCTGGATGGCTGTGGGGGGATGAGGCCGAGGCATCGGTCCCCAGGTGAGGGAGACTGGCTGGGCCTGTGAGCATGGATCTGCTTGAGGAAGGGAAGCTGCAGCCCGGGTTGGAATCCTGGCTTTGCTACCAGTTTCCAGGGCCATGAGCTGGGAGAGATGCCATGGCTCACTGAGCAGTAGAAAGATTGGAACCCAGTACCCAGGTGTACAGGAGAGGCTGGGTTTCCCTGGCCCTCTCCTTCTGGAGGTCCTGGAGCCAAGTCCTTCCCAGGCCTCAGTTTCCCTCTGGTGCTGGCGAGAGCAGGTGCCCTGTGGGACAGGCCAGTAGCAGCTGTGGCCCATTTTGTAGCCTTCCTCTAGGGCACGGGGGAATTTGAAACTTATCCCAGGCAAACTGTCCTGAAGGGGCAGGAGGCCCACCCTGGAGGAGAGTGACAGGGGAGTAGTGGGGCTCCTGGGCCCACACAGCACAGCGGAAGCTGCACCTACATCCTGTCCCCGAGATGGTCCAGGAGAGGGAGAGGCAGCACTAACTCTGCCAGGGTCTGGATGGCATGGTACACCTAGATCTCTCTCTCTCTCTCTCTCTCTCTCTCTCTCTCAGAGAGCAGGGTCTCTCTATATAGCCCTGGGCTGTCCTAGAACTCACTGTGTAGACCAGGTTAGCTTCAAACTCACAGAGCTCCACCTGCCTCTGCCTCCCGAGTGCTGAGGTTAAAGGCCAGCGCCACCACCAGGCCTGGCTTCTGCTGGATCCCTTTGAGCCCTTCATGTGACAGGAGGCTTCCTGTAGGAAGCTGCTTGATAGCGGACCCTCGGACCCTCGGACCCTGGACGTCCCTGTTTACTAAGCGGGCAGTAGGAGGAGAGACATCAAGCTTGACATTCCTGCCTGGGAGAGCTGACTGTCCCACCTGCGGGAGGCTGCCTAGGCTCAGGGTTGCTTCCTCTGGCAGCGGGACGTGGGAACTGGGGACACAACAGAAGTCCCTGCCCCTGCCCGAGGGCTTGAGGAGTGTGGAGACCAGTTGAGTACCTTGTAAGTGCTTTGATTATTTTAAATTGCTTAAGTGGCTCAGATGGCCCTGAGTATCTTGAGCACCCGGGGACACAGACACAAAACCAATTAGGAAAGTACAACAAACCTAGCAGGAGCCCTCACCTGCCCCACCCCCTCAGGGGCCTGGCCTAAAGCTCTGCTGGCCTCTGCTTCTGCGTCCAGCTGGGGTCTTTCAGGCCACTGGGTTAGCCTGGGGGTCTCCTGAACAACCAACCATCCAGGACACCAGGGAGCTACAGACCAGCCTGACTTTCTCTTAAAGGGCAGTGTTACAGGACTGATTGTAGTTCAATATTCCAGATTTCACAGGAGAGGCCGGCCCCAGGGACCCTTGGTCAAGATCTCGGGCACCCTGGGGGATTGCATAGAGACTTTCTTTGTCCTCAGGGCTCGAGGGAACCCCCTCCCCCTGACCTCTGTGTGGTTTCTGAGTATCGCTCTTACGGGTGTGAAAGGGCCCTTTTCTCTGTGTGGCAAGGTGACACTCTTGGCTTCTGTGGCTTCTTGGAACAAGATTTTCTGTCACGTGTGATGGTGACCCTGTCTTCACTGCTGTGCCTATTTCTGTAGGGCGGTTTCCTCTACACAGGGCCAGGCTGGACCAGATGGTGCCTGGTGGTGGGCCTTACCTCTGCATTCAACCAGGCAAGGCACTTCCACGTGTGCCCTGTGATTGGTCCTCACCTGGCCTCTGTGCAGCCGGAAACAGGGTGTTTTCTAGACCCCCGTAGGATCTAGAGAGGAGAACGGGAGACATTTGAGCAGAAGAGGCAGCGTGGAAAAGCCTGTTTGGGTACGGAGAGTGTTCGTTCCGACTGCTGGCGCCTCATCAGCCACACACAGCTCCTGTAGCACAGGGCAGAGGAGCAGCCTGTCCCCTTTGGGTGGCTGTGCTCCTTTGTAAGTTTCCAAGACAGTCCCAGACTCCGTGTCTGCTGTCATGTAGGGCTCGGGCACAGCACGTGAATCCGACGTGCTCCTGGGCTTCACGGCTTTATTTTTTTCTTAAAGTTAAAAAATTTTGACCTTTTTAAAAATTACTTTTTATTTTATTTTATTTATTTATTTATTTATTTATTTTTTTTTTTTTGGTTTTTCGAGACAGGGTTTCTCTGTGGTTTTGGAGCCTGTCCTGGAACTAGCTCTTGTAGACCAGGCTGGTCTCGAACTCACAGAGATCCGCCTGCCTCTGCCTCCCAAGTGCTGGGATTAAAGGCGTGCACCACCACTGCCCGGCTTATTTTTTTTTTTTTTAAATGTGCTTGAGTGTTATGTCCAGGGAGCCAGAAGAAGGGATCAGGTTCCCAGGGACTGAAGTTAAAGATGGTTATAAGCCCCCATGTGGGTGCTGGGCATTGAGCCTGACTCTCAACCTCTGAGCCATTTCTCCAACCACTAAATATGTTTTTAAAGAACTATTGTTTTACTTTTAAGTGTGTGTGTGTGTGTGTCTGGGCATGTGCACACGACAGAAGTATTGACTCCCTGGCCACTGGATACAGACTGTGTGTGCTGTCTGCTCTGGGTGCTGGACACTGAACTCAGGTCCTCAGTGAGATGTATGTGCTCCTAATTGCTGAGCTATCTCTCCAGCCAGGGCTCAGGGATCTCTAGTGACTACTGCTGTTATCTGTGATGACATAACGCCTTGTTTTTTATTTAATTTTTATTATTTATTTATTTACTTACTTATTGAGACAGGGTCTCTGTATGTAGTCTTGACTGTCCTGGAGTATGTAGACCAGGCTAGCCTCAATCTCAGAGATCCTCCAGTGTACTGGGATTAAGGGTGTGCACCACCACGCCTGGGGAAATTATTTGTTTAGAGACAGGAACTCCTGTGTCCCAGGCTGGCCTTGAACTTGTTTAGCTAAGGATAAACCTGTCCTTCAGATTCTTCTGTCTCCACCACTAAGTGCTGAGGTCACGGGCACGGCCCACAACACCTGCTTTAGGCAGGGTTTGGGTGGAGCCCAGGGCTTCTTGTTGGCCAGGCCTGCGTTCTGTCAGATGAATTACAGCCCCAGCCCTCGTGGTCGCTTCTCCATCACTCCACACACCCTGCAGAGCCATCAAGACAGTGCCCTGTTTTGCAGATGAGAAAACCAAAACCTATAGAAAGTGGGGGGCCATGCAGCCAATTAGAGCCGCAGCTGGTCTGGGTCAGAGTCTGCTGCTCTGCCTCTGCGTGCCCAGAGGTCAAGAGGAGACCCTCTCAAATCCAGCACCTCTGTGTAGGTCTGCTCGCCTGAGACAGGATAGCCAGTCCTGCGTCTGTGCATGGCCAGTGTTCCATCTCCTTCCTGTTGGGCTTTTAAAGCCCATATATTTGTGGTAGGTTTGGAAGAAAACGGAAGAGGAAGAACAGGCTGGCCCAGGTTTGAATCCCAGCACCTACATAACTCCTGTTCCAGGGGAATCTGACGCCCTCTCCTGGCCTTTGTGGGCACTGCATGCACATGGCAATGCATTAATGCAAACTCTTCGACTCATAAAATAAAAATAAAGCTTTCAAAAACTTGAAAAATATGGTAGAGTGATTGAGGAAGACCCGTCATATTGATCTCTGATGCTGACAAGTGTACGCATACACCCACGCATACACACATGGGCATAATCACACACACACAGAAACAACATAAAGAGGAAAAGAAAGGGCTGGAGAGATGCCTCAGAGGTTGAGAGCACTGGCTGCCCTTCCAGAGGACCCGGCTTGATTTCCAGCATCCATTTGGCAGCTCACAGCCATCCATAACTCCAGTGCTAGGGGACCCATCATCCCTCTTCTGATCAGGCATGTACAGATGTCTGTGCAAACAAAACATGCATAAACATAAAATAAATTCATAAAATAACAGGGGCAAATAAAGATAGCCCGTTTCCCTTCCAGGTGGAAACCTGGTTTGTGCACATTCCCCACAGCCTTCTGTTAATTTAGCAGGTTGAGTTCACATCTGTGGTTAGTGTTTGCACCAACCACGGCAGTGAGCATTTTCTATGTCCTTAGCCAGTCTTTGAGGCGTGCATTCTGCTGGCTACATAGCCACCCACTGGAGCCCCGGCCGTTCCTGGTTCACACCCTCCTGGTAGTTGACTTGATGTATAGTTTGGGGGCTGCTCCTCTGGCACAGGAAATGTGACAGAATGGTGCCCAGGTATCTATGGGAGGTCCCTCGGGGAGGGCACCTATCTCTTGGGAGCAGTCAGTCTTGCAGTTGATCAGGTGAGCTTCAGGGAGGTGGGATTGAGGTGGGAATGGCAGAGCCTGGGAAGTAGAGCAGAGTGTCGCTGGCAGTGCTTGGGGCAAGACCTCCATATTCAGCTCCTCTTATGAAATGGGGGCTTATCTAAGGCTGGCAGTGAGGGAGAGGAGCTGAGGACAGGGTGGCTTGCTTGGCGGGAGAGGTGGAGAGGCGGTAAAGTCCCCTAGGAAGCCTTGAACGGGGCTAACGTGTTTAGGCATCCCCCTGCAGCTCCCCCTTCTACCTTGCCGTTCCCATTAAGGCAGAGCTGCCCCTTCTCTCATTCCTGAACACCTTAAGGTGTGTTGTTTCCATGAAGCGTGAATTGCAGACATGTTACCCCATGAGGTGTGAAGGCGGGCACATGGATGACCCTCATCACAGCGACTTGTGTGCCCGGGAAGTTCCCTGTAGCCTCTCTGGCCAAAGTCTCTCTCCACGAGGCTCATCTGCTGCTGGGCTTGTTTTCAAGCTACTCCTCAGCACACAGACAGATGCCTCCACTGTGTGTGATCCGTCTGTGGTCCCTCCGCTGTGTGAGATCCGTCCGTGGTGCCCTCGGCTGTGTGAGATCCGTCCGTGGTGCCCTCGGCTGTGTGAGATCCGTCCGTGGTCCCTCCGCTGTGTGAGATCCGTCCGTGGTGCCCTCGGCTGTGTGAGATCCGTCCGTGGTGCCCTCGGCTGTGTGAGATCCGTCCGTGGTCCCTCCGCTGTGTGAGATCCGTCCGTGGTGCCCTCGGCTGTGTGAGATCCGTCCGTGGTGCCCTCGGCTGTGTGAGATCCGTCCGTGGTGCCCTCGGCTGTGTGAGATCCGTCCGTGGTGCCCTCGGCTGTGTGAGATCCGTCCGTGGTCCCTCCGCTGTGTGAGATCCGTCCGTGGTCCCTCCGCTGTGTGAGATCCGTCCGTGGTCCCTCCGCTGTGTGAGATCGGTCCGTGGTGCCCTCTGCTATGTAAGATCCTACATAGCATCTGGGATGCAGCATCTTAGTAATGGAGATGGGTTTCTATGCTGGATCCGTTAAAGTAGAAGCATCAAAAGGCTGTGAGGTAGCTTAGTGGTTAGCGTGCTAGCAATCCAAGAGTCTGGATCAGAGTTTGAATCCCTAGAATTCACATTAGTGCTTGGTAGGCATAATGGCAAGGATCTCCCAAAGCAAGCTAGCTACCAAGAGTAGCCATATTGGCGAGCTCTGGGTTTGATTGATAGGGTCTGCCTCAGTGATCAGGCAGAAAAATAATGGAGGAAGACACTTGACTTGGGTCTCCACACAGAAGCACACACATGTATGTGCTGTGTGTCCCCATTCACATGCAAAGCATGTACACATATGGACATACCATACACATGTGAAAATGGAAACAATTTTTTAAAAGTAAAAAATTGGAGGTTTGGGGGTCTGTGGCATTGCCTGCAGCCCCCCTCAGTGCTCTCCCTGCAGTCCCCCACTCTCCCTGCAGCTCCCCCCAGTGCTCTCCCTGCAGCCCCCACTCTCCCTGCAGCCCCCCTCTCCCTGCAGCCCCCCAGTGCCCTCCCTGCAGAACCCTCCTGCAGCCCCCCACTCTCCCTGCAGCCCCAGTGCTCTCCCTGCAGCCCCCCCTAGTGTCCTCCCTGCAGCTCCCCAGTGCCCTCCCTGCAGCCCCCCAGTGCTCTCCCTGCAGCTCCCCTAGTGCCCTCCCTGCAGCTCCTCCAGTGCTCTCCTTGCAGCCCCCCACTCTCCCTGCAGCCCCCCTCTCCCTGCAGCCCCCCCAGTGCCCTCCCTGCAGAACCCTCCTGCAGCCCCCCACTCTCCCTGCAGCCCCCCCTAGTGTCCTCCCTGCAGCTCCTCCAGTGCTCTCCTTGCAGCTCCCTCCCGCAGCGATCTCTCCCTGCAGCCCTCCCACACTCTCCTTGCAGCCCCCCACTCTCCCTGCAGCCCCCCACTCTCCCTGCAGCCCCCACTCTCCATGCAGCCCCCCACTCTCCCTGCAGCCTCTCCTCTCCCTGCAGCCCCCCACTCTCCCTGCAGCCCCTCCAGTGCTCTCCCTGCAGCTCCCCCCAGTGCTCTCCCTGCAGCCCCCCAGTGCTCTCCCTGCAGCCCCCCACTCTCCCTGCAGCCCCCCTCTTCCTGCAGCCTCCCTCTCCCTGCAGCACCCTCCTGCAGCCCCCCCAGTGCCCTCCCTGCAGAACCCTCCTGCAGCCCCCCCACTCTCCCTGCAGCCCCCTTCCCTGCAGCCCCCCACTCTCCCTGCAGCCCCTCCAGTGCTCTCCCTGCAGCTCCCCCAGTGCCCTCCCTGCAGCCCCCCAGTGCTCTCCCTGCAGCCCCCCACTCTCCCTGCAGCCCCCCCTCTTCCTGCAGCCCCCCTCTCCCTGCAGCACCCTCCTGCAGCCCCCCCAGTGCTCTCCCTGAGGCCCCCTCCTGCAGCCCTCCCAGTGCTCTCCCTGCAGCTCCCTCCTGCAGCCGCCTCCCGCAGCACTCTCTCCCTGGGCATGTGGCACCAATGCACTGCTCTTTCTCAGCCCGCCCACTCTGTTTCACTGGGCCTCGTGTTCTCATCTGGGGGCTAGCGAATCGGATTTGCTGGGTGACCCAGTTAGCTTGTGACCACAGCAACCGTTGGCTCTCGGCCTCTGCGTCTCCTCTCCGGAATCCGGAATCAGGGGTTTCTGGCATTGGTGGAGGTGATGAAAGCTTCAGAAACCCACCTTGGTGTAAGCCCACTTCTCTGGTGTGGCTGACCTTTCCATTTTACCTTTCCAAAGCCCCTTTCTTTTTTCTTTTCAGTTTTTCAAGACAGGGTTTCTCTGTAGCTTTGGAGCTTGTCCTGGAACTAGCTCTTGTAGACCAGGCTGGCTTTGAACTCACAGAGATCCCCTTGCCTCTGCCTCCCAAGTGTTGGGATTAAAAGTGTGTGCCACCACCGCCTGACTTCAAAGTCCCTTTCTAAGGGCCTGGGATGTGGCTGCTTAGCATGGATGGAGTCCTGGGCTCATCTCCCTGCACCACACAAACCAGGTGTGATGGCGCACGCTTGTAATCCCAGCACTCAGAAGATGAACATCAGAAATCCAAGCTCATTCTGGCCTCAAGCCTGCTGACACAGAAATTAGGAACTATCCAAAGTATGGCTCAGTGCTTAGTGGAACAGTACAGGCCCATCAAAAAGAGCCACTTAAATTATAAAATAAAAATTTGTTAGTTTGTTTTTAAAGTTAATTTCTAATGACTGTGACCATCCCTGGGTGGAGGGTACGCCACACACAGCAATTTTAGGGAGGTCCAGTGACCAGAGATCAGTCCTACTTCAAGGCTGGGCCAAGCCCCTTGGGAACTGAGAAGGGCTCTTTAAGGCCATGGATTGACTAAGTGGTCCTGGAGGGAGACTGGTGGGCTCTTGACTCCCAAGAATGTCGTCCATGATGGAGAAACAAACCTGAGGTGGGAGGCAGAGACAGGGTTGGGGCGCTGGCCAAGGTGCTGGCTGCGAATGGAGGCCCTCCGTCAGTGGGAGTCGTGTGGCTAGGCAGACAGTGTGGGTGCCTTGATATTTTAATTGAAGCCTGGAGACACAGTTGCTCTCTCTACTGTGCTAACAATGTACGGAATAAATAATTCAACCGTGGCTGTGTTGTGCCTGCTGTCCTCACCCATGGGGGTGGCCACACATGAGCGAGAACACACACACACACACACAGAGAGAGAGAGAGAGAGAGAGAGAGAGAGAGAGAGAGAGAGAGAGCCCCAGGAGTTGGGCAGATCTGCTGTGGCCGGGCCAGAGGCTAAGCATTTTCATTTTAACTGGGCACCTTTTAACTTTAGAGCTGTGGTTTCTTTTCAGGCAGTGCTTGAAGACAGGTTAGCAGGGAGCAGGCCACTCGCTCCTGTGTGCAGCAGCTAAGTGGAATGAATCTAGAGGCCTATGTGTCCTCAGACCAGCCTGAGATGCCAAGTGACCAGGAGACAGGGACCCCCTTAGTGGCGCATCCTCTGGCCTATGTCTGTCTTGGGCCCCTCAGATTTAACAAATGCCATGGGGCTCCAACCGTTGGAGGGAGGTGTGGAGCAGATTCGCAGGGGTGGGGTGTTGGCCAGAGTGAATGAATCTGTCTTCCTGGAATGAGGAGGCATGATGTGCTCTTGGATGGTCAGTGTGATGGGGAAGGTGTGGGCGGAAGTGCAGTTGGGGCAGAGAGAGCAGCTCTGGCGGGGAGGTCTACGGAGGTGGCTTCCTCAAGGTGACTGCTCTCCCTAGACAGAGGTAAGGCCGGGGCATCAGGGCATGAGGGGCAATGGGATGTGTGGGTCTGCTGGGGACACAGCAGGGCTGTCAGGGAAGTCCCTCTCCGGTGAAGGTGGAGCCAGTGGACAGGTTCTGTGGGAGGAGAATGCTTGACCTAGCTGAGAGGCAGGGACCCAAGGTGGTGCTTCTGGTATATCTTCCTCGCTTGGAGCCTGCTGAGCACCAGCCCCCCTCTGATACACCCAGCAACAGGGCCCTGCCTTAAGTGCCCCCCTTATCTGATACACCCAGCAACAGGACCCTCCACTATCTGCCACCAGCCTTGTGGTTAAGCAAACCAGAGATGGAAAATGGGGATCCTGACTTTTTCTGCCTGGTGTCCCTGTCTGCCACAGTCCCAGCCTGCACAGTTATAAAGCTGTAGAAGGGTTACTGCCTCATGGGGTGGGGAGAGGAGGGAACAGAGGGCCTGTTTAATTTAATTCCCTGTTTTATTGCTCGTTGGATAAATAACCTTCATTAAGACAGAAAGCGCGGGGCGGGGGGACATGGACAGGGAGAAGTTTGATTAATTTCGAGCTGCTTTCTCATTTGTTAATTTTCTTCCAGTTCAGCGGGATTATTTAAACAAATTACAGACATCACTGTACCCTACTTCCCCTGCAGGACTGTGGTCCTCAGGGAGGGTCCTGGCTCCCTCGTGATTATTTAAGGGAAACTTGGGGCAGGGGAGGAGGCTCCTCCATCTCTTTTGTTCCTCATCTTTTGTTCCTCATGTAGAAGAGGCTGGCGAGACAGGACACAGCTACAGTCTAGGGGCTGCCCAGAGCCCACCCTTAGTTCTCTTCCAGCCTGCTGCCTCCTGGCCACTGCCCTTCTGGCCCTCACCTACCTACCCCATCCCCTGCTTCTGCTCTCTTCCTGTCTTCTGCTGGGGTACTCATGGGAGAGCAGGCTGGGAGGTGGGAAATTACCATCTCAATTGCTCTCTTTCTCCTTTTCTCTTCCTCTTCCTCCCCACTCTCCCTCCTCTCTCCTGCCCCAGCCCTGCCCTTCCCTCCATCCCCTTCTCTACCTTCAGTTATGGGAATTGAACCCAGGACCTTGCTCGTGCTAGGCAAGTGCTCTACCATTGAGCTATGGCTCCAGGCCCCCTTCACCCCGTTTTGTGACAGTCTCACTAGGTTGCACAGATTGGTCTTGAACGTAGTCCTTCTGCCTTAGCCTCTTGAGTGTGCGGGATGACAGGTTGTGAACAGGCCTTTGCATCCTCAAAGGGATTGCCAGCTGCCTGCTGTCCTGAGTCTCCATGTGTGCATGCATGGTATGCGTGCAGCATGCATGCCGAGCAGAGGCATGTTTGTATGCACAGACTGTGGGCACCATCAGGTTCACCTCTCACAGTAAGCCTGTATGCTGTGCAGAGGGCACATGTGCAGAGCTCAGCGAGTGCTGTGTGTGCACCCAGGTTCTGGACAGTATGTGGAGTGGTATCTTAGGTGCCCTGCGTGTATGCACATCTGCGTTCTTGAATGTGTGGGGGCGGGGTCTCAGGTGCCACTCTGTCCCCATCATGCTCTTGTGTCACAGCTACAGACCAGACTGGAGGGAGAGGAACACAAAACAGAACCAGGGAATGCCATGTCTGTGGGGACTGGGTAGAGCTGGGGAGTACGGTAGGTGCAGCTGTGCTCCCGGTGTGAAGGTCAGATCTAGGACCTCTGAATGGGAGGTGGATTCAGCGCTGAGAGGGTGGGCCTGGAACAGACCACCGTGAAGCTGCAAGTTACCTGCTTGGAGAAACCCTGTCAGAGTCACAGCCGTGGGGAGGGAGGCCAGGGCCGAGGGTCAGTGGTGAGAGGGTCTTTTCAGGGACACAGGTGGAAAGTGCAGAGGGGACTGGGCAGGGCCTTGGGGACCCCACTTTTGCTATGCTAGGATGGACTCAGGGCCCTGAACATGCAAGCAATCACTTACCGCTAAGCTACAGGGCTCTGGTTTTTCCAGACAGGAGGTACCTGTGTGGCTCAGGCTAGCCTCAAGGACATGGTGTGCCTGTCTCAGCCTGCAGGCTGGGATTCCAGTCGCTGTATTCCGCTCTCGTTCTCCTGTGATGATTCCCTGAAAGACCATTGTCTGCTATCACCGTGAGGCCTTGTCATGCCTGCTGCGCATGGCAGCCCCCTAAGCTGTTTCTTGAGCTGGCCTCAGGGGCCCACTTAATCCGTATGGGAATTTTGGGGCCCTCAGGGTGAAAAAGGCCCCCTCTGCAGAACATGTCACCTCACACTGGGTGTTGTGGAGCCTGTGGGCACCTCTTGTCCACGCCTACATGATTTGGACAAGACTCAGATGTGCTGGTGACCCTCATGGATTTGGGGGAGGCCAGGTGGCAGGGACAGGGCCCAGATCTCAGCAGCAGCTGCCGATGGCACTCCTGGAGTCTCTGCGTCTGCCTTGCGGTTAGTTAAAGAGGTGATAGTGGCCTCGACGGTGACAGGGCAGGTTTCTAGGACAGGCCTGAGGTGACGTTGTGTTACTTGTGTGACCTCTGGACCCGTGTGCAGAGCAGCATCAGGGAAAGGCTGCAGAAGTCTTAATGAGGAAGTCCCTTTGTGGGCCGCATCCTCCACACCAGAGAGGGGCTGCCCTGCACTCTGCCGAGTCCCGGGAGCTGGGGCATGATGGGCGTGTGGCTTGCGGTGCAGAACTGAGTGGCGCCTGTGGAGGCTTCCAAGGCAAGGGGTTGAGGACGCCTCCTCCGTATGCACCTGCTGCGAGCAGCAGAAGCGATGTCCAGTCCCTGGCATTTCTGGCCTGAGGACCATGCAGGACGCCTCCTCCCCAGGTCCCAGGGGTTCAGAGGTGACAGAACTCATTCCCTGTGGAGGTGGCAGGTTTTGCTGGCACATGGAGCAGAAGTGCAGGTGGTTCATCCGCTCGCCACCTGGGTGACATTAAACATGATCCTGCACCCCTCGGAGGGAAGGGAGCAGCACCTGTCCCCTTCGGTGGGCTGGCAGCAGAATGAATCTGGGCAAATGGCACGTGGAGATGGAGGTCAGAACACTTATGGGCATGGGTTCTCCCCCACCGTGTGAGCCTCAGGGATCACACTCGGGTTGTCTGCCTCATGGCAGGCGACTTTACCCACTAAGCCATCTCGTGGATGTCCTGTATGAACTCCTCTCTGGCAGAATCTTGATGGGACCTACTGAGGAGAGCCAGTAAAAGTGGATTGCCGCTCCAAGACACCTGCTCAAAGTCGGTCGTCATTCATAGTCTTGGTCTATGTCCTGGGGCTAGGGGCTGTGGTAGGCGGGGAGAGAGGCAAATGGTTCTCCTCAGGGTCTGACATTCCAGTCGGGAGGCACCCAGTCCACACACCTGTGGGCAGTGTGTGCTGTCGCAAGTGGGAACTTCAGATAAAAGGCCCTAGGATGTTGGGTAGCACAGCCCAGAGCTGGGAAGTGTGGTGGAAAGGGATCAGGCGCTGGCAGATCCTACAGGGCCTGCTGGGCTCCTGAGGAGGGAGAAACTGAGTTAACAGGTTTTGTTAGGTCCTTTCAGCTGTAGGTGGGCATGCAGGTGTTTGAGAGGGTGTTGGGGGGTGGCCGAGGAGACAGGGTTCCATCCTGCTAGAGGCACGGGAGATGGCTTGGTAGGGGCCACATGACAGAGTTGGTGAGTGGCAGATGGGTTCTGGTTGTTTCCAGAATAAGGCCAGCCACACCTGATGCTAAGTCAGGCTAGGGCGATGAGGCAGACTCAGGGTCCTAATGCTGCTTTGGCCTGAACAGCAGGAAGGACAGATACAGCAGCTGTTTTGAGACCTGGCAATTCCTGCTCGGGACCTGCAAAGTCTGACACAAAGTCTGGTGTCCCAGGGGAGGTCAGCTGGCTGGGATCCTGGCCTTCAAGGTTCATCTGAGGGGTGAACAGAGAGGGGCAGCCTGGGCCTTTGTGCTGTGAGCCCTGGGGCGTAGGGCTGAGGACAAGGAGGCTGTGCCAGCCGGGGAGGCTGAGGAGGGCCCCAGGACCAAGTAAGGAGGAGCCACAGAAGTCATCTGCCAAGGTGGGAACAAGCACCATGATGGAAGCCACTTTGGGGAGGGCTTCTGGGGGCTCCAGATGGGCACCTGGCCGGGCACCCACAGCTGTGCCTGCTGTGCTTTGCCCTGCTTCTGGCTGTCACCCCCTCCCAGCCAAACCCCAGAGTCCCAGCGGGGCTTCCTCCTGGCTGCCTGGCCGGTCTGAATATGGCCTGGCTGTGCTCATAAATCACAGGAAGTGCTAGCTGTGTGACTTTTATCATCTCGTGTGTTCAATGATGTTAATACACCCCATTATATCATCTTATATTAATATGGTGCAGTCCATCACACACACAGCGCCTCCGCTGACTGGGGAGAGTGGTGGGCAGACAGCGGTTCATTTCCTTGAAGGCCAGCCACGCCCCCATCGCTTACACCTCTTGCTAAGTGGACCTCAGGGTATCTGTGCAATGGCAACCACTCTGGGCATTAAACCAAGAGGTCCTCCTGGCCCTACCCCAACTCCTGCAGCCCATGGAGGGTCGCCAGATTTGGGAGAGGTTTTCATGAGTCCCTGACTACTGTGCAGCCCCCTCCCGCTGTTCTGGCTGAGGGCCAGGCCGATCATTAAATTCTCACTGAGCAGGGAAGGTGCAATGGTGTAAAGCAGACGCTCGGGGTACAGGGGAAGCAGCAGGAGTGACCCTGACCCTTGTTCAGGCTTCCTCTCAGCCCGGAGATGGTGTGAGGGAAGGGCTGGAAGCCGTGTGTGAACACAGGGTAGTGCCAGGGAGGGACAGGCTGAGACCCCTCAGGGGAAGCCAGACAGACCTGGGTTCAAATCCTGCCTTACAATTTGCTGTATGATCTCAGGACATATTTTCTTATCTGAAAAACAAAGTAGGAAACAGTGGTCCTATTGTGTAGGGAAGGAAGGAGACGGTCTCGGGGGGGGGGGTGGAGGGGACAAGCGCTGGGACAGGTTGATTCTCAGTGTGTCACAGGCTCTCAGACTCGGTCACCGCAAACACTGCTCCCCGCTTCACAGGGCTGCGAGGGCCAGGTGTAGCCAACTTCATCTCCCAGTCCTTCCTCCTGCTCTTCCCACTCAACCCTACTCCTAGCGCAGATCCTGGAGTCCTAAGGCCACCCGGCTGGTCTATGACCTGGTGACTGGGGCAGCCCTTCCCCTTCTCCACACTGACCTTTCCTCCACTTACAGCGAGGGTTAACACAAGAGAGTAGAGAAGACCTGCATCCTGTCACCCGCACCCCGACAGGACAGTGGTTGTGGCATCTGGGTCTCTTCCCTCTCCCCAGCTTCCTTCCTGCTTATTCTTCTGTTTGCCCCTCACTGTGACCTCCACAAACACCCGATTCTCATCACGATGCCCACTTCACAGACAAGGAGACTGAGGCGCCGTGAGATGGTGATCTGGGACGGCTCAGTGACCTAGCGACCCGCGTCTTACCTCTGGGGGCCTCATTTTAGCTCCTCGCACAGAGCCCAGGAGCTGTGGTTCTGAGGGTGCCAAGCTTGGCTTTAGCCCTCCCCACCCAGGCCTCAGCTGCCACCCGCCTCCCCCGAGATCGCCGCTGACAAGGTGGCACAGTCAGCGTGCAAGCCCGCTAAAGGGAGTGTAATTTATTGATCTACATTTTGCTTATGAAGTAGGGCAAGTGCTGATGTGAAGATCTTGTTTGCTCTCGACCCAGGGCCCGCTCCCTGCCCGAATGCTCTTATCTGTCTCCTGTCTCCAGGCCCTGCCTCCGACGCATCAGTGCGGCTTCTTTGTCAGCGACGCCAGGCGAGCCAGGCGCCCTCCTCCCGGCACATCCCATTCTTCTCAGCTCCCTGCCTCCTGGTGGGGGTGGGGGTGTGCTGGGCTCCTGTGAAAACATGTACTGCTTAAAAGGGCAGGCGGGGACTGAGCACGCGTCTTTCGGGATGTCTCTGTCCAAGGCCCGTTACCTGTGCTGCTGGTTCCCCCCAGCAGAACAATTCAGAATAGGAAATTAATCCAAGTGCCAGTTTCCTGTCTTGATAGGATGCTGGGCAGCCAGAGTGGAGGCAGGGGTGTGGGGCAGGGTGTTACTGTGGAATCAGAGAGACAAGGTTCAACAGAGCCCTGGAGGCAAGGGGAGGTTGGGGAGTGGCATTGCCCTGATGTGGGTGCTGTCATCGGTGGCCCCTTACTGCAGAGGCATGGGGCAACGGGAGAACTCAGGGGCAGACTCACTCTGCCATAGATGAGAATTCCTAGGGTAGGGTCACATGCACTGCTCTGGGAAGGGATGACCAGTGCAAAGGCCCTGGGGCACAGCGCACCTCAACCCTCAAGATCTAAAGGGAAGCGGCATGGCAGGAAGCAGAGGCAGTGGACCTCTGAGTTTGAGGCCAGCCTGGTCTACAGAGTGAATTACAGGATGGCCAGAACTACATAGGAAAAGCCTGTCTCAAAAAGTGCCCCCCCAAAGCGAACCCATTCCCGGTTAGTGCTCTCTGCCTCACACTTGGGGGTCAAGACGTGAGCTCTCAGCTGCTGCTCCAGCATCAGGCCTGCCTGCCTGCTGTGCTGTCTGCTAAGACAGTCACAGACTCGCCCTCCGAAGCCGTGAGCCCCAAATAAACTCTTCTCTAAGTCATCTCGGTCATGTTGGCTTCCTCACTGCGACAGAGTAAGATGGTCACCAAGAGAAAAGAGAGGCCCCACCCATGGCACGTGCTGTGCTGTGAGGGTAACAGGTGCTTGCCTGGCCTGTGGGACGCTGGCGCTGTAGGGGTGCCCGCACACCGCAGCCAGGCCTGTGCCCTCCTAGAGGACAGTCACAGGCAGGAGCCCCTCTGGCAACCTGGGGCTGGGGTGCTGCTGGTGATCCTAATTAAAAGCTCAGATTCAAATGGCTCGATGATGGAATTTCTAATTAAATCAATTTCATCTCGTCTGGGAAGCAGAGGTTTGCATACGATAAGCATGAAATTAATAATTACGTTTAGAAATTACCTACTTCTGAAAGCAGACCATCCACACAGCCCTCTGGGGCCCGGGGCAAGCTTCACCCTGTCCTCTGTGTTAGAGACAGATGGACCACTTCAGCCCAGAGATGGCGGGCAGGAGAGGCACGTGGTACACGGAGGAACATCTCCTCTTTGCTGCTACCTACTCGGTCCTGTGGGAGACACAGGCAGCCACTTGTCACCGGAGGCTATGCCATCCTCAATTTCTATTTAATTTTATTTATTTATTTTTAATCTGTTTAGTTTATTGAGACAAGGGCTCACTAGCTATGTAGACCAGACTGGCCTTAAACTCAGTGAGATCCGCCTGCCTCTGCCTCCTGAGTGCGGGATTAAAGGCGTGCGCCACCACACCTGGCTAATTACCGACTTTTTTATGTGCATGAGTGTTTGCCTGCATGCATGTCTATGTAACACATGTGCGCAGTGCCCACGGAGGCCAGAAGAGCGTGTTATATCCCCCACAGTTGTGAGCTGCCATGTGGTTCCCGGGAATTGAACCTGTATCTTCTGGAAGAGCAGCCAGTATTCTTAACCACTGAGCCATATCTCCAGCCCTAGCCTCAGATTCTCCATAGGCATGCATGTTCTGTGTGTGGATACATGTGTGTAGACATACTATATACAGAGGAGACTGAGGTTTCACATAGCAATATCTGGTATGGGTTTTGGAGCAAGCCTCTTTGAGTTCAAATCCTGCCCCCCCAGTCAAGAGCTGTGTGACCTTAGGTAAGTAACTTAACCTTTCTGTATTAGTTTTAGATAAGTGAATATTAAATAGGTCCTCTTATATAGTATACACTCGAGGGTGTTAAGTTTAGGAACCACTTAGGACAGTAAGGTGTATAGTAGACATCTAATCGGTGTTGGTCTGACAGTGCTCATGAGCCGTGTGTACCTGCGGAATCTAGCTCAGTCTAGTAGTCCCCTACTAGCCTAAGAAGTGTGGTAAGTGTCAACTGGACACATTCAAGTTCTGAGGTGGAGAGCCATTATTGACGTATGAGACTGGCAGAATCATGTCACCGCTCACGGTACAAGTCAACACGAGTGAGGCGATGCCGCAGTAACAGCCAGCCCTCAGACCTTCCGGCTGGATCAGCCAGCTCAGGTGAGGCGATGCCTCGGTAACAACTATTCTGCAAACCTCTGGGATTTGAAGGACATAGACTTAGTCATTGCTAAGTCACACATCTGTGGATTGGTTAGTGCTTTGTCCTGCCTCGTGCTGGAGCCTTGCTGGTGGCTACAGTGGGGGATACATAGACCATGGGGTATCTCTCACCTGCAATGAATGGCATGCTCTGCCCAGAGGAAACATGCATTCCCTGCTCCCAGCTCATCAAGCTGGACATGTCATGTGACCTGGCCAACGTGTGCCACAACTGTGGGCTGTGACTAGGGAAGCAGCACCTGGCATGAGGTCCCTGCGTGTTCATTGCTTAGGCAGTTGTCTCTGTTTCTTCTGCTGGGATCAGCTTCGCTGAGGTCTGTCCCTGAGTTCATGGCAGGTGAAGCCCACAGCAGGTACTCGGGAAGCCATTACTGAGTGAGTGAGTTAATGAAGAGGCCACCAGGGTGCACGAGGAAGTGGAGGAGGTGGAGAGTGTGGAGCTGGTGGCCATGGCAGCCACAGAGGCAAAGGAACCTCTTGGATCTTGCAGACCAGATTTACTTTCTGTGACACTGGCAGTTTGGAAATTCCCTTGTGTGCTCCAGCCACACTGGGGTACCCTGGAGGCCCCAGAGGGGAAAGAGGCACTTTGTGGAGCTCCCAGCCACACTGGGGTACCCTGGAGGCCCCAGAGGAGAGGGGGGCACTGTGTGGAGCTCCCAGTCACACTGGGGTACCCTGGAGGCCCCAGAGGGGAAAGAGGCACTTTGTGGAGCTCCCAGCCAAACTGGGGTACTCTGGAGGCCCCAAAGGAGAGGGGGCACTGTGTGGAGCTCCCAGCCACACTGGGGTACCCTGGAGGCCCCAGAGGGGAAAGAGGCACTTTGTGAAGCTCCCAGCCAAACTGGGGTATTCTGGAGGCCCCAAAGGAGAGAGGGGCGCTGTGTGGAGCTCCCAGCCACACTGGGGTACCCTGGAGGCCCCAGAGGAGATGGGGGCACTGTGTGGAGCTCCCAGCCACACTGGGGTACCCTGGAGGCCCCAGAGGGGAAAGAGGCACTTTGTGGAGCTCCCAGCCAAACTGGGGTACTCTGGAGGCCCCAGAGGAGAGGGGGGCACTGTGTGGAGCTCCCAGTCACACTGGGGTACCCTGGAGGCCCCAGAGGAGAGGGGGGCACTGTGTGGAGCTCCCAGTCACACTGGGGTACCCTGGAGGCCCCAGAGGAGAGGGGGGCACTGTGTGGAGCTCCCAGTCACACTGGGGTACCCTGGAGGCCCCAGAGGAGAGGGGGGCACTGTGTGGAGCTTCCAGCCACACTGGGGTACCCTGGAGGCCCCAGAGGGGAAAAAGGCACTTTGTGGAGCTCCCAGCCAAACTGGGGTACTCTGGAGGCCCCAAAGGAGAGAGGGGCGCTGTGTGGAGCTCCCAGCCACACTGGGGTACCCTGGAGGCCCCAGAGGGGAAAAAGGCACTTTGTGGAGCTCCCAGCCAAACTGGGGTACTCTGGAGGCCCCAAAGGAGAGAGGGGCGCTGTGTGGAGCTCCCAGCCACACTGGGGTACCCTGGAGGCCCCAGAGGACGGGGGGGCACTGTGTGGAGCTCCCAGTCACACTGGGGTACCCTGGAGGCCCCAGAGGAGAGGGGGGCACTGTGTGGAGCTCCCAGTCACACTAGGGTACCCTGGAGGCCCCAGAGGAGAGGGGGCACTGTGTGGAGCTCCCAGCCACACTGTGGTACCCTGGAGGCCCCAGAGGAGAGGGGGACGGTGTGTGGAGCAGATTATGGCTCCAGAGGCAGAGGAGGGCCCGGATACGGTGGAGTTTACATGAGAGAGCTGAGTGGGACAGGATGCTCCTTGGATAGAGGCCAGGCAGAGCTGCTTGCTGGACCCAGCGAGGCCAGGCTGGGTGTGTAACCAGGCCCAGAGTGGCCAGAGGCTGGGGCTGGCCTTTGTCTGTGGTTGGTGTGAAGTGATGAGGTGCAGGCCAGGTTGGGGGAACCATTCCGGCTGGCCCAGCCTGAGTTCCCCAGGTCTATGGGGAGCAGCTGGTGGCTCTGGTGGGTGTGGCTTCTGAAGGGGAAGGTCCAGCGTGTGGTCATGGAGACAGGGGTCAGTCTATCTGCCCGTCTGAGGCCTATCATGAGCCTTCCAGAGACGTCCAGGACTGTTCCTTGGTGACTCTCATCCTGTGGGTCATGACCCCTTTGGGGCCTGGAGAAAAGGGACAAAAGGCTGCTGCCATTCCTGTCAGGTGGCCCTTAAAGAGTCTGTGGGAGGGTCTTGCATGGCTGGCCACTTGGCTCTGGCTCTGACTCAACAGGTCACGTGGAGGTTGGGTGGAGATTTTTCTACCACTCTGAATGATTTTAGAGACTATGGAGACCATACTTAGTGATTCTCTGGGACACTGATAGCTGCTTCCCTGGGCTTGATTCTGACACTTTGGAGCCTTTCTCTTGGGCCTGAGCAGTGGCGTGCTGAATTCCCCTGTGTTCTGGCCAGGGTCGGCTTGCCTGGACTATTGGGGGAGAGCCAGATGGCAGCCTGTAGTCCCAAGGACCCACATGCACCCCAACACAGCCCATGTGCAGGCATACCAGGTAGGTCCCACTAGGCAGACCTGTCTCCCTCAAATCTAGGATCTGACACCCATGTCACCCCACGGGGGGCCTTTGGCTCATCCCCTCACACCTGCCTTCTCATTTCCCTTTTGCCTTCTGATTTTCTTTTGAGACAGGGTCTCACCATGTAGCTCAGGCTAGCCTGGAACTCATATCAATCCTGCTGCCTCTGCTTCCCAAGTGCTAGGTTTTCAGGATTGCCTCCACATCCAGCTCCTCTTGCCCCAGATCTCCTCAGTCCGTCACTCCCCTGCAGGAGACCTGGGGCAGAGACAGGTGTCCCCCCGCCTGGCAGTACTCTGCAGTGCAGTGGCCGTGCACAGCTGGAAGTGTGAAGGGTGTGCCATACTCACATGCTCAGGCGGCTCGGCACGCGTTCTGGAACATGCATGCCTGCACAGATGCCCTGGGATTCCTGCTTGATTGTTGCTGAGGCCCAGAAGCAGCTTTTAATCTTCTTGTGGCATGGACCTTTTCATTATTCCAGGAGAGTGGGGGGCAGAGGGAGAGAAATTTCATTCTTTCTTCTCAGTCCCCTGCATGAATCAGAGCTCTCCTGGGGCCAGCGGCAGACACACTATGCACGCAAGGCACTCCCTGCTAAGTAGCGCTTGGCCACAAGCGCCTCCTGCCTTGTCTCCTGTCTGCTGGGAGCAGAGGTGTCCGCCAGTGCTCAGCGGTGGATGCTCACTCACCTTTACATCCTTCTGCTGACACCACATAACAGGTGACTTAAACAGGGGACACTTGGTGCTGTGGCAGGTTGAGGGGAGCCTGGAGGAGCCAGGCGGGCTGACTGTGCAGTGCCCTGCTTGTAGAAGGGTTGGGTGTGTGAAACAGTCCATGGCTCCAGCTTCCCTCAGGACCTGGGCGTGGAAATGGGCTGTTGAGCCTGGTGGCTGCGATGCTTGTCCCTGTCCCCAGAGTGTAGCATGAGCTGTCCTCGGCACCCAGAACAGAGCGAGCCTCACATCCAGTGGGTGTTTTGCCTAGGACCAGGGCATGGGAGGCTGAGGAAGTGGCAGGAGTCCTTCCGGGCGGCCATTTTGAGATGTGAGTCTCTGAGGAGAATGCTAATGGAGTGTCCTTCCCTCTCCAGCTGAGACAGGGAGCTGAGGAGGGCACACAGCCCCATGAATCAGCAGGGCTGAATCACCTGGTGTGGCAGACTCTCAGGGCTCCTTTGCCCTGCAGTGCTCCTGCCCCTCCCCGACCTCAGGCTGGGGCAGCGGGAGGGAGGGAGCCTCAGAAAGCAGCAAGCATTCATGAATATCTCCCTGGTGGTGATGGGGCTGTGGACAGAGGCCTGCTCTCAGGAGTACCAGGAATTCCCTTATTACCAGCCACTCCTAATTGCCCATTCTGTAACTGCGGATCCTGAAGCCTGGGGTGGAGAAGGGACTGGTGAGGTCTACCAGCTAGAGAGCAAGAGTTGAGCTCGAACCCCAAATCTCAGCCTGAAACCTTTCTTAGTGGTACTTCAGAACCTGTGCTGTGGCAGAGAGAAGGGACTGGTATACTGTCCCTTACCCTGACCTGGTCCCAGGTTGGTGTCTGTTCCAGGGCCTCAGGGACTGCTGGGGCAGTACAGCCTGGCTTTCCTGCTGGGTACCATGCAGAAGCCCCATGCAGACCCCCATCTTTGTGGGAATGGGATACCTTCTGTATGGTAGAGGGCCTGGGTGTGAAGCTGCTGACTGCTGTTGGGGACAGGGCTGGGCTCACTGGGGTTGGGCTCCCAGCCTGAGACTTGGGTGTCTGTCACTCTTGTCCAGGTTGGGAGGGAGAGATGGTTTGAGGGCGTGATAAGGATGAGTGAGCAGCAGACTAGCTGAGGGGACAGAGAGTGGGGACTCAGACTTTGGTGCTCATCTGGAGGAAGCGTGGGCAGACGGGTCCCATCCCAGCTGTCCCCATATTCATGGTGTCTTGTTGGGTTGGTGATGGGGTTGCAGGGGTTTGGATTTATTCTGTAGAGCAATCTTTTAGGAAAATGGACATTTTAGACGTTCACAAAGGCCCACGAACCTGTCACGGCTTTCACTGAGTGACCGTCAGCTCTCCACGATTGGTTTGTCCTTCCTCCTGCCCTCTGGGGTCCTATGAGGCAAACCCTAGATGTATCCTTGTCACCCCCCCCCACACACACACAGGGTTTCTCTGTAGCCCTAGATGTATCCTTGTCACCCCTCCCCCCCCACAGGGTTTCTCTGTAGCCCTAGATGTATCCTTGTCACCTCCCGCCCCCCACAGGGTTTCTCTGTAGCCCTAGATGTATCCTTGTCACCCCCCCCCCCCCACAGGGTTTCTCTGTACCCCTAGAAGCCTTGCATCTCTAGAGCAGGCTGGCCTTGAACTCAGAGATCCACCTTCCTCCGCCTCCTGAGTGCTGGGATTAAAGGTGTGTGCCACCTCTGCCCAGCTTCCTCTCTAGCATCTCAGTACAAACTTCTAAACATTGGTTCTCGCCTGGGACAGTCGCTCCCCTGGGACCTCTGACCCTCCTGGAGATATACTGGTGGTCAGTGTAGAATGAGGTGCTTCTGGTACATGGGGCACAGGCTGTGTGTAGAAGGCATCCACAGGGCACAGGCTGGGTATGGAACATCCACAGGGCACAGGCTGGGTATGGAACATCCACGGGCACAGGCTGGGTATGGAACATCCACGGGCACAGGCTGGGTATGGAACATCCACGGGGCACAGGCTGAGTATGGAGGACATGTACAGGGCACAGACTGGGTACGGAACATCCACAGGGCACAGGCTGGGTATGGAGGACATGTATGGGGCACAGACTGGGTATGGAACATCCACAGGGCACAGGCTGGGTATGGAGGACATGTACAGGGCACAGACTGGGTATGGAACATCCACGGGGCACAGGCTGGGTATGGAGGACATGTACAGGGCACGGACTGGATATGGAACATCCACAGGGCACAGGCTGGGTGTAGAGGACATCCACAGGGCACAGGCTGGGTGTAGAGGACATCCACAGGGCACAGGCTGGGTGTGGACGACATCCACAGGGCACAGGCTGGGTGTGGACGACATCCACAGGGCACAGGCTGGGTGTGGACGACATCCACAGGGCACAGGCTGGGTGTGGACGATATCCACAGGGCACAGAGCAGCCCTGTCTAGGAATCTCTTCCATTCCTAGACTGTGTGGCAGCTGAAAACCCCTAGGAGCAAGGGGCTGTGGTCTCCATGGTGTTGGAGAGGAGGGGACTGTGAGGAGGTTCATATGGCTTCTTTCTTGTCCTTTGGGATATCTTTAAACACTAGACGAGGAGAAGGGAGGCAGTGTCTATGGGAGGGGTGACTTTTGGGGTGCAGCTGCCCCATTTATGTGCTTGTCCATGTACCGCCTTCCCTCTCACCCCTAGATTCCCCAGATCAGCTACGCCTCCACAGCCCCGGACCTGAGTGACAACAGCCGCTATGACTTCTTCTCCCGCGTGGTGCCCTCAGACACATACCAGGCCCAGGCCATGGTGGACATTGTCCGGGCCCTCAAGTGGAACTACGTGTCCACGCTGGCCTCAGAGGGCAGCTATGGTGAGAGCGGCGTGGAGGCCTTTATCCAGAAGTCCCGAGAGAACGGTGAGTCCTGCGTGGGGATGGGCCCTCTACTTCCTGCTTCTCAGCTCTTCCCTGTTTGGTGTCTCCCTCCCCCTCCCCCCGCCCCGCCCCACCACAACTCCATGATGCTGTAGCTCCTGCTATGGGTGAAGGCTATGAGGGGCAGCTCTGTCCTTCGTGGGAAGGGAGAGGGGGATGGGGGGCCCCTGTTGCATGGTGATCAGCAGGGGGTTCTCAGGGATGGGTGAATGAGGACTGGCGGCTGCTGGGTGCCCTCCACGGTGGGTGTCTGGGTCTCTGCTGCCTTACCCACTGAATAGATGGCTGTTCTCACTTGTCCCTGTAGTATGTGCTGGGGGCTCCAGTGGTAAGTGACTGGCACAGCAAGGGTTAACATCTGGATGGGGACTCCAGGGATCAGTAGGGTCCTGAGGGGTGGTGGTGACTGCAGGACGGTCCTGAGGTGGCAAGCAGGCCCCTGTGGCTTCCTAGGGTCCCCTGAGAAGAGGGCAGGGGAGACCCTGGTGCTTCTGGCAGCCCCATCCTGTGGGCTCTAAGTAGCTCACCGCTGCCCTCGACCTTGGCCAGTGTGTATTTATACCTGCAGGGCCTGAACCTCTAATTGCTTTTCCCAAAACTGCAGTGGCCGGAGGTTGGTGGTGGTGGTGCCCTGCAGGCGTAATCCCGCTACAGTTCTCTGATAAACCCTTTAATTGTAGTGGGAAAGCTGCCCGGGTCCTACTCTGTGCTGCGGGTTCTGTAATCCCAGGGCTGCTCCTGCCCTGGACCACAGAGCTATTGAAGGCACAGGCTCTGTCCTCCAAGGGACTCGGCAAGACAGAGGATTTATTCATAGTGTTTAACCCCGCTGTAGGGACCTAGAGGCGGTAGAACATGTGTTGAACCTGCTGTCTGGGTGGCCCCAGCCTCTGTGGAGAGTGTCACCACAGGCCTCGGGGGTCACCCAGGACCTCACATCTTGTCACAGTACAGAGGGGCAGGTGTGGCTTCGACCCCACGTTCCAGGGCAAGGAATGTTGACCGGCTTCGTGTCCTTATCTACTTCGAGTTCTGCCCACGCTGTCCTCTCTCTGGGGTCATGGCCAGCTGGGGTGCGGCAGGGACACATGTGAAGGTGTGTGCATGGCCTGCAGGCACAGGAGAAGTTGGTGTCTGCCATGTTCAGACAAAGGCAGGACCGTGAATTGCTTTTTCAAGCACCTAATCGGGTGTTGGGAGTGGGGAAGAATAGTCCACAAAAGATGCTCAGGAAAGATGGCAAAGTCTAGAAAAACAAGAAAACCATTCCTTCCCTTGCTGGGCCCTGGATCCTCCAGCCTCCTGTCTGGCAAGAAGTCCTTCACGTGGCTACTTCTCTATACTGCCCTGAGCCTCTGAGATCCGGCTGTCCATCGTAGCCTGACTCTCCCTGTTACCTGAGACCACCTCGTCATTGGGTACCCACCCTGCCCTGTTGCTAAGTGGTATTTGGTTTGGAAGACACCTCTTGGTGGGTGGGTGGAGAGAGAGAGAGAGAGAGAGAGAGAGAGAGAGGCAGAGAGGGAGGGAGGGGAGAGGGAGAGGGTGGAGAGCTCCAGCAGGCCAAATTGAAATCAGAATTGAACACTGGGAGAAAGAGGCCACAACACCTTATAGCCTAATCCCCGAGAAAGATTAAAGATGTTTTTGGCCATATATTGTATTGATTTGTCCTCTGAAGTATAAGTCATCTGGGAGGTGGTGGGAGACTCGAGGGGAGGGGATATAGGGAGGGGAGACAAGGCTCTGCTTTTGGTCACAGGCTGGGACTTCTCATTGTAGTGGTGAGCATGTCAGGCCTCTGCCCTGGACACGGCTCTGGGTCCTTCAGAGGAATGTGACCCCCCCCCCATTTCAAAGAGAAAGAGACAAGCCAGGCCACAAAGCCAGATTGGAGGAGCTGGGACAGGAGCTGGAGAATGTTGTCCCATCAGCCCCATGACACCCTCATCTGTTAACTCATGCTTGGGGCGACCCCATGGTTGATGGAGCCCAGCCTGTGCCAATCACCTCCCCATCTCCACTTTGACAATTACAAATCCTTCCGCACATTGTTTAAGCGTACATAGACACTGACTGAAGACTACATAGGCCCACTTCCCTCGTGGAGAGCTGGGAAGGACCGAAGGCTGCAGGAGAGGGGTGCAGGAGTGGATACCCAGAGGGGCGCAGGAGTGGGCACCCAGAGGGACACAGGAGTGGGCACCCAGAGGGGTACTGTAGGGCTTCATATTTGGGCTCAGGAAGGCTGTGATGATGATAGGTGCTTGGAGTAAGCCCTGGCTACTCTGTGGGTGGTTCAGTCAGGAGTAGGGGGAGATAGGAGGGGACCGTTGTGGCTTTACCTTGGACTATCTGCCTATTTGTGGCTCAGCAGCTTCTGCCCCCCCCCCTCCACAACTGCCTCCTCTTTGAGGAGGTAGCCTGAGGCCCATCTTGGAGAATTTAGGAGGAGAGGGGCCCTCCCCGCATCCCAGAAACCCACAGGCTGCCCTGAACATCAGACCCAGCTTGTCTTCCATTCGGTGTCTGGGGCCTGACACTGCCCATGGGACCACCATGATCAGCCCTGCTGATCAGCCAGGGGGACCACCATGATCAGCCCCGCTGATCAGCCAGGGGGACCACCATGATCAGCCCCGCTGATCGGCCAGGGGGACCACCATGATCAGCCCCGCTGATCGGCCAGGGGACCACCATGATCAGCCCCGCTGATCGGCCAGGGGGACCACCATGATCAGCCCGCTGATCAGCCAGGGGGACCACCATGATCAGCCTGCTGATCGGCGAGGACCACCAGGCCCCAGCTAGTGTCTTCGCCTGGCTGGGGATTGGCAAGGTGTTGTCATGAATGTGGCTGCTGCTGCTGGCCGGGTCAATCCTGTGTGACGAAGATGAACCCCCATGCTTGCACGGCCCGCCTCGGGGACTTTGTCTGTCCGCTCTGATTTCTCTGATGCTCTGGCCTGCAGCAGGGTGTTGACACCTCTCAGGTTGGTGAGTCCCTAGGGCTAGATGTCGTCAGGCCCTGGTGTGTGTGTGTGTGCACGCGTGTGTGGGCTGTCACTTTCTCTGGTTCTCTCTGCTGGCCTTTGATGAGTGTGCCTTGACAGCAGCGAGAGGGAGATGTCACTTGCTGGGCTGTCCTGCTCTGAGTCTGCTGCCTTCTGTCTTCCGCAGGAAGCTGTGTGCGTGCTGCGAGGAACACGCTGTTTCTCTGTGTGATGGTCCTAACTGCCTTGGAACTCGCTCTGTAGACCAGGCTAGCCTCGAACTCACAGAGATGCGCCTGCCTCTGCCTCCGAGTGCTGGGATTAAAGGAGTGTGCCACCGCCTGGTGATGTTTTGGGGTTTAAAGAATCCCCTTTGGTGGCTTTGGCTTTGCAGCTCACCTCTGGGTGGCTCAGAGTCCAAGTGCTATGGCAGAAGGCTGAGCTCAGATCCACTGCCTTGAACCGGAGTCTTCCACTTCCACTTTGGTCCAACAGGATTATGAATAGCGCGTGCACCCACCCTTCCCTCCCCAGAAGCACTGTGAGGTCCACTTAGAGTCTGTCTGAGCTCTAGACCTGCTGTGGGGGTGGTGTGGCCCTGAACTTGTAAGGGTACTTCTCCGAGCCTTAGCTTCTTCGCTGATGTGAAGGTGCAGGGGAGGGGACCTCTGGACTCCCTCGGTTGAGTTCTTCCTGTCCCTTAGCTTTCCAGTCTTACCTCACTGGAGGCCAGGTACTGCAGTGACCCTTGGCCCCAAAGCCCAGGTCGCGGGTGCTCCTGCAGCCAGGAGTTCCTTTAGCACCTCCTAGTGTCTTATCAATCATGTCTTTGAATCTCAAAGTCTCTAAGTTTATCTTCTCCCCCAAATCCTCTTGTGTCTTCCAGGCACCCATAGAGTCAGGAGGGGGCTCCTCTAATTGCTTCTGGTTGTTCAGCAGCAGCTGACAATGGCCCAGATCAGTCAGATCAGTGGCTTTCTCCTGTCTGCTAACCTATCTCCCCCAGCCGCTCCCTCCTGTGGCCTTCCATGCCACCGCCAAGCTTTTGGAGTGGCTGCTTTGTCCCAGGGGTTGGAGGAACCACAGTTTCCTTGCCTGAGTTCCCTGGGGCCCTGCCCCCTGGCATTGTGCAGCATGCCAGCAGCGTTGTCCCACCCCTGCCCCATGCACACTTGTGTGACCCTAGTCACACCTCTCCAGGATTGTTCAGATCTTCTTGTCTGGGACCAGCACGGGGCCGTTTCTGTCTGCCTCATTGTTCTGTGCCCTTCAGAGCACTTGAGGCTGAACAGACTCTGCTGCCTTAGCCAGCCGCTCGGACAGTCTGCCTGTTCTAGACTTGAGACTCCATCCACGGTAGAGCCAGATTGGTATTTGGGGAGAGTCAGGAGGGGGAACAGGATGAGGAGAAAGAAGAGGAACCTGGAGCCTCGTGGGCCACCAGAGGGGGAGTGTGCCTGGAGCCACTGAGGGCTGTGAACAGAGATGTGAGGGTGTGCAAGGGTGATGGACTTGTCACACACACACACACACACACACACCACATACCACACACACCACATACCACACACACCACATACCACACACAACACATACCACACACACACACTGCATACCACACACACACACACCCCACACTACATACCACACACACACACCACATACCACACACACACACACAAATACACGTACACCACCTACCATATACACATACACACATACACCACATACCACATACACCCCACATACCACACACACACCACGCCCCATTTTTTTAAGAGATGAGGGTTTGGATCATGGGTTCAGGTGGAGAGAAGGAAGGTGGGTTGTGTTCTAGTCACTGACTGTGGTCTTGAGTTCCCATGGACAGAGTTGGTTGAGCCCAGCCCAAGTTTCAGCACCATGGAGAGTGGCGGCGAGGCCAGGCTGGGCATTCCCGGGCAGCTCAGCTCAGCCGGCTTGGCTCCAGCCCGTAGCAAGCTGCCTGCTCCTGGCCAGCCTGCAGACACCGAGCCAGCCGGGCGTCTGCGAGACACAGCCCTTCCCCTCTGCTTTGTTACCAATTTCCTCGTTACCCAAACACATTTATTCCTGGACACTGCTGTGACTAGGCAGGTCTGGCCGCAGCGAGGATGAGATGAAAGTGCTGGTCTCCAGCAATCAGTGCGCATGGCTGAAGGGGCTGTGGTTGCGGGCTGGGGAGCCTGGGACGGGAGAGAGCTTCCTTTGGGAGACCCAGGACTAGGCCTGGCTCAGAGGGTGTCCTGGAGGAGCAGGCCAGATGGAGCAGGCTACTAGGTAGGAAGTGTGACCAGGCCTGCCTGGTGGCTTTCTCATGTGGTTGGGCCACCGGTCCTTTTGAGCTTTTGCTTTCTCTGAAGAGGTAATTCTCGTTTTTACTGGTTGCTGGAAAAATGATTAAAAAAAAAAAAAAGGCAGACCAGTCTTCATGGGGCCCAGTGAGGACTGGAGGGTGTGGGCCTGCCTCTGTGTGTGCCCACCCAGGGTGAGCACTTGGTCTCCTGGATCCTCCTCTTCCTGGGTCTCCACCCTCCTTGACTCATGTGTGCTACATCTGGCTCTATTTTACCATAGACAGAACGACCATGCAGGTACTCTAGGCAAAGTCTATGCAAATTTTTAACGAGCCAGAAGGAAGCTAAGAGGCCTTGGGACCCAGGGAAGCCTTGGGTGTAGGAAGCAGCGGACAAGGTGACAAGAAGGGGATGGAAAGGGAGGATGGGGGACAGGAGGAGCAAGGAAGGCCCTGAGGCCCTTGCCACCCCTTGCCAGGAGAACTTCCTCCTGGCCCAGGGATGTGGGGAAAGGGGCAGGATGACTTAATAGTCACTTAAAAGAAGTGAAATAGAGGAAGGGGCCAGGGAGGGGGAAGGGGTAGGGAGGAGGGAGCACCTAAGTCAGAGACAGAGTGGGCAGAGGCAGCCATGCAGGCTCTGGATCACAGGTGGGCTCAGTTTCCTGTCCACATACCCAGGATGTGAGCTGATTGGGAGGGGCCGGTGGGACAGCACAGGGCAATGCTAACTGTGTAAGGGGGGCTGTGTGGTCAGGGAGGGCTGATGGGATGGGTAGGAGGGAGAGAGGGAGAGGAAGGGGGCCCGAAGACAGTGAATGGGTAGGGAACACGGGAAGCATGGGGGGGGGGAGGGCTAGAGATGGGGGCGGGACTTCTGGACCACTGTCCAGCTACAATCCAGTTGCTCCTTCTTCAGTATCCACATGCGCTTCGGGATGACAGGGTTGTAGTGGCAGGGCCCCTGGGTAGGGAACAGCAGGAGGGAGCTGGGGTGCCCTGTCAGCCCCCTGGAGGACACTCTGGAGTGGATTTAGGGAGAGTAGGAGGGGGAGCTGGCCCACAGCGGAGCGGGGCACCGTAACTGGGGCTGGAGTGGTCGGCTGCCTGGGTCTGCCTGGGTGTTAGCGGGTGCCTGAGGCAGCCTGGTGACACCAGATGTGCACTCCTGGCTCACGCTGGTCAGCCTGGGACAAGCTGAAGTCCTTCTGCGGACTCAGGTTTAGATCAGAAAGGAGCTAAAAGGCCGGGTAGTCAGTCCTTTCTTGTTCCTGGTGCTCTTAGAGACGTGAGCGATTATCACAACTTCATCTCCAATATTCAGTGTCAGATTCTGGGGAGGGTCCCTCGTGCCATAGCTAGTGCCAGTCTGACACGAGGAAAGTCCCACGCCAAAGCAGAGGAGCTAGCAGGTTCCACCCACCCCACCCATCAGGGTGGACATTTATAGGCCACCTCTAAGACTGAGGCTTGAAGCCCCTCCCTCCCTGCCTAGCATGTTTTTCTCTTCTCAGGGCTGGTGGCTAGCTTTGGGACTGCAAGCCTTCACCCAACAGCTGCAGGTCTGGGGCAATTTTGAGGGGTCAGTTTCTGATCTGGTTCATCAGTTCTTACTAACGGGAACCCATGGCAGCTGGGTCTCCAGGTCTCCTCCCACATAACACACACACACACACACACACACACACACACACACACACACGGCCTGACCATTAAGCTGGTCAGGCTGGCTTCTGCTGTCTGTGTCACCCCCATTACCAGCCACCAAGGTCAGCTGGTTCCCTTTCTGGGGCATGGGTCAACAGCTTTATTTTCCACCAGGAAGCTGAAGCTAAATGGGGTGCAGGGTCTGCCCCAGGCCCCTGGTTCTATTGCTCAGCCGCCGCTGCCCTTTAGCCTGGCTTGCAGAGAGGGCAGGGCTGGCTGGGAGGGCCCTGGAGGACTTCCTTACCAGGGACTGCTGTGCCAGGCTCAGGGCTGAGCTGCCTGCAGAGAGACATGCTTGGGCTGCCTGCGTAATTACATCTTAACATTTCATTTTGCTTGTCAGTTTCCACTTCCCGGGGATGTGGACTTCTAAATATTTTATCCCAGTCTGCAATGGCCCACCCCACTCTGGCCAAACCACAGGGCAGGATCACTGCTTCCAGCTCCTGACCCCCGCTGCTCTCTCCTGCCTGAATGTGCTCCTATGGGGGGTGGAATTGGCCTGGCACCCCAAGTTTCTCTACATGCAGGAATCTCCAACACCAACCCACTGGCTTCCCATCTAGACAGCAAATGGAAATTATTAGTACTAGTACTATTATTATTAATTTTTTTTTGAGACAGGGTTTCTCTGTGTAGTCCTGGCTGTCCTGGAACTCACTCTGTAGATCAGGTTGGCCTCAAACTCAGAGATCCACCTGCCTCTGCCTCCCGAGTGCTGAGATTAAAGTCATGTGCCACCACTGCCTGGGTATATTGAACTACTATTAATTGAGCTCCCCTGTCTGATGGGACCTGGAGAGTGAAAGGGAGGATGATACATCTCTTGAGGGACTCTCATGGAGGAAAGCCAACCTCAGGACAACACAGGGCAGTTCTGCTGTGTTCTTGCATCAGGCACTGTCCTGTGCCTTTACCCATGTTTGCTTGCTCAGTCTTTCTCTCTTTCCTTATTTCTCTCCTTCCTTCCTTCCTTCCTTCCTTTATTTCCTTTCTCCCCGTGCCCCCCGCCCCGAGATAGAGTTTCACTATGCAGACCTGTTTGGCTTTGAATTCAAGGCAATCCTCCTGCCTCAGCCTCCTGATTGCTAGGATTATAGATGTGTGCTACCACACTCTCCTATATGTCCAGTTCTTCACACTTGATGATGGAAAAAATCCAGGGATAATTAAATACCTTGTCCAAAGTTACAGAGCTAAGAAGTGGCATTTGGGACTTGAGTCCTGGCTCCCAGGCTCAGCCCTCTCTCTGATGCAGACAAGTCACACAGCACAAGGCAGGGGTGACCAGTGCCATTAGAGAGAGAGGAGGGGCAGGACTGGACCACTTCAAAGAGCTGGGAAACTTTTGGGGGGATCAGACCCAGAGGCTTTGTGGGCAAGGTGGACAGGAAGGAGGTAGCGACTGCTTGCCTCAGGACCATAGTGGCCAAGACTTGAGGTAGCAGTGGGTGCATGACTTGGACGAAGTGGTCCTGTTTAAAAAGCTGGGGTGGGGGCGGGGCTGGAGAGCCCTTGTGTAACCCTTGTCTGCCTGTTTCTGGATGCAGAGGCGGATGAGAAAGGAGAAGAGGTCTTGTTCTGTGTGTGGTACCCTGGGTATGGTTGATGGAGACAACCTTGGCCATACTGGGGGGGCCTTTTAGCTACTGAGTCCCCTCCTTGTCCACAGACTGACACTGGTCAGTAGACCGGGGTCTGCACTCAGCAGCTAGGAGTGTGTGAGGATCTTAGGGGAACCCCAGCCCTCTCTGCAGTGGATTTTCTCCATCCATGAACCGTCATTTTGCTGAGGGGGATTTGGGTGGAAGGATATTAGTGGACAGGGCCTCCACTAATTTTCTGCTTGTATCCTGTCCCCTTGGTTCCCTCCTCGGCACCTGCCTCTAGCACTTCCCTTCTCTGGATTTTTTCCGGCTTCATTGTTTCAGAGGTGCTTTGTCTAAATGCATTTATGTTGGATATTAGGACAATCACTCAGTGGATTTCCTCCCTAGAGCCCAACACCATGAATAATGAAGCCCCGAGCCTTGCTGTAGGCCAGCCAGGGACAGCAGGGCTTTCATGGTGGTCTGTGTATCCTCCTTCACCTTGGGCACTTGGCCTGGTCCAGGCTGGCAGTGTGTCACATTCTTACTGCTGGGTGACTTGGCTGTTAGTGGAAGTCGCTGGTGTCTGAGATGGGACCAGGGCCATCTGCGCCCTCTTAGCTCCCAGTGTCTCACTGGTATCTAATGCCTAGGTTCCTTTATGCCTCACTGTGTATTCCTAAACCCACAGGGACATGGCTCAGTGCCAAGAGAGGGGACAGTGAGGATGAGGGCTTTGCCATAGACCCCGGGGTGCTGTACAGCAGCTCAGATCTGCTCCCAGCTAAGTGCAAAGGCCTAAGCAACGGGACGTCTGAGGCCTGTAAGGTGTGTGGGCAGGCTCCAGAGAGCTGCCATGACCCTCAGCTTCCAGCAGACTCTGGAGTGTGTGGGGTCACGTGGTACCTGGTGTGAGATGGGTGGTCACCTGGCGCTCAGTAAGAGGACCTCCCCGTGAGGAAAGGGCTGGGCCTGAGAGAGTGAGTCTACATGCATGGTGAGCATGGGAGGCCAGGGAAGCTGTGGGAGAGGGTGGCTGTGAACCTCGTGAGGGGCCAGGGTGGTCAGACTTATTGTCTGACTGACTAGGGACATGTGCATCTGTGTTGTCTATGTGACAGCATGTTGTTTGTGTCTGTGTGTTGTGTGTATATAAGAATAGGGATCCGTGCTTGGGCGTGCGTCCATTTAAGGCACAACTGTGTGGCCTTGTGGGCTCAATCCATGTCCTGTGGTGTGCACAGCTGTGGTGTGCGGAGGCTGTGACATCAGCGGTGGCCATGGTGCCTGCACGTGTGCTGCCGTGTGGTTCCTGCATGAGGTGTGGCCGCTCAGGGTGTGTGGCCCTGTGTTGGCTCTTCTGTGGGATGGGGTGGGAGAGCTGTGTCTCTGTGAGATCCTGGAGTGTGGGACCACGAGCAGTGTGTTGAGTGTGTGTGTGCGCGTGTGTAGTGTGTGCTGCTAATGGCCTCTAGAGAGGACGCTGCCATCACCTTGAACATCCGTTGTGCTTCTGAGCTGTGGCCCCATGACTGCCCAGCACCACATTTCAGGAATAGCGTATACTGAGCCCAGACCCTGGTCTCCAAAGCTGAGGACCCAGGAACGCTCTGAGGGGCCCTGACCCAGCTGAGTGATGAGTTCCATCTCTGCCTGAGCAGCCCTGCCACACTAAACTCTGCTGCACCTCAGGGTAGTGGCCGCAGTGGGCAGCAAGGGACCTTCACCAACCCCCCAGGGGACGTTTGCCTTCTTCTCTGTTTTACAGGAAGTCAGAGAGGCTTGGTAACCCGTCTGAAAGTTCATGAGCAGCCAGTCCAGCTCACCTTCCTTTGCCCCGCTTGGTTTCCTTGTTGCACGTCAATGCTGAACACAGGGATTGTGTTCTCACTGTGTACAGACCTGAGTCCACTGAGACCCGACGAGTCTTTCCCCAGGTGACCCACTGCCCACCAGGAGCTGGAGTCATATCAGCCAGGAAGAGTATGGCGTCACACGCCCCTCTCTGGCCCAGCTGTCTCATGCTGAGCTGGGACAGCCAAGGGACACTGTCAGCTTGATGTCCTTCTGCCGATTTGTGTTCCATGTCCCTGTTCCCCCAGTGCTGGCTGTAAGGGAATAACAGAGCAGAAGGCAGGACTGAGAGATGCCCGTGGGCATGTATCTACAAGTGTGTCTAGAGCCCATGGGGGCAGACTGCCCCCTTCATGGACATCAGGCACCACAGTGTGCCCAGAGCCTGTGGAAGACAAGTGGTAGCTCCGAGTGACAATCACTGTAGGCTCTGGGGGCATAGACACCCCTGAGGGGAGCATGTGCGGGTGGCATTCCTCCAGAGCCTGTCACCTATGCTCACCACTGTCCCTTTGCACCCCTGTCCCTTGTTCCTCTAGCAAACACAGACTTCTCCCTTTCCCCAGTGAACCCCTGGGCACGTGTCCTGGGGAGAAGGAACCCAGTGAGGGAAAGGGGCTGGCAGGTAGTGGAAAATCCCTGGCCAGTTGGTACAGGGTGCTCCTGGCCAGGGGGGCAACCTGCCTAAAGACCCCTTGTAGGGCAGAGGTTGTCAGAGAGGCAGGTCCTGGGAGGCCTGAAGTGAGGTAGCAGCTGCCAACCTGAGCAAGCCACATGGATGTCATGCATGTTGGTGTGTGCACATCTGCACAGTGTGAACTTACCGGGACAGGTAGGGGGAGAGAGTGAGTGGGTTGACAGTGCTGAGTACAGAGGGGGTTGGGGCAGGAACAGGCAGGGTGACAACGGGAGCCAGGCCTGACTGAGCCACTGTCTGGCCAGACCCAGGGCGACCCAAGTCCAGCTCTCTCTCCCCTACCCCGAGCTCACTTTGGAGCAGCCTGGGGGGATACCTGAACTCTACTATCAGAACCCCATCATTTAGGCATGGCCTTGTTCCATGGCAGGACCCTGTCGGCCACCCACCCCTTCAAGGGCCCATTTTCTATCTCTTTTCCTGGGAGCAGGTTTAAGGTTGGGATTGCTGACAGCCTGGCTTAGGAAGGAAGGAGGGGAAGAGAAAGTGGTGTGTGTGTGTGTGTGTGTGTGTGTGTGTGTTCCTGCCTGCCCTGTTTCCTGTTTCCTGCAGGGAGCCTAGCATGGCCTGGACACCTTCCCCTGCCCTCCCCTGCCCTCCCCTGTCCTCCCCTGCCCTCCCCTGCCCTCCCCTGCTCTCCTCTCTGCAGTCTACCATATTCTGTAGCAATATAGGTTTTTCCACTTGACTTCCTAGAGTTTGTCTTTTCATTATTTTTTTTTCCGGTTTTTACATTTAAAAGCATTTTTCAGAAAAGGGAAAAGAGAATGAGAGGAGGATCCTGCAGGACCACTACTGTGAGAAACCGGGGAGGAGCTGAGCAGGCGGGAGGAGCTGAGCAGGTGGGGAGGACCTGAGCAGGTGGGGAGGCATCTGAGCAGATGGGGAGGAGCCTGAGCAGGTGGGGAGGCATCTGAGCAGATGGGGAGGAGCCTGAGTAAGTGGGGAGGAGTCTGAGCAGGTAGGGAGGAGTCTGAGCAGGTGGGGAGGAGATGAGCAGGTGGGGAGGAGTCTGAGCAAGTGTGGGAGGTGGGACCCCCGCCTCAGGCATTCAGAACACCAGGCAGTGCTCAGCACAGAATGTGGAGGAGGCTTGCCCCTGCTAATTGTCTCCAGGTAAGGCAAAGTTCCTCTCTGGCCTTAGACTCTCTGTTCTCCTAGTGTGTACTGGGGTCTCGGGCCCTATGGGCTGCATGTAATCAGAGATCTCTCCAATGAGAGGCTGTGGCATCTGCCTCTGGCCAGCACACAGAGGCCCTGGCTTGGCTAGGATGCGGGTCTGCAGCTAGCACACGGTTGGTTCTGGACAGGGATCTGGCAGCCAGGTTCCTGGTAGGAGGTTGAGTAGGACCTGGGGAATGATCTGAGGGATCTCTAAAGGGGACCCATAGGGCTTTGGGGGGCATGGGAGTCCCAGATTCCTTCAGGCCTCTTGGTCCTGTGTCTGCCTAGAGCTAGGGACTGGCTGTTTCTTGTCTGTCTGTCTGCCGGCTCCTATTGCTCCATACTGCAGGGTGGACAGTAGCTCTTGATGGAGTTCACAGAGCCTGAGGGCAGTGGTGTGGGGAGGAAGACGGTGCTGGGATTGTGGTGTCACGCCACAGAGGAGTGACTTCATGTGGCCTCTCTTAGGTCACAATCAACTTGTGTGGGATGCTCCGTAAATACCACATCCTCCAAGGCCACGCACAACACTCAGTTTCCTGTGACTAACATCCCCTTCAATGAGCCATCCCCTCTTCCTCCTCCTTTTCGGCAAGATGAGGCATGCAGGCCAGGCCAGCATGCACTGGCCCAGGGGTGTATCTTAACCTAACACTTTCTCCCTGTAGGAGATAAACTCCTGCTTCCCACTTCCTCCTTGAGCCAGGTGGCCCATCCCCACTGCCTGGACTAGCCTCTTCCTCTTGTCCATCTGTCTCCCCAGATGGGGGAGAAGACACGTCGCCATTGGCCCATTTTCTAACTGGAGAGAGACCATATGGCAGGTTGGCAGGAGCTGAGTACTGCCATCGTTAGAACGCCGCCAGCCAGCGAGGGCAGCTGGCCGTTCCCGGGCTCTTTCTGTGGCCCATGGCTGGAAGGGGCGGAGGCCCAGATCAGGACCCTGGGCCTGGTTCCCTTGACCATGTTTGAGACTTGCTGTGTGTCTAGGAGTGATCAAAGGACTACCCGGTCCTCTGTGTGTGTGTGTGTGTGTGTGTGTGTGTGTGTGTGTGTGTGCGCGCGCGCGCGTACACATGTGTGCCCTGGCTGAAACAGCCACCCTCAGTGAGTGCCTTTGCCATTGTGTATGTCTGCCCAGCTAGCAAGCCACCTCCTGCCCTCTCACACGCAGCTCTGTGTCCTCTTGTGACGTAGCCTCCTGGAGCTGCCACCCCCGGGGCCTCCAGTGTGACTAACACCTGGGGGCATGGCATCTGTGCAGACAGACCAGGTGGAAGCCCAGGGGACATAGGACAGCAGCTATGGAATTGGCCACAATTTAAGAGATAGGATGCTCCCCAGCTCCACCAGGGGCCTCGAGGGTCTTGTCTAGAGCCCCCAGCTCCTGGCAGGGTAGGGCTGGGCCAGGCAGACTATCTGGGCTCCAGTTTCCTCGCCTGCCCCAGGCAGTGGTGACCACAGGTGGCCTCGGTTGCTCTCCACAGGGGGCATGCAGGTGGGCCACTAATATATGAATGGCATGGTCTTCTGCCTGCACCCACCTGACAGGCCTCTCCAAGAGCCTCTGGGAACTGACTTCAAAGTGCTCCCTGGTGTCCGCTGGCCACAAAGCTGGGTGTATCCTGGGACACTGTGTTCACCCTGGCCCACCCCAGCAGCCGCACATGCAGCCCTGCCCCAGGACCTGTGGGGTGCAGGGTCTCTGGGACAGGGATAGGAAGTGTGCAGACATGGGTGCGGGGACACCAGTGACCAGGGCGGCTATTCTCAGACTCAAGCCTTCAAAGAACCTTCTCAGGTGATACTGATAAAAATAGCCGATGCTTCCAGGTCCTTGCTGGGCAAGAGACAGCGGGTTTGCTCACGCTGACTCACAGGTTCCACAAGAAGCCAGTGAACTAGGTCGCCTTCTAATCTCCACTTTATAAATGTGATCTTTGAGATGCAGAGAGGCTGAGCGACTGCCTTGAGATGACCCAGCATTAACTGGTAAGAACAAGGTTGCACATAGGCAGTATGGCTCTTGCTAGCCTCCACCAGGGACACCGAGGCTCAGCGTACTTACGTGTTCCACCCAGGGTCTGCATTCACTCTCTGGTTGGTGTTTGTGACCGTGATGTGGGTCTCTGGGAGTCAGTTTCCTGGGCTGTGTTGGAGAAGTGGGGATCTCAGACTTGGTCACTTAGGCTGATGGGTGGGGCCTCTCCACAGGAGGCGTGTGCATCGCCCAGTCGGTGAAGATTCCTCGGGAACCCAAGACCGGGGAGTTTGACAAGATCATCAAACGCCTCCTGGAAACATCCAATGCCAGGGCCATCATCATCTTTGCTAACGAGGATGACATCAGGTAGGGTGGCCACGGCAGATAGAAGCCCAGGCATGTCCCTCCAGGAAGACGGAAGGGGCACAGGGTGAATCAGAGCGGTTGGACCCCCAGGCTAGAACCCTTCCCCTCTCTGTTTCCCACATCCATCCTGCCAGCCAAGTGTCCAGTGGGACACTTAGGGGAGAGGCTGCCGCCTCGTGGACTTGAGACATGCTCCGTAGTCCTAATTCACCTGCTGGAGGTGTGAACTCAGCCAAGTTCCCTAATCTCTTGCTCTCACTGTGGTAGGTGGGCTCCTTCCTAGACCCCAGAATTGGTGACTCTAAGCACAAGGACTGTGGAGACCCTGCCAGTCCCTCCGTGTTTCCTCCACGCCTGCACAGGGGTCAGAGGTCACCAGCCCAAGGGCCCTCTACCGACTGTCTCTGCGGACCCTTCCCAGCTTCCCTCCTTTCCTCTCGCTTCTCACTTGACCCCCGCTTCTAGAAACCCCTGTCAGGTCCCTGAGGTTCACCTTTGAGAGAGAACCCTGCTTATGAACAGAACTGGGGGAAGAGGTAGGCCTGATTTCACAGAGGAAAGTGAGCCCCAGTCTCAGTGACCCTCTCCTGGAGCCCCTTAAGGTCAATGCTGGCCCTACTTCCCCCTTCCAACCCATCCCTATACTCTGCCCGGAGCCCTGATTTGCAGCAACACAGAAGACCCTGGGACAATGCAGGAATGGGGGAGAAAGGACCCACTCAGACAGGGCTTCCAGGCAGATATGGTCTCACGTGGAACCCTCTGGGACAGAGGCAGGCACTATGAACCTCTTCAAAGCACACAAGTCCCCCAGATATTGGTGCCAGAGCTCTCCATGCCCTGAGGGCAATGGTTGCTTAGTGACCGCAGGCTTCTCTGAGTCTTCCCTTTGCCCCCTGGCTCCTCTCCGACACCCCTAGAGCCAGCCCTGCCTCCTGCTGCGCATTCCACTTGGGGACCCCTGCTTCTGAGGGGACCCTAGTTCAGAGAAGCCCCCCATTGGGAAGAAGGGTGATGGTCCGGGTCCTTGTGCCTGGGGTGGGGCTGGATGGGACTCTGCCGAGCCACATGGGCAGCCTGGCAGGAGGCAGGCTGTTTCTGGAAATCCACAGTGTTTTCAGAAGCGGATTGAGGTAAAAATAGACGCAGGTGATGGCCTGGGTGTGGAATGAGAGCCGTACTCCCCTTGGCTTCTCAGACTCAGGAAGCATTAACAGGACTGTGGCTGAGGTTCCATGTGCCTGCCCCATCTGCCATTAGTGGTGGCCCAAGGTGGGTGGTGGCCTGCTAAGGGGCCAAGACTTGGCAGAGATGAGAGCAGGGACCTTGGGTGACAGTGGGCTGGCTTGGCAGCAGGTTCCAGGGCTTGGGGAGAATATTTCCCTCTAGAAGTCCAGTTCATACTCTCCCCTAGACTTCTGCATGCCTAGACCTCGCACCCCAGGACCCTGGGCCTGCACGAGCAGTATCTGGGGTCCCTGTCTCCCACAGGAGAGTTCCCAACTCCTCTCTAAGAGAGTGAGGTCAAGGGACTTTTACCCACTCCTCTTCTTCCCTCTGAAGAGCTGGACTCGAGAGAGACCCAGTTCAAGACCAGCGGAGTGCCATTGGTCTCCTCAGCCCTGTGATGGGCTTGGGCTGTGACCCTTGATCAGTTCCCCCCTCCCCCCGCCCGGAAGAGCAGCGGTTAGGGCTGAGAGCACTGGAGCAGTCCTGGAAGGGTCTGACCTCTGGCGGAGGAGGGCCGAATGGACGAGAACCTTGTGGCATCCATGTGAAAGAGAGCCGTGCTGTGGGGTGGCCTGATGCCGGAGAGCCTGCCTCTGAGAGGATAGGGGTTCCACAGATGTCATCTGGAACCCAAGTAGGGTTCCAAGTAGGGGCAGACATAGATTTGGGGACACACGGGTGGTCTTTGCAGAGCCAGATGTAGGCTCACGGATGAGCCTACTGGATGATGAGAAAGGTCACTGTAGTCACGTGGATAGGCATAGGCCAAAGAGCTGGGGACTCCAGGCCTGGAGCACTGGCAGGCAGCAGTGATTGTGAGCCCGGGGCGAGGGGCGAGGGGCGAGGGGCGAGGGGCGAGGGGCGAGGGTACAGTCTGGGGGTGAGCATAGGTTGTGCGTGGGGTATCCTCTGTGGCTGGGAGTAGGAGCAGGCATGGGTTCTGGGCTCTAGAGTGTGGATGGAGGGTCCAGATACAGCCTGGGAGATAGGCATGGAGGGTGGGGCAGCTGGGCAGCCGTACATACCTGGGCTGGGCTGCTGTGTCCCCACAGGAGGGTGCTGGAAGCAGCGCGCAGGGCCAACCAGACTGGCCACTTCTTCTGGATGGGCTCTGACAGCTGGGGCTCCAAGAGCGCTCCCGTGCTGCGCCTGGAGGAGGTGGCCGAGGGTGCTGTCACCATCCTCCCCAAGAGGATGTCTGTCCGAGGTAGGCCCAGCAGGTGGAGATGATGCCCCCCCCCCCCCGTCCTCCCTCATGGCTTCCTGTCTACTCCCATGCTCTTCTGTCCCCTGTCTTGTCTACCTCTTCATTGGCCTGTAACCGCTTGCATGCAGAGGCCTCTAGCATGACGGAACTGGAGAGCAGGCCCGGGTTGTCTCTGTGGCTTCTTAGCTGCTTTGGGTTGTGGGATAAGCCAGGCATGTGGTCATGACAGAGTCCCTAGCCTGTCTGACCCATCCCTCTCCTATCTGGGACCCTTCCCCTGTCTTGGAGAGGGTTCTGCAGGAGAGGTCTGCGTGACAGCATGTTTGGGTGAAGCCTGCTCAGGGCTAGTGGCAGGGACTGGGCACCCTGCTCTGTCTTGCCTCCCTTCCTTTCTGCCTTGCCCACACCCCTTCTTCTGGGGCGAAAGCCGCAATCATCTTGGGTAGGAATAAAGCTCTCTGGCCGGAGTCTTGCAGGGTGTGGGGCATGAGGTCGGCGTCCTGGTGGTAGCCTGATTTGGTAGCACCCCATCTCATGACAGGTTACCTTTGTTCTACTTGGTGAAAACCAGTGTTGAGGTGACAGGCCTGGAAAGGACCTCAGGAGCCAGCCTCTCATCTGCCTCTCCATCACTTGCCGAAGGTCACATAGAGTGTCCTCTCTTCACCTTGAGGCCCAGCCAGCACAGGCAGTGGAAAATTCCATACCCCCTCAGTCACACTGAGCCATGATGAGCACAAAACGACTAACCGGTGCCGTGCGACAGATGCCGGCCTTTGCCAGGTCCTCATTTGGCCTCCCTGTGGCTCTGCCATTGACTCACAGAAGTGGGATTTGAACCCAAGACTTAAGTACCCTTTCTGTCTGGGACGTTGGGAACATTTTAAGGACACTGGTTCTCATCTGTTCTTTTTTTTTTTTTTTTTTTTGAGACAGGGTCTCATTAAGTAGCCCTGGATGTCCTGGGACTCACTAGGCAGACCAAACTGGTTTTGAATTCAGAGAGATATACTTGCCTCTGCCTCCCTAGTGCTAGGATTAAAGGTGTGCACCACCATACCTGGCCGCTGGTTCTCCTCTGGAGATATGATTGGTTGTCATAGTAATTGGGTGATGTTCCTGGAGTCTGGTGGGTGGAGGCCAGTGGTGCTATTAAACATCCCATAATAGTCCACCCAACAAAGAATTGCCCAGCCCCATCACAGGCCAGACTACATTTCCCTCTGTCCCTCGTAACTCAGACAGTCCCCTGAGTTCCATTGGGATCCCCGATGGGATGAGCCTAGAGAGTCTCTGGGCAGAGGGGGAGGGCACTGCCCTACCAGTACCATCCCCAAGGTAGAGCTGCCTGAACAGGAAGGGAGCTGGGCAGCTTGCAGAAGGCGAGAGAAGCCCACAGTTTTTTCGGCAATGGGGATGTTCTAGATGGAGGAGGCAACCTGGTCTTGTTGTTTGCTCTAAGTGACCCCTGCCTTCTCTGGCCACACTTTCCTCCATGTGCCCAGGCTGGGCCTGACCCGTGAGGGCATCTCTGCCATGCAGGCTGTGGCCCTAAATTATATGTGCTCCCCGGGTCCTAACCCAGCTCTTTTCATTTTGCATGGCACAAAACTATGCCGTGTCTGTTTTTGTTTTTATTTTTTTAGCTTTGTCTGGGTCCCAGGTCAGAGGATGCTTCTTTTCCTTCCTGGTCCCGGTTATCTGCTTGCCTGGGTGTGTGTGTGGAGGGCAGGGAGGAGGCCCTGACACCCCCATTCCCTGCCAGGGTTCGACCGATACTTCTCCAGCCGCACGCTGGACAACAACAGGCGCAACATCTGGTTTGCCGAGTTTTGGGAGGACAACTTCCACTGCAAGCTGAGCCGCCATGCGCTCAAGAAGGGAAGCCACCTCAAGAAGTGTACCAGTGAGCACGCACCTGTGGTGGGGCTGTGTCGGCAGAACGTGGGACCGTGGGAGTGGGGACTGCAGGGGCGGGGCCCCATGGGAAGCAGAGCCTGCAGAAGGTGGGGACTATGGGGGTGGGGTAGGGGCCTGTGGGAGGCGGAGCCTGCAGAAGGTGGGGACTGTGGGGGTGGGGTGGGAGCCTGTGGGAGTGGCGGCAGTGCCTGCTAGCTGTGAGGCCAGATAGATGCTAGGCTCCGGAACTCCAGCCAATCGTGTGGCACCAACCCTGTTCTCTGGCCAAATCCAGAAGAGTCAAGAGCCTAACTAGTGAGGCTTAAGGACTGGTACTCAGAGGCTGCCCCTCCCGTGTGGACGTGCGATGGGCGGGGCCTGAGAGTGGAATTGGTAGGGGCTGAAGGAACAGGGCTATAGCCAGAGTAGGGCGCAGCCCACAGTGGCTCTGAGAGCTCAGAGTGCGAGGCCTGCACTGTGTTCCCTTGGAGGGCAGAGCTGGAGGAGGTTGGCCCCCAGGTCTCACAGAGGTGTCTCACTGCCTTGGGATTCATTGTGCTGGACTGACCTGCACAGCCAGTTCCATGCCTGCCATTCAGCACCGGGCACCCCCGACCTGCCCGCCAGGGGCTTCACCGATCACTCAGCAAGCACTGGGCTTGCTCACGGACCGCTTGGGCCTGTTCTTATGGAGGATGGAGAACAAAAGCGCCTGAATCCTCATGGAGTTTTCATTCTAATGGAGAGACAGACGATAAACAAGATAAATAAATCATGGGCTGGGTCAGAGGGAGATGCGCTGTAGAAACAAAATCCATTCGAAAAGGATCAGGAAGAGCTGTGGGGGAGGGCAGCCGCCCTTCACAGCCACAGGGAGCACCATGGGGGAAACTAAGCCCCAAAGGGGTCACGTGGGGGGAGGTCTGAGAAAGGGATCTTAGTTCCCACAGGTGCCAAGGGCCAAGGCAGGGTTTGAACCAAGGCCTGAAGCTCTCCACCCCGAGACTGCAGCCTGGCCCTTGCTTCATGTGCATCTGGACCCAGGTCCTGAGAGCTCTGGATTTGAGCAGCTCAGCGGCCGGAGCCCCCTGTGTGACCTGGGGTTCTGGGTGCTATATTCATGTGGTACCTCACCGAGGGTAAAGGCTTCTGTCTTATGGCCTCTGGAGTGTTCTGGGCAGCTAATGCGGGAGATGCGGGTGGAGATGCGCCTCAAGGAATCTTTGGCGATTGAGGTTCCCTAGGTGGGGGTGGGGGGAGGGAAGGAGCTAGATGAAGTGGTGGAGTGGGGGTCGGGAGCATGAGAAATATGCTGCCCTCTGGTGGCTGCAGCCCACAGGGACGAGCAGCCACTGGGCAGTGCCATCCTCTTGGGGTCACAGTCTGCAGAACATGTGTGTGGGTGTGTCGGGGGGGGCAGTGTGTGTAACTATGCATGTGCACAAGTGGTGGGCCTGAGCTGGAGTGTGTGTGGGTCTCGTGTGGAGTTTCATGAGTCTGTTTCTCATGCTTCTGCACGTTAGGCTTCTGATTGACAGGATTTCATTTCACCCTCCCAACTCTAAAACCCTTCCATTCCAAGTGTAAAAGAGGCTATGGAGGCTCAGAGAGACCAAGCAGTGTGAAAGGTTGCACAGCAGTGTCAGGCAGGAATCACAGAGGCCGTGCAAGTACGGACATATGGGGCTGGGGCGATGGCTCCGTGGGTAAAGCACTCGCCCTGCAGATGTGAGGACCTGAGTTCTGATCCCTACTGCTCACCGGCTCAGCAGTGAAGAGCGTTTACTGCTCTTGCAGAGGACCCAGGTTCTGTTCCCAGCACCTATAGGGCGGCTCACAATTATCAGTACTTCCAGTTCCAGGGCATCCGATGCCCTCTTCTGGCCTTTATCAGTACTGCATGTACATGGTGCACAGACACACAGGCAAAACACTCATATACACATAAAACTAAACCATAAAACCAAATAAAAAGAAAAGCCAGGCATGGCCTGCACTTGTTATCCCAGGGATGGAGAGACGGGGGGGGGGGCACGGGGATGTGAGAGGAGGTGGTCCCTAGCTTTCTGCACAGCTCGCAAACAAAAGGTGAAAGGTACACGTGCAGTGACCCCAAGGCTGTCATCTGACCTCTGCACACACATGTGCATGTGTGCCCCTCCCCACAAACACGTGCGCACATACATACATACAGAGACGCACATGTCTAGTGACGGAGGCTGAGCCTTCATGAGCAGGTGGATCATATGTCCTGTCCACTTGCTGCCTGTGTCCCTCTGGGGTGGGAACATTGTGTGGACACCCTAATCATGACTTCCCAGAGCCAGTTCCCAGGGTGGGTAGGCATGCCTGGAAGTGGGGTGAGATGGACAGTTGGGGCATCCTGCCCCATCATCTAGGTGAGGACCAGGGCTCTCTGGAGTCCCCTCCTGTCTGTGGGGATTCAGACTCAGCTTCAGACTGAACACGTCTGAGGCAGTGCCCAGGTGCAGTCCCAGATCCTTCACTGCCTGATGGAGCAGACAGAGGCCTTCTGAGCGTGTGGAGCTCTGCGGGGTGCCTGGGGACAGCTCTGTGACCCTCTGGCCTTGGATTGCTCCTCTGAGAAATGGGGCTGATGTGAGCAGCCCAGGGGGGTCTGCAGGAGGAAGGGAGGGCGCTAATGGAGGCTCTCTGAGCTGGAAAGCGGAAGCTTTGCAGCCTGGCTCTGCTTTAGAGCCACCTGGGGAGTGCTGAGGTCCCCATCACGGGTGGGAGTGGCTTTTAAAGCTCCCCTGGTGCCTAAAATGGGGACTTGGGGTGGGGCATTGGATTTGCAGCTTAGTGCACAGGAAACGACCTGAGGGAAACTCATGAATGCTCGTCCTTGACTCTGTGGGGCAGTCGGGCACCCTGTCCCGAGAGCATCTATCTTGTTTACAAGGTCTCTTAAAGCTTAGGTTGGTCTCAAAGTCTTGACGTAGTTGAGGGTGACCTTGGACTCTTGACCCTCCTGCCTCCACCTCTCAAGCGCTAGGACTGTAGGCACGTGCCACCAGGCCTGGTTTGTTTGTTTTTGAGTCTCACTTTGTAGCCCGCTGGTCTCAGATTTACAGTGATCCTCCTGCTCCCGCCTCCCTACTCCTGGAACCACACTACCCGGAACACCAGGGTTTTAAATCCCCCAGTTGTTCTCTGCAGACACCAGGGGCTTTGTGGCGAGGAGGGGGAGGAGGGAGGCAGTCATTGGTGTAGGCACAAGTGGATGGATAGGATGCCATGGAGGGACAGCACCCAGTGGAAGACCTGCCTATCCCCCGAGTCTGTCGGTACAGATTGTTCTGCTGTAGAAGATGTCATCCTGAGGGCGGGTGATTTAGGCTGTCTCAGGCCTAGAACCCATTTCATAGAAGAGAAAACTGAGGTCCCTCCCAAGCATCATGGTGGTAGAGTTGGCTGGATGCAGTTTGACTCTAAGTATCATGGCCTTGGAGCTGAAGTAGGCGCCATACCCTACCCCATACTCCCTCTTTCCCCCCTAACTCCAGGGCCTCTTTCATCTTCATCCGAACAGCCAGGCGCCTGGTGGGACTTGCGTGGGCACCTTCCCACTGCGTTGGAGCCTGGCTTCCAGCCCTTTCCCTTATCGGCACTGCTCTGCTCCTTGCAGTGGTCCGAAGGTGGCTTCCTCTGGAACAACTTTGTTTGGGACAGGAAAGAGGAGAAGAGGCAGCAAGACAGGCCATGCTGGGGACCGTGGAACCTGGCCCTGGGTCCTTGGAGGTCAGAGAGAAGCAGTGCTCATTCCCTGGGGTCTGTTAAGTGGTGGGGCTACCTGGGGGGCTCAGAGGTCTCAGCATCGCTCGAGGGTGCACGGAGGGCTGGCTGCAGTGATGGGTACAGGTATGTGGATGCAGATGAGGAAGGCACCCGAGTGCATGGGTTTCTCCCAGTACAGCTGTGGGAGCTGGAGACCTGGGTGTGTGTCTCACTGCCACCACTTGCCAGCGTGACCTTGAACAGGTCCTCATTTGTAACTGGCATTCTGCCACCCTGCTCAACCTCCAGAGCCCTGGGACGGGATTGGCCCTCCCTCACAACCTCACTGGGACGATGGGAGCTGGCTTGCTGTTGGCCCGTGGGCTGCCCACACTGACTGAGACAAGTCATGGAGAGGAGCAGTCTGAGGCTGTCAGGCCCAGGAGGGCAGTGCCTGCCACCTGCCTCCTCTGTGCCCAGCCCCTCCCCAGGAGCTCACTGAGCAGGCTTGGGAATTAAAGTCATAAACAAAGCAGATGTGGCATCCGTCTTTTTGACAGCACTGCCAACCAGGTGATGGCTGAGCGGAGGAAGGCTCGGTTTATGAGGAGATCGGAAAAATTTACTGTTGGCTGCTCCCAGGGGCTGGAAGTCCGGAGAGGGAGGGCAGGATGGGATGGCAGGGGCTGTGTAGGGAGGCGCTGGTTACCCATCGTGCTAGCTGCAGCCACGACAGCAGCACAGCTATCCCAACAGCTTAAACTGCATTCACCCATGCATCAAGATCTGTCCTAGGATTTTGTGTATCATCTTTAAGGCAACCCACTTTACAGATGAGGAACCTGAGGCCGGGTGAGGTAAGCACTTACTGGCCTACGGTCGTACAGGTGGTAATGACAGAGCTGGGATTTGGACCTAGGGCTCTAGAGATGTCCTGCCTTAGGCTTCTTTAGGATCTTCCTACCTCTTCTCCATGGAGGGACCAAGGAAGTCTTCCTTTTGGGAAAAGTGAGGAAGGACAGTGTTTTGGGAACACCTACTATGTGCCACCTTGCACCCATTATGAACTAGTAGTTGTTCAGACTGTCAGGTGTTTGGTGACCGGAGCATGCGCAAGCCTTTCTCTGGGTTACGCGGCCCGGAAATCGCTGGCTTTTATTTAGAGGCTGGCTCTGTGGCTGCGAGACAGCTCAGTCAGAAAGCACTTGCCTTGCAAGCGTAAGCAACTGAGCTTACCAAGCCCGATGTGTGGATGTGTGTGTGCCTGTGATTCTGTTCTAGGGACAGGGAGACAGACAGATCTCCGGGCTCGGTGACCAGTCAGCCTAGCCCACACAATAAATCTGGGCTGGTGAGAGACCCTACCTCAAAACAGAAACAAAAATAAAAATCCCTATGTGAATGGCTTCTGAGGAATGACATCTGAAGTTGACCTCTGGCCTACACACACGCACACGCACACACACACACACACACACACACACACACACACACACGGAGACCTAAAAATATGAGCCTATTTTTGCTCCAACCCTGGTAAGTGGTATACTTGATGAAGCTGGTCCTCGACACACACACAGGACATATACATACACACACATGCATACACACACACACACACACACGACAGGGTAAGAGGGAGAGAGGGAGAGAGGCTGACTCTGCCTAGCCTGTGCTCATTGAGCAAACCTGCCTCAGAATGTTCCGGAAGTCCGGCCAGGAGAGTGGTATAGTCTGACAGCTCCAGAGAGGAAAGAACTGGTCCTGGGGGACACTGGAGGGAAGCTGGGAGCTCCGGGAGCCTAGATAACTTGGACAGTCAAGAGAGCAGTGTGTGGTGAGCAGAAAGTGCTCAGGTCAGGTGGAGGGCAGTGTGTGCAGAGGGCGGAGGGCGGTGTGTGTGTGCAGAGGGCAGAGGGTGGTGTGTACAGGGTGCGGTGTGTGCAGAGGGCGGTGTGTACAGGGTGCAGTGTGTGCAGAGGGCAGTGTGTGTGTGCAGAGGACGGTGTGTGCAGGGGGCTGTGTGTGTGTGCAGGGGGCTGTGTGTGTGTGCAGAGGGCGGTGTGTGTGTGCAGAGGGCGGTGTGTGTGTGCAGAGGACGGTGTGTGCGTGCAGAGGGCAGTGTGTGCGTGCAGAGGGCAGTGTGTGCGTGCAGAGGGCGGTGTGTGCGTGCAGAGGGCGGTGTGTGTGTGCAGAGGGCGGCGTGTGTGTGCAGAGGACGGTGTGTGCGTGCAGAGGACGGTGTGTGCGTGCAGAGGGCGGTGTGTGCGTGCAGAGGGCGGTGTGTGCGTGCAGAGGGCGGTGTGTGCGTGCAGAGGGCGGTGTGTGCGTGCAGAGGGCGGTGTGTGCGTGCAGAGGGCGGTGTGTGCGTGCAGAGGGCGGTGTGTGCGTGCAGAGGGCGGTGTGTGCGTGCAGAGGGCGGTGTGTGCGTGCAGAGGGCGGTGTGTGTGTGCAGAGGGCGGTGTGTGCGTGCAGAGGGCAGTGTGTGCGTGCAGAGGGCAGTGTGTGTGTGCAGAGGGCGGTGTGTGTGTGCAGAGGGCGGTGTGTACAGGGTGCAGTGTGTGCAGAGGGCAGTGTGTGTGTGCAGAGGACGGTGTGTGCAGGGGGCTGTGTTTGTGTGCAGGGGGCTGTGTGTGTGTGCAGAGGACGGTGTGTGCGTGCAGAGGGCAGTGTGTGCATGCAGAGGGCAGTGTGTGTGTGCAGAGGGCAGTGTGTGTGTGCAGAGGGCGGTGTGTGCGTGCAGAGGGCAGTGTGTGCATGCAGAGGGCAGTGTGTGTGTGCAGAGGGCAGTGTGTGTGTGCAGAGGGCAGTGTGTGTGTGCAGAGGGCGGTGTGTGTGTGCAGAGGGCGGTGTGTGTGTGCAGAGGGCGGTGTGTGTGTGCAGAGGGTGGTGTGTGTGTGCAGAGGACGGTGTGTGTGTGCAGAGGGCGGTGTGTACAGGGTGCAGTGTGTGCAGAGGGCGGTGTGTGTGTGCAGAGGGCGGTGTGTGTGTGCAGAGGACGGTGTGTGTGTGCAGAGGGCGGTGTGTGTGTGCAGAGGGCGGTGTGTGTGTATGCAGAGGGCGGTGTGTGCGTGCAGAGGGCGGTGTGTGTGTGCAGAGGACGGTGTATGTGTGCAGAGGGCGGTGTGTGTGTGCAGAGGGCGGTGTGTGTGTGCAGAGGACGGTGTGTGTGTGCAGAGGGCGGTGTGTGCGTGCAGAGGGCGGTGTGTGCGTGCAGAGGGCGGTGTGTGCGTGCAGAGGGCAGTGTGTGCGTGCAGAGGACGGTGTGTGCGTGCAGAGGGCGGTGTGTGCAGAGGGCCGTGTGTGTGTGTGTGCAGAGGACGGTGTATGTGTGCAGAGGGCGGTGTGTGTGTGCAGAGGGCCGTGTGTGTGTGTGTGCAGAGGACGGTGTATGTGTGCAGAGGGCGGTGTGTGTGTGCAGAGGGCAGTGTGTGTGTGCAGAGGGCCGTGTGTGTGCGTGCAGAGGGCAGTGTGTGTGTGCAGAGGACGGTGTGTGCGTGCAGAGGGCGGTGTGTGCGTGCAGAGGGCGGTGTGTGTGTGCAGAGGACGGTGTGTGCAGGGGGCTGTGTGTGCGTGCAGAGGACGGTGTGTGCGTGCAGAGGGCGGTGTATGTGTGCAGAGGGCGGTGTGTGTGTGCAGAGGGCGGTGTGTGCGTGCAGAGGGCGGTGTATGTGTGCAGAGGGCGGTGTGTGTGTGCAGAGGGCCTGAGATGGACCCATGAGAGCCTCTCCTACAGGGCTGTAGCAGAGCAAGTCTAGAGAAGGACGGCTAGGGAGGTCACTAGGCACTCAGCAAAGCCTAGCCAATCCAAGGGTCTTCAACCTGCTGCCTGCTCCCAGGGAAGGAGGCTGCTGGGTGATTGGTGGAGATGGCAAGGAGGCTGGCTGTAACACAGGAGGGACGGCACAACAGTGGTGAGCACGGGTCAGGTTTCCGGCAATTTTTCATTGTCACTGCGGAACCTGTGGAAGGACTTCAGACCAGGAAAAGAGGACAAGAAGCTGAGGTTGGCCCTCAGCAGGCAACGGAGGGGCAGGATGGAGGAGGAGTGGGCCAAGGACAGGCCGGAGCTTGGTCTAGGATCCCAGGGAGGTGTCAGCATACACCGCTGTGAGCATCTGAGTGAGCAGGAGGTTAGGGGAAGGGGGAGGGGAGAAGGGGCTGCCAGAAAATGAAGGAACCCTGGGAGGGAGTGGCCTCAAAGGTATGACTCTGGAGGCTGTGCGACACCCACTGAACTCAGCCAGCTTCAGCAGGCCCCCTCACCTGCAATGTCCTGGAGGTTCCCAGGGAGACACATCCCCCAACACTTGGTTTCTGTCCCATGTGTCCGTGTCGTGTCCCCCCCCCCCCCCCCCCCCCCCCCCCCCCCGCGCTTCCAGTTCTTCGCACTTTCCTGGAGTCAGCTATGAAACACCTGCTCCTGCCTGGCATGGTGGAGTACAGCTGTGATTTCAGCACTTAAAAGGCTGAGGCAGGAGGATCACCCTGGAGACTATCTTGAGCTGTAGAGTATAACCCTATCCCAAAAATCAAACAAAACCTAACTAACCAAACAAAAACATAAACAACGGGCGGGCGTGGAGTCAGGTCTAAAGCCTGCTCAGCCTGGGAGGGCTGAAGAGGACACGGAAGTGAGTCTCGTCCACACCTCCTTATGGGGTGGTTCCGTCCAGAGCGAGGAGACTCGTGTGTGTATCGCAAGTGTGTTTATTTGAATGTCCTTGTGTGGGCGTGTGTGTGTGTGTGTGTGTGTGTATACAAACGTGTGGATCTGGCTGGCGAGGGAACTGGCTCAATCCTGAAAGTGTCTACAGGAATGACACTCAGGATGGTGGCAGGGTGGGCTCACGTGGGGGAGTAGAGAGGAGCTGTGGACTCTGATTATTTCAACCTTGAAAACTCATTCCGATTACAATTTACAACCTGGCGACAAAGGCTGCGGTCTCTGCAGTAACCACCGCTCAGGGCTTTGAGAGAGAAAATCCTCCCCACCTTCCCCGCTGCCTGTCACCCGTGGCTGAGCCAAATGCATCTCTGCCTTACGGTGCCCCGGGACACAATTAGGACATCTTCAAACTGTTGCTGCTGTCACTGCGCCATGTGTCTGGAATTTATTTCCTCCTGTGGCTCTTTGCACGCATGCCTCACCTCCTCCCAGAGCTGTGAGGCTCCTGCTGGGCCTGGGCTTCTGTGCATCTGTGAGAGAGGGGACACTGATTCCCTTTTCCCCTGCCACCTCCCTGCTCTAGACCTGCTGACAGGGGTCCCTAATGTTGTCTCTGGCCTGGCTAGACACGAGGATGGTCTGGGCCTGGGGCAGGAAGAGAGAGCGGTATGGGGGGGTCCGTGGAGCAAGAGGTTCAGATCACCACCCCACTGAAGGGCACTTTAGCCGGTCATTATTACCTTCTGTGGGGTACAGGCTAGGAGTCCAAGGCTGGGAAGGGAAGGAAAAGGAAGGAGAGAGGGAGAGACACAGAAGAGAGAGATGAGAAGGCCCTCACAGCCTGGGTACTCTCGGGTGGCCATCTTAATTTGTGTCATTTGTAGCTGGGCTAGCACGTTGAGGCATCAGCCAGCCCTGTGATACTGCCAGTTGGAGAGTCAGGAGAGCTCCTGGAGGGTGTCTGCATCCTTAGCATCCCTTTCCCCAGAGACCTATGACCCCAGAGGAAGCACAGAGTGGCCCCGGAGCCAGTGCTCCATCATGATTCTGTGGAAAGGTTCCAGGGGGAGCCAGGACCGGGAGAGGTCAAGGATATTGCTCCAGAGGAGCTGCTGGCCTTGGAGCCACATTTTCTGCTGCTGCCTCCTGCTGCATTCCGATCCTTGCCCAATAAAGGACTTCTTACTGAGTGTGCCCTGAGTGAAGGTGGCGGGGGACTGCGAGGGAATGGGGTTCAGGGCCTGGGTGTGGTGTACCAGGAGGGGGTCTTGGCTGGGATATTGAGCTGGTTCTAGGAGAGAATTTTGGGAACTGAGCCCAGCCCCCATCTTCTGCTGCCGTGTTCTCTCCTGGCCTCTCAGCACCGCGTGGTGGGGGCTCTGACAGGAAGATGGGATGGGCAAACTGGAGGATCCGCTTTCTGCTGCTCCAGCTGTTTGTGTCTTGACCCGGAACTGACAGTACCGTTAGCAGATTAGACAGTGGGGCTCGGAGGAGGCATGGGGCAGTGTGGTGGGAGGAGGTACAGGCTGGCTCTGGCGATCGGGATACTCGCCATGGCGCCCAGAGACCCCACCCTGTCTGCGTGGCTAGAGCATGCCTCTCCTGACCTCTGTTTTCTTTCTCGTGGCAAGAGGGTAGAGGCAGGCAACCAACCACTCCCCTGCACCAGGCTATTGCTGCTGGCATCTCCATTGTCCACTCCTAACCAATGAATACCTACCCTGGCCGAGCCAAGGATAGTCCTGGCCAGCAGTCTAAGTGACCAGCCAGCCACTAGTGACAGGTGCCATGGCCCATCAGCCCCACCTCCAGGATTCAGGGGACCGTAAATGCCTTACTGGTGTGAGGGAATTGGATAGTGGGGTACACACTAGAAATGGCACTGAGCTCTCCCTACCCCAGGTCTGATTCTGAGGTGCCATGGGCAGGGGGATGGACATGTTGACCTCCAGAGTTCCTAGACAGTGGGGGCTGAATGGTAATCCAGCCCATGGGGCCTCTGTGCATGCTCTCCATGTCCTTGGGCAGAATCTGGGAGTGTGGCTAAGACCCAGCCGGTGCCCTTGTTTCGCTCCATGGCTAGGCTATGGCTTTCCAGCTCCCTGGGCTTCCTGGAGTCCCTGTCTACTTTCTCCCTTCTCCTACCAACACCTCTGAGGCCCTGGACCCTCTTTTCAGCCTTCTGCTGCTTCCTTCCCATACCCAGCACTGGGGAGAGACCTGGGGTTAGAACGCATGCATCTAGCTCCCGCTAGGACCCTGCCTGTCGCCCAGTGTATCTGTGCCGTAGTCTCTCCATTGCAGAGGGACTGTGGCATCCTGGATTCAATCCCAAGACCCACATGGTACAAACAGAGCTGACTCCTCCAAGCTGTTCTCCGACCTCCACATGTGGGCTGTGGTATATGAGTTCACACATATAATAAATAATAAATGTAATTCAAAAAAATGTCACAAAGAGAGAAGGGGGCTGGAGAGATGGCTTAGTGGTTAAGAGCACACATTGCTCCTCCAGAGGACCCAGGTCAAGTCCCAGGACCCACACAGCCATGTATAACTGTGGCTTCAGGGGATCCAATGCCCTGCTGACCTCCATTGGCGTGCACATGGTGCCCGTGCATACATGCAGACCAAAAGGTCATACACATAAAATAAATAAATGTTAAAAACATAATACTCAGGAGCTGATCCACGAAACCAGGCACATACAGGGCCCAGCATAGCCTCTGACTCAGGCAAGCTCAGCAGATCCTGGAAGGCATAGTTTTTATGATCATCACCACCACACAGAGCCCAGGCCAGGAGCTGCTGCTTCAGAAGCCCCCATCCTGGCCACTCTTGCCTAGGTGATACTGTTTGGCCACTTGCCTGGGCCTCGTCCCCTCACGGCTTCAGCAGGGTTGGCAGACCCACTGACCTCTGGAGGCTCGGGGGCTTTCACACGGCTGCCGAAAAGAGTCTGGACGGCCACACAGGGGAGTGTTGTAAGAAGCCTTCCCAGGAATGTGTAACTCCCCCCTACCGCCTCCTTGTAAGGTCCCAGTCACAGCCAAGTTTGAGTCTCCCGCAGCTCACCTGGGAGACTGATGAGAGAATGGGGCAGGGGTTACAGGCAGGCGTGTGGGCGGCCTCACAGTAGCTACACTGGAAGGTCTGCACTTTGACAGCTCCTCTGTGGCCACAGAGATGGAGCCTCCCTCTATCCATGTCCCTCAGCTTGGATGCTCTAGAACCTCCTTGTAATCCAAGGCCACATGTAATTAGGGAAGAACTGTGTTCAAGTGGCTGGGAGAAGTGGCTACAGAGTCAGGCGAGGTCCAGTGACCCTCACGTCCCTTCCTTCTGTGATGGGATCCAGCTGTGAGGAGCTACTGATGCAGGCACAGCTGGCCTGATGAAGATGGCAGCTGTTTTTCTGGGAGGATGGTACCCTACCCCGGGGGATATGTGGAGGAGGTGGGGCGCTTCAATCAGTGGCAACATGGCTCCTGGGGGTTCCCTCAGGCCGCTGCTGGGAAGGCCGTGACTGAACTGGGAAGCATTGCAGGGCTGTGACAACTGGTGTCAAGCAACAGGAAGACATTGAGGGCACCAGGAAGCCAGATTTAGCCTCTTTGGGCCTCCTTTGTTTGTGTCTTAGGAAGAGGGTGTCGTGGTCTGGAGTGGCAGCCCACGGAGAGCTGCTTCTGGGATACCAAGGCCCTCGGAAGAGACCCAGCTCCTGTCCTGGCTGCTCCCAAGCCTGTGGGGTGACTTTTCTTGGTGATCCCGGTCAGCTGAGAGAGGGTTAGCACATGCTACAGGGCTGCCTACTGAAGATGGCGGGATCAAGGGGCTTGTCCTGGCTGTTCTGGGGCCTAATGGGGTACAGTGTAGGCCGTGGACTCACCCTTTTACCCTCTGAGGTCACTTTCTGAGCTTCATTGGTGCACTTTCTCCTTATACACGTGGTGATGAAGCAGCCATGGGGAGACCTGGCTGTGCCCAGCCCGGGCCATGCTCAGGGTCCCACTGCTGTGCTGAGCTCAGAGGGCCTCACGGGTGCCCCGCATGGTGTTCCTTCACAGACCGAGAACGCATTGGGCAGGACTCAGCCTACGAGCAGGAGGGAAAGGTGCAGTTTGTGATTGACGCGGTGTATGCCATGGGCCACGCACTGCACGCCATGCATCGTGAACTGTGTCCTGGCCGCGTAGGACTCTGCCCTCGCATGGACCCCGTGGATGGTACCCAGCTGCTTAAGTACATCCGGAACGTCAATTTCTCAGGTGGGGGCCTGGAGCGGGACACTACTTGTCTCTGGGGTGGTCTGGGCCTTGCAACTGCAGGGTATAGAGGTCTGGGCTCATGAGGGTGGGAATGGCGGTCTCTGCAGATGTTCTGGGCAGGCGTCTTCCCGGAGATGCCTCTGTCTTTGCATCAGGCTGAAGGCTCAGCAAAGTCCTTCCATGCAGGCATCGCAGGGAACCCCGTAACCTTCAATGAGAACGGAGACGCACCAGGACGTTATGACATCTATCAGTACCAACTGCGCAATGGCTCAGCTGAGTACAAAGTCATCGGCTCCTGGACTGACCACCTGCACCTCAGAGTAAGCCTGAGGACAGGGAGGGAGCATGGGGGGCAGACTGCAGGCGCCTGGCGGGGCCAGAGGTCACTGGCTGACACCAAGCTATCTGAGAGTGAGTCCCTGGCTGCCAAGACCTCACTAGAAGGCAGCCATTTTACCCAAGAGGTGCCCTTGGGGTGATACCCCCAGCAATGAGACAGTTTTGTTTTATTTGGGGTTTTGTTGTTGTAAGTGAGTTGTCTGGGGCTTCGTCTCTGCACTGCAGGAAGCGCGTTCCCAGAGGGCAGAGCATGATAACTTACAGTCTCCTCCAGGTATCCTCTCAAGGCAAGGAGCTGCCCAGCACAGACCCCCTCATGCCACACCCCAGAGCCTTCACAGCTGGAGCAAATGTCTCAGGGTAATGTCCCTAGGGAGGTCACGTGGTTTGGAGGGACAGAGCCTGTTCCTGGAACATGGTTCTCCAGGGTTGGACAGAGAGCAGGAGGATCGGGCGTGCTTTGTTCAGAGGACAGAGGCAGCCAGGCCTGTTCACAGTGGCAGTTTGGCGCGTGTGCACCTCTCTGTACTGCCGTTCTAACGGTGTGAATCTTCCTGAGAGGCTGGTAGCTCTGGAACTTGAAGGCTGGGTAGCTGTGTGTATAGTTCTGAAGGTCCCCTCTTCCCTCCCTGCCGGTCTGTCTGTTTCCAAGTCCCAGCTTGGCACCCTCCTGCTGCCTGTTCTGACCCTGATCTAAGGAAGGGACCGGGTCACAGCAGTGAGGTAAGATGAGGGCTGGGCTTTCCAGCTTTCTCCCTGGGTGACTAGATTTCGGTTGCCGGAGGAGCCACAGCAGGCAATCTTGCTGGAGCTGAGGGAGAGAACCAGGGTGGCAAGGCTACCTAAGGGGATCTGTAGGTGAAGGAAGCTACCCTAGTGAGGTCCTACGGGACTCCCTGTGGGAGTCACTGGGAGTGACAAGAGGCAAGGCGACTTTATACCAGCAACTCTTGGAACAGGTGGAGAGCAGCAGCTCAATGGGTCAAAGTGTTTTCTCAAAGGTGCGCAGCCCCCCGGGCATAGTGCAGACCCTAGGTTCTTCCTGGGAACCAGGGTTTTCCAGAATATCCATCATCGTCCCGGGACCTCATCTTTCCTTCAGGACCACTGCATACCCACGGCTCCCTTTGGCTGCTGGAGTGATACATCCCATAATATACAGAGCCCATGCAAACCTCTTCATGTAGGTCTTCTTTATGCCTTGCCCTTCCCTACTCCCTGCTACTCAGTTCTGGAGCTCTCTAAAGAGCCTCAACTATCTGGGCACATTCCCGCAGGAGAGGGCATTCAGCAAACACACACAACACCCCTGTAGTGTGACACACTCCTGGGCGTGACACACTCCTGGGCGTGACACATCCCCGTGGCTCCCTTTGCTTGCCGCAACTGCATCCTCAGAACCCTGCACTGAGCTTCATTTTGAGCTGGATGTACAGGACCGCTAACCATTGGGCTCTCCTTAAGTGGCCTCTGATTACACCTCTGCTCCTCCTTTCAACTGAACAGGACTCTGGAGTTGCTGGGTGGAAGGGAGCTCAGGGCTGAGCCGTGAGGCTGTTGTCTTTCACTCTGCTCAGGGCATAAGAACCACACGGGAGGGGCTCCACCCAGGCGGAGGTCTAGGCGGGTTGAAATGGGCACCATGCTTTCCAGGCCTCAGGGTTGGGAAGCCGGGACTCTTGGGGTCCTTGCCCTGCACTGATGCTCAGTATGACTCTAGAGTGTCACTTCTAGGCTCTCTAGACTCAGTTTCTCCAGAGGAGTATTGAGAGTTTCAATTCTAGCTAGGTTAGTGGTGTCTGGGTCACATGGGTAAGTTGTCTGATTCCAACTGTCAGCCAGTCAGCTCTGGTGAAGTCCAGGAAGCTGACCGTTTGGCCAGTGATGGACCGATCCAGGTGTGCAGCCAGAGATGATCGCGGGGGTAAGGTCTGGGTGCTGCCAGCATATCCTGAAGCCAGCTCTGTGGTGCTGTCATTGCCAGATAGAGCGGATGCAGTGGCCAGGGAGTGGCCAGCAGCTGCCGCGCTCCATCTGCAGTCTGCCCTGCCAGCCAGGTGAGCGGAAGAAGACAGTGAAGGGCATGGCCTGCTGCTGGCACTGCGAGCCCTGCACAGGGTACCAGTACCAGGTGGACCGCTACACCTGCAAAACCTGCCCCTATGACATGCGGCCCACGGAGAACCGCACCAGCTGCCAGCCCATACCCATCATCAAACTGGAGTGGGACTCGCCCTGGGCTGTGCTGCCCCTCTTCCTGGCTGTGGTGGGCATTGCTGCCACGTTGTTTGTGGTGGTCACTTTTGTGCGCTACAATGACACTCCTATCGTCAAGGCCTCGGGCCGGGAGCTGAGCTACGTGTTGCTGGCGGGCATCTTTCTGTGCTACGCCACGACCTTCCTCATGATCGCAGAGCCAGACCTGGGGACCTGCTCACTCCGCCGTATCTTCCTGGGGCTCGGCATGAGCATCAGCTACGCTGCCCTGCTCACCAAGACCAACCGCATTTACCGCATCTTTGAGCAGGGCAAACGGTCGGTCAGCGCGCCACGCTTCATCAGCCCGGCCTCCCAGCTGGCTATCACCTTCAGCCTCATCTCCCTGCAGCTGCTTGGCATCTGTGTGTGGTTTGTGGTGGACCCCTCCCATTCGGTGGTGGACTTCCAGGACCAGCGGACACTTGACCCCCGCTTTGCCCGGGGTGTGCTCAAGTGTGATATCTCTGACCTGTCGCTCATCTGTCTGCTGGGCTACAGCATGCTGCTCATGGTCACATGTACCGTGTATGCCATCAAGACTCGGGGTGTGCCCGAGACCTTCAACGAGGCCAAGCCCATCGGCTTCACCATGTACACCACCTGTATCGTCTGGCTGGCCTTCATCCCCATCTTCTTTGGCACCTCACAGTCGGCTGACAAGGTGGGTGGTGGGGGCTCAGGGGGCATGGCCGAGTGGGGATTGAGAGCAGGAGCCCAGAGCCCAGGCAGCCCCGGGTGACACCTTCTGTTATACCTCACTCTGTTTTCTCTCTCAGTTGCAGGGTTTCCCCCTCTGGGGTTTTTATCTCCCATGCTGAGGGCAGGTACAGGCAGACGCCAAACTTCTCTATGGGGTGCCCTTGTAGTGTGGGCCCACACCCAAGGAAGATGGCAGCTTGAGAAATTGTTTTTGGCATCACCAGGGGAGTGATCCCTGGGAGTCTCTCCTGTGTGTCTGGCAGGGGTATCTGGGTTGGTTGCTGCTAGACTTCCTTTTCCCTCACCCCTGCCTAGTGAGTTCCTCTCCTCCCAGAGGCCACACCTCTGCCTTCAGACACTGGGGCCAGCCCTATCCTGGATCCCTGCCCTCCCCATCCTGGATCCCTGCCCTCCCATCCTGGATCCCTGCCCTCCCATCCTGGATCCCTGCCCTCCCATCCTGGATCCCTCTTCTCCCATCCTGGATCCCCTCTTCTCCCATCCTGGATCCCTCTTCTCCCATCCTGGATCCCCGTCCTCCCATCCTGGATCCCTGCCCTCCCATCCTGGATCCCTCTTCTCCCATCCTGGATCCTCGCCCTCCTATCCTGGATCCCTGCCCTCCCATCCTGGATCCCTGCCCTCCCATCCTGGATCCCTGCCCTCCCATTCTGGATCCCTGCTCTCTCATCCTGGATCCCTACCCTCTCATCCTGGATCCCCGCCCTCCCATCCTGGACCCCTGCCCTCCAGGGGTCACTTCTTGGTACCTGTAAGGAGCTGCTAGGGTGTGTCGCCATCGGAGATAACCCCTTCAGAATCCAGACAGGGTGGGGTTGCACCCTGAGCTACATTACAGGCTGCCCTGTAATACAGTGTAGCCATGCTACCCAACACTAGCCCCCCTCTCCTAGCCTCCAGATGGAGTCAGAGTGGAGAGACTGAGTTTGAAGTCCTTGCACTTGGTACACAGTCTCCATAGAAGCTTCTGCAGCCATGGGTGTGAAGTTCTGACAAGCCAGAGCTATGGGATACCCTGGTGCAAGGAGCCATGAAATGAGTATGGGAAAGAGAGAGAGAGAGAGAGAGAGAGAGAGAGAGAGCGCAAATGTAAGCGTGGCCTTCTCTTGTGTGCCTGCTCAGCAGGAGATGAGCTATGTCTGAGGTACACAGGCCCACCAACGGTCCTGAGGGCATGGTGTGAGCTGAGGATTCACAGCTGCCTGTATGGTGAAGGTGTGTGCACAGGGGCAGGTGCTGGTGTGTGCTGAGGATCCACAGCTGCCTGTATGGTGAGTGTACACAGGGGCAGGTGCTGGTGTGTGCTGAGGATCCACAGCTGCCTGTATGGTGAGTGTACACAGGGGCAGGTGCTGGTGTGTGCTGAGGATCCACAGCTGTCTGTATGGTGAAGGTGTGTGCACAGGGGCAGGTGCTGGTGTGTGCTGAGGATCCACAGCTGTCTGCATGGTGAAGGTGTGTGCACACGGGGCAGGTGCTGGTGTGAGCTGAGGATCCACAGCTGCCTGTATGGTGAGTGTGCACAGGGGCATGTGCTGGTGTGTGCTGAGGATCCATAGCTGTCTGCATGGTGAAGGTGTGTGTATACGGGTCAGGTGCTGGTGTGAGCTGAGGATCCTGTCTGTATGGTGAGTGTGTACACAGGGCAGGTGCTGGTGTGAGCTGAGGATCCTGTCTGTATGGTGAGTGTGCACAGGGGCAGGTGCTGGTGTGAGCTGAGGATCCACAGCTGTCTGTATGGTGAGTGTGCACAGGGGCAGGTGCTGGTGTGAGCTGAGGATCCTGTCTGTATGGTGAGTGTGCACAGGGGCAGGTGCTGGGGGTTGCATAGAGGTGGCCGTGCAGCTGTCCGAATGGATTTGTGTATATGCTGTGCTGGGGGCACTCTTTCACCTACATGCTTGTACATCTGGCAGCCGGGAAGGGGTGTAAGGTGTGCGTGTGAGTTCAGATACAGTTAGCAAGAGTGCATGACTCCCCTGGGTGTCATGTGAGGCAGTCCAGGCTGCTCTGGTGAGCCAGGGATAACGGCTGTGAGGTATGGTGTGTCATCTATAGTGGTTATTCTCTTTCCTGTAAGGTCACTGCTCAGTCAGCCTTGGGCAGGGTGTGGCTGTAGAGTTGCCAGGATACAGGAGGTTCCAGTCCCCACTGGGTCATCCTGAGTTAAGGCCCAAAGTGGGTTGAGCTTCTCCGCTCCCCTGGGCCTCTCAGAGCCCTGGCACAGAGATAGGGGACTGTGGCTCACACATCCAAGTCCTGTGCTTTGTCTCCCATGAAACCCTGTTCGCCACTGTGGGCCCGTGGCTGTGGCTGGCAGGACTTCAGAGAGAACTCCACAAAGAAGCTGCAGTATTGGCCGGCTGCCTGCCTGGTAACAGGATGGTGGCACAGGTCCCAAGGCTGGGAGATGGTTAGGTAGTGAGGTCACACTGCAGGCTGTCCCTCACTCTGCTGCCTTCAAGAACACCCTAAGGGCTGGGTCCCTCCCACACTCCTTCCCCCGACTCAGGCATCACCTGAGCTCTAGAGGAGTGTGGCTTCTCTAGGAGGGCTCACCAGTCACCTGCTCCTGGTAGCCACATACACCTGTACACAGGGGACCCCAGAAACGGTGCTGGAGCCAGAGACCAGCGCCAAGGTTGGAGGGGAAATCTGAGTCCTGGGGCAAGCGGAGGGTCCTGGTGGGTGCCATTCCTATACCTGGAGGTGGCTAGGGACCCCGGGGAGCTAGAGAGCAGATCTTCTGTGACTTTTCCACTCTAGTCTGAGCCGCTCTGGACCCCTTTGTGTCTTCAGGGAGACTCCTGGGCTAGAAGGGGAAATAGCCAGGAAACAATGACTGTATGCAGCACTAGGTGCATCTTATAGAGGGGCAAAGGCACACACAGGCTCCGGGTACATATTACATAGTCCACAATGCTGCCCACTTTGCCTATGGGGCCATAAGCCCAAAGAGGGGAGCAGGCCTGCGCAGCATCTCACTGTGGGCCAGGACAGATGGCAGAACAGAGGGCCCCTACTCCTCAGGATCCCTACGACTTCAGAGAGAAGGGTGGGCTTGTGTCCTCCACCGCAGGGCTAGTGGTGACATGTGCCAGCTGCACATCTGGGGGCCTGGCAGTCTTCCCGGAAGGATGGAATGTCAGCTGCACTCTAGGGCCAGAACCCAGGCTGAGGGGCATTTCCCGTCCCCTCCATACCAGCATCTGGGGCCCCAGCTGAGCTGAGAGGGGCTGCCAGGGCCTGGATCACCTGCCAGAAAGGAGGAGGCTGGAGAGAACCTGGGCGGGGCTGTGGCAATTGCTGGGCTCTGTTTGGAGGGCTTCCGCCATTGAAGAATGGATTATCCGACACCCAGATTAATGGGCTTTCATTTCGCTAAACATCTGTCACCGTTAGTGCTGGCGAGCGAGCATGAAATGAGCTCTGACAGCGCTGTTGCCAGAGCCGTCTTCCGCTGGGTGTCGTGGGTCCCCTGCCAGGCCTGTTCCACAAGGGTGGCACGTGGTGGTAGTCACTGGATGAGGGGCTGCTGGGAGCCCTTCCGAGGGACTAGCGGGTGCTCCTGTCACCCACAGCAGCCCTGTGCAGGGACTGTGTCTTTGAAGGTCAGCTCTGGTCCCCAAGAGCTGTGCTGGAGACATTTCTCCAGGTTGGATGTGGGGGTGTCCCACAGGCCTCCACCACTCTATCACAGACAGACATGCTCCCCACACCCTGCACACTGTTAACCCTGCCCTCGCCACAGCCCTGTGAGGTAGGTACTGTAGTTTTCAGGCCTGTGCTGTACACGAGGAAACTGAGGCACAAGGACTGACCTGCCCAAGTTCACATGCTAGGATGTGAGTCCCGGGAATTCTGAAGTCCCAGCTCTAGACGATGATTCCGCCTGCCCGAAGCCATCAGGTACAGAATGGGCCTATCCCAGCTGTATCTATTCCCCACAACAGTGCTAAACAGGTCAGGGCGCTCTAGGATGGGAGGCAGCTGAGCAGAGCGGGGCGGAGCTGAGCAGGGCGGAGCTGAGCGGGGCGGGTGAAGCTGGAGCAGGGCGAGATCAGGGCCAGGTGGGCGGAGTCTTGGCAGGGAAGGGCGAAACTGACCCTCACCTGCGGCCCCCCACAGCTGTACATCCAGACCACCACGCTGACGGTCTCCGTGAGTCTGAGCGCCTCTGTGTCCCTGGGAATGCTCTACATGCCCAAAGTCTACATCATCCTCTTCCACCCGGAGCAGAACGTGCCCAAGCGCAAGCGCAGCCTCAAAGCTGTGGTCACCGCAGCCACTATGTCCAACAAGTTCACACAGAAGGGCAACTTCAGGCCCAACGGGGAAGCCAAATCAGAGCTGTGTGAGAACCTGGAGGCCCCAGGTGAGTGTATGGCCTCCTCCCTCTGTCTCCCGGCCCCAACCCCACCCCCTTCTTGCTCAGGCAGCTACAGGCCTCATCACTACCTGCTCTCAGGTAACCAATAGGAGACAGTGGGTGGACGGTGAGCACAGTTGTCCTGTCTAGTCCTTCCTGGTGGCTTCAGAGAACTTTAGAGGCTCCCTGTGGGCGGCCACATCCTCTGTGCCAGTTCACCTAGTTCCTGCAGGGTGCTGAGACCCCCACCATATCCCTGTTCCAGCTCGCAGTCCCTTTGGGGGAGGGGCTGCCACAGAGGCCCGGGAATGGTCTTTGGCTTTGTCTCTAGTGGGGTCTGAAAGACGGGGACCGAGAGCGTGGCCATCCTGGGGCAGGTGAGCGAGGATGGAGTGGGTGGGTCTTCGACTAATGTCCCCAGGGAGCAGCATTTCCCCCAGGGGCTTGTAGGAAGTCCCAGTTGAGAGGGTCCTGAGCTGAAGGCCACATACAGCGCCAGTTGGTGGCAGCAGGGTCAAGCTTGACCTGGCCTTGATCCCCTGAGGAAGTTGAGGCTGGCCTCAACACGGTGTCTTCCCCTGTGCTATGGCTTCCCTGTCTCTGGGGTCCCCATCCTCTGTGTGGGGCAATATACCAGGTTTCTGACGTGTCCCCCCACTCTGTGTTAGCAGCATCTCTGCAACATGCTTCCCTATTCTTGCGCCTCTTCCTATAGAACCATGTGACCCTTGCCCTCTGATCCTGGCCCTTCCTTCATGTTCCGGCTTAAGATGGGAAGGGGCAGGGGCCCCCCATCCGTGCAGCTGCATCTGTATTTCTGGCCTGAGCCTGGAGACTCCTGGCTCCTTCCTATGGACATCTGCCCAGTCCAGCACTATTCCTTCAAGGACCTGTGCAGCAGAGCAGAAGCAGCTTTTCACACCGCTTCGCACACAAATGGACAGGCATTCACATGCACACACACGTACACATGCATTCACACGCATACCGTCTATCAAGAGCAGCATGTATCAATGCTATGACTCTGGAGGGTGACAGACTGTAACACTCAGCAATCAGAAGGGACCACAGGGTGAGGGTCTTTGCAGCGTTCTGATGGCCACACTGACACTGTCCCTCTGCCCTGCTCAAGTCCATTACAAGGTCCTAAAAGGAAATGTGGCAGGTAGGGGGAAGCTAAGTCTACAACCCGGCTCCTTCAAGGGAGGGGCCCGCACCCCCTGCAGCTAGGGCCAGAGGAGGTAGCTCCTTCTGTCCCCTGTCTCTCTCAGTGTGACAGGGCTGCAGAGTGATCAATTCCAGGGATAGCCCAGATGAGGGGGTGTGAGGGGGAGAGTGGGGACGTGTCACGTCCATGGAGCAGGGACATTTTTCACCCTGTCAAGTTCAGGCCACATATCTTTAAACAAACAACAGAATAATTTAGAACCCTGATTGCAGGCAGATTGGCGCAGAATCACAGGGCAACAAGCAGGGGTTGTCAGCCTTGTGCCTCAAGCTGGCTCGCAAATCGCCATATGGTTGGCTGGTGACTGAGAACCCTTGGGAGGGCACTGCCACACCTTCATGCCTTCTCTCACAAAGGGGGCACTTCTGCAGCACCGAGTACCCACCCTGGCCTCGCTGCCATGGCAGAGCTGACCCGAGTGCCAGCTGCTGTGTTTGTTGTCCCCTGGTTTGCAGGCAGAGAGCCACTGCTCCTGCTTGGGGAAGGTTAATTTGTTAGCAGGCTATACGGCACTTGCTGAGGAAGCCCGGATGGTGACCCAGGTCCCCTCCCTGCTGACTGATTTTTTACTGTGTGCCTACTGCTAGCCAACTTGCTGTTCCCATTTCCCAGGTCAGACTTTGACAAAGGCCTGAGGGCCCCCTGGTTTGCAGCTGGGGGCCGAGACCCCATTCTGCAAGCTCTGGAGTCAGTGATTCAGGTAGATTAGAGGAAACAGACAGCTCTGGCTAGTGGGACCCAGATGGCCATGCCATGAACTTTTTTCTTATCCCCTTAAGAGCCTCCGATGCAGCAGGGCCCGAGGCCTGCATTCCCTGCAGGGGTCAGCTCCCACCACTGCTGAGGTTTCTATCTCCAGGCCCTGAGCTCCTGGAGGATCTTGTGGATGGGAAAGTTTTTATCCGTTTGCACAGGGGGTGAGGGAGTCTGGGCAGCTGGTTCATAGGAGCTGGGACAGCAAGAAGGACCATGCACTGTGGTTTTGCTGGGGCAATGGTGTTTAGACAGTGGAAGTGTTGAAAGTTTTAGCAGTCCTTTGGGAAAAGAATTCTTGCTTGTTTCTTCTAACTATAGGAAGGGAAACTGAGGCTCAGCAGAAAAAGGAGGGAGCCACCTGGGGTTACCCAGGAAGGAGGAAGCTCTGTTCTACTAGAGTGAAACTCTACATGCTTCTCATCCAGCACAGCTGCCATCCTGCATCCCAGCTTCTCCTCCTGAGCTTTCCTAGTCCATCTCAGGGCCAGGGTGGCTCCCAGCTCTGTCCCATCATCCTGTAGTTCTCTTGGTTATCTAGCTCCCTGGAGAGATTTGGGGTTGCTTTGTGTACCGCTGTTCTTATCTTTCCCTGAATGTTAGGACATGCTTCCTTCCATTGCACCCAGCTTCTGCTTGATACTTCTTCAGATAGGGAGCCCACCACCACTTCAGGTCTCTTGCCCCCTCCCCCTGGCCAGGAGAAAGTTGTTTCTTTAACTGAACTGAACTCTGGTCTTGGTACCTCTTGAGGTCCCAGAAGGAGAACCAAGAGGCTGGAATCAGGCAGATGTTTATCTCTCGCTAGTGTCTAAGAAGATGATGGATGGGCCCAGGTCCCTTCCATCTGGTTGCTCTTTTGGACCAGCAAGGATTGAAGGCTGGCTATCTCCAGTGTTTGCTTTCCTCATGAAACAGAAAAGAAAGGGCAGGCATGCAGGGGGAGCCGCTGTGTTGCTCAGACTGTGGTGGAGGCTGCACACCATCATCCTATCTGGCTTCTCATCACTGTGATAGACACCATGACCATCAGCAACTTGGGCCTGTGGGGGAAGGATTTCTGTCATCCTAAAGGTTGTAGTCATCATTGAGCTAAGGCAGGAACGCAAGGCAGGAGCTTGAAGCAGAAACCACGGAGGAAGGCTACTTACTGCCTTGTTCTCTGGCTCATGCTTTCTAGCTTTTTTATACAGCTCAGACCCACCTGAATGTGGTGTGGCCTACGGCAGGCTGGCCCTTCCACATCCATCCTTAGGGCAATTCCTCACAGACATGGTCACAGGCCAGTCTGATCTGGGTAATGTCCCAACTGAGACTCCTTCAAATGACTGTAGGTGTGTCAAGTGACCCTAACTAGGACACCATCCTCCCTTGGATTTCATTAACAAGATTTACCACGGAGCCTGCTCACCTGCAGGAGAGGCTGGGAGGCGTTGTCCTTGACTTGGCAGCCACGTGCCCAGTGTAACAGGGATCAGGGAGGCAGCTTTGGACCTCGGTGCTGCCCTGCCCCGTCCCCTCTCTTCCGGGACACGTGTCCTTACCCCATCCCCATGGGTGTGCCTCCCTTTCAGAGCTGAAAGAGTCCCAAGGGAAACGAGGCAGCTCCAAGATGAGGAGAGCATTTTTTTCCCATCCAAACCCTCTTTCACCCCCATCCCAAGTACCCTGTCACTGCCCCTGATGGGGACCCCAAACATCTCAAGGCAAGACCAGCCAAGGGTGTGGCCAGCCTCCTCGTGCCTCTGACCATAGAGGCAACCTTCCCTTGGTCTTCCTGGATGGCCAGGAGGTCTGTACCGTGGTGGGGGAGGGGAGAGTCACATGCCTCCGAGAGCTGATGCCATCATCTGGCTGGGATCCTAGGGCAGGATCCTAAGGATGCTTTGGCCAGGAAGTGGGAGGACCTCAGAGGTGCCATGCCAGTCTCAACTGGGATGGAGGACGTGAGTGAGGGCCAGAGTGACCACAGCAGAGAATGTCTGAGGGGGACAGGCCACCAGGCATGGACAGGATGGGTGCTCCAGGTCTCCAGGATCAGGGACTGTGTCTTGCTTGGGCAGAGTTGTTGTGAGTCCACTGCTTGTCTCAGCTGCTTGCCAAGCAAGGTCCCTCGATGGCCGCTGATTCCTCTCAGAGCAGGCCCCTCTGATGGCCACTGATTCCTCTCAGAGCAGGCCCCTCTGATGGCCGCTGATTCCTCTCAGAGCAGGCCCCTCTGATGGCCGCTGATTCCTCTCAGAGCAGGCCCCTCTGATGGCCGCTGATTCCTCTCAGATCTCAGAGCAGGCCCCTCTGATGGCCACTGATTCCTCTCAGAGCAGGCCCCTCTGATGGCCACTGATTCCTCTCAGAGCAGGCCCCTCTGATGGCCGCTGATTCCTCTCAGATCTCAGAGCAGGCCCCTCTGATGGCCGCTGATTCCTCTCAGATTTCAGAGCAGGCTCCTCTGATGGCCGCTGATTCCTCTCAGATCTCAGAGCAGGCCCCTCTGATGGCCGCTGATTCCTCTCAGATCTCAGAGCAGGCCCCTCTGATGGCCACTGATTCTCTCAGCCCCACACACTCCTCCAGGTCACCACTGATTCTCTCAGCCCCACACACTCCAGGTCACCACTGATTCTCTCAGCCCCACACACTCCAGGTCACCACTGATTCTCTCAGCCCCACACACTCCTCCAGGTCACCACTCGAACACAATGAGTGCTTTCTTTTCCCAACTGTTTGGGGCTGAACCCTTGAAAGATTTCCCTTGGCGAATGTTTTAAGATTCTATAATTACATCATACACCCAAAGAACTATTTCAAGGCACGATAGAGTTAGGAGATGATAACGGGTCTATAGTGGGGAGGTGCTCAAAGATGGGGTCACATCTGAGTGGCATTGTGGGGACGAGGCATGCTCCAGGTTGTGGCTCACCTGAGCAAAGATGGGCCGGGGAATCCTGTGTGGGACCTGGGGTTGGGGCTGGCAACAGAGGCAGCTTTGGAGCAGGTGTGTCCAGCACCCAGCTGGGGTAGCCTGGGCTGGGAGCCTGGTGGAGTGTCATGGGGTAGTACCTCTAGGGACGGAGGCCTTGGAAGAGGCAGTGTTGACGCCTGGCTCTCTGCTCTCTCTCCAGCACTGGCAACCAAACAGACCTATGTCACTTATACCAACCATGCAATCTAGCTGGGCTGAGCCAAGCAGGTCGAAGAGTCACAACCTCTGAGGATGGTGCATCGGGCCAGGGCCGTTCCTGAGGGCCCTGCTGATGTCCTGCCTGCCCCATGGGCATCCACGAATGTGGCTTGGTGCTGAGGACAGTAGAATCCCCGGCCATCACTGCTGGGCAAGCCGTGGTGGGAAACCGGAGGAGGCTGAGTGGCTGGGGCCCAGCCCCAGGGCACAGGGGCTTGGTCTCGAGATCCTGGCCCCGGCTTTTTCTCCTCCTTCTGCCTCCGTCTGTCCTGTTGGTGACCCTGGTTGGTCCTTACCCGTCTTTGCGTTTCTCTTCCGTCTTTCACTCTGCATGTGTTGTCTGTTTGGGCTTTCTGCTTCTGTATGTTCCTTTCTGCTCCTCCTGTCCTCGGCCCTCTGCCCTGTCCCATGCCTTCTGCTTCCTTGAGTTGCCCCACCCCCATCCCATGTCATTTCTCATGCATTTTGCTTTTCTGTCCCATCGGCCTCATCTCTCCCAGCCTTTGTTCCCTTTGCTCCATCTGCCAATTCTTTCATGTTGCAAAAGAGAAAAAAAGGGGGGAGGGATTGAAACACAAAGAAAGCCCAAACAAAAACTAATCTTGAGTGTGTTGCAAAGTGCTGCGTCCTCCTGGTGGCCTCTGTGTGTCCCTGTGGCCTGCAGCCTGCTCGCCCACCCTACCCGTCTGCCGTGTGTCCTACCCGCCTGCCCGCCTTGCCCCTCCTGCCAACGACACGGAGTTCAGTGCCTGGGTGTTTGGTGATGGTCCCCGATGTGTAGCATGACTGTTTTTATACCGAGAACATTTCTAATAAAGATAAACACATGGTTTTGCACCTGGCCTGTGTGTCCACTAAGGGCCCCATGCTCAGCCACAACAGGTGGCCGGGGGGCTGAAGGGGAACTTCAGAAGGCTGCTGGCGGGGGGTGGGGTGGGAGGAAGGCTCCATGGTGGTTTTAGATCTGGATGGTTGGTATCCCAATAAAGTGAGCAGGACACTGAATTGGGGCTGGAGAGATGGCTTGGTGGATACAAGGCGTCTTGCAGAAGACCCAAATTTGGTTCCCAGCATTCACATCAGGCATAGCTCCATGTTCCAGTGGATCTGCTGCCCTCTCCTGGAGTTCTTGGGTACTGTATCCACCCATGCATATAATCTACACATATACACATATAACTAAAAATAAGAAATTTCAGCCAGACGGTGGTGATGCATGCCTTTAATCCCAGCACTCAGGAAGCAGAGACAGGCAGATCTCTGTGAGTTCAAGGCTAGCCTGGTCTACAGAATGAGTTCCAGGACAGGTCCCAAAACTATAGAGAAACCTTGTCTCAAAAAACAAGCAACAAAAAAATCTCCAAAGATGTAAGTACCTAGGGGATTATTCTACTGTTAACATTTCTCCTGGCCTCTGCTCCTCCAGCCAATGGTGTCCCTTACAGAATTTGGTTCAGGCACCAGGGTCCCCAGATCCAGCCTGACTTTCCTATCTCCCAGGTGCTAAGGTACCCGGGGTCCACGTCTTGGTACATGGTGCTGCAGGGGCGTGACTCTCTGCGGGTCTGTATATCTGTCTGTTCTGGATGTCTCCAGCTCCTCTGTGCCACATCTTTGTTGTGTGTGCAGGTCTGGTGTGGACAGACATGTGTGCGGCAGGTGTGCAAGTGTGTGCTGTTGTCAGGAGACTCCCTGACAGGCTGGGAGGTAGGCAGGGGGCACGGCTCAGAGGCTGGGCTCTGCCAGGAGAATGTCAGAGAGCTGGTAACACAATGAGGCCACAGCTGGCAGTGGGACTCACCTCTGGTTCTTGGCACTGCCCGTTCTCCACTCTCTCACCCTATAGCTAGATGACAGGGATGTGATGTGTCATAGCCCAAGGGATGCAGGGTCTCTGGGCAGGGAGGCAGCAGGGACCCCTGTGAGATATGCAGATGAGATCACCGTGTGGTGCACCGGTTGAGGCCCCAACCCCATGGGAGCCCTTACTCCTGGGGCCAGCTGTGTCCAGCCTCTCCCTCCCATCACCAGGCCTGTGGTGAAGGGAAGAGTCAGAAGGGCTGTCTCCCTCTGGCTGTCTGCTAGGTTGGCCCCAAGGCCTCTCAGATTAGATTCTGCCCAGCGCTGAGCTAGCATGAAGCTCAGTCAGGCAAACCTAGATTATCGGATCACAGGTGATTTCTAGAAGCTTCCGGGTAAGTATGGGGGAAGGATTGGATTCGAAGGGAGAAAGGCATCTTCTGGGGGATTCCTACAGCGTCCCAGCCTGGGCACCTTGCCCCTCAGCTCTGAGGTGCAAAGCTAGGTAGGTAGAAGGCCTGGCCCAGAGCTACGATGCCAGCTTGGCCCATGCCCTTGTGTGGTAACCTCGCCCTTGTTCTACAGTGGTGTCAGCACCCAGTGGGGACTCTGTTCCTCTCACAGTCAGGCGGGGATAGTGGGAGGGGCCAAGGTCAGTCCTCAGTCTTTCCCCCCACTCCGTGGGCAGGCACAGGCCAAGGAAACTCACTTGCCAGGGAGTCATTCTTGGGAAGCCAGACTAAACTCTGAAAGGTTGATTCCTGGGGAATGGTGGCAGCCACATAGTGTTTAGTAGGGAAGCCGTAGGCTGCATGCATTCCGAACCCCTGAACCCGGAGTGTGGGCACAGAAAAGTGGGGGCTTGTGGGCCTGAGGCTGGCAGGAGTGACCTGGAAGTCAGGCTGGCCAGCTCTATGGGGAGTGGGTAGGGTCCTGTGCTCACTGCTGGAAGACCGGTCAGGGAAGCAGATGGAAATGCTGGTGTGACCTGCTCTGAGGTGAGGGGAGCTCTTCCTGGGCCAGCTGGCAGCTCCCATCCGAAATTATACATTAAATTTTATTATCACTTCTTACTGCGCTGGGGATGGTATCTTAGGCCTGTAGCACGGTAGGCAAACTTGCTACCACTGAGCTCCACCCACCTCAGTCCCGCCCACATCAGCCCCGCCCACCTCAGCCCCACTCACCTCAGCCCCACTCACCTCAGCCCCACCTACCTCAGCTCTGCCCACCTCAGCTCCGCCCACCTCAGCAGTCTCCTCATTTTTGTTTTCTGTTCTGAGACAGCTTTCTCAACATCGGCTCTACACTGAACTCTCACTTCTGTCTCCCCAGCCTCTGGGGTAGCTGGAATAACAGGTCTGCACCCTACCCCACGCCCCAGCCACGTGGACAGGTCTACACCTCACCCCACGCCCCAGCTAAGTGGACAGGTGCCACAGATGCCCGGGATTTTACATTTCAGTAAGACAGGGATTGAAAGACGGGAAGATGGAATCCCTGCAGGGCCTGGAACATTCTCCTAGAGTAAAGTGGCAGTACCCTTTCTATCATTGCTTACACAGTGCAGCTGAGACACATACAGGCACAGATATGCACCAGCCTAGAGAAGCTGCCCAGGATGGCTGAGGTACTGTGGGTTTGTCGTGGGCCAGGCGTTGGGGTATATGAAGCCAGAGGGACCAGCAGTGCTCACCTACAAGCTTGCCTATGGTTCACAGATGAGACAGCCGCTCCTGCCTGGACCAGGGCCGAGAACTGCCAGGTGAGAGGGACACGTGGCACCTTCCCATTCCTCTTGCACCCGGTGAGACCAGCTGTGGAATGCCCAGCCTGAGTCCTGGGTCCTTCCTGCTCCAGGGCTGGTTCTGCTAAATGCCTGAAGTCTGTCCTCCCAGCAATTTCTTGGCCTCTGGAATTGGAGGCAAGAGGACCTGGGGCCCAGAGCTAGGACGGAGGGGACACTGATTAGCATTGTGCCAGCTGTCCCTGGATCACCTCTGCCCTCAGTCCTGCCAAGGGAGCCCCTAGGAGGGACTCAGCCTGAAGGAATCTGGAGGAAAGGCCTGAGCACCTTTGTAATAGTCTCATGAGGGTCCCACATTTTTCTCCTCCCACCCCGAGTCTAGATGTCCACTGAGCGTCCATGGTAGACTCGGTGCTTCTCCGGCTTCCCTCAGCCTCCCTGTACTGCCCTGGTCCTCGAGCATCACTGGGCCTGTTCCCCAGACAGCTCTGTGTGCTGAAAAGCACACGCGCCAGGATCTCGCTTCAGTTGGCAAAAGTAGCAATTACCATCTAATGAGGCTCTTGCTTTATTTTTAGGTAACCTCTGAGGCCCTGCCCGTGGAATTCAGCCCGCCATTGCTGGCTCATAATTAAAGCATGTCACCATAATTTGCCTTTTTTTCTTACAAAGCCCATAATTATGTTTTTATTGCAAGTGAAGAGGGGAAGAAGGGGAAAGGAAACAAGGAGAGGCAGGGTTGGGGCGGGACCAGGGCTTGGCTTCCTTGGCCAGGCAAGGCCCTCCCTGCCTTCTGGGTGCCACTGCCCCCAGAACACCCTGAGTTTCCCTGGGAACTCCCTGCCCTAGCCTGTCCCGAAGGCTTCCCCCAGCCACTTCTCCCCGCTTCCCTCACAGGCTTGCTTCTGATTTTCGAGCCCGCCCAGGGGAGAGCAGAAACGCTGTCCGAACTGGCGATCCTTGGGTTGGGAGTGGGCACGTGGGAGTTCCTGCCACACTTCTTCTGCAGATGTTGGAAATTTTCCATAATAAAAAGTTAAATAAAACTCAGCTCCCAGGAAGGCGAGTGCTGCCTGGGGGCCGTTGTCTCTCTGGCAGGGTGGTGAGGGGTGGTCTTTTTCCGTAGGTAAGTAGTAGCTCAGCTGAGTCACAGTGGGCGACTTCCTGACGGGGCTGCCTGAAGCCAGATGCTCCCGTCCCCCAAACGACTGCTCAGACGCAGGCTTTGATGCCCCCCACTCTGAAGTCCGTTCACCCAAAACACACTGCTCACCTGGCAACTGTGCTGGAGTCCAGCGTGGAGAAATCAGTCATGAGGGCAAGGGACAGGAAACAGGTATGTTGTAGGGCATTCTGGGGACAGTTCTTCCTCTTAAGGGTCCTAAGGGTGGGTTTGGGGAGCTGGGGAAAGCATGAGACAGCAGCACCCTGCCCCATCCCCTCCTAGGATGACGGGCACCTTGCGTGTCAGAAGACCTGAGTTCCAGCCAAGGCTCTGCCACTCACTTTGCTGTGTGTCCCTGGGCAAATTACTTTCCCTTTCTGGTCTAGTTTCTTCACCCTTAAGATCGAGGCGAGTTCTGAACACAGAGCTGAGTGAGCATATAGAATTCTTGCTCGTTGGAAAGGAGAGGAACAGTGCAGAGAAGAGGCTTCAGGGACAGTTGCTATGGCAACTGTGCCCCTAATAAAGGGCAGGGAGGAGCCTGGGTATGCAAATTAGACCATTCTTCCACTTCTTTGGTAAGCTGGCTGAGACCAGCAGAGGCCTTTATGGTGTGAAGGAGCAGTGGAAGGGGGTGGGTTAGCATCAGGTGGCCCGAGCATGGTGCTGCAGGGTGGAGACTGGGCTGTCGGGACCACCCGCTGCCCCATCCCACATAGGAATGTCATATAAGGGTAGAGTTCCGGGAGCTTCTCCTTTCTGACCCCTCAACTCTTGAGAAAGTGGGGGAGCAGTCACCTGCGTACCCCAGCCACGTCGTCATGCACCCTAACCTCCCTGAGCTCCGTGTTCTGTATAAGACAAGGTGTGATGGTTGGCTCTGATTGCCCACGAGGCACAACCTAGAACTACCTTGATAGCATCTCAGTGAAGGATTGTCTAGATCAGGCAGGAGCGCGCGCATGCACATGTGTGTGTGTGTGGTCACTGTGCGGAGGGGATGGTCTAGATGGCCTCGCTGGACACCAGAAGATGCAGTCTGCAGTTGGGTAGTACCATTCCCTAGTTTGGACCTGGCCTTAGACTGCATGGAGGAGAGTTGCTGAGCAAGGCACACATGCATCCACGTCTCCGCTCTTGACTCATGTGTGAGGGCAGCCTCAGGTTCCGCCTCACCCCCCACCCACCAAGATGGACGATAACGTGGAATTCTGAGTTAAGTGGCGCAACCCGTTCTCCTGTAAGATGCTCTTCCTCAGGGTATCTCCTCACAGCCACTGAAGGAAGCTAGGATTAGGGACTCCTGTGCTTACAATCCTCCTGCCTCAGCACGTGCCCCTACATCTGTGAAACAGACCAAACTAGACACAGAAAGTGCTTTTGACAGCCAGCCGCTGGGGAGGAAAGTGTCTCGGTGTAGGCGGTGTGTCCTCAGGTCCTTTGTCTCCCGGCCCCTCCTCTAAGGTTCTGGACCTTCCCTCCCTTACCCCAGATCGTGGGACTCCTCAGGTACTCCAGGCCTCTGTGCATCTTTTGTTTTTTTTCTTCCATTTTAAAGTTCTGGGGTGGGTGAGATGGATCAGTAGACAAAGGAGCTTTGCCACCAAGCCTGAAGACCTGGGCTCACGTGATGAAGAGACCCAATGTGTGCCCTGTGGAGTGTGTGGCTATAGAGCATGCACACGTGCAACAAATGCATGTAACAACAAACCCGCAGCTTCAGCACTAATGTGCGCCCTGTGGAGTGTGTGGCCGTAGAGCATGCACACGTGCAACAGACGGATGTGATAACAAACCTGCAGCTTCAGCACTTGGCAACTTGTTGGCACTTACCTGCGTTTCCCAGCCTGCCTGTCGTTGGGCTAAATCATGTGACTCGTGGGACCAGTAACTGTGGGCAGAGATGGCACCAGTGGCTTCAGTCCAATGTGTCTCCTCACACTGCGCCCACTTTGGCAGCTGCCTGTCTTTTTTTTGAATTTTCGAGGCAGGGTTTCTCCGTAGCTTTTGGTTCCTGTCCTGGAACTAGCTCTTGTAGACCAGGCTGGCCTCGAACTCACAGAGATCCGCCTGGCAGTTGCCTGTCTTGATGGCACTTGAGAGGAAAGCCATCTGGAGCCTGAGTTCCTGGGTGGAGGGGGCCTCTGCCGGCCCCATGACCCGTCAGTTGTCCACAAGCAAGGCAGTTGATTGGCTTGGTGCCTAGGAGAGCCTGCTGCTCTTCTAGAGGACCTGAGCACAGTTCTCAGCACGCCCTGGGAGGCTCACAAACCCCTGCTTCTGAGGTCAGCTGCAGAAACTGGTGCCTGGGCAGACCCTGCTCCACCCCTCCCCACCGCAGGCCTGGTCCCACGACCTTCCTTTCCCATCCATCCTGGCTCCATTCCTGCCCCAGCCGTGTCACAGCTCCCTGGCCAGACTTGGGTTTCTAATTTTTATGTCTTTTTACACCTATCTACTGTGGTATACATGCCATGGCATACGTATGAGGACAGCTGTGGGAGCTGGTCCTCCTTCCACGTGTGGACTCTGAGAATTGAACCCAGGTCCTCAAGCTTGACGGCAAGCCCCTTACCTGCTGAGCCATCTTGCAGCCCCTATGCCCAGCGGTTGCTTCTGTCTGCACAGAGCTCCCTAGCTGTGAGTGACAGCATCTTCAAGACCATCCCTCCCTCTGCTACCACCCTTGTCTGTGTCCCTCATGTCTGTCTGGTTTGTCTGTTTTTTAATACAGGTTTTCTCTGTGTCGCCTTGGCTATCCTGAAACTTACTCTCTAGACCACTTACTGTCTCTAAACTTACTTCTAGGCTTTGTAGTCAGAGATCTGCCTGCCTCTGCCTCTGCTGGGATTAAAGGTGTCGCCACCACCACCCAGCTCCCCCACCCCCTTTCCTACCGCTGGAGGTGGGCCCTTCTTGAACAGTTTGGTGGTATACTGCGGGGCAGCGTTCATGTTGTGTTTGTGTTTGCCAAGTTTCTAGGACATTTTAAAATAAACTTCATCGTGTGTGCCCAGCACAGTGCGGGGGTCAGAGCCAACTTGGTGGAGCTTTCTTCACCCACCTTTACGTGGTTCTGGGGATGAAACTCAGGTTGCCAGCTTGCACAGCAAGCTCCTTTAGCCTCTAAGCCATCTTGTTAGCCCAGTCTCTGGGCTTTTATAGCTGCCATTATACTTGAAAAGTCTGGGGCCATTATTTCTTCAAAAATGTTCAGGTCGCCTCTTTGATCTCCTCTGTTCCTGAGGCTTCTGTCACACAGATGCTCCAGGCCTTGATTGTCCCCAGCTCCAAGGTGCTTCTTTATTCTTTAAAAAGTTTTCTTTTTATTACATTTTATTTATTTTGGGGGTTTTTGTGAAGATAAGAAGACCAGGTATGGGAGTCTGCTCTCTAATTCGTGGGTTCCAGGATCAAACTCAGGTGTTTGAGCTTGGCAGCAAGAACCTTCACTCACTGAGCCATCTTGATTCTTGTTCTGTCCCTTTCTGTGTTTAGTCCGTCAGTCTGTCTATCTATTTACCTATTTATTTATATCTCAGACACAGTCTCACGTAGCCCAGGCTAGACTCCCACGGATAACTCCGAGCTCCTCATCCCTAGACCTGTGTCACCACCACTGCTGGTCCCATGGTTGTCTTCTGTTCCCTAAAACCTTTGTGTTCTGGCTCCCCAGTCTGCTGAGGTCATGCCCACCACGTGGGTAGCTTCAGCCTAGGGACGTCCCCACTCAGGAGTGTGGTGGGTCCTTTTAGTGTCTTCTGTGGCTCCAGTGACAGGTTCATCTCTGACCTTGAACACCTGTGATGATGAGACTGTTTGGATAGCCTTGGAATCTCTGCTGTCGGGTCCCTTGGGCTGGTCTCTCATTGGCCAAGCCTTCCCTCCTTTGTCTCCCGAAGCCAGACGTGACCCCAGCTCCAGACTCCAGACATGGCGGATGGCCTCCCCTGGTACCAGGTATTTTTGTCTACAAAATGATCTGACTCTATGAGCTGGGCTGGAAACAGCCAGATGCTTTCAAGTCTGGCTTCAGAACTCCAGAAGACGCTTGGGAGCAGCCGTGTGCCCACAGGGAAGCCGGCCTTGTTAGTGCTCCACTGTGCCACACGCTGGCCCTGGGGGCCCATGTGAACTAAAGGTAGTTTTGAGGCCAAGGTTCTCATCTTAAGGGGCCCCAGCTTCTCTCTGTTCTTCTCCTGGCCCTTCTCCGGACCCTGAGTCTGTTCCCCCCCTCCCCCGCCCAGTCTGTGGTCTCGCTGGGCTCCACAAGCCTCCTGTGGCCTGGAGTGTCCCTGAGCCCTGACCACCATGGATGGGCCTTTGTAAGCTTTGTCCTTCTCAGGCTGCCTGTGTGGCTTAAAACTCTTCGGAGCTGCGGCTTCACGTATCTCTGCCCCCCACCCCGTCATCATTTCGTTATCTCAGAAAGGCAGCCTGCTCCTTGCTAGGGACCGAATTTGTGTCCAGACCAGCCTCTGCTAGACAGTGAGACTGAGGTCTGAAGAGCTGGCGTGGCAATTAAGTCATCCTGCTCTTGCAGAGGACCTGAGTTCTGTTCCCAGGGCCTGTGCCAGCGAGGTGACAACTGCCTGTAACCCACACTCCAGGGGACCTGAGGCCCTCTTCTAACTGCACAGATCCCCACGCTTACACACATGCACACACACAAATAAAAATCAAATAAGGAATGGGGGCTGGAGAGACGGCTCAGCAGTTTACAGCGCTGGCTGCTCTTCCAGAGGACCTGGGTTTGATTCTCAGCACCCACATGGCAGTTCACAAGTGTCTATCACTCTAGTTACTGGGATCTCAAGTCCCCTCTGGCCTCAGAGGGCACCAGGAACATACATGGTACACAGATAAACATGCAGCTAAAACATCCATACATATAACAAAACAATTGCTTACATTTTTTCAAAAAGGAAGATTTATCTCCAGGTCCAAACTATGTGCATATTTACTTAGAATGCTGTGTTTAAAGCTTCAATAAGGTGGCTCTGAGGAAAGTTGGGTGAATTAATTACTTGTCTTCTTGCTCTGATAAAATCCCGACTGTCTTAGTTACCGCTCTATTGCTGTGAAGACACAGCATGACCAAGACGAGTCTTAAAAAGAAACCATTTAACTGGGGACTGGCTTATGGTATCAGAAGGTTAGCTTGTGAGCATCGTGGTGGAAGCAGACAGGCACAGCCCTGGAGAGCAGTGCTGAGAGCTTCCCAACCTGTGGTAGCTTGAATGTAATTGGTCCCCACAAGCTCATGGGGAGTGGCACTATTAGGAGATGTGGCTTTGTTGGAGTGGGTGTGGCCTTCTTGCAGGAAGTGTGTCACTGTGGGCTTTGAGGTCTCATATATGCTCAAGCCATAGCCAGTGTCTCAGACCACTTCCTGTTGCTTTCTGGTCAAGATGAAAGAACTCTTAGCTCCTTCTGCTTCTCCAGCACCTTGTCTGCCTGTATGCCACCATGCTTCCCAGGAGGTTTTTCCTGGCTCACAGCTCAGGGTGGAGAATCGTGGTGGTGGGAGTGGGAGGTGCTGGTCACACTGCACCTCCAGGCAGGAAGAAGAGACAGCCAGATGTTGCTGCTACCTGGCTGTCTCCTCTCTATTCACTCTGAAATCCTGGCCCACGGGTGCCACCCACACTCGGGACAGATCTTCTCAGTGAAACTCTCTGGAAACGCATTTACAACAAACCAAGATGGATCTGCTAGGCGACTTCTAGCAGATAGAGGTAAGTAAGTCATCTCGCTAGGCAAATATGAAAAGGAGCCATGAGACTCAGAAACTGAGAGCCCAGCCAAAGGGTCAGACCGCATATTAGACACGGTTGAAGAGAGAACTGGGGAACTGGGAACAGAAGGGAAGAAATCATTACTATAAACGAGCACACAGAGAGAAGCAGAAACAACGGGAGGCATGGGACAGAGAACGAGTTCTAAGACATCAGGAGATTTGGGAGAGGTGAGGTTTGCTTTTTAATTTTATTTACTTATTATTTATACAGTGTTCTATCTGCATGCCAGAAGAGGGGATCAGATAGAATTACAGATGGTTGCTGGGAATTGAACTCAGGACCTCTGGAAGAATAGCCAGTGCTCTTAATCTCTGAGTCATCTCTCCAGCCCCGAGAGGTGATATTTAATGGTATATATTGATGAGGAACTTTTCAGAGCTAATTTTTTAAGAAAAAAGACACACTGAGGAGGTGGAGGGATTCTAATAGAAAATCAAAGAAACCCAGAGCTAAAATCATCACTGTGAGCTATAGAACCCAAGAGGATGCGCTCTCTCTTTTTAACAATTGTGCGTGTGTGGATATAGAGGCCAGAGGACAACTAGCAGGGTTGATTTTCTTCCTTCGCTATTGTGTCCTAGGGACTGAACTCAGATTAGTAGGTTTAGCTGCAAGCACCTCTACCTACTGAGCCATCTCGCTGGTACCCGAGAAAGCTATCTTCAAAGTCAGACAAACCAGGCAGTGAGGCGCACCTGCCAGGAGGACCAGAAGTTATATTCATCTTTGACTGCTAGTTCCCAAGTCAGTGCACACAAGGCACAATTACCCGTGCAGAGGCAGGTCACCCACGCAGCGTGCCATACTCTCTGGGTACCAGTGTGGGCTCTGGGGAGCAGAGAAGCCTGAGTCCTATCTCCAGGACCTTAGGCCTCTTGGAGCCTCTGCTGTCCAGGGGCTGGATGGTGGGGCTGCCTGCCTGATCCTCAAAGGTTCCAGGAGAGGGGTGATGAGTGGGGTAAGGGAGGAGACTGGGGATGGGGGATAGAAGAGAGGCTGAGAAGGGCTCATGAGGACAGAAAACCCAGGGCAATCCTTTCTCGTCTATCCCCAATGCGCTCTTGTGTGAACATGCGCGCGCACGCGCGCGCGAGCGCGCGCGCGCGCACACACACACACACACCCCCCCGTGCGTACACACATGCACACACGCACACACGCACACACACACACACACACACACACACACGCACGCACGCACGCACTCCCACATGAACAGCCCCCCCCAGCCACATGCACACACAGACACGTTCCCCTCAACCACAGCAGCCTTCTCCATTCTTGCTATGAGTTTCTCACCAAACAAGCTCCATTAATCGTCTAATAACCGGATTAATTAAGGACGCTGAAAGTAAACAGCAAGAAGGTAATTTGCTCCTGATTACTGTGTAATTGCGGGAGGATGAACTCATTTGCATATGCAAAGAAGGCTGCAGACAAAGAGTGACAATGGAGGGAAGGAAGTGTGCCTCTGACCTCAGGGCTGAGGGGCCCGTCTGGTCCAGGCACTTCCTCCAGAAGAGGGGGATCTACGGACTGGAGAGTCCCGCCTTTGCCCTGTCTGGTCGGCTGTGGGCAACAGGTGCCCCGACACAGAGCAGTGTGCCCCCAGGGCCTGGCTGCACGTGGGCTGTGAGACTACCACCGGAGAGGCCACCTTCTGCAAACTGAAGGAGCGGGGAAGGGCTTGCTGGGCTCATTTCCCAAAGGCTTTCAGGCACTGCCAACTCCAGGACGCCTTCCAGAACTGTCCCAGAAACCTGCTTTCTTCTGGTGGGAAGTTGGCTCATTTCTGCAGCAGACTGTCCACGATGCAGCTACAACAACCCCGAGGACTGGGTGGCCGGCAGTGTGGCCTCCTTGACCCCTCACAAGGCGACTTGCAGGCTTGCAGGGGCGTTGCCCGTGCTGGGTGTCCTGGCCATTGGGCCTTCCGACGCCAAATTGTTTTCTGATGGTGGAGTCTGTCTCTCTTGAACTCAATTTGCGTTTTCAAAGCAGCTAATAGACGCATTAAAAAATCCATTTTCGCTCGGGATTGAATCTGACTGAGCCGGATCAATCCACAGATGCGCCCACCGCCCTTGCACGTAGCTATGGAGACCGCAACGCTGCTCTCCCAAGCCCACTGCAACCCCTTCGGGGCGGGGTTCAATCAGGAGAGGACCCCAATCCCCCCCTCGCAGAGTGACCCTTGTCCGCACCCGTGGCTTGGCTCATCTACAGACCTCATGCATCCTCTTCCAAGAGCCCCCGAACCTCAAGGCTCCCGAGGCAGGTGGACACATAGGTAGGTGTCTGCGCATGCTCAGCTGGTGCGTGTATACTTGACCATTGTATTTGAGGAGGGCCCACAGTACCTGGGTTCAAATTCCCACTCTGCTTTTGTGGCTAAGGCCTAGGGCGACATCTTTGTACCTGGGCTCCCTAACCAAAATCCACCTCCTTGTAGGGCTGGAGGAGGCTGGGAGGCCCCTCAGATTGGCAGAGATCCATACTTTAGCTCTGGCTTCTTTGGGGAGACTCACTTTATATAAACCCCTTCCATGTGAGTCAGTGACTCCCCCACCTCCACACTGGGAGTCCCCTACTGGGTATCTGCAGATTCTCAGTGTGGGCCCCTAGCAGCAGCCCCCAGATTGAAGTCCCTGATAAGAGAGCCCTGGGCCAGCTGTCAGGGATGAGACGGCCATAGCAGGCCTCCGGGGCCCTTCCATACCACCTGCTACTGTGGCCCCAGTGAGGGCTACCCACTGTTTCAGGACCTGGGACATACCAGTCGGGATTTGAAGGGGAAGAGGCTCTGGTCTGTGGTGTTATGGTGGTCAGAAAGACGCTGGGAAGGGGAGCTAGTCAATAGGGTGTGAAAGCATTAGGAGTATTCCAGAAATGGAAGAGGAACACAGGCTGAGGGATTTATTTATTGACGGGGTCTTAGGCTGGCTTCAAACTCCCTATGCAGCCCATGAATTGAGGACTTCTGATTCTCCCAGTTCCGCCTCCCGAGTCTGGGATGACAGGCCTGCACCTCCACCCAAATTTCTGTGATGCTGGGAATGGAACCCAGGGCTCTGCTGGTCCAGCCATCTTGCTAGCCTTTCTGTGGTTGTCTTGGCTCTGAGGTACTTTCCACTTTCAGGAGTGTTTGAGTATGCAGTCCTGACTCTCCTGCCCCATGCTAAGCACTCGCTCCCACCTTCCCCCCCCCCATGTAGTCCTGACTCCCACCATGCTAAGCCCTCGCTTTGCCCCCCACGCAGCCCTGACGTCACAGCAGGCTGCTCTGTCTACACAGAGTACTGCTGACATCCAGACATTTTTATCTTCCTGTTTAGGTTTTTGTGGCACAGGCTCTCACTACTTAGCACTGGTGGACCTGGAAGTATCTCACTTGCCTCGGCTCCCAGAGTGATGGGGTCACAAACTTGCTTACCAGACCTGGCTACAGATCCTTTTAGAGAAATCCGACACCCTAGCAATACTGACTCTTCTGGTCCAGGACAGTCTAGCCCTCTTTTCTCCCTCCCTCCCTCCCTCCCTCCCTCCCTCCCTCCCTTCTTTCCTCCCTTCTTCCCTCCCTTCTTCCCTCCCTCCCTCACTCCCTCCCTCCCTCCTGTTTTGTTTGTGACTGAATCTCATTCAGTCAATCAAGTTGGCCTTGGAATTTTGGACATGCACTACCATAACTATCATTTATAAAAATTTTAAATCATTTTCTTTATTTTGTGTTTGTGGTGGGTTTGGGTGTGTTCCTGCAACAGTACAAATGTGGAGGTCAGAGGCTAGCATGCAGAGTTCTTTCCCCCATCCCAGGGGACTTGGGGATGGATGTCCACCGACTCTTTACCCACTGAGCCATCGCCCCATGCCCCACCCCCACCCCCTCATTTCTTTTTGGATTTTTTGGAGACAGTTTCTTTCTGGGTAGCCCAAGTTAGTCTAGAGTTCATTATGTAGCCCACGCCTCCAACTCCCATGATTCCTTCCTGCCTGTGCCTGCCGAGCCTGGGTTTGACAGGTGTGAGCCTGTACTTGCTAGCTGCCTGCTGACTTCAAACTGCTCCTGCTGTCACTCACCCCGCCTTGCTCACAGCAGCTCAGCTTCTCTCTGCCTCGTTTGCAGTCTGACCTTGTTCGTACCAGATGCCAGCATTCCAAGGCTGACCCCGAGGCTTCCTCAGCCTGGGAGGGCCAGGCCTGGGGTGGGGTGAGATGGGACAGTCCCGCTGGTGCCCCCAATTAGGGCCACCTGCTCAGGCTTCCTGGCTGGGCTCATTAAATCCTCGGCCTCTCCAGCCTTGTCTCCTAGTCTTCGGCTTTGTGCTGACAGAAGCGGTTTCTTCTCAGTCATTCTTAAAGGGGGCAGGCCCTTTCCGAGGGAACATTTTAAACACAATTACACGGACGACAGTGATTCTAAAATACACTTTACTAAGCACTTCCCTTTTTATTTAAAAACACTCGGGTGGCACTTGTCAGGGGCTAAGCACCTTGCCGATCTCATCTCATTTAATTCTCACGCTAACCAGGTCACTGGCACCACGGGCACCTGGGTGATAGGCACTCAGAAATGGAGGCACCCAACGCAGCAGCCTGACTCTGCTGGAGGCCTGGGCACCTTAGGACCCCTGGGTGTCCCTGGGACGCTCACACTGCAAGTTCTCTGCAGGGCCCCCATTGGCCAGCTCCAGGGCAGAGGGTGAGCAAGGCCCTCCCCACCACACCTTCTGATGGCAACCCCAACCTCAATTCCAAGCTCAGGCAAGTATGGCATTGTTTGGTTTGGAGGTCAGCATTTGGGTACTTGGTTATGGAATGCAGTGGTGGTCTGGGGTCCTGGTTACCTGCTAAGCAGAAAAGTGTCTGGTATGGTGTGTGTGTGTGTGTGTGTGTGTGTGTAAATTGGGCGTCTGCAAGAGGAGCCTTGGACCTGATCCGACAGAATACTTCTTCCATGGTGCTGGGAGGGAGCTGAAAGAGAGGGAAAGTGGGGACACTCCTGGCTCTCCCTGACTTTCTTGTAGCCTAAGACTTGCCCCCTCTGGCTGTCCCTTCCAAGACAGAACGCACTCCCCAACTCCTGAGCTCTGGTTACCTAAGCAAGCATAGGAAAAATGTCACTCATCTGGCTTTTATTTCTGTGTGTCTGTCTCCCTCACAGACCGCAGGAGTGAGGCTTTGGCATCACTGTGCCCTTGGTCCCTTCCCACACAGCTGGTGTGTGCTGAGTGCTTGCCAAGACACTGATGGGGGCAGCGCTTCCAGGCCGTGTGCTGCCCTGTCTCCACGGCTCTCTGTGGCCAACTCCGCCAATGCCCTCACTAGCCTAAGGGGTTTCTTTAATCCTATTTGAGGCCTAAGGGGTTCCTTTAATCTTATTTGGGGCCTCAATTCAGGAAAATCAGGGTTCATGGCTTTGATGAAGAAAAGAATTCCAGGCATATCCTGTTTGAAGCAGAGTTGGAGATTTTATTAAAGGTAATAAAAATGGGTCCACATCCTCAGTTGCTGCTCCTCCAACTCCTAGCTGCTTCCCAGCCTCCAATGCTGGTCCCATCCCCTCCTTTAAGGGTCCAGTTTATCCTTCAAGCCATCACCAGGACCCCAGCAGTGTCTCAGCACCCTCTTTGTGGTGAGTGGGTCACCCCAAGAGCCACCTAGAAAGGAGGCGTAGGATGAGAGCAGAACTCAGGCAACACAGATGGGGCAGGGTACTCTGCAACGGCTTGTCTTCACGGTCAGCGTGACTGGGTTTAGAGTCACTAGGCCACTGGTGAGTGCGCCTCCAGGCGTGTCTGCGAGGGTGTTCCCGCAGGACAAGCTGAGTGGAAATGTTGTCTTGAGTGTGGGCAGCAGCATCCCTGAGACCATCAGAGTAGAAAGAGGCGAGACTTGATTCGTCCAGGTTCACAGTTTGGAAGGTTTCAGTTCAAAGTCTGGGGTCCAACTGGGGTCTGAGGCAGAGCAGCAGGGCATGATGGGAACTTGCGAAAGAGGAAGCTGCTCACTTTATGGCTGGCAGGAAGCAGAGAAGAGGAGGAAGGACCATGGTTCCAACCTCCCCCTCAAGGACATCTCTCCCAACTTCTTCCCACTGCTTCCCCCAGCCAGCAGCACCAGCTGGAGATCGCACCTTAACACATGCACCGCGGGGATGTTTGGGAGTCAAACTCTTGCAGACCCATTCCTGCTCGTGGGCAGCAGAGTGTAGGGGAGAAAGGGCAGAGGCAGAGGGCCAGCCTTCACTCAGAGACTGAGGCAGCCCCACTGCCGCAGCCTGGGACTACAGCCCAGGGCTCACTCAGCGGAGGAACAAGTAACGCACAAAGCACAGGATGCTGTAAGACAAAGATGGCCTCTGTACTGTTTTAACTGTGGTACCTGACAATGGGACACCAGAGGCTGGGAGGAAGATGGAGACACTAGGGAGACAGGTAGACAGGGAGATGGGAGAGAGAGAGACAGAAGGGAGATAGGGAAGCAGGTATTTCCCAAACTCGTTTAACCATGCAAAATTTCACACGTCACAGAAAGTGAGGAGAGCTGGACAGAGAAGCCATCCTCTGGCCCATGAGGCTGCCCCAGTCTGACTTCTGATGAAGTTCGCAGTGAGCCCCAAACATCAGTATGACATTGGTAACAGGACTTAGTATTTGCTGATGGTCCCTGTGTGTGTGTGTGTGTGTGTGTGTGTGTGTGCGCGCGCGCAAGGGAAATGTGGATCGCTCTGGGAGCTCTGGAAGGTGACACATCTGTACAATCCAACCTCAACCAAGATTGGAGCACTATCTACACTCTAGAAATTCTTTTCATGCCACTTGCTAAGGAATTGTCCCCGTGCATCCTGTGTGCACGCGCACGTGTGAGTGTGTGTGCGTGCGCGCGTGTGAGCGCCTGCATGTGTACATGTGCACATTTGTTCATGCACGGGGCACACGCAGGGGTAGGAAGACAGCTCGTGGGAGTCAGTTCTCCCTTTTCACCACCTAGGTTCTGGAACTGAAGTCAGGGAGGTCAGGCTTGGCAGCAAGGGTGTCTTAGGGTTTCTATTGCTGTGAAGAGACAGCATGACCATGGCAACTCTTATAAAGGAGAATTAATTGGGTTGGATTGAGGTTTGGTTTATTATCATCATGGTGGAACATGGCAGTGTGCAGGCAGACAAGGTGCTGGAGAGGTAGCTGAGAAGTCTACATCTTGTAGGTAACAGGAAGTGATCTGAGACACTGGGTGATATCTTGAGTGTTTATGGGACCTCAAAGCCCGCCTCCACAGTGACACACTTCCTCCACCTCCTGATGGTGCCTCTCCCTTTGGGGACCATTTTCTTTGAGATCCCCACAAAGTGCCTTTAGCCACTGAGCCACCTCAACAGCTCCACGTGGCCTCTTGAGTCTGGATCTCTCACTAAACCCGGAGCCTGCATCACTGCCTGCATCAAGTCTGATGATGGAGTCCATTCGCTAGGAAGGAGAACCAACTTTTGTGCACGCGGAAGAAGAGAACCAACTTTCACAAACTGTTTTCTGACTTCCACATTCTCAACACAGCGTATGATGGCGTGAGCATCGATGCACACAGTCACACTCTAAATAAATCAAGTATAATATTTTTAAAAGGTTCAACATAAATGGATATGTCTTGATGAGGACTTCTGCTTTCTGTTCCCCTCTGGCGGCTGGTAGTGCCATGGAAGGACTGCTGGTTAGCGCAGTGTCTATGCTGCATGGCGGTCACCCGCATCAACAGTGACCGAAACATCTGTGGTGGTCAGGCCAGTCCCACCATAGCTTCGTCACCCAGCTCTCTGGTCCACACTGCGGGGACTAAGCTGTGAACACTAAGTGCAGAGTCTCTCTAGCCCAAGACAGAGCTGCCCATCTATGATGGGCTCCCAGGATGGGGATCTCAGGGTTGGCCTGGTCCCTGTCTGTATTTATGTCCTGGCTCCAAGTTGTCATCTCTGTCTCCAAACAACCCCCTCTACCCGCTGGATTCTGCTGCCTGGGGATGTGGCGACAAGGGCTTATCTGGTCCACAGCAGGTGACATGTGGGCTCTGACCCTCGTGGTGACATCACAACTTGACACTCCATGTCTTAATCCTCTTAGACTGGACTCCCTTTGGCTGTCAGATTCTGTCATTCCCCACCCCTGACTTACAACTCTGATCCAAGCTGTCACATTTCCAGTCTGGTCCCCGCACCCCAGACAAGTCAACAGGAGCCTGAGGTTTGCCAGTCGCTCATGTCCTGGGGTCCAGAGGTGGTTGGATTTGGGAGTTTTCTGAAAAACCATCCCTCAAAACTCCCTGGGATTTGGGACTGGTAACAGCCACTAATCACTGTTACCCAGAACGTCTGCCTTCTGGGTACCTGCTTGGTGACAAGTGTCCTTACAAGTTCCCTGTGTCTGCTGATGCAGAAAACCAACTCTCCGCTCAAAGGGAGAAAGGGGACAGCTTGTTCTGGAAGCTGAGTGTCTGTGCCCTGGAGCGCAGCGCCAGTGCACCCCAAACACCACGTCCCAGTGTGGCTATAAAGGACGGCGAGTAACAGCACAAAATAAAATGGAATTAGGCTCTGGACCTGCAGCCTCCCAACTTGTGGAATCTCATCACGGTGTGGCCTCCCCTCCCCCTTGTCTCATAGATGAAGAAACTGAGGCTCAGAGGTATTAGCCAGTCCTGACCACACAGCTCCGCAGGGGCCTGACTCCAGGGCTCGACCCTATGTCACCCAAAGCCCTGCAAAGATCTGGGGTCTGTGGACAGACCAGCATGGCCATGCCTGTAAGTGGTCATTGCATTGTTATGCATGGGGACACACGGGGTCCTCTTTCACAGTGCAGTGTGCCTGTGTCTCTCCTGCATTCTGTGCTCTAGCGGCACTGTATCCTCAGGTCCTGGCTCTGCCCGGCCCCCCAGAACCTTGGGCAGCACCAGCCAAGGTGGCACAAATTGTGAGTTCAATACTTGCTGTGGAGGGACCGGAGCAGGAAAAGGAGGTCCAGGGGCTCCTCAGAGTGAGGTGGTCAAGGGGACGGCAGGAGAGACTGTAGAGCGGGCTCTGGTCACAGAGGTTGGGGTAGAGGGACTTCAGCAGCAGAGAGGGGGCCTGCAAGACACAGTAAGCAATAAAGACACGAACCAAGGTGACGTCAGAATTTAGCACCTGTTGGAACCACTCCTGACAAAAGATTCCCAGTTCCAGCTGGTTCCAGTCATGTCTGTCCCCACTGTGTAACTCAAGGCCTGCTGCTTGCTTCTCTGGGCAGTGGCCCCACCCTCCTCAGAAACTTCCACTTCCTATACCCCAGACCCAAAGACCATCCCACCTGCTCTAGGTGTGGCGGGCAGTGGACAGTTGGAACCAGGGAGTCAGAAGGAGAAAGGGGATGCACGGAGGACTCTGCTGTCCTTGGTGGCAGCCTGGGGGTGCGAGCACAGAAATTTCAGAACAAACTCCAGGCTGTTTACCTGTGGGCTCTGTTCCTGGTGGTTATTTACTTTCCTTCAATGCTGGGAGGGAAGGAGCTTGGCCTCAAGGGCCTTAGCACACGGAGGAGAATCGGCAGTACTAACCGATTCTGTCAGCCACTCAGCCAGCTTGCAAGCCAGAGGTCACTGGCTTGCATGGCAGGCGTGCAGGAGACTTGGTTACAGAATGGGGGATGGACGCTCGAGCACCATGTCCAGAAGCCGTGCCACCACCCACCGCCCCAGCGGCCAGCCCACTCAGAGGAAAGCGGAGGAGAGCCTTTCCCAAGATCTAAGGGCCGAGGCACGAGAAAGAGCGTGGGGGAGGAGCTATCAGGCCCTCAAGGTCATGGGAGCTCTGAACCAGGGCCAGGGTGAGCCCTGCTGCCAGGAACACTGGCTGCTTCTCAGTGATCTGGGAGTTCTGGGGTCCAAGACTCAGTGGACCCCAGTTCTGTCCCTTCCATGTTCTTAACCTCTTGGGTTTCTGTCTCTCTGACCCCAGTGCAAGCGTCTGACTTTTCTATCACTGTGAAAAAACACCATGACTACGGTGACTTAAAGAAGAAAGAGTTTGTGGCGCACGCCTTTAATCCCAGCACTCGGGAGGCAGAGGCAGGCAGATCTCTGTGAGTTTGAGGCCAGCCTGGTCTACAAGAGCTAGTTCCAGGACAGAAACCAAAAGCTACAGAGAAACCCTGTCTCAAAAATCCACAAAAAGAGAAGAGTTTATTTGGGGTTCATGGTTCCAAAGGCTTGGAGTCTCTTATTGTCATGGCAGGGGACATAGCGGCAGCAGGCAGATAGGCAGGCAGGCAGACAGACAGGAAGACAGGCAGGCAGGCAGGCAGGCATGAGGGCATGGTAGCGCCAGCCAGGGCCGAAGGCCACGTTGTCTCACCACCTCACACAGGCCAGGAAGAAAGGACAGTTAGCCCTACAAAAGACATCTCTGAGAACTGAGCCAAAACCAAACCTGATTAAATCCCCTCCTCCGGTGTACAAGCCTTTAACATTCTAAAACCCTCAGGGTGATGTGGAGGCCCCCAGTGAACACGAGGAGGGAGGCGGAACTCTAGGCAGAGATTGCGCTCTCTGTGGGACACTCTTATCACAGGGTGGGGCCTGGCAGGGCCTGCGAGAAGGCTTGGGGAGTAAGGGTGCCTGCTGCCAAGCCTGGTGGCCAGAGTTCCATCCCTGGAGCCCGCATGGTGGAGGAACAGAAATAACTGTAGTTAGCTGTCCTCTGACCTCTGCATGTGGACTGTGGCCTGTGAACACATACCCATCCCCACACCCCCACAGACAGATCAGAGCTGTTCTGTCTGGGATGTTCGGCACCCATAGTCCTGAGAGAAAAAAACAAGTATGTTCCTTTGAGGTAAACACTGTTAGGATTGACTGCCAATGATAAAGTTTGAGTTTTCAGGCCATAATCAGAATTCAGGAAGCAGGGGCCCTTCCGGCTTCTCCAGCCTTGAAAGCCGGTCTCACAAGTGGCCAGGCTTGTGTGGTTACCATGGGAAGCGGTGCACTTGCGGGAGCAGCGCTAGGACTTTAATATCACCGAGTGCAGAGCGTGTGGTTGCGTTCCTAAGATGCTAGGCTGTAAGCCCTCCAGGCTCTGCCATATGTTAAGGTTTGAAGTGGAAGGCCCACAGCCGGAGTTTCTTAATCTCCTTCACCCAAAACAGCATATTACCGGAGAGTTGATGCAGAAGCAGCTAAGAATCCAGCTGTCTGCGTTTAAAGCCATGGGACACGCGTTGGCGGTGGCGCGCGTTGGTGGGTACTTTCCTCACTGCGGTGACAGAGCAACTTAAAGGAGGGGGCTTACAGTTTGGCTCCAGGACGAGGGGACGCAGTCCACCACGATGGCAAGACATGGCGGCAGGAGTGGAGGGCGCCTTGTCACACAACCACGGGACGGAGGCGGTGGATGCTGCCCTCAGGTCACCCTCTTTCTTTTTTCAAAGTCCAGGGTCCCAGACACCAGAGACATCATCCAGGCAGGGAGGGTCTTCCCCCCTCAGTTAAACCCTTTTGGAAACCCCCTCAAAGATAACCTCAGAAGTGAGAGAGGTTTCCAAGGCGACTCAAAATCCACTCAAGTTGATAATGGAGGTTAATTATCACCCTCCTCCCTCCTGCTTTTAAAATAATTCTTTCACAAAAATACATTACTTTATTAATATGAACTTAGGTGATTATTTTTATCTTAAATGAGTTAGTTAATTGAATATTTTAAACTTTTCTTAATTGATTTCATGTGTTTTGTCTGCATGTATGTACACCACGTACATGCAGTGCCCACAGAGGCCGGAAGAGGGCGCCAGATCCCCTGGGGCCTGAGGTACAGATGGGTGTGAGCCAGAATATGGGTGCTGGGAATCAAACCTGTGTTCTCTGGAAGAGCCGCCAGTGTTCCTAACTGTTGCGCCATCTCTTCTGTCCCTTGAATCAAATATTTAAAAGCTTCTCAGTTTTTATTTTGATATATCAAAAACTGCTGAAACCATACAAATCAATACTTTGGGAGTCTTTGATAATTTTTATCTTTGAATCAGGGTCTCACTGTGTAGCCCTAGCTATAGACCAGGCTAACCTCCAACTCACAGAGATGCCCCTGCCTCTACCTCCTGAGTTCTTCAAAGGTTTGTGCTACCAAGTCCACCTCAATAAGGTTTCTTTGTTTTTGTGTTGTTTTTTTGGACAAGGTCACAGGTATCCCAGGCTGGTCTCAAACTTTCTTTTTAGTTAAACAACAACAGCAGCAAAACGACCTTGAACTTCTGACCCATTGTAATGACTGTGTGCCACCACACCCAGCTTTATGAGGAGCGTGGACATGGGACCCAGGCTTTTGTGAGCGTCATACAAGGACACTGTCCACCCAGTTACAGTCCCAGCCCGGGTTTTAAGACACAAAGGGTCCTGCCATGCCAGGGTGTAAGAACTGGTTGTCTGAGCACGTGGGAAGGAAGAAAACAGGTGTTCCATAGCCTGGTAAAGGCAGGCGAGGGCTTATGGTCAGGCAGCATCCTGAGGAGACATGCTGGTGACACTGGGAACATGGTGGACAGGAGCTTGTCCCTATCATTGGGACTGAAAGACTGTCAGGGAGACCCCCACATGGCAGGGAGACCCCACACAGCAGGGAGACCCCCACATGGGAGACCCCACACAGCAGGGAGACCCCCAGGAGCTGAAGAAGAGGCAAAGACCATGAGCACCTGAACAACAAGGTAAGCCACTTCCTGTAGACAAAATTCAGGACCCATGTCCCCATGTGTCAGGTCTAGAGGCCCCAGTGTGGTTAACACCCAAGCCTCTGCCTGCTCCTTGTGGCGTGGGTGAAATCTTCTGGAGAACTCTGCCCTTGGGGACCCTCTGTGCTGATATCTCTGACATTGGTTTGACCCACCATGCTGGGGCTGGAAATCACACAACACCGTCTCGTCCAACTGCACCTTGTACCCCAGTGCAAACCTAGCTTCTTTTCCAAGCCAACATCCCTGCCGTGTCTCGGCTGCCCGAGGAGCACATGACAGTGTCCCCTCTGTCCCCACATTGCCCTGTGTTTCTGTTGTAGGTCTGGGCCAGCCTCCCCCAGTCCCCTGCCCCAGCTTCTTCCCTCGGCCTCTCCTCACACCGGCCCGGCCCCACTGGTCTAAGGATGGCTTTGTATGGTCAGGTTTGTAGCCCATTGGGGCTCCATACCTGCCTTGACCACTGCCCGGCCCCTCAGCGGTCAGATCGGCTGCTCCTCTGGTCTCCAAACCTCCACGGGACGGTGCACGTCCTGCCCACCTGCTCTACCCAGCCCCATTCTGGGCTCAGCTGTGTCCATTCAGAGGCCTTTACCACTCAGGTCACCAGTGACTGACAGGTTCATCACCAGGCCCATGGGCATAAGGTGTCCTTGCCACACTTTCTTCCAAAGGGGCTGGGCAGACTGGGGCAGGGGAGTGCTCTCCCAATAATCTTTGTAACTGTCTGTCTCTCAAAGTTCCCACTCCCCCGAAAGCCACTTAAGTATGCCTAGGAAACACTCTGCGCCCCCTCTTCCCTAGGAAGATCAGACACCGTGGCTTGGTTCTCAGCAGGACATCAGGACATCTCCCCGTGGTGTGTGTGGGGGAAGGGACCAGCTCTAGGATGGTCTTTCTGGCTTGTCTCAACGTCTGCACAGCCCCACCTGTGTGGCAACCATGAGGGGACAGGTGAATATTGAGAATGTTGGTGGATTGCCAACTTGCGCCCTTGCATGGGTGACAACATCATTTCTGTAGGTAATGGCTCCAGCCTTCCTGTTGGGTGGTGTCGCATGCACGACAGTTTGGGGTTTCCTGGAGCAGAGCCTGAGTTGAGGAAGGACTTGCTCTTTCTGAGGTGAACCCCCCAAAAGGAGGGTGGGGCAGAGTGAGCGGGAAGAAGGACAAGACAGTCAGTGTAGACTGTGGGCACCGTGGCTCAGTCTTCCGGGAGCTGGAGGAGACCACACCCCCCAACTGTTCACTGGAAGTAGCAAGTTTTGTCTGTGGTCCATCAGCTTCGTCCTTGGCCATGAGCGGTCAGGACATGAACTGCCTTGGGACACCCTAGCTGCCCGGCGGGCGGAGGGTTGGCTGCCCGGCGGAAGTCCTGAGGTAGGAAGTGGAGCACAGGGATGGCACTCACCCCCGATTCCCGAAGGAGCGCTGCTCCCTCTGTCTTGGGGGACCCCCAGCAGAGTCAAGGGCATCTCCATTTACCACAGGCCCTGTGTGGCCATGACACCCCCCCTTTCAGCTTCCTTTAGAGGACTGTGAGGCCATACAACCATAGCCAAGGTCCCAGGGCTCTGCACACCAGGCCAGTGCTGCCGCTATTCTCTCCCCCTCTCCACTTAGCCACTCACATCCATTCCTCTTCTGTCCTAAGATCAAGGCCTTAGAGCTGGTTCTGGATGGTCCGTCCAGGCCCCTTCCCTTGCAGCCTGCTCAGGACAGAATTCAGTAAATAACATGCTATCCATTGATCGGAGGTCACCAGGGCCAGGGCCAATCGATGGCTGCAGACAGCTGGGCAGGCAGGTAATGAAGTCCCTGCTCCTCAGCAGGGCGCTGGCCAGCCGGGACTTAATCCCCTCACTTCCTCCCCAGGCTTTGTGACAGGAAGGAGGCGGGAAGATGGATGGAGGCTCCAGGGCGTGGGAGGGATGAGGAATGTGGAGCCCGGGAACTCACTGGGTCCCATCCCTGTCTGCCCTTAGGGCTTCGGTCCAATTCTGCCTCCTCAGCAACCTCTCTTAGGTACCAAGGACACAAGCTCCCCTCGGCTGTGACAGTGAAGGCACACTGCACCCTACCTCCTCCTCAACCCTGTGGGCATGAAACAAGTCCTGGAAGGACAGAGCTGGGGACAGGACTGGGGACAGGGCATGCACACTGTTGAACATCTAACTCTGCACCTGGGTACTTTGCACATCGGGTTTGTTTTTTTTTTTTTTTTGACTATTTAAAATTTTTTGGATTTATTTGTCTTATGTGTCTGAACGTATTGTCTGCATTTATGTCTGTGAGCCACATGCATGTCTGGTGCCCATGGAGGTCAGAAGGTGGCAGTAGGTCCCCTGGAAGTGGAGTTACTGAAGGTTGTGAGCTACCATGTGGGTGCTGGATTCTCTGCATAGCAGCCAGTGCTCTTAGCCGCTGAGCAACTCTCCAGTCCCGGCTTTGAGTTCTTACTACACAGTAAGAAGGTAACCTTGAACTGAGCCTCCAACTCCACCTCGGATGCAGGGACTATGGGTTTGCCCCACTATGCCTGGTTTATGTCGTGTGGGGATCAAACCCAGGGCTTCATGTATGGTGGGCAAACACTCTGCAAACCGAGCTACCCTCCAGCCTAGCTCATGTCATCTCACCCAGCTCCCCAGCTCAGCATGTTCAACCCCAATGAGCTATCCTATGGACAAAGATACCGAGAGGAGAAATGTCTGGCAGTCACCTGATGACGGACCACACACAGCAGTGGGATCCCCGTTATTCTAGGCATCCAAACAGAGCCAAAGAGAAGTGGAAGAGATTCTGCAGAAGGCAGGCTTCGCACTGCATGCCCATGGGTAATTTCTCTAGCTGTCCTTGTCTTCAGAGAGGCAGAAATAAACCCCAGGAAAAGGCTGGGCCCAGGCCTTAGGGGGCATCCCTGAGTGAGATGGGGCTTCCCTTGGCCCCTCTGGGTGCAGCTCTGAGCTACACATTTGGCCCCAAATTCATCATTGAGGCTTGTGCTGGAGACAAGCCCAGCCTGAGGAAGGCACAGCGCTCAGCAAACTGGACGCCACAAGGCGGGGCAGTGGGAAGGCCTCAGGCTCAAGAGTACTTGTGGCTGGCTTCCCTTTGTTCTCTCAGCAGTGCTGGGAGTGAGCCAGGGTCCCCAAGGATGCTGAGCCACATCCTCAGCCCCTCATGCGGGGTGGGGACACTAGGCAGCTGCTGTACCTCTGAGCTGTGCCCCCAACCTTTCCCTGGGAGATTCTAGCAGGTCCACTACTACTTAGCCACAACCCCAGCCCTCTTGAATCTGTGTTTGATTGGAAAGCATTGCAAGAAGGGGTAGATGGAAATGAAAACCCCAGCTGGGCGGTGGTGGCGCACGCCTTTAATCCCAGCACTCAGGAGGCAGAGGTAAGTGGATGTCTGTGAGTTTGAGGCTAGCCTGGTCTGCGAGAGCTAGTTCTAGAACAGTTAGGGCTGTTACACAGAGAAACTCTGTCTTGAAAGAAAGCAAAATAAATAAATAAAAGAAAAAGAGAAAAGCCCCTCATTTACTTGCAAGTAGTTATCTGTACGAATAAACAGCAGCTCAGGCACAGATGGGAAGCGGAAGAGTCGGGGCTGTGCCCGACGCAGGAGGGATCTGTCTCTGGCAAGCCTGTGTGTCTCTGTTTTATATTCCCCGAAGCAGCATCGTTCCCATCTTATCTGATGTGTTCCTAATTGCTCTCTCCCATTAGGAGAAGAATGCGGCGCACGTGTGAACACGCCAAGGGCATCTGCCCTCGAGGAGTGCGACCGATTTGTAGCACACGTTGCATGCAGCTCTGTTTAGATCTCATTTGACAAAGAGCTCAAGTTGAGTGTGCTAGCAGCACCATGGTGGGGGACCCAGGTGGCCACCCCCAGACTTCTTAGAAGGGTGGGGGCAGTAGGGGGAGACTGGTATCCACAGTCCTCACTTCCACACTCAGGCCCAGCTTGTGGTCTGCAGCTCCCAGGGGAAGAAGGGGTCCCAGCAGGCCTTGGCTGCTCCTCTGTGAGGGTGGGGGTGAGCACAGCAGGGCGGCAGTGCTGGTGACTCCAAGGCCATCTGCAGCTCTTGACCCAGAAGGCCACGTACCAGGAGAATGATGAGGCCCTGACATCAGAGGACTCGTTTGGCCAGCACTGGGGTTAAATGAGCAGATGAGTTAGTCTCCAGGAGGGACTGCCATCTTGTTCTATGTCCATCAAAGAGACCCAGAGACTGTCCTGGGCCCTGAAACTTTCCCACGCCCACAGCTATGGAGCTGCTGAGGCCATTTCTAGGGCTGTGGAGGTGCCCGTTGGCTCGACACCAAAGACCCTGTCTGGGCCCACCAGACAATCAAGATCTGTCTTCTAACAGGCCTGGGGTTGACCCTGCTTAGGCCAGGGTTAAAGGATCCAATGCTAGCCTTGGCTTCTACCCTTCAGTCCTTCACTGGGGCTCTCCAGTGAGCCTGGGCTTCAGCTTTTCCAGCTGGCCTCCTACCCCAAGATCTTTGCACAGGATGCTCAGATCTTCATTTGAAAGTCCCTCCCTATACAGCAGCATCCTCTTAGCCTCAGGAGGCACTTCCTGGGACCACTTGACCCAAGACAGTCAACCTTGGCCTGTGACACCTCCCCACCCCACCCTGCACCCCTGGATTCTCGTCACAGTGTGTCACGCTGCCCACGATCCCCCTGATTTCGCCTCCTAGTCTTTTCTTCACGTCAGAATGCTCAAGGACAAAGACCACCTTTGCTGTGTCTGCTGTCCCGAGTGCCATCCCTGGCGCATAGTAGGGGCTCAACGGACATTAGTGGGATCTGGGAGTTCACTGGGAATTGCTTATGACTTTTTGGGGTGTTTTGCTGAGAAATGGGCTGTCAGAACACTGTCCAAGAACCAATGGGTGTGAGGGGAATTCTGAGTGCTTGTGAAGAAACCCTAAGAAAGCAAGACAAGAGTCTTGGCACCTCGTTTCGTCCGTGCCCCTCTCAGGTGCAGCGGTTGGGAGCAGCTGACCAGATTATTCCTTGCAGCTGGCCGCTCTTTGTTTAGCTGCCTCTAGGGGAAAACAGGTTTATTGCCACGCACTGCCCACCACACGCAGGCGGCTTACCCTTGTGATTGGACACTGTGCTCATGTGACTTTTAACCCTCAGTGTATAAATTGTCTGCCCTCTGCCTCAAGTTGGCTCTGTGTGAGACTATGTTGCCTCATTTTTAGGCTCCACTCTCCAGGTTCAAACCGCCAACTAGGGCAGAAAACAAAGGGCAAATTCAGTTTAGAATGTGACCTCGAGCCTTGAGTTGAGACAAAGAATGAGGGTGGGAGGAGAGGGGAGAAGAGGGGCCAAGAGGGGGGAGGAGAGGGGAAAGGGGAAAAAGAGGGAAGGGAAGGGCGGGAGAGGGAGGCGGGAAGAAAACCTAAGCACGGAAGCCAGAAGCCGACTGAAGTGTGTGTGTGGGGGGTGGGGGGGGGTACATGTGTGAGAACCAGATGAGGGGAGAAGCACGCCTGGCTCTGCCCACTGCCTGCGTGGTCCTCTCAATCCCATCTCTGGGTACAAGTGGCTCCTTGTTGAACTGGAGAGAGGGATTAGAAATTTTGGTAGGGAGGAAAAAGCTGTAAAAAGATCTCCCCTGATTTTGGGGGCATGGAAGTGCACACGTACGAGCCCAGCACTTGAAGGCAGAACGGCTGCAAGCCTGAGGCTAGGCAGGGCTGCAAGTGGGACCCCATCTCGAATCAGTGAAGGATAGCCTGGCGGTGATGCACACCTTTAATCCCAGCACTCGGGAGGCAGAGGCAGGCAGACCTCTGAGTTGGAGGCCAACCTGGTCTACTGAGCGAGTTCCAGGGCAGGCTCCAAAGCTACAGAGAAACTCTTAAAAAACCACACACACACAGTGAAGAAGCAATCTCAGAATTAAACTCGGTCATGTTCTGGTCCAACCGTCCTTCCTGGGGTCTAACCTGAGATTGTGCCTACAGGGTTGGGGAGGAGGGGTTGGCATGGGGAGGTAGGGCTGGGGGAGGAAGAAGCTGCAGGTAGGGGCCTGGCCAGGTGGTACCAGCCCAGGGTGCATACACTTTGCAGCTGACAGCATTGTAGTCTCTACCTCATCCCCGGCTCTGTGACAGCCGCCCCCCAGGGCCACTTGCCCACCTCTGCTCTGTAACCTTGTTTGGCAGCGATTAAATTTTAAAAGTGCCATCAGTGCACGGGGCAGCCTTTTCCCAGACAGCATTTAACACACGGAGGCTCTAGGGCCCTGCTTGGGGCTGCAGACCACCATAGTGGGAATTATAAACGCCATCGCCCTCTGGCTGCCTCTACCAGTGGCCTGCAGAAAGCCTGAAAAATCTAGGGACCTTGACAGTGAGTTGAATGGGAAGGGACAGCCTGATAGCCTGTAGCCAGCAGGACCGGGGAGGGACAGGGTCACACAGGTAACACACGAAGGACTCCGGGGCAGGACTTGGTCCACAGCATCCTCTCCCCTTCCCCAATGCCACTGGTGTCATGACTCCAGGGTGACGGGGACCTTAGTTGGGTGAGCTCCTGCGATTCAGGCGTGGGCATCAGCAAGAGTGCCCAGAACCCATCATCCTGGGTGGGAACTTTGCTCCTCCATGATCCTCAGTGTGCCATGTAGCTCCTCGGCCCGTTTCCTCACCTCTGTAATGAGTACAGGGTAGCGGCTCTGTGATCTTCAGGAGATGGTCAAGTCGGCCTCTGCCCCAGAAGTGGGTGCCACAATTCTCAGGCTGGCCCAGGGTGTCCCCTTGTGCCCGTCCTGTATAACGCCCACCCAGCTCTCATTCCTGGCCAGCACCAATCTGTTCTCAATAGCTACAATGTTGCCCTTCCCAGAAAGCAACAGGAATGAGGCTGGGAAGTTTGAGACCTTTTGAGACTGACATGCATGTGTTGGCGGTCCCTCTTGATGGCTGAGAAGTATCCTCAGCACGTGTGGCCTGTTTGCTGTTTGAGATGTTTCCACGTGCGTGTGGTGGCAGGCAGAGCTGAGCTGCTGCGTACAGCTTTGTAGTTTGGTTTTTTTTTCCAACTATGCAAAAAAAATGTGTTTTCTTTTCTCCAGGGTCAACACCAGGAGTGGGATTGCTAGTGTACACTCTGCTTTATAGGAAACAGTGCTGGCCCTGAGGGCATACCCCTGTAGTCCCAGCAGGCAGAGGCAGGGGCTGGTGTGCGAGTTCACAGCCAGCCTGGTCTACAGAGTGAACTCCAGACCAGCCAGGGCTACAGAGTGAGACCCTGGGAGGGAGAAGAAGGGGAGAGGAGAAAGAGAAAAGGATAAAGAAAACTGGGAGGCTATCCCCAGAGAGTCTGGGGCAGCCCAGTCCTCCCAGCCATGTGTGAGCAGCCTAGGCATTTAACGTTCTTAAAAATTATTTTTTATTTATATGTGTACCATGGAGGGGTGTGGAGGTCGGAGGGGATAGCTTGTGGGAGTTGGTTCCCTTTCCCCACACCCCCGGGTCCCAGGAGCTGAACTCGGGCTGGCAGCTCCGCAGCAAGCGCCTTTACCACTAAGCCACTTTGCCGGCCCGAGTTTTGTAGCTTTTAGACGGCGTGTTCACTGCGAGCCAGTCTGAGTCAGGCGTGGGCTATGAACTGAGATTAACCTTTGTTTGCGACGCCTTATTTTGGGAAGATGAAATTTCTCCATCAGCTCCCTCTGCTCCGTCAGGACAAGGGCAGCACTTGAGAGTCTATTTTGGCCTTGAATCTGCTCCATCGGTCCGTTTATCTCTTTGCTGATATGCTATGCTTTACCAGTGGCTTACTCAATCTCAGGAGCAATTACTATCAATCATTCAAGTTAAATTTTTCAGCCTAAAATTTTGAGACAGGCTTCATTCTGTAGCTGACCTGAGCTTAGTGATCCTCCTGCCTCAGCACTCTGGGTGCTAGATGACAGGCCTGCACTTAGTACTCTCAGGGAGTGTCTCCTTTGGCCAAAGTGTGAGCTGTTCTTCTCCTGCCCTTTCTCCACAGTCTGCAGGAACACCTGCTGGGGAGGGGGTGAGTCGGCACTCACCTGAGTCCTCTTTGGCACACCTGCGCTGTGCCTCTCCGTTTGGATCTTCCCAATCCAGAACACGTTATGTTTCTCTGTCTGGGTCTTTCATTTCTTACATCAGCATCTGTTCTGTTAAACAGGGTCTCTGAGTTGAGCGGTGGTGGCTTATGCCTTTAATCCCAGCACTCGGGAGGCAGAGACAGGCAGAGTTCGAGGCCAGCCTGGTCTACAAGAGCTAGTTCCAGGACAGGCTCCAAAGTTACAGAGAAACCCTGTCTTGAAAAACCAAAAGAAAAAAAAAAACAGCAAAAGAAACAAACAAAACAGGGTCTCTGTGTGTAGCTCTGGATGGCCTGGAAGGCACTGTGTAAACCCGGCCTTGACGCAGGTCTGCCTGCCTCTGCCGCCTTAGCTCTGGATTAAAGGCACATAATATTGGAATTCTCCGTCTGCAAACACCCGCAGACGTGGATGGATCTGTGTGTGAACCTGCCTTCGATAACCTTGCTAACTTCCCTCACTGCCGCGGGGTGGGGCTCTTAGAGAGGTAGGCTGTCTACATGTTATATAGATAATCATGTGGCCTATGAACAGTTTTATTTCTCCATTTCCCATGTGCACGCCTTTTATTCCTTTGCCTGCGTTATTGCTGTGGCTAGCATTTCCAGTGGTGTGTGCAGGTGGGAGGAGCGGGAGCAGCCCTACTCCTGCCCTTAGAGGAAAGCATTCAGTGTTTGTTTCCCTGCAGAAAGTGGCTGCAGAAAACTCACCTGGCTTGTTCACAGTAAATCATCAGTGTAAACAGTTTGTTCATCTCCCAGACAATGTGCCCACTACTCGCTCTCCTTTAAAAGGTTGAGCACAGCACCTGCGGGCCTGTGGTCTCCCCGTCATAGGAAGCCAGGTTCTCTTCTGAGGTGTGGGGACCAACCATCCCTGTCACTCGGGCTTCTGGCTGGCTTGCCAGGCTTTGGGTCGGCTCGCACCTTCTTTCCTGACTTCCACTCACCAGGTTCTCTGTCAGGGAAAGATCAGTTTCCAGATTACCCCTCTGTTTCAGTTAGCTCAGAGGAAACCATCCTCAGATTGGCAGGTGTGGCGGCAACAGATGATACAGGAATTGCCACCTTCACTATCCCCGCACGGTGGCTGTGCTGTCACCACGGCAGACTCTGACTCTTCAAGTGACCACTCTGCCTGTCCTGCAGGGTGACTTTATTGTCTGTTTTATTGAAGGCCATTTTAAATTGCAGTCACAGCCTTGGGCCATGCGTGGCTGGTGGATTGCTTGGGAATGAAGCAGCCTCAACTCCCAGAGGTCCCAAAGAGGCTGCAGACATCCCTGGGTGTCAGCAGAGTGGCACAGCAGCATGCACTGGCAGGATCTGTCCCTGTCCCCAGCCTCTTTCTGCTACCCGCATCCGTGCTCCATGTGCATTCCGCCCCTTGCTGGCCATGCTGGGTGTCCTTGCCATCACCCACTGTTGTCTTCACTTGGAACCCCTCCCCTGGCAGGAGGGAGATAACCCCCTCGGGTCCTGCAGGCTGCTTCACTCTTCCCCATCCAAGAACCTCTTGGGGACCAGTCCCTTGCCAGCACGGTCCCAAGCCTGTAGCACAAATTCTAATTGGTTTTAATAATAAAGACCCCAAGTCACATAGAGGGGTAAATGCTGAAAGATCAGAGAGGCAGAGCAGCCATCCAGCCACTGGTTCTTACCTCTGCCAAATCCCGGACCGGATGAGCAATCCTGTCTCTAGGAGTCCTCAGACTGAATGCCTTCTCTGCAAAACCTCAGACTGAATCTGAGCTCCTGTCTCCTCTTGTCTTATACTCCTCTCTGCCCAGCCATATCCCTTCCCATCTCCACCTCCCTAGTGCTGGGATTAAAGGTGTGTGCTACCATGGCCTGGCCTGGCCTCTAGGGCTAACTAGTGTGGCTAGCCTCACACTCTGATCTTCAGGCAAAATTACTTGTTAAAGCACAAACAAAAGATCACCACACAAGCCTGCTTTAGTCTGTCTTTTTTCCCTTATGATTTACTTTTTGTTTCGGGTATAGGTGCTTTGCCTGCCCTGTTTATCTGTGCACCATGTATGTGCACTGCCTGAGGAGGCCAGAAGAGGGCGCTGGAACCCTTGGGACTGGAGTTATAGATGGTAATGAGCAGCCATGTGGGTGATGGGAACCTAACTTGTGTGCTCTGGAAGGGCTGCCTTCGCTCTTGACTGCTGGGCCCCAGGGAGACATCACTTGATGTCCAGGATAAAGAAGCAGAAGCTGCAGAGACCCTCACAGGATCCCAGCTTTTGTCAGGGACAGAGCAGCGGGGGAGGGGGAGTATTAGCGAGGCAGGAGAGCCGCCTGCTCTTTCACTCGTGGGTGAGATCAGACACAGGGAAGTCTAGTGTGGAAAGTACTTCATGCTTGGGGCAGCAGGAGCCTGGATTGTGACTCACGCCACAGGGAGCTCCTGTGCATCACAGGCTTGGTCAGATTGTAACTCAGAAGGCTCTTGGCTGGTGTGCGACAGGGCAGGGACCTGAGTCCAGCCAGAGCATAGCAGATGGTGTCACCGTGAGCAGCAGGTGGGAGAGGACCAGATAGGGAACACAGAGTGAGGTGCTATTCTGCTGGGGCCGGGTGGGGCGCTCCTGCCTCAGCAGATGAAGGGGGTTCAGGGGTTTGGTCTGAGCAGCCTGGGTGAGGGTTGGGGAAGTGTGTGTATGTGTGTGTGTGACAACTTGGCACACGTGTACATGTGGAGGTCAGACGACAACTTAGGGGGAAGTTGCTCTCCTTCCATCCGAGTTCCAGGGTTGGAACTCAGTCGTCAGGAGGATGGCGAGCACCTTTGCCTGCTGGTGTCCTCCTGGCCTCTGTAGCACACCATGGAGGTTTCCAGGAGACAGCAGAGAGCACAGCAGGAAGCTCCAAATCCCAAGGGAGGGACTTTGGTTTCTGAATCCACAGTTGGCAGAGGAGCCTGGGCTGGGAAATGCAGGTACTTCCCCAGATCTCACACCCGCTGGACTTAAAAGGTAGAAAATGTCCCCAGGACTTGCTGTCTCCTCATGGCCCCCATTTCCCTTCATACAGCCCCTGCTGCCATGTGGCCTTGGTGAGACTGGATTAGGGTGGGCTCAGAGATGCCAAGAAAAGTGGGTTCCGGGGAAGGAGCAGGGACCGTGTCTCATTGCCGAGAGGGGCGTACCTTGGTTCCAGGATGGCAACCAGAACCTGGATAGTCCTCCTGCCGGTAAGTGGGTTGTTCTGTGTCAATCTGAGGGTGCAGAGCTTGTCTCGGTGACCAAGTTTTTTTTCCAACACGAAGCAGCAAGTGGGAGACTCCAGAGACCTGTAACTTCATGGGCCCCAGGGTGTGGGGGGCGAGCTGGGACTTCATGGGCCCCGGACTCCAGAGACCTGTGGGACTTCATGGGCCCTGGATTCCAGAGACCTGTGGGACTTCACGGGCCCCAGTGTGTGGGGGACGAGCCAGGTCTGTGCTGTCAGGATCCGATTCAAAGAATCGTGACCACACATAGTGAGAGAAAGCTTACCCTGAGTGCTAACTTGAACCCTAAATCCTAACACTGTCACAAACCCTAACTTTTTTTTTTAAATATTTATTTATTTATTATGTATACAATATTCTGTCTGTGGTGCAGGCCAGAGGAGGTCAGAGGAGACCTCATTACAGATGGTTGTGAGCCACCATGTGGTTGCTGGGAATTGAACTCAGGACCTTTGTAAGAGCAGGCAATGCTCTTAACCTCTGAGCCATCTCTCCAGCCCCCACAAACCCTAACTTTAAACCCTAACCCTAGCCACTAGCCCAGACTCTAAAACTCAAACTCGTTTAACTTCTAACCCTAAACTACAATGGTAATGCTAACACGTAATCTAACCCTGACCACTAACTACTACCCCACCCTAACCTTGATACTACCATTGTTCTCAACCCCTCCCCTGCATCCTAATGCTAACCTCTAACCCTGGGGTAACACGAGCCAATAACCCCAACCCTACGGGGATGCATGGCACAAGGTTGTAACAGTGACAGCTTTTGCTGTGGGCCAGTTACCCAGGGTCTCGTATTTACTGTCTTTTGATCTCCCTAGCGACCTTTGAAAGACAGGTCACTCCCTGTCCTTCCATGTCCTCTCACTTCTTCCCAGGTGTGTGACTGACCCCATCTCCTTGCCTGCCTTGTGGCTAAGTGGGTCATGTAGTCCTCTTGTCTCCTATGGAAGCTGGACAGGGGTGTGGGAACCACTTCAAGCAGGGCCTTAAGATCGTGGCTGAGGCCCTCTCCTCTGCCAAAGGGACTCTGATAGTGGAGACAGTGTGAGCCATGAGGACAATGGTGGGAAGTGGGAGAACAAGACAGAAAGAACCTGGGCCCTCTGTGACCGCACAAGGACAAATGTGTGTAAGAGGCTGCACCTCTGGGCTGCACTGTGAGAGCAGGAACTGATACCGAACTTGTGCCATGATGTAGCGGCGTAAACGAATGCAGACAGAGAGTAAAAATATATATATAGCTTTAATGTAGAAATAGACTTACAGAACCACCGTTCCCGCGGAGACCAGGAAAGCAGAAGAAGCGCTCGGAGCTTGCTCGCCAAATTTATAGGCAGACATTAGCCCGAGGCGAACACGCCCCCTAAGGGGCGGGACTTATCCCTACATCTCCCCTTTTTGTCTAAATAAGACAGAACTAAACCAAATACAACTACATACAATAACAACAAATAATAAATATAACAAACAATATTGAGAACAAAAGCTTTGCTAAACATTCTATCTCAAGGAGTCCAAATAATGTAAAGAGTAACTACAATTATATAATCTTCAACTCAGTCAAAGATCTGAGAAGGGAATAAACACTACTCAACAAACGAGATATATCCAAAATGTGCAACAATTGACAGAGACAACTGACTACCTGGGCAATAACCCAAAGTCTCGTTTGCAATGTTGAGTCAACCAATTTTGGCTAAGGCCTAACATAACTGACATACCATTATTAAAGGCAAGGAACTTTTCAAAACTATCTTACCCTGTCTTGGCAGGATATGACAGTCCTGTTTTATCCATTGATGCATGCTCTGTATCTGTGTCAGTGGTTGAGGTATGGGCATTTCTTTGCCCAAAGGCCAGTTCTGCCAAAAAGAAAGGCTCCAGGTGGAGTGTTTTTGGTGCTCAACATTTTCTCGGGAATAGAGCGGTGTTGCCAGGAGCAATTGTGTCTCACTATCACGAAACTCTGAGTTAGATTAAAGGCCATTTTCTACAGCTCTTTGAAGAGGTTGAAGATTATCTATCTATACTGAGTATAATCTCTATATATCTAAAGAACCTGATTAGTCTAATTATAAATGACAAACTTAGATGACAATTAGTCTATATAATTCTCAATATCTATCTAACTTAAAAAATAAGACAATAAACGACTGTGAAACAAATGAGGACAATGACCTCCAAATATAAACAATGTACAAATATACATTGCAGTAGGTAAATATATATCAATACACAAATATTATATAAGTATCTTAATCAGAGGTAGAAATGTACACTGCAATATGGTAAATATATACAATATATATATATATCAATACAATATATGTCAATACATAAAAATGTTTTAAACAGAGGTAGAAACATGCATGCGTACAATAGTCAATATAATTTAACTTTGTATCAATATACAAGAATCTATACCAATATATTTGTCTATTATCCCATCATCCCTCTTTTTTTTTTTTGTTTCAAAATGATCCCTGAGCTTATAAAATTCCTCCCCCAACCCTCAATCATATACTAATTATAATCAACCCCTAAATGATGTCCCTAAACCCAAGGGCAAACTTTACTGGGAGAGGGGACGTCGTTCTCTAGAATTACTTCCAGCTGTCATAGGGGCGACGTTCTTTCTGGGGGATCCTGTGAAAGTAAAATGATGGTTAAATTTCAAGATAATGTCTTTTAAAATTGCAAATAGTCTCTGAGTATTTTCGTGCAGGTCTGGCCAAAATGTTGTATAAGATGTGCACCATTTCAGCTAACCAAGTTGGAACTGTCTTGTGCAGCTGGTACCCAAAGCAGGTCTTGTAGTAGCGCTATCAGTATCATGACGTCATATCAACCAGGTGGAGTTGTTGTTATGGGGCCCCATCTTCTTCCTGGAAACTTCAAATGTCACTTCAGGAAAAACTCATTGTTCATTATGAAAAACTTAAACATTAATCATATAGACATATATAGACATATATATATATTCAATGAAAGACATGATAGATATATTCAATGAAAAGTATGATAGATATGAAGAAATGCAAAGATGTTTTCTAAACTCATATTTCTTTCTGTCCCATATCATGGCTCTTGACATGAGACAGAAACTCCAGAAACTCTGGGTTTTTCTCTTACCAACAGGCTTGGAATTGGAGAGGGACTGAGCCAGAGTCCAACTTCAAAACCAGCTTTATAAATTTAGAAATATGGTTTAATATTACTTACACAACCCATTCAGTTGTCTTGATATTTCCTATTGGGCAGGTATTTTTCCATCTGTCAGTATCCAAACATCCAGGTTCCCTTGAATTTCTCAAAGATGAGTGTTTTCCTGTGGAGATAAGAACAGAACCCTGCCCCCATTCTATATGTTTTTCTTACCACCTGTATGAATATCATCGTTGTGGATGAGTTGTCATTTCTCCTTTCTAAGAGGTTTCTCCTCTTCAAATCGAAACTTTATTAATTTTGATGGTATCCACAATTTTTCTTCTCCTGTGGAAACAAGAGCAAAACCCCTTCCCCAACATAGCACATCTCCTGGCTTCCACTGAGAGGTCAGCACATCTTTGAAATAAATCGGTTGATTTAGTTCAGCAGACTTTTCCATTATCCAATGTCTTTCTGCTGCTGTCGTTCCTTTCTCATTAGCGTTAAGAAAATTCAAGGTTAGTAAAGCATTATGTAATCTATTTCTGGGGGTATTTTCAGTCCCTTTCTGTTTGTTCAGCATATCCTTTATAGTACGATTTGATCTTTCTATAACTGCCTGACCTGTAGGATTATTTGGTATACCTGTAATGTGTTTTATATTATAATAATCAAAAAAGCGTTTCATTTTCTTAGATACATATGCTGGACCATTATCTGTCTTTATTTGCGCAGGTATACCCATGATGGCCATAACTTCCAATAAATGTGTGATTACTGAATCAGCCTTTTCTGAGCTCAGGGCAGTAGCCCATTGAAAACCTGAATACGTGTCTATGGTGTGGTGTACATATTTTAATTTGCCAAATTCTGCAAAGTGGAACACATCCATCTGCCAGATTTCATTCCTTTGGGTGCCCTTTGGATTAGCCCCTGCAGGCAGTGGCGTTTGGTTATAGAAAGAGCAAGTAGGGCATTTCTTTACAATCTCCTTAGCTTGTTGCCATGTAATTGAAAACTCTTTCTTCAAACCTTTGCTATTAACGTGATGTTTTTTATGAAATTCAGAGGCTTGTAGCACACTACCAATCAATAATTGATCAATTTCTGCATTACCTTGTGCTAGAGGACCTGGCAGACCCGTATGGGATCGGATGTGTGTTATGTACATAGGGCAAAGCCTGTTCCTGATCAAATCTTGAACCTGGAGGAACAATGAGGTTAGTTCAGTATCATCAGGTATAAATTCAGCAGTTTCAATATGTAAAATAACTCTTTCTGCGTATTGTGAATCTGTAACTATATTAATAGGTTCTTTAAAATCCCTTAGCACCATAAGAATGGCATATAATTCCGCCTTCTGGACAGAAGTATACGGACTTTGTTCCACCTTATCCAAGTCTTCTGATTTGTAACCTGCCTTCCCTGATTTATTGGCATCAGTATAGAATGTACGGGCTCCAGTTATTGGAGCATCACGGACGATTCGAGGAAGAATCCAAGAAGTTCTCTTTATGAAGTTAAGCCGCTTGCTTTTTGGATAGTTGTTATTAATGTCTCCCAAAAAATTAGCACAAGCTCTTTGCCATGGTTCATTATCTTCCCATAATTTCTTTAGTTCATCAGCAGTGAAAGGCACTATAATTTCTGCTGGGTCTATGCCTGCTAGTTGACGAAGTCTCAGCTTGCCTTTTATAATTAACTCAGAGACTTTTTCCACATAAGTTTTCAGTTTCTTACTTGGTTTATGTGGTAAAAAGATCCATTCCAAAATAATATCATCTCTCTGCATTAAAATTCCTGTAGGAGAAATTTTTGATGGTAGTATGACGAGAATACAATCGAGCTCTGGATTCACCCTGTCCACATGTGCCTGTTGTAATTTTTCCTCAATCATTGTCAGTTCCTTTTCTGCTTCAGCTGTTAATTCTCTGGGACTGTTTAAATCCTTATCACCATCCAAGGTTTTGTTCAAATGAATTATTAGATCAGGTGTTATTCCAATAGCTGGTCGTAGACTGGAAATGTCTCCTAACAGTCTTTGAAAGTCATTAAGAGTCCGTAGGCGATCTCTCCTAATTTGTGCTTTTTGTGTCTTAATTTTTTGCAAACCTATTTTATAACCTAAATAATTAACAGAATCTCCCTTCTGAATCTTTTCAGGAGCTATTTGCAATCCCCATTTAGGTAAAAGTATCTTTATTTCTTCAAACAGTCTGTTCAAGGTATCCATGTTTGAATCGGATAACAAGATGTCGTCCATGTAATGGTATACTATAGATCTGGGAAATTTCTTGCGTATTATTTGCAATGGTTGGTTCACAAAATATTGGCACAGGGAGGGGCTATTTAACATACCCTGGGGGAGAACGGTCCAGTGGAACCTCCTCGAAGGTTGAGAATTGTTATAAGTAGGCACTGTGAAGGCAAATTTTTCTCTATCTTCTTTTTGCAAAGGTATAGTGAAAAAACAATCCTTTAAATCAATAACTATGAGAGGCCATCCTTTTGGTAATAAAGAGGGCAAAGGAATTCCAGATTGCAGAGGGCCCATAGGTTGAATAACCTTGTTGATGGCCCTGAGATCTGTCACCATTCTCCATTTACCTGATTTTTTCTTAACCACAAATACAGGAGAATTCCAAGGGCTGGTAGATTCTTCTATATGTCCAGCATCTAATTGTTCTTGTACCAGCTGTTCTAAAGCCTGTAACTTTTCCTCAGCTAAAGGCCATTGCTTTGTCCATATTGGTTTCTCAGTCAACCATTTTAGAGGCAAGGCTGTTGGTATCTCTGAAGGGACATCAATTGCTTGTTCTTGTACAGCTCGAATGGCCGGTTTTCTCCGTTTGTAATATCTTTTAATATTATTCTCAGAAATATAGGCTCTAGATTTAGCAGGAATGTTAATTTCGGTATTCCATTGTTGTAATAGGTCACGACCCCATAAATTCATTGCAATATTGGCTACATATGGCTTTAATTTTCCTATTTGTCCCTCTGGCCCTATACATTCAACCCATCTCGTGCTCTGCCTTACCCGAGATAGGGTTCCAATTCCCAGGAGCTGAACATTTACATTCTGAAGAGGCCAATACGGATGCCAAGATTCTGGGGTAATGATACTTACATCAGCACCTGTGTCCAGCAGGCCAGTAATAAAAATGCCATTTACACACACTCTCAGTTTAGGTCTTTGATCATTTATAGAAGTTTGCCAAAACACACGTAACTTATCTTTCTGATCATTATTGCTTGTAACAGTAGGCATGGGGCTTCCTAATTGTCCTGATGAGGCACGTTCTCTGCAGAAACTGGATATGACTGAACCATGTTTGCCATGGGGGCCTGTGAGGCCCCCCCTCTCACATTTCCCGGCTGTATCAGGTTGCCTTGTCTATCTCTTGTAGACCTGCATTCATTCGTCCAATGTCTGCCCTTTCCACATCTTCTACATAAACCTGAAGGCTGAGTCCTCCTATTTCTGTTATTTCTAGAAGATGTATTATTATTATTATTATTTCTGAAAGATGCATTAGTATTATTATTATTATTATTTCTGAAAATCCGTTGTCTACAATTCCTTTTAATATGACCCATTTTTCCACAATTAAAACATTTGGTATTCTGGTGTCTCCTTTTACCATTGGAAATTGCTTCTTCTACCCATGCTTCAGTGCCATAATCAAATGTATCAACATTGAGTGTATGCAAGACCCATTCTTCCAACGGCGCTGATCTGAGCTTTAAAGGACCCAAAATCCTTTTGCATTCCACATTTGCGTTTTCATAAGCCAAAGACTCAATCATTATACGTCTTGCTTCTGGGTCAGATATTCCTATTTGTACAGCCTTAGTTAATCTTTGTAAAAAGTCACTAAAGGGTTCTCTCTGACCCTGTTTAACTCTGACAAATGATTCCATTCTCTGTCCTGGGTCTTGTACCCTGTCCCAAGCCCTTAAGGCTGCTGTAGTACACATGGAGAGTGTGTTTTCATCCAAATTAGCTTGTTCCTGAGGATCGGAAAAGAGCCCTTCACCTAGAATTTGATCTAGGGAAATGTCAATTCCCTTTGCTTTTTCCTGCTGTTCTAAGAGTCTAGCCTCTTGCCTGAATAAGCATTTCCATTTCAATTGCGGTCCACTCTCGAGTACTGCAGAGCTCAGCTGGAGCCAGTCTGAGGGGGTTGCTCTGCTTGTCGTGGCCCAAGATCTTAGCATCTCTTTAACAAAAGAGGCTTGCATCCCAAAAGTCATGACAGCCTGTTTTATTTCCTTGAGATCATTCATACGCACAGGCTCCCATGTATCCTCCTTGATGACCCTAGGGTTTTTGGAACCAATCACCTTCTCTGTTGTTATTACTGGAAAGGCAGGTAGAGCTGTAGGTAGAGCTTTGTGGAAATTGTCCCGGAGAGACTTACCCACAGATGTAGTTAAAATTTGCCTTTCTACCCTTTGCTCTTCCTCATCAGAATTTAGAAATTCCTCAATCTTTTCAATTCTATTCACCATTGCCTTCTGCAATGTCTGAATCTCCTGTCCAGAATTATGTTCCAAAGCCTTCATTGAGGATTCTAAAGTATGAAGTTTGTCCGTTAGAGATAACATCTCATCTTTGGACATAATTTTTATGGCATAAACCATGCCTTCTTGTATTGACAATCTTTCCGTCAATCTGTCATAAGCTTTAGACAAAATCCGATTGTCACATTCAGCAGTTTTGATTCTCTCAGTTAATGTTTCATTTCCTACAGAAAGGGACTGAATCTTATGGTCCAGATCAGCTGTTCCCTCTTCCATAGTAATGAATTTCTCCTTAACATCAGCCTGAAGAACTTCAACCTGATTCTTGAGAAGATTGTTATCAGCCTGGAGAACTTCAAACTGATTCTCGAAAAGATTGTTATCAGTCTGGAGAACTTCAACCTGATTCTTGAGAAGATTGTTATCAGCCTGGAGAACTTCAAACTGATTCTTGAGAAGATTGTTATCAGCCTGGAGAAGTTCAAACCGATTCTTGAGAAGATTGTTGTCATTCTCAATTGTTTTTAAGCGTTCAATCTCTACCTTAAGAATCCTGGATTCGTCTCGTAAAGACTTTATCATATTTCTATTATCAAACCATTTGGTGCCAATGAAAACTACGAATCCCAGAAGGATCCATATATGTGGGGTGATAGACACCTCTTGTAAAATCTCCCACATGGTACAATTAAAAAAATCATTAAATTCTTGAACAGTAATGTGTTCAGACATTTTATTTATAAAAGAAAATTTTTTTACCTGCAATGATCGGTTCCTGCCAGTGGTGGTCTCTGTGTTTTTGGAGCCTGTCCTAGAACTAGCTCTTGTAGACCAGGCTGGCCTTGAACTCACAGAGATCCGCCTGTCTCTGCCTCCCAAGTGCTGGGATTGAAGGCGTGCACTACCAAGGCCTGGCAGGCCTCAAACTCACAGAGATCTGCCTGCCTCTGCTTCCCAAGTGCAAGGATTAAAGGCGTGCTCTACCACTGCCTGGCCTCAAACTTGTGATCCTCCTGCCTCTGCCTCCTTCAGCAAATCCTACCGGCGTGGGCCACCACAACCGGCCAAGTCACTTTGTAACAGACCAAATCTGACGCTGTGGCAGCTTTTGTTGCAAAACCGCAAGTACTTGAGCTTCTGCTAATTCAGGCAGTGGGGTTCCGCTGCAAAACTTAGCCAAGGCAGGCAGAATGGGCCTGTGTCGCTGAGTGGGTCTCGGACTTGGCACTGGGGCCGGAGTCACGAACTGAAAAACAGCACCCGGGAGGGTGCTGTGTTAGGTAGTGGGCTACCCGCTTGAGTCGGGGGCAAAATAGCCCGACGTTGGACGCCAAAATGTAGCGGCGTAAACGAATGCAGACAGAGAGTACAAATATATATATAGCTTTAATGTAGAAATAGACTTACAGAACCACCGTTCCCGTGGAGACCAGGAAAGCAGAAGAAGGGCTCGGAGCTTGCTCGCCAAATTTATAGGCAGACATTAGCCCGAGGCGAACACGCCCCCTAAGGGGCGGGACTTATCCCTACACCATGACACTTGGGTCTCTTATAGAGGCTGTTGCTTTCCTAATGGAGCAACAGGGAAACCGAGGCACCAGCTGCTGAGTAACTACCCAGGGTCACACAGAAAGTGGGTGGCCAAGGTGCCTGAGGTGGCAAGGCTGCCATGCCCTTTGACCTCAACAAGGTCTGATGGCTGTGGAAGCTGAGAGCCAGGCTGTTGGGACTTGGGGGTCTGCAGAGGGCTGAGAAACAGGCTAGGCCAAGCTGGGGGTGGGGGCACACCGTTGGGGGCCAAGGCAGGAGTCAGTCGGAGAGGGGTGTGAGAGAGGAGGAACTGCTCTGTGGGGCAGCCATACGGAGCTGAGGGTTGGCACTCAAGGGAGTTATGCAAAGATGCTGCCTTGAAGCATGCGCAGGGTTACCCTGAGTGAGGTACATGCTCACCTGACCCACATCTGGAGCGTGGGGATCCCCAGGGCAACCCGTTTCCACAACTGGCTCACGCTGGCACCCTTTTGTCCTCTCAGGCCTCACTTTCAGAGAGATCCTGCCAGCATGCTAAAGACCGTGTTCATTAATTAACCAGGCGCTTCATTAGTCAGCGGCGTAATTGTTGCTCGCAGTGGATAAATACTAATTGAATATTAAGGGCATATTTGTGCAGAAGGAGCCTCGTCGGGAGCAAGCCATGCCCTTTGTCAGCCAGATGCCTGGCTTGTTAGGGAGGCTGAGTCGTGACTGAGCTCCCTGGCATTTAGGCCCTGCTGTTCGGCATCTGAGAAGACAGGTGGGCAGCCCTGGGAGGACCGGCTGCCAGGGAGGGGAGGGCATCTCCTGGGACAGGCAGCTGAGGAGCACGTGATTTGCTGTGACTTGGGCAAGCCAAGGCCCTCAAGGGTAGCAAGTCTTTCTCTGCACCACCGGTTCCCAAATAATGACACGGAGACTCATTTATTATGAAAGCTTGGCCTTAGCTTAGGCTGGCCCCACTGGCTCTTAGAACTTAAATTAACCCATTTATATTATTAGTCTACATTTTGCCTCTTGGCTCTTTACCTTCCTTTCATGTTGTAGGCCGACTCCCTCCGCGTCCTGTTGACCTCTGACTTGCACCTAGATTCCTCTCCTACTTCCTCTGTCTCTGCCTGGAAGTCCCGCCCACGCCTCCTCCCTCGCTCTCGGTTGGTCAGCCCTTTATTAAACCAATCACAACAGTATATCTTAGTGGACAAGCATGCCACAACACTCAAAACTCTTGTCCCTTTGAAACCTTTACACAGCTGGTTTAATCCTGGCCAGTGCAGCAGGTGAGTGGCCCTATCCCCCCCATTTTACAGCGTGGCACACTCCCTCCCCATAGGGCCAGGTGCTTAGCACCCCAAGCCATCTCCACCTGCCTCATCCTTCTGTGTAGGTGGCTCAGGCTTGGCTCCTAGACTCATGGTTAGCTCAAGGGGGGCGGGGGGCAACCAGTTCCTTCCCTGGTTCTCAGAAGCCCTGCCTCTCGCCCCTTCTGTTGGCAGCAGCCTGGCACTTCCTTGGGCATCGCCCCGCCAAGGCCGAGGACAGTTAGCAATGCAGCCAGAATTCCTGGATTCCAAGTTTAGCTGTGTCGGAGGAATTGTGGGAAAGGTGCTTGCGCTCTCTGTGGCTCAGTTCTACATTCATACAACAGAACCAGTAATTGCTTCATAAGCAGCTTGGTGGCTGCACACACTGGGTTTTTAAGTAAACTTGGAAAAGCCCCTGTGGTGGTTTGAATGGGAATGGTTCCATGGTTCATGTGTTTGGGTGCTTGGTCCCTAGTTAGTTGAATTGTTTGGGAAGGATTAGGAAGTATCTCACTGAGGGTAGGTTTTGAGGTTTCAAAGCTCATGCCATTCCCAGTTCTCTCTGTGTTATAATTATTGGCTTAAAAAGTGAGCCCCGAGACCTGAGGATGACAGTGGAGTGGCTAGCCACACCCCTCTGGTCTGCTGCGTGGTAGTGAGGGCAACTTCATCACAGGTGGCCGGGGTGCTGACCCTCCCCCTTACCAGCTGCAGCATTTGGGAAGGTGGGCACTGCACCATGTTGTTCTCTTGCAACACTACAACTCCCAACATCCCTCTGGACTCCAGCGCACGCAAGCGCGGGACACATTTCCCAGAAGCCTTTGCATCCCCCGTTAAAAGTAAAGACAAGCCACGAGTTCGCCCCTTCTTCTTGTCCCTTCCCTTTGTCCCTTCCTTCCACTTTTCCTAGTGTGTTTTCCCCTCCCATTAAAAGTGTACCACGTGGGACTGCCGCGTGTCTGTGTCTTTCCTCGTGTAACCCTCGTCTAACCCGCAGGAATTAAGAACAACACACCATACTTGGGCAACACAGTAGAGCTGACCCGATTGATGGGGTGTGGGAGATCTGCTTCCGCCCCTCATCTGCCATTTGGTATGGGCAGGGGATAGGGGGCGGGGGAGGGGGACATGCTGCCCTGCAGGTGGGAGAGAGGTCCCTGCGGTCATAAGAGCTGGAAAGCTGTCCCTGCCTCTTACTCCATTGGGTGAGCTAGCCTAGGGGACTGGGGCTCAGAGTGCTGACGGGATGGAGCCTGGCCCCAGTGCAGGGCTCTCTGGGGTGATTCCTCCAGGAGCTCCCACCACAGAGCCCCAGGGCCACCCCCAGCAGTCTTCTCCACATGTGTGAGGACCCCATCTAAGGAGAGGCAGCTGTGTCCACCAGGTGTTGGCTGGGATACTAGGGTCTACTAAATCAGCCACAGCATGACAAGGAAAACTGAAGCTCGGCCCCCGGATCCGGGGTTCAGTGGAGTGGGTAATGAGTGTGTTGTCTTTCCCGGATGAGACGCCCCGGAAGTGAGGGCCTCCCCTCACAGGCAGGCAGGGAGCAGTGCAGAACCCAGGGGATCTATAGCTAGTGCCACCCCAGGGGCTGTGCTCTGGCTGAGTGGTCTGGGGTGTTACAAAAATGACCCCCTTGAAGGCACTTCAGTCGAGCTCAAGCCTTGGCCACAGGACATGCACAGAAAGGTGACCTCTTACGGTGCTCTGCAGCCTCACAGTCTCAGGAAACCACCCGCCCTGAGGTGACAGACAGAACTATTTGTGTGGCAGAGGCAGCCTCCTCACCTCCACTCTGCCTGCCTTCTGCTTCCCTGCTGGGGCTCCTCCCTCTGTGGCTGCTGCAGCCTATATTAGGAGCGAGGCAGATGGGAGCGGCAGGACCCTCCCCCAAGCTCAGGAGCTGGGCATGTGCCACCCCCTTCCAGCCTGTAAGAGTCTGGCCCACCACCCTTCCAGCAGCAGCCTGGCTCCAAGGAACCAGTTGGTGGGGAGGGGGCGTCCACTGAGAAAGGGGTACTTTGGTGTGAGGTAATAGAGGAAAAGAGGAAGGAAGGGCAGAGACCTGGGGACTTGGGAGCAGGAAGGGGGGGACATAGGAGGTTAGGGCCAGGTATGGCACAAGCAGCAGAAAGGAGGCTCGGGTCTCATGGCCCCCAGCGTCAGCAGGTGGAGTCCATTAGAAGAGGGGCTACACTGGTGAGTGGATTGGGAAAGGTTGCTCTCCACAGAAGCTGTGCAAAGAAAGTTGACTTCCTCTACATAACGTGCAATGAACGGGAGAAGCCCCTCTCCCCACAGCCTCATGGCGTGGTGTGGAGAAGGCTGGCAGGCCTGGACTGAGCCCTACGGAGAGTGGATACTGAAGCTGGGCTGCCTCAGGCCTGACTGGGTGCGGGACTAACTTAAGCCCCCCTCAATCAAGACCTCCCAGCTGAGGGCACCACACTGACCCATCCAAGTGGAGCTCCCAGAAGGCCTGGCAGTTCCAACTTCGTGCCCTGCCTGAGTCCTATCTCAGGGTCTCATTGCCTCCTCTGCCAGGGAAACTCCATGTCCTGGCTGCTCTGTCTGTCTCCTGCCTCTGTTCCGGTAGTGTTCTCTGGTTTTGGGTACTCAGAAGATGCAGAGACTGAAGCACAATTTGCATTTTAATAAAGAAAGTTGGATTTCAGTCATTTGCATTTAAATAAGGTGCTGCTTCCTTCCCTGCTGTTGGCACCTTTGGGAGAAGGTTCCCAGGCCTCCCCAGAGAATCTCCAGGGAAAGGGAAAGCCGGCAGCAACAGCCCACAGCTACAGCTCTCTACAGAGATGTCACCCCAGTGTGCGCATGCACATACCCACACACTCGTGCATGTTCCCACAAGCATGCCAGTACTCACACCTAGTGCACATTACATACACTGTACACTCACAAGTGTGCACTCGACATGTAGGCACACACATACCCGCCTACTTATTTGTGTGGATACGCACAGGCACAAGCAAACCCGTGGGTGCCAAGATGCCAAGTGCTTGATGCAGGTGAGCAGGTGCCAACAGCAATGGCATCCTGGAGCCCGAGGGATGGGCGGTCCTACCTCCTTCCTGGAGGCCAGCGCAAGGAGGGCCCATGTGCTTCCAAGGCACTGACAGGGCTGCCACTTGCTCTTCTCAGCTCAGCTGTCTTCTGTAGCAGTAGCCCAGCCCACCCCCCTCCAGTAGCTCTCCCGATCCTTAACACCCCTTTTCCCACGGTGCTATGGGGCAGCTATGGCCATGTAGAGCAGGCCAGGCTAGACTCGGGGTGCTGACACTCAGCCTCAGTTCCCTTATCTATCCATGGGATATCTGGGACTTTTCTTTGACTTGTGGAGACTCACTGGTCACAGTCACACTTGGCCTGGAATGGAGGCTTGTTGAGTGTCCCTGCAGAACCCCTAAGTCCACAACGACAGGGCTTCAGAACCCGTGTGAGTCTGCTCTAGCAGGCACTGCCACACCAGGCTGAGGCTGGCATAGGAACTGCGAGGGACGCTTGAGGCCTGTGCAGAGTGAGGACCTAGGGCTGGGCCACCTAACCCGGAGCCTGGGACTCTACCTGTGGAATGAGCGAGACATCAGTTGGGCCCTGGTGCTTGGAAAACAGCATGTGGGCGGCATCCCCTAGGGACCCAGAGGGCCAACCCCTTGTTGGACAGACATCGGATCTAGGACAGCAGGTGTGTCTGCCTAACAGTCAGGAGTCTCTAGCAGAACAGGCCAGGGCCTCAGTCTCAGGTTTCTGCAATGCCACCCCTTCCTGAGACTGTGGTGCACCCAGCAGGGTAGATCTAAGGTCCCTGGGATGCTCAGAGCTGCTGCTCTCATCCCTTGGCTTGCTGTGCAAACACCCAGGGAGGCCCTCACACAACTTTCTCTGCTCCGTCCACTGTCAGGGACATCCTCTGTACCCACTTCTCAGGAGGCTAAGAAACATCTTCGACCATCCACAACACTTCCCTCCTCCAGGGAGCTGCAAGATCAGGAGCCTTGGTCTCAGACACAAGGCGCAGCCGGAGGAACAAGCTTGTGGACTTGATGAGGCACAAAGGAGTCGCAGAGACCCCTGTTGCTTCCCTGCACTTATTCCTCTTGGGTTTGCTTATATGTCCCAGGGCAGGGGTGGGGAGACAGCTCAATTATTGAAATGTTGGCCATAAAAGCACGAGAACCTGCATTTTATCACCAGAACCCACCCATGTGCAGAACAGGGTGGCAGAGGCTGGTGTGCCCTGGCCTTGCTTTCAATCCAGTTCTGGCCAGTGAGAGACCCAACCTAAAAACCCAGGGTGAGGATGGGCATGGTGGGGCCCACCTTTATGAAAGGCGGAGATAGGAAGATCTTTGTAACTTCTAGGTCAGCCTACACTACATAGTGAGTTCCAGGCTAGCCTGGGCTTCACAGTGAGACCCTGTCTCAAATACACATGGAGGTGAACAGCTGCTGAGGAATGGCATGCACACACATGCATGCGCACATGCACACACATGCACCTATATACGTAGGCACACAAAATACAAAATTTTAAACGGGGAAAGTCCCAAGCAGCAGACATAGCCATGTCCCTCGGCAGTGTCAGGAGCTGTCTCGGGAGCTGCTATTTTTCATGGTCTGGGCCTCTGACAGGACCCGACCTCTCAGCTGTCTCTCTGTCCCTTAGGGCCTTGCTGCTTGGCCCCTGGGTTCTTTCCAGCATGGAGTTCCATGAGGGAACTTTTGACTCCACTTCTATAAGAAGCCACAGCCCAGGAGCGTTCATTCTCAAGTCCCACAGGCCCAGACCTCATGTCTGAGCCATGCCTGTGGCCATAGCCTACCTCACTCAGTTTTGTACAGTTCTGGAGCTGAGAATGGCTTTTATATTTTTGAATAGGTGACAGAGAATTCCACTGAGTATTTGTGACATGCGAAGTTGTATGAAATTAGGATCACAGACCCATAAATAAAGTTTTATTGGCACATGGCCATGCTCATTTCATGCCAGGCATCTGCAGTTGCTCTCATAATTGCTCAGCAGCGCAGGGTTGGAGGGTGTGCAGGCTGGAGTGAGCCAGGCTCAGATACTCTCTGGTCCTTCCCAGACTGAGGCTGAGGACTCCTGGCCTGGAGCACTGTGGCCTCTGGGGTCATCGTGGCCTCTGGGGTCCGGGTTCTAGAGTCAAGGGCAGGTCACTATCTGCTTACTGGCTATGGAAACGTTCTTCAGCCCTTCCTAGCTTGAGTGCTCAGGTCACTGAGGGTTTCATGAAAATGGTTTTGGTGGCGTCTGACATGCGGAGGGACATGGTGAAGCTTTTCAGTGTCCGGGAGTTGTCCTCAGCAGGTGCTCTCCCCAAGTCGCAGGGACCACAGTGGGTGGGGAGGGGAGCCTGGCACAGAAACAGCTGCAGTGTCTGTCCTAAGAGGCATGGTGGCTGGTGACGCCTCTGAGCCTCAGATCAGTGGACAGTCACCAGGCTTGGGTGGCTGCTATCTGCCCAAGGGCAAGCGGGGAAGGGCAATCTTCACTGACATCAAAGGCACAGATACAGCCCTCCGGCTGCAGGCCTACAGATGGGTGGCCCCTGGCTCTCACCTTTATGTCCCTGGCATCCACTACTTCTGTCCACCACCCTGCAGGCTGTCCTAGGAGCCAGTCCATGTGCCTGTGGGAGATGGTCCCCCTCCCTCTGCCTCCCACCGTGGCTCTATTAATTGTTTATACTGCAGTTTGTTAATTGGCAATAACCAACGTGCTGAAGTGTCTTTTAATCAGCCCCTCTCAGCCCCCGAGGCTGTGAGGGATTGGTGGATTCAATAAAGCGAGAAGGAGTTAGTGGCCCCCTTCTCTTCATTATCACAGTTAGATAAGCTGCCAACACCTGTCAGCAAAGGCAGAGAAGGAGCCAGCCCCTCCCCAGGCTTCCCTGTCCCCCCTCCTGCCAGCCAGGACTCAAGGAGACAAACAGGAAGCCAAATGCACACAGCCACACGAGAACACACGCACACACACAGGTACACATGCACAGAGGGACGCTGACCCTGTGCAGCTCTGGGGATGCCACGCAGCCATTTGGAAGCGCACACTGTCGTCTGTTCGCCCTGAAAGAACTGTGGCCAAAGAAGGGACAAACTAGACAGGGTTGCCCAGTGTCACCGTTACCCCAACAGAGGCCTCTGCAGGTGGCTGTGGAGACAGCCCAGGGAGGAGTTGAGGATGCTGGATCCAGAGTTGGTCCATGCTCCTGTCCTGGAAAGGGTGGACCCACCCACCTTTCTTGTGGTCATTTAGCGTCTACCCAGGCCACCCGAGGACCTGCAGGTGAGTGAGTGTGCTCTCTCTGAGGACAGAGGCTCTGTGTTCCCCTCTTCTCCTCCAGAGCACCCTAGTCCCTTCCTGGAGAGGTGACTGCGTCAGCCACAGGGCCCCTGCTCGCCCCTGGCTGGTTCCCTCCAAGCCTACCCACTGCAGCCCCCAGCTGCTCCCGACAGCTTACTCTCCTCCTGAGATCCTCATGCCATCACTGAGAAAAGTCCCTGGGTGGGGTGCTGTGCTTTAGCCTTCTCAAGGAGCTTAGCTCTCTGTCCGTCTGTCCGTCCGTCCATCCATCCATCCATCCATCCATCCATCCAACCAACATGCCCTTGTTTGGGGGCATTATATTGGGGCCCTACCTTCTGGCCTCCTGTGGGAGCCAGCGCCCTGGCTTTTCTTCTCAGCATGTCGAATCCACGAGGTTAGCCTTACTCTTGGCTCTATATGGACACCAGGCTTCAGACTGCAGTTAATCTACACGGAGTGTTGGAGAGGGGAGTCCTGCAGCAGCTTTCCAGCTCACAGAAGGAAGACTTGGCTGGAAGTGAAGTTAGACACCTGGGTCCAGCCATACCTGAAGCTTTTCATCAACTCGAGCCAATAAATGCACCCCTGATATTTTAACAGAAAATTTGATTAACACAGGGTTGACAGTCACCAGTCCACGTCAGGTTTACAGTTAATTCCCAAAGGAATAACACAGGAAGGACTGTGTTGGGCCATCAGCCACCAGCTCCACCCCAGCTTGGTCTCACCTTGGTCTCCAGGTCCGTCCCCCTCTACCCAGGTTCCCTTTCTGACCTGAGCTACTTGGTCTCTCCAACTCCCACCCAACATAACCAGAAGCCCTTTTCTCATTCTGGCATTGCCCTCCACCACACAGGGAGTCCCACGCTGAGTCTCTCCTGCCCTCCACCACACAAGGAGTCCACCCCGAATCTCGCCTGCCCTCCTGACCCTGTCCTAATTGACCCACTTTGCTTCCTTTGGGTCCCAGCCTCTACCCTTTCCTCTACCACGACTCCTTGTCCTGTAGATTTGGCAAAGCCTGTGCCTTTGGTCTGGAATAAGAAGGGATGGACTGGGGCAAGACCTGAAGGGATTGCATGTGTGTCTGTGTCTGAGTCTGTGTGAGCGCACACGAGCGTACATGTGTGTGCACACATGTGTGTATGTGCCGGAGGCCCCTGAGGGTGGAACATTCCATAGAGAATATCCCATCCTGCCTACGGCAAGTTGATTACCCCTCATTACCTCTCTTTCCTGATAGAAGAACACAGATTCCCTCCTAACATCAGGGGTCAGTCAGATGAGGGCCCGAGGGACCCTGCTGGAGACAGAGCTGCCTCCAGGGAGCAGCAGGGAGGGCATGCTCAATAAAGCCTGAGTGAGCACCTGTTCCTCATGCCGCAAGCCCATTAATCCCTGAAAGTCCTGCCCCTAAATGAAAAGCCATTAAGTGAAGAAATATTTTCATTAATTTTAATGAAAAAATTACCGAGAATTCAATCCCAGGCCGTGACAGCCAATTTCTCAGACCCAGGGAAAACATGGCTATTGAACAAGGCAAACACAGCTATGCACGTAATCACCAGCTGCCTGGAGTCAAAGGGCCCTGGCCTTGGGGTTGACAGGGAAGTGAGGTTTCTGTTCCCACAGAGGAGGGCAGAGCCAGCAGCCTAGAGAGTATCAGTTCCAGGCGGGGCCTCTGGGAGCTCACAGGGGTGAGAAGAGAACAAGACCTTTGGGGCAAAGTGAAGGGAAAGGGAAAGTGGTGGCGGCAGGGGAAAGATTTCACAGAACTGTGATCTAGTTGAATTTGTTTATCTTGCAGAGGACCTGGGTTCAGGTCCCATTCCAGTGGATCTGATCCCCTCTTCTGACCTCCATGGGCTCGGCATACACATGGCCTACATACATACAAGTAGGCAAAACACACATACATAGGATTAAAATAAACACTTTTTAAAGGAAGAGGAAGACACACACGCACTCCCCTGCTCTGCACGTGGTGTCAAGGCTCAGCGGTCTGTTCAAATTTGGTGTGATTCAGATGGAGCCATAGGCCTACGACCTCCCCGGTCAGTCTCCATCCACAAACTTTCCCCTGAAATCAGAAACACCTGAGACTCTTTAGTGGGTTTCATGACACAGATGAGGAAACCAGAGTTGTCTGAAGTGGGGTGAGGCTCAGAGGGTAGACTGCTTGTCCGTGGTGTGAGTCTGCTTCCATTCTCAGCTCTGCATGAAACTGGTGTGGAGGAGAGCCAGGGATGCCAGGACTCAGGGAGCAGGAGCAGGAGGATCAGAAGTTCAAGGTCATCCTCAGCTACTTAGAGAGTACAAGGCCAGCCCAGGAGTACAAGGCCAGCCTAGGATACATTAAACTCTGCATTAAAATAAAAGAAAAAAGATAAACTACTTCACAGGGTAGAGTTCACAATGGAGGGACCAGAGGAAGGGTCCGTAATTTCTGAGAACTTGCTTCCCAGTCTGTTACTAGGGGAGAACTCTATGCACCCACTGTCCAGAGGGCTAGAGGCTTAGGGAAAACGTGGACCAAAGGGTTGGCAGAACATTTGCTTTGGTACAGTCCCTCCCCCGCTTCCCTGGTAGGCACACTTCCACACGCATACCCTTCTTCATCCCAGTAGGAACACCCAGGGAGACAAAAACCAGAAATATGGCCGGAATCGGAGTCTTAAACATTCAGCCGAGGTGTTGGAGGGATAGCTCAGTAGTTAAGAGCACATACCGCTCGCTCTCACAAAGGACCAGCATGTGGTTGGTGCTTAGCGCCCACGCTGGGTGGCTCACAGCCACCTGAACTGAACTCCAGCTTCAGGGCCAACACCCTCCTTTAGCTGCTGTAGGCACCCTGTACACATGACATATACTCACAACTAGACACATACAGAGAGAGAGAGAGAGAGAGAGAGAGAGAGAGAGAGAGAGAGAGAGAGAGAAATAGATGTTTAATCATGACCAGGTCAACTTAAAAGTTTATTGGGGCTTATGAATCCAGAAGGTTAGTGTCCATGACAGACAGCTGGGGGGGGGGGGGCAGACAGCAAGGGCAGACAGACAGCTGGGGCAGGAAACTGGGAGCTCACATCTTGAATCCCTTGTAGGAAGTCAAGATAGTGAACAGGAAACAGTGCTGTGGCTTAGAAAACTCAAGGCACACCCCCAGTGATGTACTTCCTCGAGCAAGGCCACCCCTCCCAACCCTCCCCAAATAGTGCCACCAACTGGAGATCAAATGCCCAAATGCAGAACTGATGGGGGCCTCTCACTCCAGCCCCCACACCGGGCAAGCCTGGCGGTCCTCTTTGTAGCCTGCTGCCTGTCGGGCCCTGTGTCCACACTTACCACCTTCTAGAGGGCCAGCCCTCTCCCACTCTGTGCAGTCTGGATAGCTCCGTCTCCCAGCCTCAGGCATGAATCTCACCCCCACCCCCGATCCTCAGGGATCTGATTCCTCGAGTCAGGAGTTATTTTTATTTACCAAAAGCTGGAAACCCACAGGGACTCTGTTTTATGATCCGAGACTACTTTGAAAATCCAAGCAAGTCCTCCCCCTAACATACTCCTGCTGATTTTGTGCATGAAGAGAACATTCCAGTCGGTGACAGTCCACTGGACCCTCAGGATCCTCTTGGAGACTTTGGGTCCCCAGCTGGATCCCTGTTGCTCTCACAGATCAGCTCTCCCACCGGGAGACTTCCATTTGTCAGATCCGGTTGCACAAATCTTATCAGCTTCCCTGAGTTTAGCCTCAAGGATACCCCCAGAGGTGTGTTTCCATGGTGATTCTGTTTCCAACAAGTTTTAACTGAGGAGGGAAGACCCACCCCAAATATAGGTGGATCAGCCCCATAGGGTCCTAGACTGAACAAGAAGAAAGTGGGCTAAGGGCCAACACTCATCCCTGTCTGCTGACTGCGGGTGTCATGTGACCAGCTAATAGTGGGTGCCGTGTGACCAGCTGACTCCCACTCCTGCCTTCATGCCTTCTCCACCAGGCTGAACTGGTGTGGGACAATTCTGTATTTTGTCAATTATGTTTCAAATAAATGCTGATTGGCCAATAGCCAGACAGGAAGTATAGGTGGGACAACCAGACAGGAAGGTAGGGCAATGAGAACAGTGATGGAGGAAGGTCATTGGCTAATAAAGGAACTGCGTTGGCCCATTTTATTGGTTAGAAGATAGGTGGGAGGAGAAAACAGAACAGGATACTGGGAGGACGAGGAAGTGAGCTCAGAGACTCCACAGCTCTCTCGGGAGCAGACGCCTGAGAGAGACGCCATGCCCCGCTCCCAGGATGAAGCTCCGACCCAGGATGGACTAGGCTAGAATCTCCCCGGTAAGCGCACCCTGGGGTGCTACACACAGATGATTAGAAATGGGCTAAATTAATATGTGAGAATTAGCCTAGAAGAGAATGGGCCAAGCAGTGATTAAATGAATACAGTTTGTGTGTTGTTATTTTGGGGTATAAGCTATCCGGGCAGGCGGCCGGGGGTGCTGAGAACGCAGCCCCGCCGCCCTTATTACTTCAGAACAGGAAAATTCTGGGGGAGGAGGAAGCCCATTCCTCCCCAGTCCTGTCCAGACACCAAAGAAGAAGGATGTGACCTGCCCCGCTGAAAAAGGTACTGAGCCATGTGGCTAACATAGATAAAAATAATAGGCTATATAAGTTAAAAGAGTTAAGAAGCCTGAACTAATGGGCCAATCAGTTTATAACTTATGTAGACCTTCTGTGTGATTCTCTTTGGGATTTACCGGCTGTGGGAACTGGGCAGGACAAAAACCCCAACAACAAGCCAGCCCTCATGTTACACTGAACTGTACCTATGAAGTCAGAAGGAGCCCTTCCCCTGTAAGTTGCTTCTTTCAGGTAACTTGTCTTGACGATGAGACAGACTCTCAGTGCGTTGCTGTTGATAGATGGCCCTGGATTTCTCAGGGCTCAGCTTGTGATCTTCGGCTTCCTGATGCTGCCTGGGTTCGCTAGAGACAGCGGTGCACTTTGTGAACACTTTCCCAGGCTGCAGTGGAGGTCAATATGCTCTCCTGCAGCACTGGGCAGCAGCACCCCACAGCACCCAGCCAGCTATGTGATCCGGAGGGGGACAAGATGCCCAGGTGAGGGGTCCATGGTGAACACATCAGAATGACCCCAGGGGTAGTTAAGGAGCCTCTGCCCCGAGCAGAAACCTTTACTGAATTAAATCCAAGAGCATGGGAGTTGACTCGGCTGCAGGAGGAGCCCACAGGCCAGTAGCCTGCCCTACCTCCAGCCCAGGTGTCAGCAGAACCACCCCTGCGCTTTCTGTCATGCTTTCCATTTTCCAGATCATCAGACAGACACAGAGACAGTGGCTGGAGCTCGCAGGACCAGACTGCTGGAGGGCAGTGGTGGGGCATGGGGGTGATGTACTCCCATGATGACCTTGCTGCTCCTGCTCCACATTGGCCACTCATGGGTCAGAACTGTCATGGCGACATTTCTGTGGTTTGGCACTGACACTCAGTTCCCTGGTTCCTGGGAGCAGGCGGTCACGTCTAGACTATAGTACCTGTAGTTCTGAACCCACACCTGGCTTCCTGCTGCTTCCTAATAGGCCATGGTGCTGTGGCTGGGAACCCTGAGGGTTTTCTATTCCCCCTGACCTCAAGGGTAACCACAAGGGGAGGTCACATGGGGGGTGTCTGAGCAATCGGGTGTCAGGCTGCCCTCCATAGCCCAGCAGCAGTCCAGTTCCTGATTGGACAGAGATAGCATAGATAACTATCCAGTTGCCCATGTCCCATGCACCCAGGTTGAAGGGCCACACTTCCCGTGCGTGTCGTCACCCAGGTGAAGGTATATAAGCTGGAGGACTAGACACCATGTCCTGGGTGTCACTGTACAGGCTCGGCTCAAAGGCTCCACCTGTCCCACCTTTGAGAAGCCCGGGGCTGCCAATGCCTGGGGTGGGGAGGACCCAGGGAACAGTTGTGCAGGCTAGCCAGTGTTTATCAAGCCAGAGTTGTATTATTGCCTCAGTCAGGGTCACACCATCCCAGGTCACACTAGCCTTCTGTTTCTACGGACAACCAAGTCCTATGTGAGATTTAGACTCCTTCCCTGTGGCTCAGGGCTTCCCCAAGGCCTGACTGATATGTTTGCAAAGCCTCACAAGGTCTTACACTTGGCTGGCTTCCATCATCCCCTCTCCTCCTCCTGTCTCCCCTCTGCCCTTCAGTGTCGAGCCCTGGTGCTGACACAGGGACTCAGGCACAGCCTCTGCCCCATCCGTGTTTTCCTACGCAAATGCCTTTTACTCTGACATACCCTGTGACTCCAGTGGGGTCAGCATCTCACTGTGTGCCGCATTTCTGTCTCAAGTATCTAACCTTTAAAAGGCCAAGGCAGGATGCATGATCTCATCACGGCTAGCATCCTCTAAGTGAGGAGGAGGTGATGGCCTCTCGATAGGCACGGCCCGGCAGACCCTTCAAGCGGTCTTGGCTCTGACTTTTTGACTTTATTTATGTCACAGTGCCAAGGATTTTCTGGTCCTTTTTTGCCAATTATCACAGATCATCATTTGGTTCTGGTTCACCCTAGCGACTTCTGCAGTGTCGAAGCATCTGCCAGCTGCCCAAGAGGATGCCCTGAACATGACATTTCTTGTTACTACACCATTATTGATAAACATCCAAGCTCACAGTTGTCTTCCCACCTTGACCGAGACGGCTATGCCCATCCCAGGCTCCTCTGTATGTCAGCAAATCTTAGTGATTTTTTTGAGGCAGGCTCTCACTGTGTAGCCCTGGCTGTCCCAGAACTGGCTATGTCAATGAGGCTGGCTTTGAACTCAGATTTGTCTGCTTCTGTTTCTGAGTGCTGTGGTTGAAGGTGTGCACCACCACACCCAACTTTGCCACTCTGAGTACAATTCTTATTTTCCCCACTCTAAGTCAGCATTTTCACAGGTGGACCACACTGAACTGTGTCCAGATCCTGAATGTTCTGGAAGAAGTCACGAGAGGTTAGTGAGTCACGAGGAAACTGAAGGTGGAGCAGGGAGGAATCCGAGGGCTCAGGGTCTCTGGGGCCTCTCAACCTTCCCACATAGCATGATCGTGATAGGATATTAGCAGTTCCTGGCCTGTTTCCTCCCTGTCACAGAAGGGACCTAGTGAGGCTGCAAATCCAACCAACACTGTATTCAGTAGCTTCAAAACCTCTCTAAGTTCAGTCATGAGCAATTTCAACTCCATGGCGATATGCAATAAAAGACTTGCTTAGCATGGCCATGTAATGGCCCTGAATTTCTTTCTGTGCCTTGAGGTGAACATTGGTTTGAGCCCCTCATTTTCTTTTGCTTTAAATTATACAGTGTTCAGTGGAAACAGATTTCCCATCCTTTATAAAGTGGCCCATGGCCACTCCTACTGACTCTCACTTTGGCTGTCTCCTAGTCCCAGATGACTATCCTGCAACCATGTATCATTGGCAACTACTTCCTGTCCGGTAATACAAACCCGAGCCCATTATTTTTGTCCCGGGTGGCTCCTGTATCCCTCGGGGTTTCGTGTGGATCCCACTCCTGTTACCAGTTTCCACATCAGGATTATTTGATTACAAACACCAAAAACTGGCTCTGGGAAAGTCACCCGAGAATATGGGTGACCCAGGAGCTGGAGAAGCAGGCCACCGCGCAGAAGAGAGACTAGGCCTTGAGTCTCAGGATGAGACTGAGCCACTTGGAGGTGGCAGTGAGAACTGCCTCTCCTAGGATGGAGCCATGCGACACCTCAGTCCTCAGCACCTTAAATCTCTGTCTCCACCAGAGATCCTGGCTCTCAGGAGTTCTGAGCCACATGGGGTCCTAACTTCATGGTAAAGGAAAGGTGTCCCTGTGGTTGGCCATTCCCCTGGACCAGCAAAGCCAGGGGCCACAGAAAAGATGCTAAGCAGATAAAACCCTAGTATAAGTTCTGCGGGCCATTTGTTCCTTTTCTGTTGTGAGCCCTTGCACACACTCTGGTTCTTGTCCTGGAAGACTCTGCCTTCCTGCAGGCCTTGCCATGGTGTCCCCTCCTCTAAGTAGGTGCCGCTCTAACGTGGCCACAGCACTGGTCTTAAAATTGTTCTCATTGCCTGTTTCCATCTCTTTGTCACTGGGTTGTGAGCAGTTGAAAGGGTGAAAAGGTGGTCCTGTCCCTGGCCTGCTGCAGTGTTGAAAGGGTGACAAGGTGGTCCTGTCACTGGCCTGCTGCAGTGATGGAAGGTTGACAAGGTGGTCCTGTCACTGGCCTGCTGCAGTGATGGAAGGTTGACAAGGTGGTCCTGTCACTGGCCTGCTGCAGTGTTGGAAGTGGCCCTTCACTCCAAACTTCAGTCTTATTTAGCACAGGGTAGCTATGTTCAAAGACCATTGTGGTGGAAGACATAGCTCCACCAATGGTCAGCAGCAGCATCAGAACCCGAGGGCTAGGAGGAGCTGTGGCTAGTCACCAGGGAGACCTTGGGGATCTCCATGGATGCTGGGCTCACCATGTACCTTTCCTGGAGTCACCTGGCCCCCATACTTTCATCTTCCTACAGTAGAGGTCTCTGTCACTCTGCAGACTGCATGTCCCAGTACCTGGTATTTGAGCTGAGCCCGTAGATGGCACATTCAGTTGTAGCCTCTTGTGAGATTGGTTCATGCTCACACCTGTGCAGGGAAGGCAAGGATGCAGGACAAAGTGGGTGTCATGTGTGATGCCATCTGCAGTGCCCAGATCTCACCTCAGCTCCTGGGGTAGTGATAGGGCCCAGGCTTTCATGACCCCCTCCTAATAGTTATTAGCCTTGGGATTCCCTGAAAGAGGCTTTGGGTGGAGTGGCTGACCTCAGTCCAGGCTGCCTTCCAAAGGACTGGCAGCAGGAATATCTTGAGTCATAACAGCTGTGTATATGCCCTTAATTCCTCCCATGGATGTGGGCCACATATCTTGAAGTCCTATGCATGAGTTCCAATCCTAGGCTTGGTTCTTGTCCTAGAAGGATTTGATTGGCTTGGACATTTGTCAGGAGTCCATTCAAGGGACCACATGCTGGGCTCAGACAGCTGCTGTGTCAGTGGGGACAAGTGGCCTTTCAGCGCGGGGTTGGGTGGAAGTGCCCTAGTGCTGAAGAGGCTCACCCTCTGCTTCTAGGCTGCCAGATGGCACAGCCCACTTTCCTGCAGCGAGGCTGGCGCCATGTTTCCACCAGCACTACTCAGTCATTGAACTTGGAGGCAAGACCATCCTGTGAGGAGGTGGATAAAATGTCAGAATAGCTGTGCTATGTCTAGACAATGGAATACTCTGTACAAAAAAAGCTGTCGGGAGGTTAGTTTGCATATAAGATGTCCCCCCTTGAGCCAGCATGTGTGAACCTGGCCCTAGCTGGTGGCTTGATGGAGGAAGATACAAAATAATCCCACACTAGTTCAGAACTACATATCATAAAGGGTTGTTTAGGGAGACTCACGGATCACTCTCCTAAATCACAGTCCTCTGCACGAATGGGGAACAGGAACAGAGTCTAGCAGCCGGAAGTGAGAGCCAGAACCAAGAAAATGAGCACAGGCTTTACAGCGGCATTTATAGTATGAGAGACCGTGCCCAAGTGATCTGGTATCTTAAAGGCTATTGGCTGAAGAAGCGGAAGGAGCAGCTATTTAGGAAAGTTGTGGAACTTGAAGGAAGTAGGTCACTGGAGAGGCAGGCTGTGAAGCTCATAGGTCAATCCACTTCCTGTCCACTATCAGCTTCCTGTCCACCCAGAAGTGCACAAGCTCCTGCTCAGGTGACCTCCCGCCATTATGAACTGCACTCCTGTAGACCATAGCTCATACACAAGATGTGACAGGATACCCAGAGCCAGAAAGAGCTCAGGGATGTAAAAAGTTAAAAATATGGAGATAGTTAAAAAAGGGGACTGGCGGCAGGAAGGGGTTGAGACTGAGGGTAGGTAAGCAGAGTGTGGGGGAGTCCAGGACAGTGACACACCAGATGCCGCAATGGCAATCTGCCCCACATCCCTAGAAGAGATCCCATCAAAGTTAAACCGGAGCAAGCAATCACTTTGGGTGGTGATGATGGATCTGTGTAGCATCCTGCCATCAGGCCAGGGCTTCAGGAGTGGGGGAGGGGCAGGAAGTCTGTGGGAAACAGACCATACCTCAATTTTGACATCTTAGTCACTGTTTGTCACTGTGAATAGAGACTGTGACCAAGACAACTTCTAAAAGAAAGCGCTTAACAGGGGCTGGCTTACAGTTTCACAGGGTGAGTCCAAGACCCGTCATGGCAGGGAGCCAAGGCACTGGAGCAGTAGCTGAGAGCTCACAGCTGTCCTGCAAGATGGAAGCAGAGAAAGCTTGTGGGAATGAGTGGGCTTCTGAACCCCAAAGGCCCACCTCCAGTGGCACACCTCCTAATCCTTCCTAAATGGTACCACCAACAGGGGATGAAGAAATCAAGCATATGAGTTTATGGGGGCCATTCTCATTCAGACCACTGTGTGATATAAACCTAAGACTGTTCTTTTTTGGTGTGTATGTATGTGAGGTGTGTACACGTGAACATGTGCACAGACATGTGGGTACACGTGGAGACCAGAGAACTTTTGGGTTTTCCTCAGGTGCTGTCTTGTGGGGTGTTCTTGTGTGTGTGCACACGGAGGCCAGACAAATGTATCTTTACAGTTTCTCAACACTGAACCTGAACCTCATCAATTTCAGCTAGACTGGCTAGCCAGCAAGTTCCAGGAATCCACCTCGCCCTCCCACCCCGCACCCCAGACACCTCCCCTCCAGCCCCAGCACTAGGATTACAAGCACATGCCAACATGCTTGGCCCTTTTATTTTTTTTTAATTTATTTATTTGTTATGTATGCAACATTCTGCCTCGATGTATGCCCGCACGCCAGAGGAGGGCACCAGATCTCAGCACAGATGGTTGTGAGCCACCATGTGGTTGCTGGGAATTGAACTCAGGACCTCTGGAAGAGCAGCCAGTGCTCTTAACCTCTGAGCCATCTCTCCAGCCTGCTTGCCCTTTTAAAAAAGATATTTATAATTTACAAATGAGTCTGTGCTGCATGCGCAGGGGTGCTCAAGGATGCTAAGAGGGTGTCATACACCTGGAGCTGGAAGAGCAGGAAGCATCCTCAAGCACTGAGGCCTCTCTCTAGCTTAGCCTTTCAAAGCGCTTGAGATCCCAAAGGTCCTCATTTATGTGACAAGCTCTTTGCCAAGACATCGAGCCCCTAAAACTAAAAGCATTGTCTTTTTAGAGGTGTGGTCTGGTTCTACAGTCCATAGCCTATATAAGCTCGCTTTGAACTCTTGGCAATTCCTAGTGCGGGGATTACAGTTGTATGTCACCTGCTGGCATTTCAGAAGTTTTTTTTTTTTTTTTTAGAAAAGGTGGTGTGAACTCTGCTAAGAACCTTCATGGTTCGCTGGAGTCACACTGCTTGTGTCTGAATCTGATCAGCTAGGAAAGCCTAGAGAGAAATGAGGATGTGTCAGGCCGAGGCTTTGACATGGGCGGGTTCTCCTTGGCTAGTCCAGTCAGAAGTCCAGGTACAGCATGGCTCTCCATAGTTAGCCCAATCAGAAGTCAAGACACAGCATGGTTCTCAGTGGCTAATCCAATCAGAAGTCCAGACAGCAATTCTGAACTAGTATGGCAACTAACTAAAGATGTCAACCAGGGACTGTGATCTGTTTCCTGCTCCTGCCTATTTCTTGACATCCTCATGGTCACAAGGTGGTAGCTCTGACTCTGGTTATCACGGTTGAGGAGGGAAAAGAGAACGGAGAAGGTGGTTTTGCATTTATTGCATGACAGCAGGACTTGCAGCAGCGTAGGGAGCAGGACTCTGGCCAGATAGTAAAGGACACTCACCTGGGGTGACAGTGGCTTTGTCTCTTCACCTCTTCAGCCTATGCTAGTGAGTCCAGGCCGAGGCAGAGGATGTCCTCACCAATGGGCACCAATGGGCACTGCCGTTCTGTGTCAGTGATGGTGTCGTCAGAGGCAGTGGCGGGGTCAGGCCACTCATTCGATCTGTAAGGCTGGTGGGGAGGAGAGTGACCTTCCTTAGGGGTCAGGATTGTGACTGGGGAAGAGGGGCTGCTGCGCCCCCTCTGGGCTGGAGGGCTCATTGCAGTGAGTGAAGTGCAGCCTGAGGCAAATGCCTTGTTTCACTGTGGAGGAATCAGAACCAATTGATTGTGAACAGTTTTAATTCAATTTGGCGAAAGAAAAAAGAAAAAAAATACATTGTGCACAGCCACAGCGCCAGTGGTTAATCTCAGCTTCACAACCCCATTCCCATGACGGCTTAAATAATTCAGTGGAGTAAAAGTGACTAAATTGTGTGCCCTCCCTGCCCATGCCATCAGTCCACTCTGCTTCCCAAGCAGGTGTTGTCCTCAGAGGCCTGGGAGGGGGTTCAGGCTGGCACCCATGTGGGCTCAAAGCAAACCCTCCCCCACCCCTTGCAAACACGCATATACCTTTTACACATATTTTGCACACTTGTGGGCTGACGTGCTCTCTGGCATTCACGTGAACATATACATACATCACAGCCAGACTTGGAGGCAAGTTCTATTCTCATCCCCAGCTCATAACTACAGTGGCTTGAGAAGCTGCCTCAGTTTCCCCACAAATAACCTGGGCATAGATAAAGCCTCTGAAAACCCCAGGCAAGGATAGAGAATGAACTCACTGAGCAGCAGCCTCCCTGTTACTTGTTCCTTCATGGCTCTACAGTGTTTGTTCTTGGAGAAAAGAGCCGGGCCACAGGCGTCCTGTCTTCTCCCGGCCTTTCCCTTCCTCAGGTACCCAGGCGCCTGCTGCAGCCTCTGCTCCCTGTGTGCCTAAGCAAGTCATCCCACCTCTGCCTCGGTTTCTTCCACCATAACCCTGCTCAGAGTTGACTCATAGCGTGGTTATATGCATGAAATCTGCCTGGCCCACAGACAGTTCCTCACCTGGGTGAGCAGGTGAGGGGTCCTGGGTGGGCAGGACATCAGGATGGTTGGCTTTCCCCAAAAGACTCTATAGCATTGCCAAGGCAGACAGTTACAGAGGGCAGGTGCCTGTGACAGGGACAGACCAAAGGGAGAGTTTGCAGCCCTAGGAGCGGACTTCCAAGAGGCAGGAGGGTGGGGTTAAGTGTCGTGAAGCTCCTAACACCTCCAAGCCCCTTCTTCTGTCACAGCCACCCTGGCCTGGGGCTGGGCGACTATGCAGGCTGACCAGCTGGGACAGCTGGGACTGCTCAGCTTGTCCCTGGCTCTCCTGACGGTACCATTGATGTTCCAGGGAAGATTAAGTCCTGCTCCGCTCCTGCCCTGCACCTCCGGGCTCTTCCTGACAGACCTGATCAAGGTGCTGGAATGGGGCAGGCTACTGAGGGAACTCCTGGATGTTAGGGTCCTTCAGACTCCACCACAGAGTGTCTGGGGGGGGGGGGGGATGGGGTTTGGGAGAAGAAAGGAAAGAGGGGGGAGGGGAGGAGAAGGAGGCGGGAGAAGAGATGAGGGAAGACTAAACAGGGTGGGAGGAAGCTGGCTTTCTTTTTCTGCCCTTGGCAGCTCCTTTAGAATGTTGGGCCTCTTGGATGAATCCTAAAGAGTCTGGCTCTGTCTGTCTTTTTGTGGGGTTCAAAGAGCACAAGGGACCGACCTGCTGTCATGCAGAGGCCTCCCGGCCCAAACAGAAAGGAGGCTTGGTCAGGAGCCTGCACCCAGGAGCCTCCAGTGCCTGTGGATGCCCTGCCAGTAGGAGCCTGGGACCCTGCCTGGTTTCCCCCGGGCAGTTCTCTTTGCCTGAGTGGCTGGGTCGGTGAGGGTGGCAGAGTCCTGAGAAGGAAGAGCGTTGGCAGCAGAGGAACTAGTGGAACCATAAAGTCTAGTTTAAAGCCCTAGGATCTAGCTGAGCGTCCGCCCCTCACATGTGCTCATACAATATACTCCCACATGCCACACACCAGCATGCTCTGGTGCCCACCAGGGTACCCAGGACCTGTTCTTGGAGTGTGTGCGATGGGCACATCAGCTCTGTGACTGGGTCGCTGGCTTGTAATTGGAACTTCTGTGTGTGGATGGGGTCATCAGAGGCTGGCAGCCCTTGGGAGTAGTTCCAGGACAGGGCCCAGTCACCAGAAAAACCCAGGTAGGACTGGAGCTTTCTGCCTCACACTACGTAGTAAGGGAGAGGGCTGGAGGATGAACTGTCGCCAGTGGTGATGACTACATAAAGATCCAGAACTACTCCCAAATGATGGAGTGTCAGGAGTCATTTCCCCCCAAAATTATTGCAGGGACCATTGCCCTGGGAAGTTTGCAGAGAGCCTCACACCCCAACAGTATTTAGAACTGTTTTATTGGCAGAGCCTGTCTCACAACCAATGTATGTCATTGTACTCTTACTGGAATTGACCTAATGATATTTGTAACTGCTTATAGATGTTGGGAAAGGTTTGACACATGCTGTAAAGTGTTTGGGTTTAATGCATATGTTAAGAATTTTTGATCCCTTTACACTGCCCTAATTTTTGGCAGGCAGCACTCGTAATCTTATGTTGGAACAGGCATTTAGGAAGGAGTTTTACCATGGACCAGACTAAAAGGTGTATACTGGGTTTGGAAGGTGCCCTTTCTTCTTGTCTGGAAATGGAGTTATTGGTGCCCAAATTATATCTTTACACAACCTATACGTAATATCTTTTATTTGAGGAGCTCCTTGCAGTCTTTTCATTAATGATTGACGCAGAGGCCCAACGACAGGAGTTAGTGTGGAATCCTCCCCTGAATAGCACATCATACAGAGGCTGTACAGGCCGGCTCAACATGGCATGGTGTCAGGACGAGGAATGCCCTCCACATAGCCTAAGACAGGGAACCCTGTGGTCAAAGACCTGCTTACATTAGGTCTTGCTAGATACCTTTTATTTGAGGAGCTCCAGGGATGGGCAACTTGTGGTAGGACCTCCCCCAACCTAAGACAGGGCCCTGGGAACCCGAGGAAGGGTAAGGGGGAAAAGACCTTGTCCCCATTCGACCTAAGACAGGTGCCCTCATCGCAGCCCATCATTAAGGCCAAAATCAAAAATAAAAATATAAAATAATAACTATGCTACTCAGAAGGTACCCCTCTGTTCCCAGGAGAGGTAAATTGCTCCACCACTAGAGAGGAGGGTCCCTCCTTGTCCCAGTTGTTATTCTTTCAGTCCCTGCCCTGGCCACGCCCACTCCTTTTAACCCCTGACCTTGCCTGCCATTGCTCCCTCTCCCTGTGTTCTCCCCCGTGTACACACGGGGCTCTGCCTCTCTCCTCCTCTCTCTCGCTTCTTCTTTTTCTCCTCTCTCTCTCTCTCTCTCTCTCTCTTCCTCTCTCTCTTTCCCTTTCTTTCTTTCTCTCCTTGTTAATAAATTCTTATATGGCTATTTCCTGTGTTTATATGTCTGTTACTGCTGTCACCGCCAGAGCAGCGCGGGCCCTCCCGCGCCGCTTTTTCTCATGGCAGGCTCCGCCAGCCCGTCAAGGGATATTTTTCAAGAATAAGATTGGTGCCATGTGACTCTGATGATTCATGCGCCCCGGACTTCCAACTGGGGCGGGAGTTCTGCCGGGACTCTGAGTTCCCTCCTGGGGCAGAATCAGGACCTGAGTACAACGACCACGTGTTCCATCTGCCTGGATGCAGCTCCTCCAAACAACAAATCAACTAATCATGAGTGTCCCCATCTCGGCCAGCTTAACCATCTCTGTTACGGGAGGTCCTCCCACTCCTCCAGCCTATCGCCGCTGAGATACCAGCCCATTGGGGCGTGGTCTCTCTCCCTTTAAAAAAGGGGCCACTTCCCTCTCCTTTCTCTCTTCACTTCCTGCTCCACCAGCGACTAGACTCCCTTCCTGGTTGCGCAGAGGGCTGACGGTGATCTGTAAGTTTTTTCCCCTTGAAATAAATAACCACCATAATTCCAAACTGGTGTGGCAATGTTTATGACTTACGCCTTCAGTTAGCACCCAACGTTTGGTTTTAGAACCTCTCCTTTCCCCGCTCGGCTGCCGGCCGCGAGTTCGGCTTGGCGGGAGCCCTCCCTTCCTCAGCCGCCGCCTGTGCCTTGCAGCGGCGGCCTTGGCCTCCCCACGTGGATTTAAACTCCACAGGCCCGCGTAGTCTCTGCCGCGTGGTTTGCTCTTTTCTGAGTTGTTTTTAAATCTCCCCTGCAAGCACAGCTCTTAAGTGGCACGAACCAGAGCACGCGGTTGCTGAAAGCTGCAACCCCTCAGGGTGACTCTGTCATGTGGAGGTATAAGCGGCTTCCAGGTTGCTCTTCTCTACCCCTGGATTCTGGGTTTCTGGTTCCGTCTCTGGAATTGATTTAATTACATTTACTTTGTTGAGCAACTTACATTTTCCAGTTTTTAACAAATACTAGGCGGACTCTGAAACAGGACTCTGTTTTCGTCGCGACTTGGCAACAGCGCCACCTGCTGGATAATAGGTAATATGGCAGTTTTCGTTTCCAACACGAATTTTACTGTTCTGGTTACCAATACAATAGGTTATATCATGCAAGGTTTATATGACTATGGGGATAACTTAATTTACTGGTTAGTAGGTTTCAGTATTCTTTTGCATATTCTATCATTTAGGAAGATCATGGCACTCCTAAGAACCATACAATCTTTACTAGAAACTCATGCAGGTCAGGAGATTCAGGATTCAAAAGAGACAATAATAAAGACAATAATAAAAAGACTTGAAATGATTGAAGAAATGATTGGAGCTGGTGAACAGAGTAATAAGGCACAAGGACAGGATACAATGCCAACACCAGCTATTAGAACTGGCTTACCCAAGGTTTTAGCGGCATACCCTATACTTAATTCTGACAAAGCGTCAACTTCTAAAGGCTCAAAGGGAGTCAGAGAAGCTAGATGGACGCCAATAGCAATGAATGATCTAAAAGAAATTAAGCAAGCTATTGTTAATTTTGGCTTGCACTCTGCATATGTAAAGGAAATGATAAGGACTTGGGCTTCTAATGCTAGAGCTACCCCCCATGATTTCCATCAGTTAGTGTCTGCAGTTTTAGATAATGGACCTTCCTTGATGTTTGGAATTTATTTCAGAGAAGAATCCAAACATATGGAACAGCAAGAAAGAGCAAAAGGTATTGAGGTTTCCCAAGATCAAATTCTTGATGTAGGAGAATATGTTGATCCAGAGGTCCAAGCTCTTTATGATGATGAAGTACTGTGTCTATGTCACCAAGCAGCTTTAAATGCTTGGAATAGGATACAAGATCCAGCAAAAAGGGTTGAATCATATACCAGAATTAGGCAGGGACAGAGAGAACCCTTTATTGACTTTTTGCAAAGATTAATTAAGGCTCTGGACATAGGGGTAACAGACCCAGAAGCTAGACGAATACTTCTTTAATCTCTAGCTTTTGAGAATGCAAACATAGAATGCAAAAAGATAATTGGCCTTTAAAGTCTAGATTAGCACCTATGGATGAATGGATTCAGCATACGATGAATGTTGAGACGTTTAGCTATAACGATGAAGCTTGGGTAGAAGAAGCGATTTCCACAGCAATGAGGAGACATCAAACTGCCAGGTGTTTTAATTGTGGTAAATTAGGACATCTGAAAAGGGATTGCAGGCACAGAATTTCTAGGAATATTATCTCCTCTGGGAATGACAAAAATAGGAGACCTAGGCTTTCAGGTATATGTAGGAGATGCGGTAAAGGCCGACATTGGTCCAATGAATGCAGGTCAACAACAGACAAACAAGGCAACCCGATACCGTCGGGAAACTCCTTGAGGGGCCTCTCGCAGGCCCCCAAGCCAACAGTGGCCCAGTCATTCCCAGTCACAGTGGAGAATGTGCCTCACCAAGAAAATTATAAGCTCCAATTTCTGCTGTAAAAAGTAATACTGGTCTAAATGATGAAATACGTGTGGAGGATGAGTCCAAAAACCCAGTAGGACAGAGTAAACGTATATTTTGGCAGACTTCTATTAATGATCAAAGACCAAAGCTAAGAGTCTGTATAAATGACACTCTTATTGAAGGCTTATTAGACACAGGTGCGGATGTAAGTATCATTACCCCAGAATCTTGGCATCCGAATTGGCCTCTTCAAGAGGTAGATGTTCAGTTCCTGGGAATTGGGACCCTATCTCATGTAAAACAAAGCACAAGATGGGTTGAATGCATAGGGCCCGAAGGGCAAATAGGAAGACTAAGGCCATATATAGCCAATATTGCCATAAATTTATGGGGCCGTGACCTGCTACAGCAATGGAATACCCAGATTAACATTCCTGTAGTTCCAGGAACTCATAATTCTGGGAAGGATATGATGAGGTATTATGGAAAAAGGTCACCAGCCATTCAGGCTGTACAAGAACATACAGCAAATACCAAACCTTTAGAGGTACCAACAGCCCTACCTTTAAAATGGCTAACTGAGGAGCCAATATGGATCAAACAGTGGCCTCTAGCTGTAGATAAACTACAGACATTGGAACAGCTGGTGCAAGAGCAACTAGATGCTCACCATATTGAAGAATCAACCAGCCCTTAGAATTCTCCTGTGTTTGTTGTAAAAAAGAAATCTGGTAAATGGAGAATGGTGACAGATCTAAGAGCTGTCAACAAAGTAATTCAACCTATGGGTCCACTACAATCTGGAATTCCTTTGCCTTCTCTGTTACCAAAAGGATGGCCTCTTATAGTTATTGATTTGAAAGATTGTTTTTTCACTATACCGTTACAAGAAAAGGATAGAGAAAAATTTGCCTTCACAGTGCCTACTTATAATAATTCTTAGCCTAATAGGAGATATCAATGGACTGTCCTCCCACAGGGTATGCTCAATAGTCCTACATTGTGCCAATATTTTGTAAGTAAGCCATTGGAAATAATTCGTAAACAATTCCCCAAGTCCATAATTTATCATTACATGGATGACATCTTGTTATCTGATTCAAATAAAGATACTTTAGAAAGGATGTTTGAAGAAGTAAAGAAAGTCTTGCTTAGGTGGGAATTACAAATTGCCCCTGAAAAGATTCAAAGAGGAAATTCTATTAATTACCTAGGTTACAGAATAGGGTTAGAGAAAATTAAAATGCAAAAGGCACAAATTAGGAGAGACCGGTTAAAGACTCTTAATGACTTCCAAAGATTGTTAGGAGACATTTCCAGTCTACGACCAGCTGTTGGGATAACACCTGATCTAATAGTTCATTTAAACAAAACCTTAGATGGTGATAAAGATTTGAATAGTCCAAGAAAACTGACAGCTGAAGCAGAAAAGGAACTGACAATGATTGAGGAAAAATTACAGGAGGCACATGTGGATAGGGTGAACCTAAATCTTAGCTGCATCCTAGTCATATTGCCTTCCAGAATTTCTCCTACAGGGATTCTAATGCAGAGGGAAGATATTATTTAGAGTGGATATTTATACCTAATAAACCAAGTAAAAAATTAAAAACTTATGTGGAAAAAGTCTCTGAATTAATTATAAAAGGTAAGCTGAGACTTCGTCAACTAGCAGGTATAGACCCAGCAGAAATTATAGTGCCTTTTACTACTGAAGAAATAAAAAAGTTAGGGGAAGACAATGAACCGTGGCAAAGAGCTTGTGCTAATTTTTGGGGAGAAATTAATAGCAACTATCCCAAAAGTGGTACACTTAACCTTATAAAAGGAACTTCTTGGATTCTTCCTAGAATGGTATGTGATGCTCCAATAACTGGAGGCCGTATGTTCTATACTGATGCAAATAAATCAGGGAAAGCAGGTTACAAGTCAGATGAATTGAGTAAGGTGGAACAAAGCCCTTATAATTCTGTCCAGAAGGCAGAACTATATGCCATTCTTATGGTGCTAAGGGATTTTAAAGAACCTCTTAATATAGTTACAGATTCACAATATGCAGAAAGAGTTATCTTGCATATTGAAACCGCTGAATTTATACCAGATGACACAGAGTTGACTTCATTGTTTATCCAGGTACAAGACATAATCAGGAACAGGCTTTGTCCGATATACATAACACACATCCAGTCCCATACAGGTCTGCCTGGTCCTCTAGCCCAAGGCAACGCTGAGATTGATCAATTATTGATTGGAAGTGTGTTGCAGGCCTCAGAATTTCATAAGAAGCATCATGTCAATAGTAAAGGCCTAAAGAAAGAATTTTCCATTACTTGGCAACAAGCTAAGGACATTATAAAGAGATGTCCTACTTGTTCTTTCTATAATCAAACACCGTTGCCTGTAGGGAGTAACCCAAAGGGTACTAAGAGAAATGAAATCTGGCAGATGGATGTGTTCCACTTTATGGAATTTGGTAAATTAAAATATGTACACCACACCATAGACACGTATTCAGGTTTTCAATGGGCTACTGTCCTGAGCTCAGAAAAGGCTGATTCAGTAATCACACATTTATTGGAAGTTATGGCCATCATGGGTATACCTGCGCAAATAAAGACAGATAATGGTCCAGCATATATATATATATCTAAGAAAATGAAATGCTTTTTTGATTATTATAATATAAAACACATTACAGGTATACCAAATAATCCTACAGGTCAGGCAGTTATAGAAAGATCAAATCGTACTATAAAGGATATGCTGAACAAACAGAAAGGGACTGAAAATACCCCCAGAAATAGATTACATAATGCTTTATTAACCTTGAATTTTCTTAACGCTAATGAGAAAGGAATGACAGCAGCAGAAAGACATTGGATAATGGAAAAGTCTGCTGAACTAAATCAACCGATTTATTTCAAAGATGTGCTGACCTCTCAGTGGAAGCCAGGAGATGTGCTACGTTGGGCAATGGGTTTTGCTCTTGTTTCCACAGGAGAAGAAAAATTGTGGATACCATCAAAATTAATAAAGTTTCGATTTGAAGAGGAGAAACCTCTTGGAAAGGAGAAATGACAACTCATCCACAATGATGATATTCACACAGGTGGTAAGAAAAACATATAGAATGGGGGCAGGGTTCTGTTCTTATCTCCACAGGAAAACACTCATCTTTGAGAAATTCAAGGGAACCTGGATGTTTGGATACTGACAGATGGAAAAATACCTGCCCAATAGGAAATATCAAGAAAACTGAATGGGTTGTGTAAGTAATATTAAACCATATTTCTAAATTTATAAAGCTGGTTTTGAAGTTGGACTCTGGCTCAGTCCCTCTCCAATTCCAAGCCTGTTAGTAAGAGAAAACCCCAGAGTTTCTGGAGTTTCTGTCTCATGTCAAGAGCCATGATGTGGGACAGAAAGAAATATGAGTTTAGAAAACATCTTTGCTTTTCTTCATATCTATCATACTTTTCATTGAATATATCTATCATGTCTTTCATTGAATATATATATGTATATCTATATATGTCTATATGATTAATGTTTAAGTTTTTCATAATGAACAATGAGTTTTTCCTGAAGTGACATTTGAAGTTTCCAGGAAGAAGATGGGGCCCCATAACAACAACTCCACCTCGTTGATATGATGTCATGATACTGATAGCGCTACTACAAGATCTGCTTTGGGTACCACCTGCACAAGACAGTTCCAAGTTGGTTAGCTGAAATGGTGCACATCTTATACAACATTTTGGCCAGACCTGCACAAAATACTCAGAGACTATGGGCAGTTTTAAAAGACATTGATCTTGAAATTTAACCATCATTTTACTTTCACAGGATCCCCCAGAAAGAACGTCGCCCCCATGACAGCTGGAAGTAATTCTAGAGGACGACGTCCCCTCTCCCAGTAAAGTTTGCCCTTGGGTTTAGGGACATCATTTAGGGGTTGATTATAATTAGTATACGATTGAGGGTTCGGGGAGGAATTTTATAAGCTCAGGGATCATTTTGAAAAAAAAAGAAAAAGAGGGATGATGGGATAATAGATTTGTAATTGTGAGTTACTGTTTTTAGACAAATATATTGGTATAGATTCTTGTATATTGATACAAAGTTAAATTATATTGACTATTGTATGCATGCATGTTTCTACCTCTGTTTAAAACATTTTTATGTATTGACATATGTTGTATTGATATATATATATTGTATATATTTACCATATTGCAGTTTACATTTCTACCTCTGATTAAGATACTTATATAATGTTTGTGTATTGATATATATTTACCTACTGCAATGTATATTTGTACATTGTTTATATTTGGAGGTCATTGTCCTCATTTGTTTCACAGTCATTTATTGTCTTAGTCTTTCAGTTAGATAGATATTGAGAATTATATAGACTAATAGTCATCTAAGTTTGTCATTTATAATTAGACTAATCAGGTTCTTTAGATATAAAGAGATTATACTCAGTATAGATAGATAATCTTCGACCTCTTCAAAGAGCTGTAGAAAATGGCCTTTAATCTAACTCAGAGTTTTGTGGTAGTGAGACACAATTGCTCCTGGCAACACCACTCTATTCCCGAGAGAATGTTGAGCACCAAAGACACTCCACCTGGAGCCTTTCTTTTTGGCAAAACTGGCCTTGGGGCAAAGAAATGCCCATACCTCAACCACTGACAAAGATACAGAGCGTGCATCAATGGATAAAACAGGGCTGTCATATCCTGCCAAGACAGGGTAAGATAGTTTTGAAAAGTTGCTTGCCTTTGAAAATGGTATGTCAGTTATGTTAGGCCTTTGCCAAAGTTGGTTGCTTCAACACTGCTAATGTGACTTTGGGTGATTGCCTAGGTAGCTAGTTGTCTCTTTGATTTGTTGCATGTTTTGGAAGTTGTTTTACTAAACTTCCTAATTACCCAGGTAACATTATTTCCCTTCTCAGATCTTCGAAGGGATTCAAGACTATATAAATGTAGTTACTTTCTCTCATGACTTGGCCAAGTTATTTATTATACAAGACCTAAGCTAGTTAGAATAGGATATTTGTACTTATTGTATATAATTTCATAGTAGGTTTAGAACTCTCTTATTTAAACAAAAGGGGGAGGTGTTACGGGAGGTCCTCCCACTCCTCCAGCCTATCGCCGCTGAGATACCAGCCCATTGGGGCGTGGTCTCTCTCCCTTTAAAAAAGCGGCCACTTCCCTCCTCTCTCTCTTCACTTCCTGCTCTGCTGGCAACTAGACTCCCTTCCTGGTTGCGCAGAGGGCTGACAGTGATCTGTAAGTTTTTTCCCCTTTAAATAAATACCACCCTATTAATCATAATTCCAAACTGGTGTGGCATTGTTTGTGACTTATGCCTTCACATCTCTTTTAACCCAAGGGATTGACCGTTGAGCTCCCGGAAACCCTTCACGGTTTTTAGGGATGGGGGGACCTCCAACCGTGGGCTTTCAGGGCCTCGGTTGTTCCCTTCGCTGGCATTCAATCCGGCTTGTCTTCTGTGCTAAGCCTGTGCCTGAGACGGCTGGCCTTAGGCAGCCCCTCAGCCCACCCGTTCCTGGAGGCCCGGGGCCTCCAGTCTTTTTCTTTTTCATTCTTTTTCTTCCTTCTTTTCGGTGTAACTGCTGCTACGGTGCAGCACGCCGCTACGGTGCGGCCTGACCTAGGCTGGATCCCTCTTGCCTGCGAGTTGATTCAGCTAAGTTATAGCCCCCCCCATGGAATCGGACGCCTTTTCATAGGGCCCGGAGGTTCGTGCCATCTGCATCTCGCCTTAACAGGGAGCCGTTCTTGTTGTAGGCTTGAGGTGCCACGGTTTTTGCGGGTGTTTGCACGGCCTTCACCATGGGAGCCAAGCCATCCAGACCTATCACTCCGGCCTCATGCTTTAATGCCTTACACTTACACAGCCGTTTTTCGGTTCTAGCCTTTTGCCCCTTCCCTGTGCGGCTTTTATTGTGGCATGGCGGGCTCTCTAACAGAGCAGACTACCCGTGGCGGTCGCCATCTTGGCTGAAGGCCAGATGGGTCAGGTGACTTTTTCCGCCATCTTGGCTGAGGGCCAGACCACGTGACCACACTCTCCCGGTTTTACCCTGCCTCTTCACTCGGTTTTCACTAAACACCTCATGCTAACTCTGTTAAATGTGTTTTGAGCAACGGTTAAATGCCTTTGATAGAGCCCGTCAGAGGCGTCCACGTTGTCCAATTCTTGTTCACTCTTTCTACGTATAATAATTATTTATTACATCTCATTTCAGATTACAAAACGTGAGTCTTATATTTTAAACTTGTATGTACCTTTAAGTCTCTTAAGCTGTTCTCTACCATTGTCAGTTCTGCCACTAACCTTATATTACAAGCAGTTTTTTCCCTCTCTCTGCCTTTTTACAATCTCACCTGCTGAGAGCCACTGTGGTCAAGTTCAGACCCAACTTTCCAAACATTCTATACTATAGTTATATCTGATAAACAGCCCTCAACTGCTCAGAGATCTGGGGAATGTGATATTTAAGTGTTTAATTATTAAAAACTTTTCACAACAACAAAAAGAGACAGGTTGGCTCCTAGCAGCAGCTCTCTGCTCCCTCCAAAGAAGACAGAAGACAGACATGCGCAAAACAACGTCCTTCTGCATTTCGCTTCGACTGCAGAGCGCTGACCATTGGACAAACCTGTCTTTCATCTAAAGTAAAGACCTCTAGACGTGGATGGAATCACTGGAATCGACAGCCTAGCTGTTCAGGTCAAGGTAGGCCTGTCTTCCTACAGATTTCTTAGCCCACAGGATATTCTGGAGCCTGGCAGGCACTGCGCTAAACAGCAGAGTTCAAGTGCAACCTTCAGCGACCATGGAGGACCCAAAAAGAGTAGCTCTGGGTGCCAACCAAGTAAGTTCTCTGTTATTTTTTAATCAGTAACTCAAGTAAAATTTTATCCTTCTCAAAGATCTCTGACAGTTTGACAGCTGAGAGGTTTTGCAAGGTGACCTCACCAAACAAATTTCAAACCAAATTTATCTCTTAAGTCATTATATGTCTAAAACTTCTGTTTTCACAAACCCAAGGAGTTCTCATGAGTTCCAGGGAGCCGAATTAAAGAATTCATCTTAAAACAGGTCAGATACCCCCTCAATCCCCTGGTCCTAAAATTTTTTTTCCCTTAATTTAACTTTGTTCTTTGTTCTGCCAATACCTTAAACAGGATAAGAGATACCAGACATTTCCATGCCACAGACACCGGTCAAAAGCAAAGAGACCAGCTATGCCAGGATGTTCCCAACACCCAGCCTTCTCTCGTGCCCCCCCCAAAGACGACACCCACAATCAGCCGGAAGCAGTCTTGAGAATTCGCCGCCCCAATTCCTTCAAACTGGAGTGTCTAATTTGCTTTTTATTAAAAGCAAGATGTGGGAATGTTATTCTTTCGGTCCCTGTCCTAGCCACGCCCACTCCTTTTAACCCCTGACCTTGCCCGCCATTGTTCCCTCTCCCTGTGTTCTCCCCCATGTACACATGGGGCTCTGCCTCTCTCCTCCTCTCTCTCCCTTCTTCTCTTTCTCCTCTCTCTCTCTCTCTCTTTCTGTCTCTCTCTCTCTTCCTCTCTGTCTTTCCCTTTCTTTCTTTCTCTCCTTGTTAATAAATTCTTATATGGCTATTTCCTGTGTTTATATGTCTGTTACTGCCGCCACCCCGCCACCGCCAGTGCAGCACGGGCCCTCCCACGCCGCTTTTTCTCATGGCGGGCTCTGCCAGCCCGTCAAGGGATATTTTTTAAGAGTAAGACCAGTCCTTTCTCCTTTAGGTCTGACACCATGGTTGGACTCTGACCTGGTGCCCTCCACTTGATAGCTGCCTGCCTTTATAAAAGGAAGGGGGAGCCGGGCGGTGGTGGCGCACGCCTTTAATCCCAGCACTCGGGAGGCAGAGGCAGGCGGATCTCTGTGAGTTCGAGACCAGCCTGGTCTACAAGAGCTAGTTCCAGGACAGGCTCCAAAACCACAGAGAAACCCTGTCTCGAAAAACCAAAAAAAAAAAAAAAAAAAAAAAAAAAAAAAAAAAAAAAAAAAAGGAAGGGGGATATGTCAGGAGCCATTCCCCCCCCCCCCAAATTATTGCAGGGACCATTGCCCTGGGGAGTTTGCTGAGAACTGTTTTATTGGCAGAGCCTATCTCACACCCGACTATCTTGAGAGCTATCGGTTAGCTGAACCTGCCCCACACTCCAACTATCTAGAGAACTAGGTGTGTCAACTTGCGTCTTCCTGACCGAGGAATCGTGACCTGACAGACAGTAACCTCCTGGACTACAACCTCGTGACTGGTTGGAACCATCACTGCAAGATTCCTTCCTGTCCATGCCCCTGCACCCCATCTCATCCCCAAATTTCTCATCCAGGGGCTAGATAAGCTCTAACCATGACTCTAATAAACGGAGGCTTTGACAAGAACTCTATTTGGCCTCCTTCCTCTCTCCCGCCCATGTCTTTCAGATAGCGCCTCTCCGGGTTCCTGGAATAACTGACCAGCCAGGCGGGTCACAACCCCTAGACTAACTGACCCGGCCGAGGCGGTCTACAATGGAGCCTTTGGGGTTGTTGAGGTGGAGGTGCTGGTGTGGGGGGCCCTGAGAGGGCAAGGGAGCCTACGCTGCTCCCCACACCTAGCCCTGTGTGGCTGACCTGGGCAGCAGCTGTGGGGGCCAGCCATGATAAGCTAAGTCTGGGCAGGTCACCCAAAGGAAGTTCTTTACTTCCAACCATTATCACCTGGGACTCTAGCCATCCATGAATTTAAATGGAGTCTGGAGTCTCAATAGCTTACCCTGAGACAATGCCTGGCTGCAGGAGGAACCACAAGCTGAGATCACTGGGCCCCCACCCAAGAACAGACTATTCAAAGGAAATGCCTGGCATTCCAACTGCTGTAGATAGGATCACCTGCCAGGGCACCTCACCAGGACACCCCTAGACAAGTGTCAGCCAATCAGGGATCTTAAAACCTCAAAAACCCCTCACCCTCCACCTTTACTACTATAAAACCCTATTCTAATTGAGCTCGGGGCTCTCCTGTTATTCCAATACGTTGGACATGCGGAGGGACCCAATTTGCAAACTTGATTAAAATAAAGGCTCTTGGTTTCCTTGTTGACTTTTGTGGGGCTTCATGGATTTGGGCATAACATAGCCAGTCACGGCAGGACTAGTACTCCTAGACAATCTATGCCAGCCAGGGCCAGCAGCTGTGACGACAGCAGCTCTGCTCAGACTCCGGCTGGCTCTGGAGTCCCGTAGTAGATTTTGCTGCCTGTGGAGTCATAAGGCAGCCTCGACACCAGTCTGACAAACTTTCCCACCCATAAGTGCGGTCCTCAGAGTGCTTGCCACAGGGAACTTGACTCCCATCTGGTAGCCAGAGTTGAGACACTCACCTAGCATCTTCCAGGCTAAGTCAGAGTTCAGATGCGAGTTAGCCCCCACTCTAACCTGGTACCTTGAACACCGGGTGGCTTGCATTTACATCCCAAAGGTCCTTCATCCCTCACACTCACCCCCCCCCCCCAAACACACAGCACAATGCGGGTCCTGTCATCCTTCAGGGCCCTCAGCACAGATCTTACTGGTTTTCTCTTGAGCTCAGCAGGCATTGTTTCCCATCTGGGGACCTCAGGCACTCCCTTTCACTGCTGTGCCCATGGGCCAAACAGAATTCTCCCTGTTGACCTCATGGCTTGACCTCTTCCCATCTTTGAGGTTCTCAGCTTAAATGTCACTTCCCCCAAGAATGTAAAATTGGGGAGGGCTTTGGAAAACTGTGGTTGTGTTTTTCATATTTGTTTTGGCATTTTTGTTCTTACTTTTTTTTGCTTTTGCTTTTGTTTTGAAGGACAATTGTAACACAATTAATAAAAACCCATAGACAGAAATTATGGTTCAACATGAAAATCAGAAAAGCAAAACAGCCAGTCACTGGCTTTTACCTCTACCTCAGTCTGAAATGGCCATCCTGCCTCCAGGAATCTCAGCGTGAGACTGAGCCTGAGAGCTGTCTCCTCACAGTTTATATTCCTTTCTCTGGCTAGGATTAAAGTCATGCACCACTATCACCCAGTTCCTATGGCAAACTAGTGTGGCTACTGGGATTAAAGGTGTATGTCACCACTGCCTGGTCTGTAATGTTGATCATTGTGGCTGTTTTACTCTCCAAACTTCAGACAAGCTTTATTTACTAAAATACAAATGAAGTATCATTACATTTCCCCTTTTTGTCTAATATTACAAAAGGGAAGACTATAACTAATATAAGAAAACTATATAAAGTACAATAACTATATTCAATATATACAGGCAATATATACATCAACAATGTCTAGTCCATTTGCACTTGATAAATTCAGAGAAAATACTCCATATCTATCCTAACTTGGTGGGTCCAAAGTCTTATACCTAACTTATTTTTTATCATAACTTGCTTTCTGCATCTGGTAAACTATAACTATAAAGTCTTAACTCCCTCAGAGACCTGAGGAGGAAATAATATTAACTGCATAAGCAGGAAGTACAAGCAAGCGACTCCCAAAAACTGTGAGAAATGACAGAAACAGCTGTCTACCTGGACAGTCACCCAAAGTTCTTCTACAAAACCCTGTGGCTTCCATCTTCAGCCTACAGGCCTAGCATATCTGACACACTTTCTGTGAAGGCAGAATATTCTGAAGGGTTGTCCCTCGTCTTGACAATGTTTGGCAGTCACTTTCTTCTGTGTCCTGCTTGTCTAGTTAGGACAGCATACTGTCAGCAGTTGAAGGACATTTTCTTGCCCAATGGCTTACTTTTGCCACAAAGAAAGTAAACTCCATGTGGAGTTTGTTTGATGCCATTATCTTCCCTAAAGTAGATTGGTGCTGCCAAGAGCAAACATGTCTCTCTGACATTAAAAAGAAGAACCAAGATTATTAAAACATTTTAAATGCCATATTCTTTAGATCTCTGAAGTGTTTGAAGATGACCTGTCTATATCTAAAAATATATCTTTGACTTTGAAAGCATACCTTATTTGACTGTGAGTTCAAACATAATAACAGATGATTAATTACCCTATATTATTATCCTATGCAGTTGGTAATAATAATTTTCAAGAACTAGAAATTCACATTATATTGTTAAATGAGTTATGTAGGTACAATACCTTGAACAAGAGTAGAAATATATATATATAGAGAGAGAGAGAGAGAGAGAGAATGTTGTAACAAAATTAATCTCAAATTTGTATCAATATACAAAATTTGTATACAATATACAAAAATTCAATCTAATGTAAAACATTTAAAACTAGCAGTTGCTTTTTTAAAATTTATTTTTAAATATTTATTTATTTATTATGTATACAATATTCTGTGTGTGTATGCCTGCAGGCCAGAAGAGGGCACCAGACCCCATTACAGATGGTTGTGAGCCACCATGTGGTTGCTGGGAATTGAACTCAGGACCTTTGAAAGAGCAGGCAATGCTCTTAACCTCTGAGCCATCTCTCCAGCCCTAGCAGTTGCTTTAAAAGTAGATTCAATAATCTACCTTTTTATCTTATCCATATCTTCCCATTTTTCTTTTCAGAGTAGGTTCGATAATCTACCCTTTTATCATATCATATCTATATCCCCCTTTTTTTCAAAATATGAACCTTGAATCTAATTTCATTTATTTAGCTTTTTTCATAACCATTACAATTACTTGTAACCAACCCCCCCAAACAATGACAAATACCTATAATCTATATTTTTTGGGAATGTGGGCATAGTTTTCTAGGCTACTTCCTGCTGGTTGGGGGTGCTGGTAATCTTATGGGGACCCAAAGAAAATTTAGGATTATGGTCAAGCCCAAGTCCTGACTGGAGTATTCTTTGAGGCTGGATCATCTCAGCCAGCAGCCTTGAAGCTGTTCTGGATGCAGAACTCAGAAGAAACTGCAACAGAAATGCCCTGAAACGTTGGTGCATCTAGGCCATCCATTCTCATCGCAGATTTTTCTGGGGGTCTTCCTTGATCAAACCTTATCCACAGAATGAATTTCTGTCCACAGAATTGAATCCACAGCCTCTCATTTCCTGTTGAAACAAAAGCAAAACCTCTTTTCCAAAGTAATATATCTTTTGACTTAAATTTTGAAGTCAAGGCATTTTCAAAATATATAGGTTGGATTAATCCAGCAGCACTTATAAGCCAATGTCTTTTAGCAGCTGTTGCTCCTTCCTCAGCAGTCAAACGATTGAAAGACAACACAATAACAAACAGTGTCCAGATTCTCTGTGTATTTTTCATCTTTATGTGGCTTTTTAAAAATTCTATTTATTTTTAATTTTTGTTTTTTTAAGACAGGGTTTCTCTGTATCTTTGGCTGTCCTGGATCTCATTCTGTAGACCCAACTGGCCTCAAACTTAGAGATCCACCTGCCTCTGCCTCTCAAGTGCTGAGATTAAAAGCAAACATCCTCAGTGAGGATGAGGGCATGCGATCTAGATGGTGGTGGTCACTGCACCCAGCTTTGGCTGTGCCAGGATCGTGGAGCCTCAGCCTCGCAAGAGCAGCACCTCGAAGGTATCAGTAACCGATATGCAATTGGCCTGATGAGATTTCATCAAGACCATCTTCAGATACTTTTAGTGTTTACCAAAGAAGATAACCAGTGTAATAGATTCTACAGGACATGTGAAAAGGCTGCGTTTAGGCACACAGTCACCGAGGAGGTGCAGGCTGTCCTTACCTATTTCCTGGACAAACTCCATGACATCATCAGAGACCATAGAAATCCTTGACAGCTAGATGCACTGTGCAGGTCTCCCACAAAGCACAGTTATTGTTGGTGTAGTGGGGGACAAAGCAGAGGTGTCTTTAGTGTGCTCGTCATTGCTGCTGGCTTCACAAGGAGATATATAGAAAACCCCAGCATCGTGGCCTGTGGCAATGAACCGCTCCAGTTGGCGTTTGGAGAGGTGAGATCAGTATTCACTGCGTTAGAGAAAAGTCAAGATGCAATTGGAATTACATATGAAGACCACATTCTACAGTATGCGTTATCGATCAGGTGAACTGAGGTTGTGGGTGTGAACTTGAACCCCTGATCCTCCTGCCTTCCTTCACCAGGTGCTGGGAGCACAGGGATGTGTTATCCAGCCCAGCTGGGTGGTGGTCATTTTAAAAACAGTTAAAACATTTCATTCCTGGGCATTGATCCCAGAGAGGCGGGGGAAACGCGGCCTACCCTGCATGCTCATTGGACAATAGGTCATGTCCATCAGACACTGAGGTACTTCCCCCTCTTGGGCTACTACACCCAGTGCCATGAGGAAGCTGTTGCCTAGACCCAAGCTTTAAGATTTTTTGGGCATCTGCCAAGGGGTGGGATTGTTGGGGCCTGCAACCATTCAGATACCAAGGAGACCTCTCTCCCAGAGGCCGTGTCTCATTCTCACCTGAGGAGCAGGAGCAGGGTTCAGACCCTTCTTCCTCACCGACACTTCTAGAACTTTTGGAAATGCACCATTCTAGTAGAAGGGGACCTCTCCGCAGGCTTTGAGTTCACTCCCCTGGAGGTGATTGAGGCTTCGCTCCTGCTCCTATTCTTACTGGCTGGCCATGTGGTTGCTGGAGAGCTTTCTGCTCATTATCTTTTGTCCCTTTTGACTTTTCTAAGTCCTGAGTCCTTTGTCAGACGGAGTCCACCAGTAGATGTGTAATTTGCAGCTAGGCCACCTCTTCCGCACAGTGTCTTCACACTCTTGAGTTTTTAAACTCGCATGCTCTTAAGTCCCTCGGTTCAGCTTGGTCTCTTTCCTTCGTTCCTCATGCCATTGAGTTATCGCAGAAGAGATTCCATCACCAGAGCTGAGGCTGTCAGTCAGCTTTCTTCCTGCCACAACAAATACCTGGTACAACCGAGTTATCAAGTTTTAGAGTCGCTATGATGTATAATCCTATAATCCCTGTACTCAGGAGGTGGAGGAGGAGGGTAAGGAATTCAAGGCTGGCCTGACTGCAAGGGCATCTCAAAGAAATGTTTTCAGCCTGCACCACAGAAGCTGGAAGCTCTAGGTGGGCACTGGCTTTAGACCTCTGTTGGGGTGGACAGCTTATAATGGTGGAAGCATGTGTGCGAAACCATTCCCCTTGCGACCCAGGATGGCTGCACACCTCCTCCAGGGCTGGTGGCAAGCTGGGGACCAAGCTTTTAACACATTGGCCTTTGTGGAACCTTCCAGATCTGAACAGCAGACAACACAGAGACTTCCCTTGTTTTCCTTGGGGGTTTTCTAGTTTCAGCTCTTGTGTCTGTCTTTGTTTGCTCCATTCCCCTGCCTCCCTGCCCCCTCCCCCCACTTAACCAGGCTGGCTCAGGTTTGGTGAGTGCCCTAGTCCCGAGTACATGAGTACCTGACTGAAGCCGCACGTTTTGCGTATGGCCTGAATCGTCGTCAGCTGTCCCGGTTTTTTCCCTTTTCGGGAGCGAGACAAGCAGGTTCAATTTTCCTCACATCTGTCTCTTCCAATCTTTGTGCAGGAGATGCTCTCCAGCTGGGAAGGTAGGTTGCCAGTGTGCAAAGGTTAGGGCTTGGGCTGTCTGCTGTGTGGCTTAGGACATTAGGCTGAGACTCAGTTTCTCCTCAAGGGTAAGACAACAACGTGGATGGAAGACCCCCAGGTCTCCGCGTAATCCTCAGGTCACCCTGAATTATCTTCCTGGGAAATCTTGGACAATAATGTCCTTATTTCACCAGCCCCCCCCCCCCAACAGATGCATGCACGCACGCACACATGAGTGATCACACATCCATCCTTCATGCACACAGCTATGACTCATTCAGTCTCGGGTTCCTGATTCAGCCATTTAGCTCTGCAGTCCCAGACACTTGGATTTCATTCCTTGGCAAAAATCTCCAAAAGATATTTTTGGGACCAACATAGGGTTGCCAATGTTTTATTTTATCAAATAGGACATTCAAAATAGCAAGCCCGACCACCTGTTACAAATGCTGAGTCACTGGAGAAAGACCGATGAAGGACAGCTCCCCTGCTCCTTAGCTGGGGACAACTTCTCTTCTTACTATGCTCAGAAATGACTGCTGCCTCTCTTGATAAAACACAAATTTCAGAAAAAGCAACCTCGGGGGGCCTCACAGGAATGGTGGCCTTTTGAGGGGTGAGGAGTAGGAAGACTGTGGGGGAGGGGATGGAGTTTGCCTCAGCTGGCATGACCTGCATCTCAGCAGCCTCCCCACCTCTGTGTTTCCCCAAAGGAAACATTGGGGATCTCACCGCCCCATCCCGCCCCACCCCCAGCCTTGCAGTTGAGTCTTCTCAGGCCTTCCAACTGCTCCCTTAGTCTGCACCCCAAGGCTGTGAGGAATACAGGGTCCACCTTCAGTGAGTGCCTCAAGTCTCTGAAGAATTGTTCTCCCAAAGTCCGTTTGGGTCACAGGACCCTTGGTGTTGGTGGCTCAGTCTGGCTGGACTGTTAAGAGCTGCATTTAAAGAGAAGCCCACTCTCCACCACCCAGGTTCCCAGTCTTGGCATGCACTGTGCTACCAGAGGAAACCAACCAATCAGAAAGCAGAGGGAGGAACTGCTGGGGAGTGTGACCACTAGCTGTGCCAATGGTATGTAGGAAACATCACAGAACTTAAGTCCACTTAAAGGGACGTTGCTGCAGTTGGGCCGCTGCAGTGTTCAGAGGCCTGGAACTGACCAGTACCCTCAAATGGTTGCTGGTCTACACAACGCCAGATTTTGCTCGGAAAGATGAGTGATTTAGCTGACTAATTGGGCTTTTCCTTGCATTTTAAATCATGCTCTTTTGCTAAACTAATGGACCCCCTATTTATAGATGACTCCAACACAAAGTGACTACTAATTACCACAATTAATATCACGGTAAGGGCTTGCCAGCCAACTTCACAGCAACTCCTGTCGCCTACTCCTTTTCAATTAAGGCACACTGCCAGGGGACACTGGTTATTAGCAGAGGGCCCTAGGGGGTAATTACTGCTCACAAGGTCATTAAGATGTCCCCTACAGGGTTGGCCCATGGCGCCTGGGGGTTGGGGGCTGGGATCTATGTCCTATCTGGAGGCCAGGAAGGCTCAGAATCCCAGGCAGCCCAGAGATGGTGAGCTTGACCCCAAGCTTGCTAGGAGGAGGACAGCTGAAGTTAGGGTGCTCGGGGGCAGGCGGAGGCAGCTGAGGGGCTGAGGGGGGTGGCCCTTCTTTCAAAACAGCTAATGTGGCAAAGACAGGGGAGCTGACAGGCCCATGGCCTCTCTCTGGCAGCAACAGCAGCTGGAGGCCTCCTCTGGGACAAGCCTGGATATCATAGTAGGGCCTCTGGGAAGAGACTCTGAGAAGAGACAGCTGCAGGGGGCACAGAACAGAGGGCCTTGGTCTAGGCACCCTCTGCTCCCAGACCTGGCTTCTCAGGGCACCTTCTCCCCAGGCACCACCCCCTGTATCTCAGCAGCTCAGGGCTCCACCTCAAGGGGCACTGGGTTCTGAAGAGCTAGAGAGCTGGAGGAGGCCCCTTGGAATTCTGGGGGACAACTGGGTGGCTATGGGGGCCAGGGTGTTAAGTAGAAACTGAGGCCAAAGTTGTGGGAGACGAATATTTGTACCAGTACAGTGCAAGCCAAAGACTGGCTTACTATTCAGATGGATGGGGACACTGGGTGTCAGAGCTCGGGCTAGACCCGAAAAGCCTGAGGAGAAAAGACCAAATCCACGACTGTCCAATTAGAGCAAGCTGTGATTTGGGTGCACCCTGGACTGGCCAGCTGGCTGCCTCACCCTAAGTCGGGGTCTGAGAGAGCAGCCCGTGCTGGCCTCTTGAGGGTCTTTTCTAAGGGAGAGGTAAGGTACTCACAGGGGCGAGAGAGTTGGCTATTGTTAGAAAAATCCAATGAAAGAGAAGGACCAAGGGCGTGAGGATGTGCGCCTTGTGAATGGAGTCGCAGTTCAGCGTGGGTTGAAAAATGTCTTGCGGTTTACATTTAAGAGACGGGAACTTCTTCTTAATTACAATAGAAACCTTAACCTGCAAGGTATCCTGTCCCTGCCTTGACCTCACTCGCTCCTGCAGGGGTTACACAGCTGTGTAGACGCAGTTGAGAAGGGGAAGGAGGGACATTGTGCAGGGCTGGCAGCCACGTGACAAGTCCTTTGTACAACAGGTATAGAAATATTTTTCAAGTTGGTCAGAGTTGGCGAAGTTCTGAAAAAAGTTCCCCCTCCCTCCCACCCTCCTTTTTGTTTTGCTTTGTTTCATTTTGTCTTAGGACAGCGTTTCTCTTGTTCTTTGACCCTTGTGAGTTTGTCCAGTCAACTCCCTGAGCAGTCATGCTACTTTGCAGTCTCAAGACTCAGAGACAGCAGGGTTAAGACGAGGAAAGCCGTTGTGATCAGAAGCGTCCGCACTGTCCCCTTCAGTGTCCCCACCCTGACCCCTTGGCTCCTGCTGTCACCCCTCGCACTGGGAAGCCCTGCCCACCATTCCCTGCACCTCCAAGCACTCACCTGGACCCTTGGCATCCTTGCCCTTTCTATGGCCTCTAGTGACTTTGGCTTCCATAAGCCACCTACAGGACATCAACACAGCATGCAGGAGGGAGAGACATATCTCTGTATCAGGACAAATTTGCCTGCAAACACCTCCTCCAAAAAAACCCCAAAAGAACAAAAGCTGTACAAAAAAGTGTCTTCTTCCCTGTAGCATAGGGAAGTCTAGCGCTGGCCTTGGGGTGTCATGGACCCATGATCCTTTACCATTCCCACTATGTGACTTCTACCTCCTGGTCTGAGATGGCAGCCATCACTCTTCTCTGCCTCCAGCTGGGGAGGACAGGGTGGAGGAACCTGAGGGCCAACAACCACATGCTAAGGCCCAGGTAGGTTCCCTACTACTGGCAGCCCAGCCAGAAGTACCAAGCGCCTGGTGGGCTTGGCTCTAATCTCCTTTTACCTGACAGGCACTACCCCAGGTTCAGGATGGCTTCCCTTGCTTCCAGGGCCAGCAGTGGTCCCAAGAAGGCAGCGTGAATTAGCAGGGCACCCTGGCAGGCCTTGGCCAGGGCAGCCAGGGAGCGCTACAGAGGACTGCCTTGTTGCTGCTACCACCTAGGGAAGGGCACTGACCAAAAATTAAAATATCCTACAATGCCAGTGAGGCGAGTCTTTGTGGGAGCCAGGGGTTCCTCGCTCTGGCCCAGGAGTCAGGGATGGGGCAGGATAGGATTTGCATAATCCTACAGGTAGAACTTGGGTTCACTTCTCAGCACTCAGACTGCTGGTCTAGTCTTTCTGCTTCTGTGCTTTTAATTTCCTTCAGCAGGTCCTGAAACCAGGGGGCGGGGAGGATTCATTATAGTCTTAGGATCTGAGATCTGGGGGAGGCAGGGCACCCACAGAGTCTTCTCCCTACCAGCAGGGCAGGACCTACCCTTCTTGGAAGCTGGGATCTTTGGCCAAGCACACAGGAATACGTGATTGAGGACACCAAAGAGTGATGGCCTTATCCATAGGATTGTTCTGTGGGTGTGAACAGGCACAGGGAGTCATGGAGCCTCAGTGGAGAAGAGGAGGGACTGAGCAGTAAGGCATGTCAGATCCACAGAATGATGCCAAGGGGGACACAGGTTACCACTGAGCCTGGGGATTTGCAGAAAGGTTGGAATACAGGGTTGCACCAGGAGCTCGGAGCTGGGTTGGAAGCCCCGGGGTGGAACGGCAGGTTAAAGATCATGGTCCCGTAGGCTGAGCCCTACAGGCAGTGCTCACTTTTTATTGAGCACTTACTATGCAGCAGGCATCAAGTTCAGGGTGGAAAATGTTACATCCATTTATAGCTCCACAAAGATCCCATGTGAGACACGCTGCTTTGGTCTGAATATGGACAGTGTTAAACGCTGGGGACTCAGGATAGCAGCAGCATTGGGGGAGGGTACCATCTGACCTTTAGGAATTGGGCCTGCGGGAGTAGCTACATGTGGCTGGGGGGTGCACCCTCACAGGGGGGAGTCAGGCTGGTAGACCTCTCTTCTTTCAGGCTAAAGCTGTTACCTGGCTCATCCTACCGTGAGGCTCTCCTACACTGTGTTGCCCACCCTTCAGAGCCCCAAACCAATGAGGCTTGCCCAATCTTGAACTTCAATCTCCAGATTCATGAGCCAAAATAAACTTCCTTGTTTCCCAAGTAGATTTTGCCAGGCTTCATGTGCCAATGACGCAGCTCCAACGCCAATGACGCAGCTCCAATGCAGATGCTATTCATTTTATAGTGGAGCTGCGAGGCTGGCGGCATTGGGAGTCTGTCCCATGCCTCAGCTGCAATCTGTGGGGATGTCAGTCACCCACTGCTGGCACCTGTTCACATGGCCTGCTCAGAGGTCAGAAACCCCGAAAGAGCCCATGTGGGAAAGGTCATAGGAGGCAAAAGGAGGTCCTGGAAGTGGGGGAGCTGAATAGCTCTGGGGGGAGGGCATTCCAGCAGAGCTAGGAACCACCCACCCACCCATCTGGGATTGTCCCAGGCCCCCCAGTACCCTATTTTCAAGACTAGCATCTCGGCCTCAGTGCATAAGGATTGTGAACCAAGGGAGGGGATTAGGACTGTGGGTGACTGTGTTCTCAGGCACCCATGGTCCTGCTATCCCTTCTCCTCCGTATAGATGCCATATTGGGCTATCTCCCTGCTTTGACTCAGCGGGAGAAGCAGGGGACACCAGCATCACACACCCATCTGCCTTTGTACCCAGCTAGTGTCAAGGATGTCTCTGGACCAACTGTGTTTTCCACGATGTCTTTTCCCTCTTCAACAAGGCAAGCTGCCCACTCAGTGGCCCAGAAGTAATGGGCAGGGTACAGACAGTTGGTGGCTGCCACTGGAAACAGTAGGCACTAAATAAATGCTTCTTATTCTTCTCATCTTTCTCTGCCCCAGTAACACAATGAGCCTTGTGGAAATTACTGGTTGTTAAGAAGCCACAGGTAACTATCTCATTTCATGTCTGTTCAAGCAAACACAAACATTTCGCTCCTCCGTTTCTTTTTGGGATACTAATGGACATCAAAGAAAAGGTCTCAGGGACCACCACAGCACCAGCCAAGCATCTGGAGTTTAGGTAATTGGAGGATAGTGAGACACATGGTTAATTTCTCCTGGCCACCCACCACGACAGTATCCAGCTGACACCACCTCTGGCTGATTCTACCCCACCAAGCAAATGTCACCATGGTCAGCCATGGGTTCCTCCCCTTTTCTCTCTGGATTAGATTCCTAGCTTTTCTTCATCTTTTGGACCTTGGGCTACTCTACTGGTCCTGCCTCCTCTTCCAGCTTCTTCACAACATCTGTCTCATCAAAAGTCCAGGGCCAGCTCTCAGCTATGCACCAGGCTGCCTTGATGGCCCATGTCTCTGGGCTGCTAGCCAGTACTGTGAAATCCCAAGGGAACCAAAGCAGATCATGAGCTCCTGCAGACCACAGTTAGTTTCTGGAGAGGGATTGCATCTCTCCATCCTCAAAGAGCCCAGCTGCCAGACCTATCTCTGCCCCTGCTCTCTGCCATCCTCCCCTCTGCCATCCCATACCCCTGAGTCTCTGCCTTCTGCTTGGGAGACTGAGCCCTCTCAGGGCTGCTGAGCCAGAGTTTTACTAGAGGTCTGATTTAATCATTCCCCTGCCTCTGATACACCCTGCGCTAACCAGACAGCTAGGCTGAGGCTTATTGTCCCCTCTGCCAGAGGGCTTCTCTCACACTCACACGGCTGCTCCTCTTCCTCTGGTCCAGTCCAGCTTAGAGGAAGCCGGCTCTAGCCCCGAAACCTCCTCCCACCCTGTTACGTTACCCTTTCACCCCCTTTCCTGTATCACGCCCAAGCTCTTGGATGTCATATTAATTAGTTGTGCACTAATCTTGTCCCTTGTCCTCTCAGCTGGACCTCCGGTACAGGAACGTGAGCTCTTCTTTGCTCTCGCTTGTGGGTTCCCAAGGCCATAGATGAGCCACCCTGCTTCGCGAGACACTTGTTCCGTTGAGAGAGCACGTGAACAAATGACTGGTTACCCTGATTTTACAGGCGAGGAAACTAAATCAGCCTCTGTCCAGGCCCTCGGGCCTTCAGTTTCTGTCGGGTACACCACGGGACTCTGCTTGGGGCTCCTGTCTGTCCCCCAGTTCCAGGAGGCATTAAGCTAGAAATAAACTACTGAGTCATCCACACATGGGGCCAGTGGGGAGCCTCTGTCCACAGCCCCACCACACCACACACGTGCCAGAATGCAAGCCCTTGGATTCATTTGTAAGGAGGGGAGTTCTTAAGAGGAAGCAGCAGGGCAAGTTCTCACTGTGGTGATAGGTCACACTTCTCAGCACCCTGAACCAGGAACTCGGAGGCAGCCCCTCCTTTTTGGTATCTGGGACAGAAACAGGCCAAGTTTCTAAAGTTCTACCTGCCCCCCACCCCCAACACTGATGGGGAGACCCTTGTTTGGGGCACAAAGTCTACAGGGGTATCTTAAAGAACCCTGGCCCTGGCTAAAGTCTGCTGGCTCTGCCCTGAGCTTCTTCTCTAGATCACGTGGGAACTGTCAGCCTCTACCCAGAGCGGGCTGCTTGCTAGGGTGGGGGAGCAGGCAGCAGAGTTGCTACAAAAGGAGACTGTCTTGACCTGAGAGTTGGGTTAGTTGAGGAAAATTAACCACCTTCCCTCAGCCACTCTTGAAACCTCATGTCCACAGTACCTTGCCAGGGTGGGAGGCCAGTGACCAGGGCACAGAGGTCGATGGGGGAACAGCAAGAAAAGCAAGAGAGGGAGGAAACTCCCTTCTGGGGCTGGAAGACCCCCCCCAAAGCAAAGGCTTGTCTTTGCCTTGTCTGTCACCCGCCATCCTAGCTGTTGTTCCTTTTGCGAAACTACAGCTCCCAGCATTCCCCTGGACTATGGATACCAGTGCGCGCAAGCGCAGGACACCTTTCCCAGAAGCCTTTGCACTCCTCATTAAAGGCGAGGGTCGCCACGAGCCCCCTCTCTTCTTCCCGCCTCGCCTCCCCGTTCGTCTCTGCACACCTGTACCTTACCTGTCGTTACCCCTCCCCCATTAAAGTGCACCCACGTGGGACCGCCTTGTGTCTGTGACTCCTTTCCCCGCGTGATGTCTCTACCCTTTAACCCCGCAGACAAGAAAGGCAGCAAATAAGAACAACACTGGCTGCCAGGACACTTTTGCCTCTGGTCATGGTCTCTACACATGTGCATCCCAGGGAGGTGTCTGGATCTTCATGCCATACTCAGCCAAGCTTCCTGTCTGCCCTCTCCTGGGACCACACTGCCTCTGCCTAGCCTCCCGCTCAGCTTTTGCAGCCTATCTTTAGGCTCCCCCCCCCCAGGCTCCACCCCCTATTCTCAGCTCAGGCCTAGACCTCCCTACTGGTTGGTCTTGGTTTTGTCAACTTGCTTGAAATGACAAACTTCTGGGACCGGTACAACAAACAAGCCTGTCTGTGGAGGCATTTTCAGAGAGGAGTGACGAGTGGGACAGAACTGAGTGGAAAGACCCACCCTGAATGTGAGCGGCACTGTCCAAGGGACGCAGCCCGGATGGAAAAAAAGTTGGAAGAAAAGGAAGCATACCTGAGCACATAGCTCTGGTTTCCCAAGTACAAACTCCTGGCACAGCTGCCATCAATCACCTGCCTGCGGGCTCAGATTCTTAGTTTCTTCTGGATCCAAGGAACTCCGGGCCTTGCTGTTGGAGAGACAGACAATGGAGGCCTCCAGCCTCTCTGGTCTCTGTCACTGCATCATAGAATGGGGCTGTTGCCGGACTCCCCAGTTTTCAAGTGGATAAACCACCTTTGCAATATGTACATACTATTGGCTCTGGCACTCTAGGGAACCCCAACTGTACAGCTGCCCACGCCTTTGTCATAACTACAGTACAGCCTCTCCCCTGGTCCTTTGCTCTCCACCCATTCAGAGTGGCTAGGCCCACTTCCCCTCCAGTCACAGCTTCCGGTTCATGGGTCACTCAGCTCTGCAGCACAACTCTGTCTAGCCACTGCTACTCTGGCTTCTCTGGCTTCATCCAGTGAGCCTTTTAGGTCTGGACTCAGACTCCTTGGCCCCAGAAGCCTCCTGCCTCCACCCTTTCTCACTGCCGCCTTCTCCTCTGGGTCTGTCCTGACACCTGTAGTGCCCTGTTATTTAATAATTCCACTTGGTGATGGCAGGCACCAGCCACCCTGCTGGCTGCCAACCCCCAGCTATTTCTGAACACCTAGGCATATTACCCCATGCTGTGCCTCAGAAAGGCACGTAAAGTCCAGACCCAGCCTCCAACATGAAGGGTCTATGTAGGAGGGACCTGCTGGCCCAGGAAATCGAGTGTGTGAGATGGTGGGCCTCCAGCTACTCATCAGCCCTTTCTCCTCCCTGCCACCACCAGTGGTGGCACTTGGAACCAGCCTGGGGTCAGCTCTGACGGAGGAGGTGGAGACAAAAAGTTCTAGGTCTACAAGAGCTCTGCCTTTCCCCCAGGGCTCTGTCCTGTTCCTCTGCAAGATGCCGAGAGACCCATGATAACATGCTAAGAATGGCAGAAAGACATGTGAGGTCCCGAAGGCTGTACCTAGCCTCAGCTGACTCTCTCCACATAGCAGGAGACAGGCTGCTAAGCCTGGCTCACCACTTAAGGCCCTTGAGAAGATCTCCACCCACCCTCCTAGGACATCCTGGCTGCCCACTGGGGATAGAAAAACATACCCTGCTGACCTGAAAACCCCATAAAATCTTCCTAGTCTTTGCCCTTTCCGGTCAGTTGGGGCTCCCTCAAGTCTCTCCATCCTTAAAGGGGCTCATGTGCTACCTGGCTCCCAGCTTACTTACATGGCTACCCGAGACTCCCCACCTCCAATGAGGGGCTTCCTTGACCCCACCTCCAAGGGTCATCTAGGACCTTAGGGTTGGGGGAGCACTGGGGAGATGCAGCCAGACCAACCTCACTCTTTGAAGGCAGAGACCTGTCTGGCCAATCTTATATACCATTTTGCAGGACAGAAACTTTTCAGGGCAAGACACATGTGGGGGCCTGGCTACATGTTAGCACCAGCAGTTTGTTCCTGTCGCTCAGACAAAATAACTCTGGCAAACTAAAGACCAGGAACTGCAGGTGCCAGGCTGCCTCTTAAAACCGAAGAGGCTATGTCTCCTGATATCCCAGGGCAGCTGCCAGAGCAGGCAGGGTCCCAACATTTAACCAGCACAGTGGGCAGAGAAAATGACATATCTTTATTTCGTCTATAGCTTAAAAATTATGGCCCGAAGCCTGATTTGGATCAGAGTTTAGCTCCATGTAGCAAAAAAGCCTCTCCCGTCAGGGTGTGTTACCGTCCTGAGTTTGGGAGTGTCCCTTCCTTTTGTCCTGAGCTACGTGCCTACTAGCACCCCTGCAGGCTGCACCACCTCTGGCCTAACTGGCCTCCACCCTGGCTCCTCCATGGCCAGTGGCCAGCCTCTTCTGCATCCTGTCTCTAGCATTGGGAGCAAGGATGGTTCTAGCTGTGCAGACACCGTGAGTAACTTGGGAAGAACTAAGAAAGGAGCAGAGATTTATAAAGGTTTCGACCCTTGATGGTTTGGCCCTGTCCCCACAGGCCTGTGGGGATCCAAATCATCATGGCAAGGCAGTGTGAAGTGGCTCAAAGTTTGGTAGAAGCCAAGAAGCAAAGAGGGCTTGCTTTTATATGGCAACCCCTTCCCAAAAACCCACCAAACTATGAGTCCATCAGTGGATTAATCCACGGGTGAGGGCAGAGTTCTCAGGAACCAGTTGCCCCAGCTCTGAACACTTGGATTCTTAGGACAGAGCCTCCAAGACATGTGACATTGAGAGACATTTAAGATCCAAACCACAACAGTTAGGGAAGCCCGGCCTGTGTAGGTGGCCATGCCCACATGGCTGTGGGAAACAGCAGGCTTTGTGCTGAGCTGGCCTTGTTGCCTTCTCTCTGTCCCAAAGCTGCACTGGGGAGACAGTTTCCCTTTTCTCTTACCCATCAGGGCCTCAGCTAGGGTTTGGTTCTCAATGCACTTCTGACAGGGAGGGAAGGAGTGAGCCTCTCTTCAGGACCCAAGCTAGATCTGCCACCTCTTGGAATGTAGCTAGCACACGTGAGGTCTCTCGGTTTGCTCCCTGGCCATGCTCACTGTTTCCAGAACAACCGGGAGGCTTTTGTGTTTCCAGTTCCACCTCTCGCCATCTCCATCTGGGTTCAATTCCGGGACTTGCTCTCAGGTGGCATTTGATGTGGAAGCTGACTGGTTGCCAGTGCCCCACAGTACCAACCCTAGCACATGGAAATTCTAGCCTGCCTGGTCCCCAAATACCAAATAGCCTATCACCCCCACTCTTGTACAATTTCTCTTCGCAGGGAGGTAAGTTGAGTAAGCCACAATTCTGGCCAGCCAAGCTGAGTTCAAAGCCTGCCTATGATCACTAGGAACCTGCCAATCAGCTTCCCCCTCCAGGTTGCCAGGAGGCAGCTCAAAGCAGGCTTGTGCCCTGTGTGCTGTCCCCTCTGTGCTAACGGAGTCTTTCTACACTGCCAGGGTCCCAAGCCCTGCAGGAGAGCTTGGGGGTTGGTGACGTGTTTTTTTAGACATCCTTCAGTCCCACATCCCCGTGACTGTCACTTATCGCTTCCAAGGCATATGGCTCCCCAGAAACTAGAACAGTGGAGATGTTGCATGTTAGAAACCCCACTTCCTAGTAATTCCTTACAAAGCTGGCATTCCTGGTTTGGCTTCCACCACTACGGGAAGAGTCTCAGGCAGCGTCAGCTTCCAGAGTGGGTGTCTCCTTGAAAACACTTCGAAGTCATCTACCTACTTAGAAAGCCCCTCGCCAAGTCTTCTCTAAGCTGAATCGGGGGGGGTGTCCCAGGCTTCACGGTGGCCGACACGTGCACCAGCTTCTGCCACCTAGGACAGCTGGCTTCTCTGTCTCCGGCCCCCGACCCCACCCAGCCCTGTGGCTTCCTGCAGCTTGTGAGTCCACCTACAATATTCAGGAAAACTTAGATCCCAGGTATCCTGAGGTCAAGAAAATCCAGAGAAGCGGGAGCTAGCAGCCCTAGAAGAATGGTTTCCCATCGTACAGTAGCAAGAACGGAGGAGGAAAACAAATCTCCGGACTCTTGTAAACTTAATTTCTTAAGTGTTGACCTGACAAAAAGAAATGTTTTCATTTTCTTTGGAAAAAAAAAGAATAAAAAGAAAAATCAACTAGAAAAAAAAAGAAGGAAAGAAAAATTCAGTTAGGGCCACCTCCCTGTGCCTCCCCACCTGTGGGCCTTTCTGGCCAAGGACACATGTTCACCACCCTTTTGAGATTTATCCAAGTCTTGTAGGTCCTCAGATCCTCGTGTCCTTTATGGTCCTCTTCTCTGTTCTCAGCACAGAAACATTTAAGATTAACAGAGACCTCACATTTGTCTAGGAGATAGTAGGGAGATGAGCCAGAACGGTCAGCAGCCCTGGCTGAAGGGCAGAGAGCAAATCTCAGAAGGCAGGGCAGGTAGTTGCAACTGTGAAGGGAAGAGGCTGCTGGCCTGAGAGTCCTAAGCCCAGGGAGCCAAGAGGTGCATGGAAGATGGATGACCCTAGGCCTGGAAGCAGGAGGCCTAATTGATTAAATCCCTGTTACGCAGCAGGGAACAGGAATATGGGGGGGGGGGGGGGGAATAGAGCAATCTGCGCAAAAGCAATGGCCCACAGACCAGTTGCTCTGAGGTCTGCACCAGTAGTATGATGGCTGCAAACGCACAAGTCCATAACTAACAGGCAAGAGTGGCAAAAAACTGCGGCCCCTGTCCCCTAAGTACACAGCAAGGCACAGAGGCTACTGAGGCTCCGGCTTGGGTGCTATTTAGACTTGTGATGAGCGTGGCGGGTCTTACCATTCAGGGTAGAGCAGATAGATCCAGGCCACACAAGACTGGAGTAAAAGCAGCTCTGACCCCTTGTGCCCAGCAGATTCATTCTGGCCTAAATGTTCTTGACTAGGCCCATGTGAGCTTTCCTTAACTCAAGGTATTTTCTATCCTTTAAAAATTTCCCCACCAACACACAGGGAAACAAGTAAATGTATCACCTACCGTTCATAGAAACCCACATTCGGGCTAAAGCTCCTATGTGTTTGACGCCCCCTCCCCCCATCGCCCTATATTCCCCGGTCCGTGTCACCCCATCACCAGGCTCCAGCCCCAGCCTCTTTTGTCCTATAGTCCCTGATCCAGGAGGAAGGATCTCGGGATGCCTTCTGTGCCTCTGACCTCACATTGTGCTGGCTGCCTGGGGCTTTGGAGATGGTAGTGATGGTACGGTTGTGTGAGCTAGAACTGGTCACTGCATGCTGGAAAGAGATCAGGGGCTAAAGTCCCAAAACCCAGGGCAAGGGTAGAGCAGACAGACAGGCTTGCTGCATGCACCCAGGACAAAGCTCTGCCTTTGGGTGTCTGTCACCCATTTCTGTACTCTCTGCACAGCATCCCTTCTTCCTTCCACTCCATCCAGTCACCTGGACACCACGCTTTCTCCCTCCGGCCTGGGGAGTCCCCTTCTCCACTGTTGGAGCTCGAGAGGAGGCCTTGGCCTGCGCAGAGGGAGAATGACCACATTCCTTGGTACTTTCTCTACCTTTAGGGTTCAGGGAGCTCTACATATGAAACAGGAGCAGGAATCCCAACTCATAGATTTTGAAGCTAGCCCTCTGTCAGGGAGCAAGCAGGGCCAGCATTGGCCTAGAACATTCTCTACCAGGACTCTGCAGGCCCTCTCCCAAGACAGCAACTCTGCCAGAAGAGTCCTGGGATGCGAATCAAGGAGATTGGGTGGGGCTTGTTTCCTTCTGCTGTCATCCACCCATTCATCCATTCAACAAACACTCATTGAGGTCCTGTCTATGTGGCCTTCCCTGCTGGGCTCTGCCTGCACGAGGCTTCCTATGGGGGGAGAGACAGACAGCTAGCAAGGGAAGAGGGGTGGGCTGGAAGAGTCCAAATAATGATAAGTGCTATGACGAAAACAAGGAGTCCAGGGTGGCAGAGCAGCCTGAGAACAGGTAGTCAATTACCGTGGGAGCCTCACTGAAGGTGGAAAGGGCAGTTTCTATTCTGGGTACTGATCTATAGCTCTCAGGGTCAAAGGAACAAAAGATCTCACAAGAATACAAGAAGACAAGGTCACAAAAGCCCTGAGGGAGCAGAAGCAGAAGCTGAGTGGAGGCAGCTCCCTAGGGAACAGTGGCTGGCTGTGCAGACCCCTCTGGTGACTTCTGCAGGGGGGAGGGGGGCTGTCTTATGCGTCTTGGTCTCTGATGGGAGCCTCACTCCTCCTACCCCCTTCCCCACTGCCTTTAGGCTGAGGCCTGAATTAAGCTAAATTCTGCTAAATGGGAATGCATATGAATAGGGTCTCAGAGTTCTCTCCACTCCTCCCTAAAATACAGGAAAGATGAAAAGACACGCTTAGCTCTCAGCTGCAGTTCAGTTCCGCTTGTACTGGCCAACCCTTAGACTGTGCACTCCTGGAAGAGCTCTGGGGGGGGGCTCTCTTTCCTTTTCTGCCAATAGCCCAAACTTAACCACTTCTTCCATAGCCTCCATATGTCTAGGCTTAGCTAGGAAAGATAGGGGTTACTTCTGGGTCTCTTACAGTTCCCTAAGGCAAAGTTCCACAGCCTAGCCTGCCTACGCTGTATGACAGGCAGGTCTGGCCCACAGACCTTTTGGGGATGACTTGGCTCACTTCTCATGGCTACCCCCTCCCAGTGCAGGCCTTTCATGCTTGGTCTCACCCTGTCTCTGACCCCACCTCTGGGTGTCTTCAGCCTTCTCCCATCCCACTGGTACCCTGCAGGTCCTACGCACCAGGTGCCACACATCCTTTCCCTTGGAGAACTCATGTCTTTCGGCCCCGTGAGATGGTGGCCTGTCATTGCTGTCGAGTGGGTACCGCTGCCATCCCCAGCAGACACCACACCTTGCAATCCTGAGCCACCAGCCTCCCATTTCTGGAAGAGGTGCTTAGGCTAGGGTCCCTGATGATCACTGAATTTATTTCCCAGGAAGTAGGGTGAGGGGAGGGTCAAACTTTCCCCTCAAAAGGTGTATCATCTTGCTAGAAAAAGACTGTCTGAGGCAGCTGGTACCATAAAGAATACAAAAAAGTAGCACTAAAAATATGGGCTACAGAGCACCAGGTGCAGCCTAAGGCTTGGGAGACAAGGCAGGGACGGAGCCAAGAAGACTTCTTGGAGGCGAATACTGAAAACTGAGCTCCAAATTGACAGGACATTCATTAGTGATACCTGGCGCTGTATATTCCCTCCATCTCTCCTCCCACTCTCACTGCTCCAGCCTCCAGAACCATCCACAAGAGCAAAGGCCTGCCCCGCCCCGCCCTGCCCCGCCCCGCCCCGCAGCCTCTTCCTGGCTGCTTTCAGCCTGTGCCAGAGGCAAAGACAGACCTGTATTTTGTTTATGCCATCTTAAGTTCACAAGTTAAGTAAAATATTCACCTCTATCCTCTCTGCGGGGTAAATTCCAGGCCTAGGAAATCAACCTGGTATCTCCTAGTGGGACACTAGGCTCCAGGCTTTAGAAGCAATTAGCACCTCCTTTGTTAGTTAATACCTCTTTTTCTCAGACCTTCCAGACTTGAATTCCAGCAGACTGGACTCTCCTGACACCCTAACCTCCTCCCCCCTGCCTGTTTGCTAAATACCAGGTTCCGAGGAACAATAAAATTTACAGCTTGATCAGAAAGCCTGTCTTGCTGTCATTTCCCGTGTCTCTTGCCCCTCCATTCCTGCCCTCCAGGTTTATCAGGGACTCCCTTCCGTGTCCAACTGGACGCGATGGCGCCTGAACAGGGATCTGAGGACACCACGGAGGCTTGAGGAACGTCACGTCACTGCACACGGAGGACAGGCCTGTCCACTCACCTGAACCCCTGTGGCCAGCAGAGCAAAGCAATGGTTCCTGAGGAATTGCCACCGGAAACCTGACTGTGAGTCAAATTCGGAGGTTTCGATACACAGTGACGCAAGGTAAAAATTATACCATGGGGTGAGCATTTTGTAAACAGGATATATTTACTTGCGGACTCAAGGAGTCCCTCAAGACACGGGGAATAAGGGTAAAATCCACACAGCTATGCCTGCCAGAGCTTGGGAAGGCAGGCTGGCTGCCAGGCGTAGGGAGTCTGTGTCGTAGTAATCCCCTGCTGTGAGGAGCAGAAGCTGCCAGGCAGGTTTGCAAAAAAGGGAACTAACCTCAGGAAACTACAGCTTCAGGACAGTAAAAGCAGGTTAAATCTGCTTCTTTTCCATTTCACAATTTTGCTTCTTGGTCAAAAATCTTTAGTTTGTAGGCATATAAATTTATATACAAGGTGGATTAGTTTCATTACTGTGGTTCTGTAGCAAAGTTTTAAAATCAAAGATCATAATACATTCAGAGGTTCCTTAATTGTATAAAATTTTAAAATTGTTTAGGCTATCCTGAGTTTTTATTTCTTTCTTATAAAGTTGAGGATTGTTCTTTCGAGTTCTGTGAGAAGTTTTGCTATAATTTTAATGAATATTTACATTAAATCTGTAGGTGAGTTCTGTGAGGAATGTTGCTATAATTTTAATGGACATTTACACTGAATCTGTAGATTGCTTTCAGTGAGAATGTCGTTTTTGCTGTGTTTCCTCTACTTTCCCAAGAAACCGGATAAGCCTGGGCCTCCCCTCCATGCCACCAAGTGCGTTCCCAGCTCCAGTGTTTTCATCTTACTACCATCCTGTGCATCCCAGATCCCCAGTGCCCATCCAGATATGTGAGATGCAGGGCCTCTGATCGCAAATGGGCAAGTGGAATGAACGGCTCTTGGTTGTTGGGAGGGAGGAGACTCCATTGGAGGCAGGGCAGTTTTCCCACTAATACTGGACAAAAGGCCACTCAGCATAGAACTGTAGGTCCAAATGGCACCAGCTGGCCAGTGCTCAATAAGAAAAGGAACTGGGAGAAACTGGAGTTAACAATGACTGTAAGCCACTGACTCTGACAACAGACAGGCTTAGAAAAGGCAGAAAAACAGACAAAAAGCAGGAAGGGTTTCACACACACACCACACACACGAGCTGTGGCGTGCAGCATCATCTCAATGGCACTGGTGGAAAGGGTCTGCGATGGTTACTGCTGAATGGTAGGAGTGTGACCCCACTGCAACTTCTACATGAAGGAAGAATGCAGGAGTTCCTCCCCCTCCCTGCAGGCAGCTCAAACGATGCCGCCACCACAGATAAACACACTGTGACCCAGTGACCACAAAAGTCACTGCGTCTTCAATAGCAGCATCTTATTTTTTACTCATTGTCCTCAAATGTCCTCAGGGCTCTTTAGAACTTTTATCTTCTCGAGTTGTGCTTTCTGGATAATGAGCTCAATATGTTGTCCACACTGTTGTCGTTTTCACCAGAGACGTTCCCCTCACCCCTTCCTCAGCAAGGGAAGTTGAGGTGCAGCTTTTAGTTAAGGTCAACTATCAGGAGCCGTTTCCTCCTAGGATTATTGCAGGAACCATTGCCCTGGGGAGTCTGCAGAGAACCCCACACCCCTAATTGTGTTAAGCAACCGTTCTATTGATAGAGCCTACCCCACACTCAAATTAGTTGTTACTGGAGAGCTATCTGTAGCGGAACCCGCCCCACATTCCAAACTATCTAGAGAACTAGGTGTGTCAACTCGTGACTTCCTGGCCTACGCGACCTGACCAAGGTAACCTCCTGGCCTACGTGACCAACGTGAACCGCATGACCAATGTGAACCACGCGGCAAGAGCCCAGGCTCCTCCCCCCTTCCCCCAAAATTCCTTATCCTATATAAGCTGTGACCCTGTTTCTAATAAACGGAGGCTTCGACAAATCTGCCTAGCTTTCTTCTTCTCTCATAGCCCATTATCTTCCAGATAGTACCTCTCCGTGACCCTGGAATAACTGAACTGCCAGGCTGGTTACAAACCCTAGACTGGGGGCTGGAGAGATGGCACAGGGGTTAAGAGCATTGTCTGCTATTCCAAAGGTCCTGAGTTCAATTCCCAGCAACCACATGGTGGCTCACAACCATCTGTAATGAGGTCGGGTGCCCTCTTCTGGCCTGAAGGGATATATTGTATACTAAATAAATAAATGTTTAAAAAAAAACAAACAAACCCTAGACTAAGTCTACAGTCTTAGACAGTCTACAGTCAACAGCTACTCCCTCAAGTCTACACAGAGAAAGTCTACTGGGCTCTTCCTCCAAAGTGATTGGTCTAGGGTAGGTGGGGCCTTGGGTAACACTTGGGGTGTTAACTCCAACAGGGTAAACAGTTGTTGGTTAATGATAATAAATCTTGTGGGAGAGGAAGGACCCTAAACACACCCTGCTCGGGTTCCTGAACTCTGGCAAGGGAACCATAACGAAATGGGGCTACTAGAGACAGGATGTACCAACAATGTCTAAAGGACAAAAACCCCCACAGGAAACCTCAAAATATTTGAAAATGGGCATTCCGGCTGGTTTTGTGTCAACTTGACACAAGTTAGAGTCATCAAGAGAGGAAGGAGCCTCAGGTGAGGAAATGAGAGCCAGCTGTAAGGCATTTTCTCAATTAGTGATTCATGTGGGAAAGCCCAGTCCCTGGTGGGTGGGGTCATCCCTGGGCTGGTGGTCCTGGGTTCTATAAGAAAGCAAGTTGAGCAAGCCAGTAAGCAGCCCCCCTCCATGGCCTCTGCATAGGTTCCTGCCCTGTTTGAGTGCCTGTCCTGACTTTCTTTGGTGATGAGCAGCAACACGTAAGTCTAAGCCCAATAAACCCTTTCTTCCCCAACTTGCTTTAGGTCTTGGTATTGTTATAGAAATAGAAACCCCACCTGAGTGTGGAGAAACATACCCCATAAACAGAAAGGCCAGGCCCATGATGGGGCTTGACAGGAAGCTAAATGAAAAGTCCTGTTGGCCACTGTGCACTAACGCAGAGGCTGCTGGGAGAACACGTGTAAGCATGTTCTCTGCAAGCATCAAAACACCAAGTGGATGATGTCTCGGTGTGCAGGCTCCAGAAGGGGTACTGGATTCCACTGGGCGTGAGACAAGCAAATTCCAGGCGCATGGATTTTATACCTGGCGACATCTGACCATTTGGCTCACTGCTGACACGGTGAGGGAAGGTCACGTTGTCCTAAACCCCAAAAGGCACCCCCACTTCAGCTCTGAGGAAAAGGGGATAGGGGATAAGCTGCATCTGCCCCTTGTACCAGAATTGGCTTGGCCCTAGGCACAACGAACGGCTCTATTGTTACGACCATCGACTCCAGGACCATGCCAAGCAATTTCTATTGTCTGTTGTCAAAACTTCAAAGGTCTGTTTCTGATCCTTCTTGGTTCGCTTAATAATCCTGGTAGAGTGATTGTGAACCCACTGGGCACCTTGGGGATTGATTATTCGGGAGAGGGACCTACTTTGGGCAGATCCCAGGGCAAGAGACAGAGCCTGCTCCAGGGTGGCTCACCATGTACAGGGTTGAGGCTGGGACCAATAGTAGGCCCAAGAGTCAGGGTCAGGAGGGCTTCTAGAAGTTTCCATGTGGTTGGTCACGTGTGTGTGAAGGCAGTGGCCAAGGAGAAAGAAGGGGCAGAAAGCATCGCTGGCCTTCTGGAGTTTGGAGTTTGGTTGGCCAGGACGTGGGACAAGACTTGTTAGAGGTGACATCAGAAGCAACCGACTTTGAAGCCCAATAGCATTGCTCCATGTTCACATAGTTTTAAAGTTAACTTTTGATAGAAGTAAACAATCAAAAAAACATAAGTCACATGTGTCTAGACCAAAGCTTTCCAACAATGGGACTAGCATCATGGGACTAGACGAGCAATCAGAACACTGCCAATCCCGCCAGGACCCCTGGAACCCTTTCCAAGGATCTCCCACCTGCTCCAGGGTGCTCACTCTCCTGAACCCATCCCCACCAGTTGATGGTGTCTCCATTTTGGACTTGACATAATGGTTGCCAGCACCCTGTAGCCCTTAACAGCTGACTTCTTTTGCCCGGTGGTGAGACAGAGAACATTTGAACTGTCCCTTGCATTTCCATTCTAGAAACATTCCTCAAATTATTAATCCATTGTTTCGTTAATGGACACATTCAGCATTATCTATCTTTCCCCCCTTGTTATTACAAAGTCATTGTTGGATGCGTGCTTCAATCTGGGGAGCATTGAACCCCAGCTTTCACTCGTCTCTGAACTGCTTCTGCCCCTTCTCGCCACAGATTCCCCATCCAGAGATCACACCCAAGCTCTCGGCCCTCAGAAAGGCTGCTGCCAGGCAGCACGGGACACTTCCCTGCCGGCTCTGGCCTGTGGCCTTTAGCTCTTCATTCCCCTTCTCCAGATTTCTTGCAACCACAAGAGAAGACTCAGAAAATGCCCTGTGTGTCAGTTCCTCTGAGGAAAGGTGAGGCCTAAAGTTGGATGACTTTGGTCCACCTCCCTCCCCTCCCACAGGGGGCCCTACAGATGGGGCTCCACGGCTTCAGGACCTGTCCCCTGAGTCTTCTCCCCCACCCAGACCCCTCAAGGTCATCCCTCTCTGTCAAGTCTTCCCTCTCTGAAGAACTCCCCTAGGGATGACCGACCCCCTCACTACAGCAGCAGCTTTTTGGGGTGATAGGAACTACTTGGGCTCCTCCCCTGGATTTGGAAAACTTTTCTTAAGCCCTTTCTGTGTCCACTCTGCTCTTTCTTCATCCCCTTTGTTGACTCTCCAGAGCCCAGAGCTGGAGGAGAAAGAGCACCTGCCCAAATTGTCATGGCCAAATTAATTAAAGTAAGCAATTAAACACAGCTTTGTTGAATTCATATATGTGATGGACTGCCTCCGGCTAAGGCAGGATTCGAGAGGTCAGCATTGGAGGTGAGGAAGACAAGCCTACCGCTCAGAGGAAGGCAGTTTGCAAATTGATGGGTTTGGTGGGCACAGTAGGCGGGGCTACAGGAGCAGAACATAAACTATCAAGTTCCTCCCTCTGAAACAGACATGGGTTGCAAGACGGGTTTAACAAATAGTTATAAGTGGTCATAACCTTTTGAAACAAACTGTGATGAGCAACTTTTCGGAACAAAGCCATTCCTGGAACAGGCAGTACAGAACCATTTGTAGTCAAGATTACAGGTGGGGCATAGTCCATCCTTGAGAAACAGAGGTTTAATCATAGACAGGAAGGAATGAGCCTAGTTTGTCTAGAAAGGCCTCAGGAGGAGGTAGGCTTGTTCTCCAAGTCCACCCCTGATGTGACCCCTCTCCCTAAGTCCTAGGTTCATCTCCTTTTGGACCTCTTCTGGATGTAGCAATGTTGGGGACACCATCGACCCCAAGCCCATTACACTCTCCCTTCAGTTTCAGGCTTCCTATATGGTCACGCCCTCCAGACATCCTGGGCCACCTTTGGGAATCTCAGAGATGTCTTTTGAGTAAGGCCATCTTTATATTTCATATTTAGAAAGCAAACCAAAAGTGTTTGCTCTTCTAAGCCTGATCACAAGAACTCGGCAGACTCCCCTGAGGGACATGGGCACTGGAGTGGGGTGCCCCGTGTCCCCCAAGAAATGAGGTAAACTTCCCACACAGTCCAAGGATTTTTTAGTGGAAGGAACTCTGCACTGGCAAAGTCTAGAAACCACACCAGAGACTAGGGCTGTCAGTTCAAGGGCCTGGCAAAGGATGGGAGTCCCACCCTGGACAGTCTGAAACATGTCCCGCCGCCGAAGGCTGGTCACACACCTGAGAGCAGGGGAGTACCCTGTTCCGGGACCCAGAGAGGACAGCCAGGCCCCCACATGGGGCACCCAAGGCCTACATGATAAGACCCAAGCAGGTCAGAGGAGGTAGGAAAACCCAGGCAGGGGACCTTGCTGGGGACAGACCCTGGAGAAGAGTGTGAGAAGGAGCAGAGAGGAGGCAACCAGCCAGCTCCTCCTGGGACGGAAGAGGCTGAGTCTGTGGGTGACGCTCCGAGGAAGAACGGGAAGTCAGCTGGGAGTGAGCCAGCGCCTCCCTCATTCCCATCATTCTGTCCTGTCCTCAGTGATCGCTACTCCAGGTATTAGGTGGGAGGGGCAGAGTGAGGTCAATTTGACTCCTTTCCACCTCCTCAGCGTCTCCCTTGTCCTTGCCCCAACCAGGCAGAAATGGGGTAAAAGAAAAAACGGGCAGGTCCCTCAGGACCAGGTTTTAAGGAGGAAGAAATCTGAGACAGAAAGATGTGTCAAAGTCATGAATGGACAGAGAAAAACGGGTCACCAAAAGGACACTCAAAAGCAGGGCTGATTGTAGAGGTCACTTAGTGGAGAACAGCTGGTGAGCGGAGGAGCCATGATGGAGTCTTGTTTCACACCACATATTCAAATGAGGACCTGTAGACCAGAGAGACTCAGCTGTGTTGTCCCCAGTCTTCCCATCACAATGGGCAAGGTATGGAAGGGACAGTCCTGGGAGTGGCAGAGACTGACTGTGGGGGCCAGCCATGATAAGCTAAGTCTGGGCAGGTCACCCAGAGGAAGTTCTTTACTTCCAACCATTATCACCTGCCAGAGTAGATCGTCCCCCGATAGATTTAGTAAGAGGCCTGAGTCTCAGTCGTTTACCCTAGAGTGATACCTGGTAGCAGGAAAGGACCACAAGCTTAGATGGCCCGAGTTCCACCCAAGAGCAGACCATTCAAAGGAATGCCTAACGTTCCAACCGCTGTACAGGATCACCTGCCAGCACACCTCACCAGAATATCCCTAGACAAATGTCAGCCAATCAGTGGTCCTGAACCTCAGAGACCCCTCACTGCCACCTTTACTACTATAAAACCCTATTCTAATTGAGCTCGGGGCTCTCCATTTATTCCAATAATTGGACATGTGGAGAGGCCGAGTTTGCAAACTTGATTAAAATAAAGGCTCTTTGCTTTTACACATGGGACTCAGTTTCCTTGTTGGCTTATGCAGGGACCTCGCAGATTTGGGCATAAACACTGATACTCAGTGTGGCCTATGATAGAGACCGAGGGACCTGTGTAGGCCCTGAGCACATGAGGCCAGGAGAGGCCGAGGTCACCAAGGGGGAGCCATGTCTTCTGACTGACCACAAGCAGGATGTTGCTGTTAGGGGCGTGCTGGCTCTGCTGGTTCTACTCTGAGCAAGGTCCCACTGTTGTTTTTTCTAACCCAAGACACTTGGCAGCTGCAGGGTGGTGGGCCAGCAGGCGTGTCTTTACAGAGGGCTGAGCAGGCATCTGGCTGCCCCTGGAGGTCAGGACCTGTGTGCTCCAGAGGCTGCAATATTTCGTTAGCCCCGCTCCCCTCAATTAAGTAGGAAGGTCTCAGGCCCAGGGGACAGAGTGTTAATGAGAGAGTGCTGAGGGGATGATGGAGCTCCACCCAAGTGGCCCAATCCTGTGCCAAATCTTGCACCTTGTCCCAGCTTCGGCGCTGCTACCCTCTACGAGGCTGGCCCGGGTCCCCTAAGCCCACTGCAGACAACACGGCACTTTCCTCATGTGACAAGTCAAAGAAGGGGGGTCCAGAAGTAAACCAGAGTCATTTCCAAGCAACCTACACCTGAGGGGCTCAGCAGAAAGTCAGTACACTGAAAAGCTGAGGTTCAGGAATGGCCTTGGCCAAGGCCAACGCTGCTGCGCAGGAAGGGTGCAGGCAGGAACTGGTTGGCTCCAGGGCCTCAGAACACTGGTAGCATGCACCCAGGAATGCAGAAAGGAGAAGGCGGGCTCTTCCTTCCCCCTCTTCATGGAGCCACCAGGGAGTTTGTTAAAGGCAGATATCCCACCCACTGACCCCTGAAGTAGATCCTGCCAGGACTTTTGCTTCCCACACTGCCCCTGGGTCCCTCCTCTCAGCACATTCCAGCCTTCCAACCCCGCTACCCTGTTCAGAGCAAGGAGCAAGACAGATCTCCTTCCCAAGACTGCCCAGTCCTCCCAATCTTCAGCTGACTGTGGGTGTGGGTGTGTTTTCTGGAAGCTCTGAGGGGTCAGGGGCTGAAGAGAGGGCAACCCTTGACCACCTGCTGGTGAGCTGCTGAGGTCACTGATCAGTCCCTCCCTGAACTTCCCAAAGGCTTCTGAGTGTAAAATGTGGCAGACGGTATTAGGGATACCTAATACCTGCTCACTCCCCTCCCGCAGCAGCCATTCCAGAAAGACCTTTCCAGTTTCAGAGCCTCCCCCTGTGCGAGCAGGATCTCCCCACGTTCAATGAGGCAGACCTTACAAAAGCTGGAAACCAAAAGAGTCTAATTTGGTTGTTGCTGTCATGGCAATGGGCAGGCCCCGCGTGCACAAAGCTGTCTTGTGCTGGGACAGAATAAAGAAAGGTGGCCAGTGTTAAAAGTGAACTCAGTCTGGAAAGGAGAACGTTGAAGAGAGCCGGGGTGCTCATGTGGAAGGAAAGGGCAGTGGGGTCATCTGGGATCTTGAGTTGTCACTAGGGTCCTTACTCCAGGCCCTTGGTGCCACCCTGCTCCCAGAGGCTTCCCCGTGAGCTTTCAGGAAGCCATCAGAAGTACCTTGGTTGGTTGGCTAAAGCAGGGCCTCTCTTCTTTGGGGTCCCATTTCTCCTGTATGTGTCTGGCTTTTAGCCTGGCCTCCAGCCCTCTTCCCAGGAATGCCCTCCTCCCCATGCCCAGCCAGCGTCTTAACTCCCTGCCTCTTCTCCCTTCTTTCCACTTCCAGACAGCAAGCAAGGACTGACCCCCTAGGGCCTTTCGTGCCATTCTGGGACTGAGAGTCCCATGGTGTCTGAGGATGGCATGCTTGCCCTTCTCCTCCCACTCCCTGCCAAGCAGCAGGCAATCCTGTGCCCTTCTGTGAGAACCATGGTGTTTGGGAGGGCAGGTTGGCTTGGAGAAGGAAGAGGACCTGTGCTTCTCATCTTGCTCAGAGCCTGCCTTGCCCCCATGCTGGTCTTTGTCCCCTGAGAGATCTTCATCCTGTCCATCACAGACTCCCAGACCTCAGGCCAGGCCCTGAGGCCAGGAAGCACCCACTTTGCTGAATCCTTTATCTCCTCTACCATTCTAGGTCTATCTCATCTATCAGCGAGCTGGTGGACTTCCATAGGCACTGCCAGGCAAAGCCCAGGAAGCCTGGCACATCGCAGGTGCTCAATAAATATCTGTGGAATGAATGAGCAGACAGAGCCTTGGCTTTAGACTCGTTGCTTTAATCCCCTACCTAACAGCGCCCCACCCAGGCACAGCCCAGAGGAAATTGACCTTTTCCCCACTTTTGCAGCCCCCATCCCGACAGACAAATCTGGAGCCCAGTGTCTGCCGAAGAAGCAATGCCAGTAGCTGTCAATTGGGTTCCAACCATGCTCGACCTGCCTGCCCCCTTGCCTAGCCCATTTGTGGCCTAGGAGCAGACTGACCTCAACTTTTCCCAGTGTTGCCCTAGCTCTGCGGAGACGCAGCATCTCTGGAGCTTTCCATAGCTGGCTCCTCTGGAGGCCACCTGGATCGCTATCTGTAGCAGTCAGCTGACTGATGGAAGCATTACTTAAACTCCTTTCTTACTCCTTTCCCGTCCAGTCGGCAATGGCCACTGAGTCCCGAATAAATGTCCAGGCCATCCCCGTGAATGCTTGCTTTCCACCTGACGGCTGTCCGCACCCCTCCCCCACCTGACCTCTGTCCGCACCCCTCCCCCAGCACGCTCCACTCATCCTTTTTTACAGACAATTCTTCAGCCCTCAGCTTTCGGGTCCCGTGGCCCCCCAGCCAAGCAGCTCTCTATTCTGTATGGTTCCATGTTAGCTTAGCCTGCCCCCACTGCCTGTGTTCAAGCCTCCCTCTGCTTGGCCTGCTTTCATTAGATTCAAACCTCTCCTCCAGACTTCCTCCTTCAGCTAGCACCTTTTTCCAAAACAAACTTCTGGAAGGGCTTTGCCCTCCAGAGCAGGCCTGCCCACTGGCCCTGCCTTTCCACCCATGCAGTAAGTTTGCCTGGTGAGTCCGAGCCCCAGCAGCTGAGTTCTTCTCTGCAGCTCCATCCTACAACTTTCCCTTTTCCTTTTTATCACCAAGGCAGAAAGTGCTCACCCCAGTGTTTAAGGAGAGTCCAGAGCATGAGCCCCTCTTCTGTTACTCTAAATTCCATCCTCTGCGACCACCAAGGCTGGGGGTGTCATTTTTCCTATGCACCAACGTTGGGGGTGAGGTAGTGCTGTGCTGTTTCAATTCACAAAGTTGGGTGAAGGTTGGTATACCTTATCATTCCTCGAGACTGCACTGCACTGTATTGTATAGCCGCACTCCACACCGGGCCATTCCCAGCACCTAAGCTCTGTTTCCTAAGGGCTTCCTTGCCCCTGGAGATGCACAATTTCAGCAGCATTTCTGGCGAGGAAAGTCTCTGAAGTGGAATGGCTCTTCAAATCAAAATTTTTGATCCTGTCTAAATATCCCACTCAAACAAAACACCAGAAGCTGCCCTGGATCCTGTGCGCCCCACTGCTGCCTCTGCACACAGGGCCCTTGAGCACCTGAGACCGGGTCCTTTTCGCTCGCCTTCAGACCAGCTTCCCCCACCCCCTGCACACAGATGTCTCATCTCTTTCTCAAGCCCCGCCCCCATCTCTGCAGCCCCTTTGGCCTAGCTCATTCTGCCCCACTCTAAAGGTTGTTTCCTAACCCTGCCTGCTCTGATTCCGGTTCCCTTTCTGGGTCTCTGACTGCTGCAGCTTAGTTTTTCTCAAGATGGACAGAGAGAAGACAGCTACACAACTTAAAGCACCCAGCGCTGGCCGGCTCTGCGGGCTGAGGGCTCGGAAGACAAGAGCCTTTTCCTTCACGCATTCTACAAATATTTATTGAGCTCCTGTTAAGTGCCATTAAGGGTGCTGTGCCCAGCCAGGTCGAATCAGCCTCAGAAGGGGGAGGCAAGCCAATGAGGTCGCCCTCCTGACAGTCAGGCTTTGCTGATCTTCACAGCACAGTGCCTTCAGACACAAGGTCATCGCGCTCCCTCCACTAGCTAAGGCTGCTGGCTCCTGCTTGACCTCCCTTGAACAATCTGCATGGGCCATCCTCACGGCTAAGGGGAGGTGTTGTATCAACACTGACGACATCTTTTTTGTGGTCTTTCCTCAATGGTACATGAAGCTCGAAGATGTATCAGTCCCTCTCCTACCGCTCACTACCTGTGGAGCTGTAGTTCTGGCCATAGCACTGTGGGCCCTGCCGATGCTCAGCTTGGCCCCTCACACAAAAATCTTGTAAATAGAAGGTGGCACCTGGAGTTCTGGGCTGTGTGGTTGGAAGAGCACAACAGAATCTCCTGCACCAGATCAGCAGATTCAATGTGCTCTACTTGACTGCCTAAACCACAAGATGACCCACCTACAACTACTACTCTGGCCCAGTTTTAACAGAGGGTTCTGTCTTGCAGTCGGGGCTCACCCTCCACAGTTTGGACATCAGAATGCCACCAGTGCTCTTGAATGCAGATGGTGACAACAATGTCGGGCCAACCGGAAAAACTTGGTTAACTCCAGTCTGTAGCTGTGCATGCTGAGATGACCTCTAACATAGTCATGCAAAGGCTGCCGCCTCCCGGCTGGCGACTTTAAAGTCAGGAGAAGCATGGATCAGACTTCCCTGATCTCAAAAGCATTCAGGTTTGAGGGACCACAGTGTGATTGCACCTGGAAGCTTCACAAAGCCACAATTATGAGGAAGTGAAAAACGTATGGAACTTTCTGGATTATAGGTCAAACACGGGATCATTGTCTATCAGATGACACGCTGATAGGCAACCAACAAGTATATAATGGCAAGATGCTGTTGGACTCAGGGATGTCTTTGCCGTCACTGACCCAGAACCTACAAGCTGTTCCAAATGCTCCATCCCCCAAGGCAAGCCTTCTTCAAATTAAAAACCAACAAATAGAATCCTAGTGTCCCCTGCATGTCCCCTGACCCCAGCTGCCTGGCCTGGAGGGTCAGAGAATATTCCTCCCCCCAGGGAACATCATTGGAATCGAATGGAAGAGAGGTCTGAACAATGCCAGGGTGTGAGGAAGCAGGTGGGGCCACACTCCACAGCCCCACAGCAGGCCAGGAGGGAGAGAGGGACATCCAAAATCGAGAATAAAGTTTGCAGCTCAGCTGAGGCCTGGATGGGGCCTTAGGGTGGCCAAGAAGGTGGAGTGGATATATGTTTTATTTAATTCATGCTCTTGACTTAGTCTGCATGCCTAGCCATGGGAAATAAAAGCAAAAACCCTTGCCCCAGGTCCTTGGGCTTGCCCTGCACTGACAGGAAGAAGTGGAATACAAGTATTTCCCTCCTTCTGCTTTCTCCTGTCACCCAGTTAAGGCTCTGAATACCCTTTGCAGGTGACAGGGGAGGGTCTCCCTTGGACAGACCTCAAAAATCTTCCTACAAGTCATTGGTGAGAGAAAGTCTCTGGGTTCCGCAAAGGCGGGCACCCAGGAAGACATGATGTGACTTTAAAGCTTGACTCCTGCTTTGCCAAATCTGCCCTTGATTCCCGAGTCATGAGAACCAGGTCCCGCTTCTGGGTCTGGGCAAGCATGCTTGCCCACTGTAGACTTTGTTACCCACTGGTCATTTCTGCTCTTGGAGTCTAGGCATTTCTCAGGAGAGCCCAAAAATTGCTGATCCCTTTTTATCAGAGATCTTGCCAGCACTGCTCAGAAAACACTACCGAACATGACCCTGGTCTCCGGCCTCTTCGTCTGTGTAACTTAAGTTTCTCCAGAGGGTGGTTTTTCTGCTGGCTGCCCCATCTAACTACCCAAAAGCTTCCATAGGCACTGCCAATATGCTGAGGCAAGCAGGGAATACCAGCTCTGGAGCCCCACAAGCCAGTCATCCTTGGCTTCCAGCCTAGAGCTACGACTGAGCCCAGAGAAGTCACCCTGGCGACCCTCTTGTTCCTCTAGGAAAGTGACTGAGGAGATGCAATACTGTAGCCCCACCATAGTTGAGACAAGTCACCTGCTGGCTCTCCTCACAGCACCAAGAAGCCCCATTTAGACCCCTCCAGCCTGAAGCTCTCTGATTCCCATAGGAGGTTCCAAGGCCCACAACTCTTCCTGAGCATCCAACCCCTTGTTTTCAGTGCCAGGGGCCTGTGCTATGGAAATCTGAGAGTTTTCCCCAAGAGTGGAGCCTGACAGCTTCCACCCACAGTCCATGGAAGTCCTGCAGGCCTATAGCAAGCTTCCTGTGGCTGGCACTTGGGCCCCCTGGCGCCCATCCACTCTCATTACCAACCACTAAGCCATGGACTCCCAACTCATTGGGCCAGAACCAGGTCCTGGCATTAAGTTCTTGACTGGGGTGTCACTGCTTAGGGGATGTGGGGCTCTGAATGAGTGAAGACCCCAACAGCTATCACCTCCTGTGGGTTTGTGAAGTGGGGTGGGGTTCCATGTGGTTCTGCTCCATTTCAAAACTCTCTGCAAAAAGAGAGGCAAAAAGACTGCTCGTAATAACTCTGAGAGATCTACAGAGGGAGGCCCTTGGGAGCACGAAGCTTGAGGGATTAGTTAATTCATGGGAGGAATCAGTGCTAGCCAGGGCAGGGCAGGGCAGGGCAGGCTGAGCACACCCGATCCTTTGCCCTACCTCCAGCCACCTGGCCAGGAAACTTTATCTCAGCTTGGTTTTTTTCTGGCTGAAGTCCCTAGCTAATGTGCCACTGAATCTGCTCCAATATCACGTTTTCTTAGTCTGAAGGTACAGCCTCAGCAGAAGCACCTACTTAGAGTGGGTGGAGGGAGTGGACCTGCCCCAGGACCCCCTCTATTCCTCTTCTGGTGAGCTGATAGGGCACAGAACTGTCCCCTGACTTCATCTCCAGGCCCAGTTAGTCAGACTGAGATGCAAGGTATTGATCTAGAGAAGATAGAAGGCTGTTCTCCAGGGGAGCAGGCTTTGGAAGGTTCTCTGGGAAGCAGCCACTCTTTCTGTCCAGGAACGTATATAAAACACTGGCTGATGGGAGCCCTATTCCTTCTGAAGCTGAAAGCAAGGACGATCTGCAAAAGAAGCCACATGCCCAAGGGAAATGCTGAGCAGGTAAGATGCTTGGAAATTCCTTGAAATGAAGCTGGGAAGACATGTTTGAAAGGAAGAAAAACGATCATCTCATAAGAGGTGGCCTAACAAGGTCTAGTTTCCGACACCACCTTTTCTAAGTGCCTGCGTCCTCTGCTAGGGCCAGGGGTGGAGGGCTCCTTGGCTTCCAGACTGCCTACTGGAGACAAGAGTAGGGTATAGAGGTACAGGTCGTGACAAGGGACAGAACAAGGGAAGCAACATGGCTCTCTGTGCCTAGGGATGGGGATGCATGCTCTAAGTGGCTCTCTCCTCTCAAGCCTTCAAATATTTACAGTGTATTTACTGGCAGCAGGTGGAGTTCAAGGACCACTGGGCAGGGAATCCTCTGCCCATCAACTCATTCAATCAGGTTTACTTATTGATTTCCCTGACAGGGGAACCTCTTTCTCCCAAGCCTGTGTTGTAGGCATTTCCGGCTCACTGTAAGCTTGCTGCAGCTTAAATTTCAGCTTGCCTCTGTCCTGCCAATATGCCTTCTGCTGCTGTTATTCCAATGGATCTGGAAAAGTCTAATTGGAATTAAGACTTCCTGTCCAAACAGAAAAGCCCTCTTGTGGGCTCTGCTCCCCTCCCGCAGTGACCATTGAAATATTCCTGGGTCAAAAAGACTACCTGACGTTCTAAATAAAGGTTCATTCAGGCCAATGGATGCCATTTCCGGTCCTCCCCAGTGCTTTTCTGGTACTGGACTGGGGAGGGGATTCTGGAACCACTTACCAGCACAGTTCCAAGTTTTTAGCACACGCAAGAGTGTTCTGAGTGCCAGGCAGTTTCAGACATGCTGGGTGAAGAGAGCTGTGAGGGACCCACATAGTCAAAAGCCTTACTTTGACACGCACTCAAGGCCAGAGCTGGCTGAAGAAAGGCAAGCTTGGCTTCCAAGGCTCTTCTTCCTGGCCCCCGCTAGCCTCTGGTCCCCTGGGTCACCCGTTCCCCAGAGTTACACAAGACAGAGGAAGGATAAGCTAAGGGTATGTCCAATTTAGATTCCCATGGCCACCATAGCCAGTTTTATAGCCGAGAAGTCACTGAGTGCCTCGGAGTGTGTCACAGCTCAAGAGGAGCAGAATTGGGCCAGAAAAGCTAGACTTCTCCGGAAGGTGGCTTGTCCCATTCCTCCTCCGACTCTCCAACCTCAGTCCTACCATAGCCATGGCCTACCCCACCCGTGCCTCGCTCTGGTGGCTAAAGTCCTGTGGTGTCTTCTCGGAGTCCATCTTATCTGGGGGAAGGCAGCCAAGAGGTTTGTTCTTGCCCAGACCACTGGTGATAGCTTTGTCCCTCAGCCTCCTTAGGTGAATTCCTATCCTGTTTTTGTATCTAAATTTCTGAGGAAGGACTCATACCATATTCACGAGTTGGTGACTGGGTTTGTGCATGTGTGAGGTCATCTTAACAGGGACAGGTGGCCTGGCTTCATAAAACCCCACAAACAAGAGTCCTACATCTCAACTTCTGTTTTACCCAACATACAAGTGAGGAGTTACCCAGCTGCCCTGTCGCCCTCACCAGTGTGGTTCTTTCTGGTCCCGGCCTCTAGCGATAATTCTAGCGGGGACTGTGATGCCTCCCCAGACAGCAGTGTCTCCCGAGGTTTTGCAGCTCTTGCTGTCATTCGCCAGCTCCCAGTCCTGCACACAGATGTTGACAGTGAGCACTGTCCAGAATTCTGATGGTCCTTGAACCTTTTTGTTTTGGAGGCCCTCTCCTATCATCATCTCAGCTGTTGAGAGGGCTCTTTTCTCGGGGTGGGCAAAGCCAGGAGCTATTGTTCAGGAGCCCCTGTGCTGCTGTGTGCTTAGGCCTGGAGAAGCCTCTGTCTCCAGAATGCCCCTCAGGGAAGACAAGTCCACCACAAAGGTAGGTGGGTCAGAAGCTTTCCTCATGAGTGCAACCTTCACATCGGCTGCTGGGACCAGTCCACACCAGACTCGAGACCTCATAACTGAGTGCTTGCTTGGGATGCCCTTCGGTTCCTGTGACATCACTTTGTCCAAGGCCCCTGCTGGCCTGTGGAGGCTCTAATTCTGTGGTTTTGCTGGAACTAAAGTCTCTGCCACAGCCAATGAAACAAGCTCAAATGAAGACTACTACAACCATCTTGGGAAGATGGAGTCAGGGTAGGGGGACCCATGGACGGTTCCAGAGCAACAGAGGCAGGATCATCATCCCCCCCCCACCCCACCAAGAACTAGAATTCTCTGCACCACTGGGCCTCCTTTAAACCCGCCACCCCACCTCAAAATCAATCCCCTTTTGACTCGGTCTCTTGGGACTTAGCAGGCAGACTTCCATGATTCACGTTCTTTAGACATTATTAGTCTTTTGATTTAAACTGATCAGGAAAGAATAAGAAGACTGCACACAGTACGTTGTTAGGGAGTAGGAAGGCACAGTCCTTCCTGGTTCTGCTCTGTAGCTCCTGGTATTGCATGCAATAATCACATATGTGCGTACGGTTTTGGCCTCTTTCAAGATCCAGTATGAAATCTGTGCTCCAACCATTTTGTCAACTCCAAACCATGTGGGGGAAAGGGTAGATAGAGGACCATCCCTGGGGAGTCTGCCCCTCAAGGTCAAGAAATGGGTGAATGTTAAGGGTAAAGAAAGGCCTTGACAACCTTGCACAAATCCACATATATCACACGAGAGCAAAGTCTCAAAGAAGGCAGCTAAGGCCATCCTTGGCCTGACACATGGTGATCCCTCTCAGCACACCCAAGGGAGGAAAGGAGTGGGCCTACCAAGTGGTTGCTCTGAGGCCCTCTCTCATTGGCTTTCTTCCCTGGAAGGGGAGATTGACACGGTGTCTTATTGCCTCTGGGTTCTAGGCAGAGAGAATATTGGAATGGAAGAAACCCCTTCTCCAGATATTTCCCATCAAAACACTGGGACTGCTTTATACCCAAACTTTTGGAAGTCAGGGTCCCAAAGATTTCCCTCTAATCTGAGAAAGACATTTTTGAGAATATTAGCTGCAGCCAGGTAAAACCCCAAATCTTCTCCCTACTTCACTGACAAACCGATCATATGATCAGGAAATATTCCCTAAATATAGTGGACCATCCCCCCATTCTATTATCCTGAGACACCCCAGTTCTACAACCTATGGCATGTGTGTTGTTGGCTGATCCACATTTCTTGAATTTTTTTTCCCTATCTTTCTCCATGCCCCTATCTGGACCTGTGTCACGATTTTCTGTTGGCTGAGAACTGACCTCAATCTATTCTGCATACCCCGTATGCCCCCTTAGGTACCTTGTCCCAACCCCTCATGCCAGCATTTCTTCAAGAGGTTCACGGGTGTGCCGGAATTCAGAGGCAACTCCAGTAAGCGTATGCCTAGAAGTGCCAAGCCTTAGACTTGAAACTACAAACTATCCTCCCCTCCCTCCCCAATTCCCAGAGTATCTCACAGTATTAATGCCTTTGGGCAAGGAGAATGAGTGACTGCTTGCCTGGGACAGGACCCAGATCCTACCTACATCCCTGGGTGAAAGGCCTCCACCCCAACATACTCCATCTATCGTGATGGTACTGCAATGTCTGCCCTGCACTTAGTTTCCCTGTCTGCAACTCTTGTTTTTCTGGCGTCTATCCTGGATCTTATCTTGCGACCGGCACCCACTAAGAAGAAAAAGAGGCTCCGGACAGCAACAGGCTTGAACAAAAGGCATTTCAATCTCTCTGTGGCATCAAGAGGGAGGTGAGGGAGCCCCACAAACGCTGGGCCTACAGACAAGGGTCCTTGGATCCCCACTTTCTACTGTGTTCCTGAACGGATTCTCCTGGGGATCAGAGCCAATTTCCACTCTAATGGACAGAAACCCTAAAAGGCCTTGTGGAGGCACGCAGGCCGTCGTTGGGGTACAGCGCGGAGACAAATCCAACTGCAGAGAGAAGTGATAGCTCCCCCGCCTTCAGCGACCTGGTTTAAGTGAGCCAACGGCTAAAGAAAAACCAGTTGTGGGTGTGGCCACATTTGTCCCCGCCCCTCACAGCCACCAACTGCTGAACACCGTGGGCTTGGGGGTGTGGTCAAACCTGCTTCACCACGCCCCTCACTACCTCCCAGTTGGAGTACGGCCAAGCCACCCACACCACCCCTCTCCAACCACTGGTCAGAAAGCGGAGGTGGGGGGTTGGGAGGGGCAATTAGCCTCGACCTGGCTCTAGCCACACCCATAACTGCCTCCAACCACCTTAGTCAGGAGAGCCTCGGGGTGGGGCCGACCAAGCCTCCAGAGCCCCGCCCTTTCCGAGCCAGCTCCACCAACCTCTGGGTCAGTCAGTTCTGAAATCCCCAGCAGTATGTGTGCTCGCAACCCTCTGTTACTCTGGACTCCCGGGTTAGAGCCAAGAACAAATTTAGAGAGTTTCCCGAGACATACTTGATTTCAAATATCCTGTCCCGTTGTCAGACTGAGCAATTCTCCTGAGCTTTGGAGAACGTGCCCTGATGCACTTCGGGAGAGCCTGGATTAAACTGCACGGAAATTCTTGAGGGCTCCAGTAGAAGTCTCAGTTAAATCGGATACCTTGACACACCAGGTTGTCCCTGAGGCCCAAAAACCTCTCACCAATTTGGGGGAGTGAACGATAATGGTTACCTTCCAAAGTGTTGAACTGGAATTGACAATTGCCTGGCCTATGGCATTGAGTGAGGAGAGACAGAGGGATTGGGTGGTCCCAGTAGCTGTTGTCATTTCAACCAATTAGACTGAAAGCCCTGGCCAGGAGTTTTTGAGTACTTTTAGGCCCCATCCCTTCTGCCTTGAAGTCACAGGACTTTGCTCCTTCCACCAGCAAAGCAGCTTCTGGACACAAGAAACAGGCTGCCTGACTTTTGAAGCTCCTGGTGCAGACAGTCCTGGGATTGACTGTTCCCTCCAGGATCTGCTCCACTCCTGCCCGCTCCTCCGCCTTTCTCTCCCACCAAGGGTGCCGTGTAGTTTGGGAGGGAGAGATGATGGGAGAAGAGCAAACAGGTGTGCTCTCATGGAACTTACTGGAAGAGCTGTCACCCATCTCTGCCACACTCCTGCCCCCACCCCCAAAATGTAAACAGCAGGTCCAGAGACTCTGAAATGATGGCATTCACACTGGTGTTCAAGCCAAAGATGCAGAAAGGTTTTGGTCATGTTTGTGTCAGAGTTGGGACCCCTGGCTGCCCTCACAAGCTAAGCTAGGTTCATCGACCTGTCCTCAATAGGTCCAATAAGTCACAACGAGAAAGCAGAAAATGGAGATTTATTCAGTGTGGCCATGATGGGAAGAGGAACAAAGAGGTCCAGTGACCCTCAAGTCTATCTTTGGGGTCCTGACATGAGGTTTGGGTTTAAATAGAGGGCAAGAGGTGTGCATAGCTAAACAGTTCTTGTCAGGGTGCTGTCCAGATAAGCCTAGAATGCAGCAGGCTTTGCAGCTTCCTGGTCCTTCTAGCCTCCTGCACCGAAGAGACAAGGCAGTCTGTGTTTTGATCATCTTGTCTCTGGGCATTAAATGTAGAGGTGTAAACCAACAATTCTTCCATATGGAAGTCAGAAACTAAGAGAGGCCAGACCCTCTGAGGTTGAGCCGGTGTCTTATTTGTGATATTTCTATTTTGGCTACCAGGAAGTAGGAAGCAGAAAGACCCCACACACAATGATTGGTTTTAGGGAAGCCTTCAAAAGAGAGAGAGAGAGAGAGAGAGAGAGAGAGAGAGAGAGAGAGCTGAGGTCTTGGGGCTCTGCGATACATGGAAACAACCAGTGGGAAGGGCTAGAGAGGTGGGTTAAAGAAGGGAGGGGTTAGGTTTCCTTAGAAGTAGATTCAGAATCATCTGGGGAACAAGAGGGGCCTGGGGGCTGCAGTAAAGTCACAGAGGGAATGGGGAATTTGAGCAAGAGTGCAGATCCCTTCAGTGAATTTGGAGGCAGCCTGATCTCCCCAACCAGACCGTACACACATGACTTGGGAAGGACACCATGGGAGCTGCACCTCTGTCTTTCCCCAGAAGTGTCCAGCTTCATGCCATGTACACACTCCACTGAACAGCACACAAGTTCACTCTTGCAGATTCCAGTTCACTCTTTTCAGGTCACCTTAGAGGAATTCTGCCAGAACCTACCTGCTGTTGACTCGGGGAGCTATTAAATACATTACAGATTAACCTCGCTTCACAAGGGCTGTGCGTGCACACGTGGTGTGATGTTTGGGCATGGGGGAGTTTCTCCTTGCTTAGATTTTAAACAGGTTATTCTCAGGCAGGAACAGCTAAACCAAGGCTGATTGCTAAAATCAGGGAAGACCAAAGAGAGAAATCGGGGGTTTTGCTAAAAGCTTCAGCTAAAGGTGGAAGGAGACTTTGAGGATGAAGAATCCAGCCATCTCCCAAGGGGCACTGACTGAAGACTCATTCCATAGGGCCTGGTATCTCTGGAGACAGACCTTCACATCTCTCAGCCTCCACTCCACCCAAATGAGTTATCAATAGCAGGCATATTTGGGATCCTCTGCAGCCCTCAGTCACATTGGAAGTCCCTGAGCTGAAGTCACACTGACCATTCAGATTGAAGTCCTAGAGACGGCCTTGCCCCAGGGTGGCCACTAAGATGCTAATAAATTTAAGAAATTTAAGGAATTCCTGTCTGGGGAAAAAAAAAAAGATGGACCTGTACTCAAATCTTGATAAATTGTCAAATGCCTCCCTTGTTTCCCCAGCCCATATCTGCCCCTCAGTCCTTGGTGGCAACCTGTGGTACCAAAGCCATGGGAAGAAATGAAAAAGGTGCTCATCTCAGTGATTCCCTTGAGCTGAGCGTGCCAAGATAGTCATGGCTCACCCCAGAGTACCAAGCAGAGGGCCACACTAACCCAGGGACTCGCTCTGAGAACTCTCTCAATTTTTAAAGTTTTTTTTTTTTTAACCTAAACAAAATCCAGAGAATAACATTTAAATCAATTTTGTTGGTAAGACTGAGTGTAGATTTTAGTCTGTCCTCTGTAGCTGGCCTTGTTCTCTGAGGTAATGTAAAACCAGTAATCCCCTTTCCCTACATGCCCTCTGACCTCCTTGCCTGAGTTGACTGTCTTGGCCACTCTGAGGTAGTTGGGTGCCAGGTGGAGCGTGTCTAGCCCAACCTCCTTATTCTACAGTTGGGGAGACTGAAGCCCAAAGAGGAAAGGCCCCCAGCATTGTTGCCTCTGCTTTCACCCAAGGCCCAGCTGCTCACTCTCCTACCCGGCGTCCAGCTCCTGCCTTCTGTCTGGCATGGCAAAGGCAGACCCTCAAGCTCCTCTCCAGCCATCAGGGGCCCCATCTGGCCCCTGCCATGCAGCACCCATTTGATGAGTAGGGTAGGCTCCTTTAGGCTGTTTCTCAGGGTAGACCTGAAAACACAGCCGTGGGCTGCCTCACTTGGAAGGCCGCTTGCACTGACCAGAGCCCCTCTGCTAGTCAAATAATGGCAGGAGAGGTTGCTTTGCCTTTGCCCTAATCGGCACAGAGACTCCATCAAATGTTGTCTCCCAGCCCTGGAGCCTCGCTCAGATCTTCCCAACATCACTGCCCCTAGAAAAAGCCAAAACCTTGTTTAAAACAAGAAGGCTGTGTTTGACTGCTGACACCACATTTGGTGGTCATGGGCGTCGGTAGCAGACGAGCTTGAGGGGCAGTACTTGGTGTGCACAGCTATAGTGGCACTGGCAGGACTGTTCCCTTCCCTCTACAAATGTGGGAACAGACACCCAGTCCAAGGGAGGGATTTGCATTGGGCCCTTGACTAGTGGCCAAACCAGAACAAGAATTAAAAAAAAAAGGCTGCAGAGCCCCAGACTGGCCACAACATCCTCTCGTCACTGAGGTAGTACCATAGGTTGCTGACCATGACACCTAGCAGGCTTTCTTCTGGCATTCCCTCCCATTGGGGAAGCTACACTGAATGGCTGGCCCCCAGGAGGAGAGAGCCTGCTGCAGAAGTGGGGTCTGAGCACCCAAGGAGAGGGACCAGATATTCTAATTCCTTAGCATCTCTGCATTCCTGGTTCTGAGGTTTTCTCCAACAAGAAGTGGCTGTGGAAGCTGCCCTCCAGCTGCTGGGTCAGTCACCAAGGTCCAAGTGTTGACAGAGGAAGATAAAGGCCAGGAAACCGTTTCTGACATAGTTGGCCCAGAGCAGAGAGTAAATAGCCAGAAATGGCCTAGAAGAGGCCATAAAACGAAAATAAAAGAGGATTGTGATTCATGGTGTTCAGTAGATGTGGGAAGTGGTGTAGCCAGTGAGGCTTCATTTCCCCAGCTCAGAGGCCGCCTCACCACCGAGCAGCTCTCAGCCAGACTGGCAGCCTCAGAATTTTGGAAAATCCCCTGTCCCCATATCAAGGTGGGACAGTAAATGGAATTTGTCTTTCTACTCTCTTCACAGCTGTTCTCTGCAGAAGTGCCTGGCCACCTTACACCTCAGGACCTCAAGCCCTTGGAATCAAGTTCGAGTCCCCTGCCAAAGGCCTTAAAGTGGCAAATGGCCTTCCAGCCCTTTATCTCATTTTATCCTAGAGACTTTGTCTTGTCAGAACTGGCTCAAGGTCACATAGCTAGTCAGTGGCAAGACTTTTATTTTCAAGAACAAAGTCTTTCTCAAACCCATCTCATTATTCTCACTAGGATTTAGAACTTTGGAATTCAATCCGTTGGGACCCACTCTTCCAATGTCCTCCCCCACTCAGGAGATCCCAAGAGATGGAAGACTTCCAGGCCAAAGGTCACCCACTTTGGCCCGAGGCTCTGCTGAGGAGGGATATAGAGGCAGGGCAGTAGTCCCCAATCTACGGCTGGGTTGGTAGGCCGCTGTCCACAGTCCTGAAGTTCAGCTGTCTCCCAGGCCTCCATGGGAGCCAGAGGACCTGGCCATCACATCCCTTTCCTACTAGACAGGCTTGAATGGCTCCCAATAGCCTGAGCTCCACCCATGCTCTGCTTCCCATTTACAAAGTTCAAAGGTGAAGGCACTGGCGGATAGAGGGTTCCTGTCAGGCCCTTCCAGGCTGCAATTGTAATGTGTTTGAACACAGAGGGAGGTGCCTGGAAATGAGGGGCCCCCAGGCATCCTCAGTCCTGTGGCCCTTTCTTTGTTGATCTGGGGGATTTCCCTGGGGACTACCCTACCCCTTTGAGGCTTGGCGCAGGGAGAGACGGGAGCTCTGAGTGCAGACCTCATTTCTGGATCACCCAGTGATCATGTGCCCTCAGCGGATCTGCCGCCCCTGAGACCCAGTTGCTGTTTCTTGCTCACCCCAAAGCTTACCCTTGGTAGGCACCAATTAAAAAAAGGGGAATGACACTACTTAGTAAATTTCCACATATGCTTGACTTGTTGTGCAGGGTGGCCACTGGTAACCCTGTCCAGCTACCTTGAGTCCTGAGGTCTATGGCTTCCTGATATCCACCTCTCTAGGTTAAGGGCCTATGTACAAAGCAAGCCTGAAGCTTGGAGAATACAGCCCGCTCCATACAGACTAGAGATTTGAGAGGTGACAGTAGAGGTCTCCCAGGCACCACAGGCATCCTTAGCTCATCTTTCTCCCAGAGGAAGCTCTCAGTTCCCTGTTCCATTCTCCTCCCTGCTCATTGACCCTGAGTCCAAAAGATGCTCAGCCACACCGTAAGAACACATGCTCAACTATGTTTATGGCAGAAAGACTTTATCATAGCCAGAATCTGAAAACAACCCAAAATACATCTCTTCTCCACATATGGTAAATGAGAGACATCATCCTTTACAGTAGCCAGAAATACCATAAAAGATTTTGGAGTAAGTCTAATCACACAAATGGAAAAAGCTCTATGATAAGAACTTTAAATCTTTGAAGAAAGAAATTTAAGTCATTAGAAAATGGAAAGATCTCCTATTCTCTTGTAAAGATAGCACCAACATAGAAAAATGACAATCTTACTGAAAGCAATCTACAGATTCAATGCAAATGTCCATTAAAATTATAACAAAATTCTTTACAGACCTTGAAAGAACAATCCTCAACTTTATAAGAAGATAAAAACTCAGGATGGCTTAAACATCTTAAAATCCTGTACAATCAAGGAATTTTTGAACGCATCACAATCTCTGACTTTTTAAAACTTTACTACAGAACCACAGTACTGAAATCAATCCACCTTGGATACAAATTTACATGCCTACAAACAGCAGACTTGACAAAGAAGCCAAATTGTGAAATGGAAAAGAAGCATATTTAACCTGTTTACTTTTAATTGGCCTGAAGCTGCAGTTCTCAGAGGCTACCTTACTGTAAACCTTCCAGCTCTCAGTTGATGCGGCACCGCACGGCGGGGTAGGACCCAGGCTCTCTGCATCTGTTAGACTGCCTTTCTGAGCTCTGGCGGGCGGATTTTTAACTATCTTTTTTATTTTAACTTGTAAATCATAAAATTAAGAGAATTCCTGAATCCTCTCCTCTGTTCTGTGTGAGGTTAAATGTGCTCTCTAAACTTACTGTCTCCTGCTTGCCTTTTCCCCCACAGGTGGGTTAAATTCAGCTAGCCAGCACATGACGCCTCAATCTCAGCAATAACCAAAGCGATTCCTGGGCCAAAAGCTGTTTTTTCTTTACTTTTCCTACCTGTTTAGCAAGCGATAAAGGTCGCAATGTTGTGACTATCACACTTAGAGATTTTAAATATCTCCGCCATTGTTTCTGCTCCGCTCTCACTCCCTTTAGCTACCCACATATATAACTGATTAGGTTTTTTTTTTTTTTTACATATTTTTACTCCCAATTTAAATTTTGTCCTGCTTCTTTATACTTTTTAAAATTTTGATCTCTATTTTTTGAGCACTCAATACTCACATATCCAGCTGTGGTGAAATTTTTTCTCATGTGTTTCTCATGTTTTCCTCCATACTTATAGTCCCTCTCCAGCATTTCTGGGGGTCCAGTGGTCAGCCCCATGTTGGGCACCATTATGTCGGGGTCTAGCGCTAGCCCAGACTTTCAATTATTTCTCCACCAGACCCCAACATAAACAATCTCTCTCTGGACCGGCGTGGAGGAGACGGGAATAAAGACACAACTCACATGGTTTTATCGGGAGGAAGATTCTCAGAGATCCCTCATGATATCCTGAGTTTACATCCTGGAAAATTCCTCCTGCTTTATTTTCCAAACAGCCTTTATACCAAAACTTAACTTAGGGGAAATACATTAGCATTCTGTCTCCTACCTAGGTAACCAGGTGAATAGCATTTTGTCATGTCCACATATACCTGTCTGCTGTGTATGCTAGCCGTCACGTAGGCTTGAATCAGCATCTCTATCAGGCATCCTCCAAATTACAAAGAAAGGAGCATCAACATCCTGACCCTTTGTTAGGGCGGTGACAGCCTGTCTGCAGGGCTAAGTGACCACCTCAGGTGGGGCCTCTGGCTTCAGAGCCTGGCTGCCACACCATATAGAAATATGGGCCTACACTATATAGCTGTGTGGGTTAGAACTTGCCCCACCCTGCCGGACCAGGTTCTAGCAATTGCTTCTTTTTCCTGCCACTCATCCTGCAGTGCCCTCCTCTCCTTGAGTGGGTTGACTTAAGCTAGGTATCAGCTCTAAAGAAATCAAGTTTTGAAGTTATTTACACAAGAATTTAAGGAGTCAGGGAACTTCCCAGAGCGGGAGGAATCACAGGGTGTTGGCCCCTCTGGAAAAGCCCTGCTTGTGTCCAGTACTCTTTGAGGATGGCCGCCAGCCTGTCTTTCCCTCCTGCCTTCATGGAAGGAGCTGGGGATACTTGAGAGGCCCAGTCCTGTTGTGCACACCTCTGCAGAGAGCCTCTGCCCCAAGAAATCTCATTGTCAGTGTGCTGGTTAGCTGGGTTTCCCCATGCTCCTCAAGGGCCATGATGGAGTTTGCCATCTGTGGCCAGAGTACAGAGACAAGCTGTTTGGAGGCCCTGCCAGCCTAGCTGTTTGGTGTCCTACCAAGCTACCATGTCCTGGCCAAGTTCTGCAAATAAGACACCACCAAGTGCTTCCGTTTAGCAGTGGGGGTCAGGTGTGTGATGGTCCCCAAGTGGATACATGGTTTATTCAAGCCAGAGTTATGGTCATTCAAGTTGATGGAAACATGGGGCCACTGGCCTCCTCTGGAAGCCATTCCTTCTCCCCGCTACTGTTTCTCTGCTGGTTTGAGTACTGTGGATCTGGGCTGTTGGGAGCTGAGCCAAGGCAGTGAATTCCTCTGGCCCTGACTGTGTGATAGAGCGTTGAGCCACTCCCAAATCCTGTCCTCAGAGCTTGTAAACTGGCAAGGTAGGACAATAGACTGGACACCTAGGAAGGGAGTGGCCTGGAGTCTCACACTCAGTGAGGCCAAGGACTGATGAACCCAGTCTGTCCTTAGCAGGCCTCTGCAAAGGCCTCTCACCCCCAGAGAGTAAGACCAGTCAGTCGAAGATGACATATAGCCAGGGATTTAAAGTTGCAAGTCGCAGGTCTTGGGTCCTGTCTCCCCACGTTGACGAGGCCAGTGACAACACAGTTGTCTGCTTCCCTTTCTAGTGGCTGCACTCCCAGCCCCCTGCTCCTGCTCAAGGTCTTCTGTTTATTCACGCCCCGCTGTAAGTGTGCTGGCTTGTCCATTGGTGTGGTGATCTCTCCCAGATGACGCACATGCGTGGCTGGGAGTACACTGACATTTCCATTGGCGTGTTGATCTCTGCTGGCTGAGGAGCCTTTCCGTGAAGGATGTGCTCTGCTCTCTGAACCCAGTGGGCCAGGAGGAGAGGGAGCCAGGACAGCAGCCTCAGGTCTAGGATAGGCAGGGAAGCCTTGGAATGACCATCTCTGGGGACCACACTGGGCAGAGCAGGCTTCTCGACTAGAGGACTGTGATCTTCCATGGCTGCCCCCATGACCCTTATGGGGCCCTGGAGTACTCTCTGACTGGAGTACCCACTGATTGGAGTACCCTCTCCCCTTGACTGGGACCCAGGACCAAGGGAACCCGCATAGGTGACCTTTTATGCCTTGCTCTCTGTCTATGGTTGAGGCACAAAGTAACCCGAGAGTGGGCTGGCAGAGGCTTTGCCGTTGTGGCTCCCTTGAAACAGTTCTTTTTCTGGTTGCCCCATCTCTAGACACCTGCTGGCCAGTCCTCAGCAGCTGCAGGCTTTCCTCCCTGGGTGAAGAGGAGGTAGGATTTAGTGCTGGGTCATCTCACAACGCTGTAAGAGGTTCCATTAATTTGTACTTGATCCTGTCTGGTAGGCTGGCACAATCACAAAAATAACCTGGCAAGACATTTGCTAATTGCATGTCAAGAAACTCACATGTGTTTCTTGATGGAGTACAAAGACGGAAGGGCCTCGGACCTGGTTTCAGCTCTCACTGGAAGGCGGTTTGTCAAGGACTCCAGGCCATTCCCAAAGCCCTGACATTTTAGGGTTTGAGAACACTGGGGACCCATTTCTTATTTCGAGTCACAACAAATCATCTACTCAGAAGGAGCCATGGAGGCCCCAGCACATCCCCAGCCGGCCTCGTCCTTGCCCTAACACTGAAAAGGAATTGTTCAGCTTGGCAGGAAGAGCACACGGACTGTGTCTAGCTTGGGAGGGCAGAGAAGGGCTGGCAAAGCAGAGTCAGAAAGGAAAGCAATCGGGAATGAGAAGGCCGCATGAAGAGGACATTGGCATCCACTGGGGCCAGAGCCTAGTGGCTGATGCCTGCACACATCCTTGACTGAGAGCTGGCTCCATCCACACAAGTTTCTGACCTCTATTTGCCTCCTGAGACCTCCACCCCTGCCCCCCAAAGAAGCAGCTGAGCTCTGCTATGCACTCTGGGAGTCAAGAGGTACATCTCTGCACACTGCACCCCCACCCTTTCTCCATGTGGGACATTCTCAGGATGACCAGATTGAGCCTCCTTGAAAGGGGGCTCGCCCACACCTCAGGCTTTTCTCTGACGTGAACCCCTGCTGAGTGGAAGGTCTGGGGGGGAAAACTGCGTGAGTCCACTGTGCTGTGGGTCTGGCTGTCAGGCCCACAGCGACATCCTACTGACTCCCTGGACCCTCAGCCCTCAGCTGCCCCAGCGCTCAGGTCTGGAAGCCTGCTCCCCAGCCCTTCCTTCCTAGGCCCAGTTGCAGAACCCATCCAAGCCCGTCATATAATAGCAAAGCCGTTCGTAGTAGGATGGTACACTCTAGAGACTCCAGAGAGGCCGGGGGCTGCAGGGAAGAGCTCCTGGGGTGCCGGGTGCCTAGAGCTGAGCTGCAAATAGGTAACAGAGTGGGAAGAGGCATGGACTTTGAGTCCTGGCACCCAGTGAGGCACTCTGGGCTTGAGAGTAACTGCGCTCTAACCAGAAGGACAAACTGGTGGATGGGTACAGTTGGGGTAGGAGGTGACAGTGACCACTTTATGATGTCTTGAGTAGACAGTCTGTTGAGGGAATTGTTGGTTTTGTCTGGGAGGCCAAGCAAGTCTTCGCGAGAGGCTTTGGCATAGATGCAGGGGCCATCACATGGCGGGAGAGGTGCACGGAGCAGGTGATGATCTGATACCTGCACTTCTCGCCCAGTCCCCCTTCCTTCCTGGGGTGCCCTGATATTTTCATGGCAACAGAAATCTTGCAACTCAGCCAAAATGAGCTGGGGTCTCAGTAACTTAGAGTGGCCCGCCACTCCAGATGTGGGGGCGACAGGCCAGGAGAGAGGGACACGGGGGGGGGGGGTAGATGTGTCTTCTCCTCCAGTGCATGCCAGTCCCTCCCCAGGCTGGAAAAGTAGCACTCTGCCTCAGGAAGTGAGGGCCCTCCGTCTCCCGGGCCTCTACCCAGAAGGCAGTTTTTGGCCTTCTCTAGCAGTTCCCAGATTGTCACTAACTGCTCTTCTCACCAAGGTTTCATGGTCTTCCTAGCGACACTGGCACATCCATGAAAATAGCAGGGGGAGGGGATTCCTTGTGAGGAAAAGCCCTGTGACCCAAGGTAGCCTCAACTGTGGAATGATGGTGCTGGCCAGGGCCATTCCAGGCCACGGGGACATCGGAACTGAAGGTGGCCTAAGTCCCGCCACCCTCCTCCTTGTCTGTCACCCTTCTTTCCCCAGGCAGAAGTAGGATGAGGGTATATGATGGAAGCTTCACTCTTGTGCTCCCCTCAGCTCCCTGGCTATTTATGTGCTGAGCACTGACTGGGGAAATGCAGATGAACCACGGCCACACTGCTCCACAAAGACAATGTTCTCGGACATGACGGGGTATCACAGGTACCTAGCCACCTTTCCTCCCACATTGCGGGGGCTTGGGGAGTCCACTTCCCCCCTTTCTCAAGCCAACCCTGCAGTCAGGAACTTTCTGTTCTCTAATGGCACCCTAAAGACAACACTCCACTCTTTTCTCAGACTGCACCAGGCCAAAGCCTCTCGCGAAGCCTTGCTTGGCCTCCCTAGCCAGAGCCCCAGGGGAGAAGAGCTACCCCAACACCCAAACCCCAGTTCAGATGAGCCACACTCCACTCTTCCTCAGTGAACTTTAGCTCTTGAAGTTGGCACGGTCTGCCTTCTGGGCGAGAATGAGAATGTGCCATCCCCTCCCACCTCAGTCTGGACCCTTGAGCACCCTAAAATGACAATGAAGGGTAGTTCTGGGAAGTCCCCAGGGGCAACTGAGTCAGCTGAACTCAGAGAAGGCCTCTTCAGGGACGTTGACTGCCTGAGCAATCTTGTCACCTCAGGCCTGGGTGGCCTTCAGCACTTGTTCCCTCAGCTCTCTCTTCTTTACCTACTCTCTCTTCTTACAAAATTGCTCTTTGCCACTTCAGCCCCCACTGTTAGTGACCTTGTGCTCTGAACTATTTCCAGGTCAGCTTCTGAGGAGGAGACTCCATTTGGCCCTGTGCCATTTCTTAACTCCAGGATTCCTTGGCCTGGCTTGCGATAAGGGGGTTCCCTCAGGCCCGCTGGGACCAGGCAAGACAAGGTCCCTGTAACACTGTCCTCTAGCCCAGGCTGTCTTCAGCAGGGGTCATGAGCATGTTGAACAGTAGCTGTTGTCTTTTAGACAGCCATGTCTGACAGATACTGAAGCACTGGGAGCCCTGGGGACAGGGCATCATGAAGACAGGACAGAACCAAACGCTTCCTCTGCTCCCTCCCCGCCGTGGGCTCTTCCATAAGAAACAGGAGATGGGGTGTCTACAAGAACACAAAGTTGCCAGGTACTCAACCAGCCCTGAGATTCAGCAGAGGTCCCAAGCAGAGGAGCCTGCTCCCAGAGAAGGGGTGTGGCATACAGAGCCTGAGGGCTACTCTCAGCTGGTCAAGGGCAGGCTGGCCACACTGCAGCTGTTAGTGTTTCTGAGACAGGACCTTTAAAGAAAGGGAAGCAGGCGGCCTGATTCTGTAATTCTTCTGCCCTTGCTCCGTGTTCCTCCCCCAATCCCAATCCCAGGACCCTCTGCAGGCTGCATCCAATTTTAGCTCATGCTGGTGGCGTGGTGGTGAGGACACTTGAGAACCTGGAGCCCCAAGGGAGCTGCCTGCCAGCCCAGACGCCCCTCCGCGTGCTGTCTGGGTAGCCAGAAAGGCTGGCTTGCCTTATAGCTCCAACTCCTTACTGTTTGCCGTGGGGTCACTTCCGTCACCATATGCTAACAGCTGAGTCTTCCACTCCCTAGTGGAGTTTCCTAAGAGAGAAAAACATCCCTCAATAGACAGAGGTATTCAAAGATGGCCACTCTGGGTAGTCTGGCTCCTCCTCCGTGTGTTGGGTAACTGTTGAACAGAAGTCCAAACACTTTTGAAAATTTCCAAGCCCTGGGCTTGGTGGTCAGCCCAGGAAATTCCTTCCAATTTTGTTGTTGTTGTTGCTCTGTCCTTAAGGTCTGATCCTGTGTGTTCTTTGCTCTCATGCCTCTTCCCACCCTATTGCAGGCCTGTACCCAGCTCTTCCTGAACTCTCCCTCAGCACCCACCCAGCTGCCTGTGCTGGCCTGCAGGATGGACCACAGCACGGAGGCAGGGGGTGGAGGACGAAGGAGAAGAGGTGACCCATCAGCCAGATGGAGACTCAGATCTTCCTAAAAAGCATACCTGCCTGAGGCACCTATGGGGCGAGCCCATGTCTACTGTCCTCTGCAATGGATCTCAGGAGATGGGGGAGGCCTGCTCCCTACCCCCCCCCCCTCACCAGCAATCTGATGGCAGTCACACAGTCACAGAATGGCAGAAACAAACACAAAGATAGAGGCAGAGAGAGAAATTGCATTTGGGGACAGTTGCCTGTAATTGTTACCAAACTTTTGAAACAAAAACAACAACAAAGAAATAAAAGCACGCGATAATTAAGTACATAATTGTACAGAGCACTTGTTAATTAAGCTTTTACTCCTAAAACCTGACAGAATCTACTTACAAGGTGATAGCTAAGGGGAGGTGACAGATGGTGGGCCATCTGTGATGCCAACACTCTGCTCCGCAGACGGAAGAAGATGCAGCACGGAGGTTTCTGGAGTATAGAGATTTATCTTCATTCTCTGCAGAAAACGAGTTGATGGGACACAGCAAAGACAAAAATATTGGGACAGACTGTCTACCCCATCTTGACAGCTGCACTCTCTTCCACGCCCGTGTCCTGCAGGTCTCTGCTTGTGCAATGTGTCTCTTTCCACTTCTTTCATGCTCCAGTTCGTGTGCAAGGAGAAAACGCAGAACAGAAACTGGAGAACCGAAGGGACAATGGTCATGTCTTCGTCCCCAGTCAGACCCATGCTGACCTCCCCCATTAGCACACGGGCCTCCTAGCCCATGTCCTCACTGTAAAATGGAGATATATTACCTTCCTTGGCCACTGGCTGGCTGGCTGGCTGGTTGATCTGATAAGATGGCAGAAAAAGCTTATTGAGCAGATAGGCGGCTTTGCACCTGTGTGGAGTGATTAAGAAGCACAGAACTCTGTGATTTCAAGAGTCTGCATGCATTGAGCTCCAGCCCTATTGCCGGCTGTGCAGCAGGCCAAGCCTAGAGTCATGGGCTCCAGGGCTCCTGGGGAGGAATGGTGGGGCAAGAAGTTCTCCTCACCTGCTATCTGCTTCCTCCTCCTGGGCAGAAGGAGAGACCATTTTGCTGAACAATGCCGTGCGTGCGTACACACACACACACACACACACACACACACACACACACAGACCTGCCCTGCTGACCCTGCCCACCTAGGACAGGCTTCTTTTGGTCTCTTCTCCGCGGCCTCTCAATTGAGTCGCAGAGTACAAAGCATGGTGGTCTGTGCATAGGGAAGCCCTCCTTCTGCCCCTCACAGGCCCCCGGCCACAGGCCCAGGTCTTGGGACTTCAGGGAAAGGACCAAAATGGCTGTTCACAAACATGGCTCCACTGTTGCTGTAAGCCCTGTCTTTCTTTGAGTCTTAGATGAGCGGAAAAACACTGTGTGCACCGTGACATCTGTCCCAGAGTCCGCTGAGTAGAGAAAGGACAGACAGTGTCAACAGCCATACAGACACCCTCGGAGCTAGCCTTGCACCTGCCCATCCAACACGCAGGGAGCACCCCACTTCTGCTGGGGCTGTTACCCATCACTTCTCATACACATATCCTCAGGACACCCTGATCAGAGGAAGGGCCACCTAGAGGCCCAGCTCCTCTGCAAGGACTGTGGAGCCCCCATCCTTTCTCAAAATACTTCTCTGCAGAAAGCAGCAGTTGAGCCATGAGGAGGGCACAGCATGATCCCTCCCTCAGAAGACAGGCCAGTCTTGGCAGCCAGTTCTACTGAGTGTACGCAGACAGTATCTGAGCATCTTCTAGAGCCTTCTCCACTGAGCACCTGGGATTTCTTCCACAACAGTAGAAGGAAGGAGCAGAAGGTCCCTGAGTCCTGTGTCCCCGGCAGGGACATGTCTCACAGGCACACATTCTTGCCATAGCCTCAGTCAAGTTACCCCAAGGGTACCCATTCCCCATCACCTCCCTCAGAAATAGATTGTCAACAAAGGACAGGGGGCTGATAACCCCAACAAAATGAATTGGATCCTGCAGCTGGAGGAGGTAAGAGAGGTGAATGAGCTGTGTCCTGACTTTACAGAAGAGGAGAATCAGGCCTCTGGGCAGGTCAAAGGGAACAGGGAGTCTCTGGTCTTAAAGCCACATCCCACCCTAACTCAGAGTCAGAATTCTAACTCAGGATAGCTGGTTCTATGAATTCCATTCAGGTGGAAAAGGAAGCTCCAGCAGGGAGGTTGCAAGAGAGGAAAAGCCAACATGTGCTTCCCTGAACAGGCTGCTTCCCAGGAGGGAGCTGAGCCATCTCCAGGATCTCACACATGGCTGTTGTATCTCTTGAGAATCAGTTGAATTGCCAAGACTGATATCTCCTTTCGGACATGCTTTTCTTGGGAGAAAAGGAGTGGTGGAATTAGGACGTGGGAGTTGGAGGCCAGAGAAGAGCCTGAGGGAAGCTCAGACCCCAGGTGGGTGGGTGCTTATGCCCTAACCCCAGAGTGGAACTGAGCAGAGACCCTCTCAGCACCTGGGCATGTGGCTCTAGGTAGGATTTGCCAGCACAGCTCTGTCTCAGGGTCATTCCTTGGTGGTGCTGGGGCTGAATCAGCACAGATCTTGGGCCAGAGAAGGCAGGGTCTGTAGACAGGCCCCTGATGACGGGCTTGGCCCCATCCCAGTGTCTCTAGTACAGGCAAGTGGGATGGAGGGGAAGAAAAGCCTGCTACAGGCTTTGCGTGAAGGCAGCGGCTGCAGAGGCAAAGAAGTACCAATAGGGAGGGGTGAACAGCTAATGTTCCCGAAAAGTGTCCTCAAGCAAGGGAGCCTCAGCAGGCAAGACTGACCCAGTGGGGGGGGGGGGCTCCCAGCTCTAGGCTGAGAACACCCTTCTCCCATCATCCAGTCTCAGCTTTCTTCTACAGAAGAGAGAATGGCCCAGTGAGGGCCTGAGATGCAGGATCAACTTACAGTACCCTTGCATCTTGGGGAAGTACAATCCAACATGGCCACCCTATGGCCTGCTTGAAACTTGGCAGCTCTGGGAGGCTCCAAGAGCCACCAGAATCCCAAGTTGAGTATCAGCGACCAGAGATGGCAGGTGCTCACTCCACGCCTACCCTGACAAGTGGGGGTGGTGGCTCCCTCACACATGGCTCTGATCTAGACACCTCTCTTGCAGTCCGCTCGTGCTGGTGGGGGGAAGACTGTCCGTCTCTTTGGAGAACTTGTAACTCTGGGCCCAGGCCAGTCCCCCATTCCCTATCCCCCAGCTCCATTTCAGGCACTGCCCTACAGTCCCTCTGAGCTAGGCCTGGGCCAGTGAGGAGAAGTTCTGGTGCTGGCAGCATCCCCTGTCCAGGGAACCAAGACCTGTCCTTGAGACCAGGCAGTCCTCTCAACTGTCCCCACTCCCATCCCATCTTGGCCTCTTTCTCCAGTCAGCATAGAAGAAACCCATCCTTGCGGCCTGCCTGACTCCATCCCCAGTCCACTGACTACTCTCCCTCCGTGCTCCATTTCTTTGTGTGGCCTCCTCGATTTCCTCCTCTTCCTCTGGACCCTGCAATCCAGCCACACTTCTCTCTTCCTGTTGGAGACGTCTGTGTCTGCAGAAGCTTGGGTGGAGAGGCCCGGGGGCTTCAGAGCCCCTCTTTATTAGTGCGGGGGGCCAGGAGTAAAGGACATGGGGTTGGTTGGTACAGCTGTTGAGAGGAAACTTCTCGGGGAGAGCTAGGGGGCTGCAGACATTGTCTAGAGTAGCATACATATTTGCTTGGACATGGCAGACATGACCTGTAGGGTACAGAGCTCATCTCTGGAGACCAGGCTGAGGGACAATGGTAATAGATAAAGCTCTTGGTACAGTGAGCACATGACAGACAACCATGGCAGCGTTTGTCTTCTTGTTGGAAGGAATGAAATTGGAAGAAAGAGCATCCAAAGTCCCCACCTTCCTCTTTTCGTGTAAGGGGACAACACTTGCATGCCTTTGCTAGATCTCTTTGAATAAAGCACACAGGGTCTGGTAGGCCTGCCATCTTTTGCTCTTTCATTGTTTTGTATCCAGTCCTGACTCTTGGAACATCTTCAGAGACCCTTCCCAGAGAGGGACCTGGGAAGTTACCTCACCATCCACTTCCTTCCTCAATGCTCGCTCCTCCCCCAACAAGTCTCACGAAGAAGGAATAACCTAGTCAGACTTTCCATACATGATTCATTGGTTCCCAATCCTTACTGAGATCGTCAGATCCAGCATTTTGGACTAGGGGGTCAGGCTCTTTAATCATTCATCCATCCATCCATCCATCCATCCATCCATCCATCCATTCACATCTACCCCATCGTGGGAACTGTTAGTTTCCCAGGACACAGCAGAGTACAGGGAGAAGCCTGCCCTGGGGTCTTCCGGAGAACCCCAACTGAAGCTTCACTTGTAAAAGCAAAGATGTTTCCCTAAAGCCTTAATGGGAGTGGTTTCTGAGACCTTCCTGTGAGTGAGCTGAAGCTTGCTATGGGCTCAGGGTCTCAGGTTGGGTCAGCAGAAGCCAAGATAAAAGTCAGCCCTGTGGCTCCAAGGCCCTGGCCCTGACCCTGTGTCGTAAACTGCAATCTTCTCAAGAGGCCAGTTTTTAAACCTAGAGTCCAGGAATGGACTTACACTGAGATGTACTCACACTGAGGAACAGAACTGCCACAGGGACCCACGGTGCCTCCTGCAGGTCCCATTATCTCCCTGTTTGGACAGAAATTAGATAGTAGGGTTTGAGCATCTGGACAGTTCTTTTCTGAAGGTCACCCCCACCTCCCAGCAGCCAGACACAGAGACTGTGGCCACGGGGGCCTTTTGGCTCTTCCCATGATCCTCAGTCATCGGGAAGATCTCACACTGGGTACCGACTCTTTCTGTATTGAGCAGAGATACCAAAGCACAGACACTCAATTTCTCATACGCCTTTGCAGGTTTCCTGGCCAGAGGAGTAAGGTCTAAGAGCTCTTGTGTTTGGGGATACCAGGGCATCTCTGAAGGGCAGTTGCCTCTACTACTGAGGTTATTTCACCAGTTTTGTTTCTGCTCAAATCTATGGCTATCGTTCTCTGCAACTTGCACCTGCCAGGGCTTGGTGTCCCACTCCTGACATCTGCTTTTGGTCCCAGTCAGTATTTTGAAAGTGAGTGGCACACAGCAGACGGGTCACCCAGAGTCACTCAGTTGCCAGGCTAGTGCTGAAGTAGTTGTAGCTGGGAACAGAGAGCATGGAGTGTGTGGGTGGGAGAGGCTAGATGTGTGGTGGGGTGTGAAATGTCCAGAAGTGGCATGTGAGTGACCACAAAAACGGCCGGGAGCATGGGGACAGTCTTCTGGGGAAGAGACAGTATATCAAGCCTGACCTGTTGGGCAGTAAAGCTCGGTGTTATTTGGGGATCACAAACATAGCCCTGATGCTAATGTGTCACATCCTTAGCCCCAGGCTCTGAGCTCACAGCTCAGAGAAATAAAACAAACCCCAAAAATGAACACTTGGCAACAATTAATTGCTAAGATGTGAAGAAAAATTGTTTTGAATATTAAAATTATAGATATAATGCTATTAGAAAGATGATTCAGGGTTTATGAAAACATTATTTATATTGATTTATTCCCAGAGCCATCAAGACTCCTTGAAAATAATTACAGTTGACATTTCCATTGCTGAAACTAAATGCTGATCTCATATAATGAAAATGACACACGTAGGATGGGCTGTGCTCTAGAAAGCATCCAAAGAGCCAGAGGGAACGGGTCCCAGGGTTCATACCCGTTAATAATGACCCAGGGCCAAACGGCAGCCTTTAGGCAATTCACCAAGAGGCCTCTCTCTGCTAGAGGCCCTTAGACTTGAGCATCTGTGGGCTCCCAGGTCTGACAGGGCCACCAAGGACTGGCACCCACCCAGGGGCTGGAGCTGGAAAGGAGTTCAGGCAGGCAGTGAACAGGAAAGGAAGGGAGCCTTTAGACAGAAGGTCAGCTTGGCTGCTGTGTAGAGACCCAGGAACTGGATTACAGGAAGTGGGAGAGAAGAGGCCTCCCTGGTGCTTTGGGAGAACTCTCTTCTTGAGACAACCTAGCCCCACCTGTTTGCTGCCAAATGTTCAAGAATAGCTGTTTCCTCCCAGTGGGCAGGTCACAGGCGGCCTGCTATCTATCTTCAGCCTGGCTTGTCCTAAGTATATAAAACAAGGGGTTCTCATGGTCACCCTTGAAGGCATATTCGATAGGTACGCTAAAATAACCAGACCAGCTCAAAACAACAGATATAATTTAATAATTGAAAACGGGGAAACTCACATGACCAGAGTAAAAGTTCCGATGTTCAAACGGGTCAGGCGAACACCCTGCAGAGAGCGAGCGCAGCTGGATTTCCAGGTTCATCTACCGGGCTCCAGGTGGCCACACCCTAGCCAGATGTGATTGGCTGAGCTTCCCCATCATCTCCCCCATCACACCCTGACATTATCCTGGGCCCAAGGGATGGCCCCAAAGGGCTCCTCTCCACATAGCAAGATGAAGACCCGTGGTGGGTAGTGAAATCAATTTCATGGGCTGCGACCAGCACAATAGAAATAGACGTCTATGAAGTAGATCACATCCAAACATATGGCATGTATATTAGGCTGTGCGGGTCGGACACCCTGGGACACCTCTGGCCTTTGTCTGAATCCTTGCGTTCTCATGCCTCTGAGTACAGGGACTGAGGGAATGTGTGGCCTGCAACTTCTTAGTTACATTTCTTGTTTTTGTAACAAAACTTGTTGCGACCGCCTAGGCCAGCAAGGAAGAAGCAACACCGGACTCTTCTTTTAGCAGTTTATTCAGGAACCTTGAACAATCTTCGAATCCCGGGGAAAGCCAACCCACAGCTAAAGTAGCCCCTGGTCAGCCAGCCCCAGCAAGCTACGTGGGAAATGCAGATAGTTCTAGGTACACAAAAGCAAGCCATTTCTCAGTTTAGACCATATATGGAATGGTATGTAACTTAGACCACTTTATCAGTCTTAGCCATATATGGGAATAGTACGTAACTTAGAGCACATTCTCAAGAGGGGGTGAGGGGCAGAAACCAGCGCCACCCTCATGGCACTACACAATGCAACTCTCTACAAAAACCCAACAAGAAACAGCATGAAAAGGGTTCATTTTAGCTTACAGTCCCAAAGGATATAATCCTTCCTGGCGGGGAGGGCACGGCAGCAGCGTGGGGCAGCTGGTCACACTGGGCTCACAGTCAGGAAGCAGAGAGAGTTGGACGCCAGTGTTCAGCTCTCTTCCTCCTTTTTATACAGCCTGGGACCGCAGGAGGAGCCAGCACACTCAGGGTGTGCCTTCCTCCCTCCCTCAGTTAAACCTTTCTGGAAACACTCTCAAAAGCACCCCCAGAGGTGTGTCTCCATGGTGGCCCAACTGCAGTAGCAGACAATGAAGATTCGCCATCACAGCTATTACTCCCATTGAGTTGTGGTTCCAGGCGTGTTCCCAAATGCTGGGGCAAGGAGACCAGACCAGATGTCACCGAGACGTCATCCTTAGACAACAGCCTTGGGCTTGTGCTGTGTAGCCAGTGTTGTCCTTTGCCTTGCACAATCCTGCAGGGGAAGTTAGCTAGATCAATGCATGTACCCCATTTTATGCGCCTGAAGTTGGACCAGGGTTTCTGTCCTGGGGAGTCTCTGTAGGCAGGAAGACCTGGCATTTGATTCACGACAGGTGCCTGAGCTATGTGCCCTTTGCAGCATAGAAGGGGCTTGCTTGAATAAAGGTGCCTTTCTTAGGGGATGAGACTTCGGGGTGACAGCTCGATGGTGGTCCAGAGGAGCTCACCAAAGGCAGAGACATGCCCCTCAGAACTTCTGTCCCACCTCAAGCTTTCTTATCCCCTAGCATTTGGAACATGCTCTTCCCCATCATCAAGGGCCCTGTCAAATACACTTGGGATCAAGGCCTTTGGCAGCTGGCAGTGCTTCGCCTCCAGTCAGAGCAGGCAGCCATTGCAGGAGAGAGGGAGGTGCTTTTTTCCTTGAGAATCTGGGCCCTCCCAACTCAGAGGAGGAAAAGCCAGGGGAGGAGCCCCAGAGCACTTGTGACCAGCACTAACTCTTCATCTTTCCCTTGCCTGTTTTCCTCTTTTCCCAAGATCCCCTGCTCCCTTTTGGAAGTTCCTGGGGGATTTAGGCAGATACCTACCCTACTGGAATAGAACATGGGACCTGGTTGGCGCACTCACCACAGCGTGCAGTGACTGACTCTGGAGTCGGCATGTGACCCGTTATCTGTGGAGTTAGGGTGTGTCCTTGGGCGGCAAGTACCTCTTCTCTTAATTAGGATTGTATTGGGCTATTTTAGGAGCATCTTACTGGAGCTAATGCTCTGAAGAAGATGTCTCTCCTCTTCCTGGCAACCATTAACTGCCTATAAATTCTCAAGGAGCGGCAGGGCTTCAGGAGAAAGCCGGGAAAGCACACGGTCCCCAGAGCTTTCGAGACCAGCTTTGCAGCTACAGTGTGACCTGCAAGGCATCCGATGCACCAGGAAGCATGAAAAGAGAGCCTTTTGCACAGTCCTCCATGACTCTGGGGACCTTGCCACCATGGGGTCCCTGGTTCTGAAGCCTTATCCTTCTTGCCCCAGGGCCAGGAGTCAAAGATTGGCCTATTTTGAGACATAAATCACCGTGTCTCCCATTTTTTCCCAAGGAAGGGAGTGGGAACAAGACAGTTGTCTATTGTCTGTGCAGGGTTAGCATCTGACAGTTGTCTATGCGGGGTTGGCATCTCTCCTGCTCTGACCCCGCCCAGTAGAGCTCTGTCTTGCTCTGCACCATGGGGCAGGAGAAAAGTGCACAGGGCTAGGCTGCAAGGCTTCACAGTTTAGGGCAGGAATGTCTCTGATACCTGGAGATGTGCAATCTTCCTGAGGGAGCCTCAGGGATGCAGGGGTTAGGCCAGTGATGCTGCAGGTCAGAAGAACTACAGGTCCAGTCTTGCTCACCATGACCTCGAACTCCCAAGTCTTTTCCCCACAGGAAAGAACTTGCTTGCTGGCTTGAATCTCTTAGAAAACATTCAAAGTTTGTAAGTTTTTTTCAGAGGTGCCCTGGGTGTGGCTTAAGGTCACTAATGAAGACGTATCTATGCAAGACCTGAAACTGGAGCCAAGTCGCATGTGGGAGGGAGCATGTGGAGAGGGCTGCTCTGCAGCACGGCAGTGTGGGTGGGAGCCAGCAACAACAACTTAGCTGTGATACAGAGGGTGGTTTCCTACCATGGCAGACACAGAGTGCTTCTGGAACCAACAGCCAGGGAAGCTTTTAGACTCATAGCAGGAGATCTCTTGGTACTTGATCTACAGCAAGGCATCAGGAATCAAATAAGAGTGTTTTGACTCTCTTGACAGTTCTATAGCTGCCCCCCACGAACTGCATGGGGCCCCACTGTGGGGGCTGCCTGTTGGATGCCCTGACCTCACACAGATAGTTTCCATGGTGCAATGCCCTCTGGGAGTCCTGGGTTTCTAGGTTTGACTTGGGTTCCCAGGAAGTTTCTGCAGCCTGACCAAGGAAGGGAGGGCATATCTGCCCAGGTCTGCACAGCAGGAGGACCCCCCCTTGCCTCTCCCCCACCGTGAGGCAAGGACCATACTTCTCAACTGCTATTGTAGAAGTCCATGGCACCTCTTTGGGCAAGAATGGGACTCACAGGGCCACAGGCAGTTGACACCGCACTGGAAGATTAAAAAACAAAAGAGACAAAACAGACTGGTTGAGCTTCCGGCATCTCCTGTCCCAGAAGTGGCAAGACTAGAAAGATGCCCTGGAACAATTGACCATTGCAGAACTTGGCTCCAAACCAAAGTGTCTTGTGATCTGATAAGCAGGAGACCAATCAACCTGGACTCAGCCGGTTGTGGGAAATGTAGTTGGCTGCCCAGCCCACCCAGAACAGAAAGAGAAATAAAGTGGAGAGGCAGGATGGGAGTCCCACAATGAGAAGCAGGGCCATGGATCCCTCAGCCCCTATGCGTACCCCTCTGTGGACTGGCTGGCAGGGTGGCCCTGTGTAAGATGGTCATGTGACAAGCACTGTAAGAAACAGGAGAGTAGAAGGGCAGAGAGAGGTGATCAATGGGACAAGCACAGTTCTTGACAGTGACAACCCTGAAGGGACACCCCTATGCGGATGGCGCCCTGAGTGGAGAAGCGCGAGGGCTACAGAACAAGAGTCTTTGCGTTGGTCCAAGGAGAGAGCGGAGGGGTGAGTCGTGCTATGGGGGACAGTAAATCAATTGTCTTTGGTCAGGGACCACTGGAGGGAGGTCTTCCAATGAGGTATTTTTGTCTAGAGTGGCTTTGAGTTTATTTCATGCCCTAGCGGCTTTATTTCTGCCCCTGTCCAGCACCAGGGCGACTGAACCTAGACACCGAGCTCCCACTTCACACCAGTTCCCAGAAGTCTACGTGGAGAAAGGGGTATGTGAAGACACCTCAGTCCCTAGCAACCTTGGAGACTTTGGCTATACAAAAGGGACTCCTTGGAACAGGGCCACCATAGCCCTGCCTCATTCTCCCAGCCACAGGAGACCTGAAGAGTCAGGGGCCTCACCCCAAAGGGTTGCTCATCCTGTGGGTTCCCACCTTGGTGGAATTTGGGTCAAAGGCCTCTGCCTGACCACGGAGGCTTCTGACAAAGCTTTTGGGTGGGGGTGGGGGGTTTAGAGGAGGAAGTGCTCACCAACTTCTTAGGTATGGGTTACCAAGAAAGAGAACAATAAACTTGGTACCAGGCTTGATATTCAAATCATAGATTAGAAGGGAGGGAAACAAAATCCCTGGTGGTTGGGGTGCAGGGTGGAGGGTGGAGCTTACCGGGCCTCTCTTCCCAGCCCCCCCCCCGCGGGGCCCAGCCCTCTCAGACACTCTTTCATCCACAGGCTGCAGAGTGTCTGGAGTGTCTTCAACCTTCCCTGCCTCTTTCTGCCCCATACTGCCAACATGCTGGCTGGCACCTCACGGGTGTCGCTAAATGTTTGCGGATTAAGCCGAGCCATCTGCATGCTTAATCTGCCTGGCTCCTGCCACCAGGGCTTGGCATTTACTGGTTGGCAAGGGCCTGACTTCTTTTTCTTTTTCTTTTTTTCCTTCTAAACTTACTGACATTAAGAGCAAAGTGTATTTAAATGAGTTTGAATAATCCCAGCCTTGGGTGGAAAAGAATTGGTTGCAGTCTCAAGAGCTTCACCAGCAGCACTGACCCTTGAGCCCAGTTTCACCTGGATCCACCCCTCCTCCTCCCACGGAAGCTGTTGGCGAGAGAGAGGTCTTCTCTTTCTTCTACCTGAGAGTGTTGAGAGGGACTCTGTGAGCGTGTGTGAGTCCATGAGGGCCCCAGAGAAAGGGATATCAAGTATTTATTAGGGGACACTCACAAATAACAAGGCAGAGAGCCACCGCTGCCCTTCGCCCTGAGTGCGCTGGAAACTGCGGTCAGATCTCTCTGACTGCCACACAAGAGAGCACGCGTCTTCTTTCTCTGCTTATTAGACCATGTAGCTCCTCAGACCACATTCTAAGGGCTGGCACCCCAAATGTTAATTGGCTGAATGAATTCTCACAACAGGACTCCTTTTCTGACTCAGAGTATCGAAATAAGCCCTCAGCTTTCCATATCTGCAGATTTGCACCTTTACAGCACATCAGGAAGTCTCCAGGTGCTAGCTCCTCATGTCCTCAATCTTACACCATACCTATTTCGTGACTCAGCTGCCCCTGCTTCAACCCCTGGTGATATGGCAGCATTGAGTTAAGCTGTGCACGATGGAAGCCCAAATTGAGATGTGTGAGGCCATCTCAGTGTATGGGGCAACAAGCCTTAATCAATGAAGGCACAACCAGGGGGCCACAGCTGGATTCCAATCCAATACTACTAGGAGTGTGTCCAAAATTCTCACTTGAGCCCACGGTGAGATAACCACTGGGCAGCATATTGGAAGCCTCTGTAGAGATGAGGGTCTAAGTCATTCAGGGGAGTCAGGTCCCTGTCTTCCTTGCAGCATCCTGCTACATGCTGAAGAGGACATTGCCCTGGCTGTTGGGCAGCATAGCACAAGACTCCAAGAGCTGCCTTCACAAGGTCTCTCTGCCCGGGTGCTGTTAAAACGCTGTTTGATGCCCAAGGGCAGATCTCCCGCTGACTAAGGGTGAGGTCCCTGTCTAGTGATAGTATGCGGTGAGTGTGCGGCTGAGGGGAAAGTCACAAGTAAGGACATAATCCATGGAACGGCCACACCCCCTCTCGGCACTGATAGTGATATAATCAGATGACTTAAAATGGCTGAGCCAGAGGTAAGTGCCTGGTCCTACCAGAGAGTGGCTATGGGCTACGGCCTGAGCTGCGCGATCTCCGATTTCTAAAGAGAGTGACGGGTTGTCTACCTGGCCTCTGTTCCAGAAATACTGCGGAGGGCGCGAGGAGAGGGAGGAGAAGTAATGACATAATTCCAATAGCAGGCACTGTGTGTTGGGTGCAGGGGAGTGACTGAGGCTGTCTCCCCCACAGCTCAGCCCTAGGCAAGCGCTGAGCCACACTGTGTCTCACTTCCTTCACCCATAGTGAGGAGAACTGGCACACAGCAAGACTTACTCCATTAAGGCAAGGGAAGCCCTTGCGCGGGTCTGCCTCCAGAGCCTTTCAGTGGTGCTTTGTGGAGCAGCGCAGCACGGTCTTGTTAAGCCCTTAAGCTTCACACCTGTCACTGGCATTTCTCATTGGCTCAAAGGGAAGTCACATGCCTGACGTCACAGCTAGGAAGTGGCAGAAGTGGGATTTGAACAAGGGAAGTTCTTGCACTTGAATGCAGGATGCCTTCTGCCTAGACTCCTGAAGGTAAGGGGGTTGAGGAGCCCCATAGACTGGACAGGCAGTGAGAAAGGGGGTTGGATTTCTAGCGGGTGAGAGACAAGGCTCTGGACCCCCCTGCCCCAGGAGGAACCTGGGGCAGCTTCCTGAAGCTGACAGAACTGGACTGAACTCTATTGGAAGTTTACCCGAAGAACTATAACTTTAAGACATAATAAACACACCCAACTGAAGCTGTCAGCTGGATGTCTAAAAACTGTAGCTCCTGGCGACTAATCATCACCTCATCAAGATACAGAACACTTCCATTGCCCCCCAAAATTTCCCTCCTGAACGGTTTCCAGCCAGTACCCCCCACACAACCCCTCTCTAGATAGCCACCATAGACAGTGTTTTAAAAGATTGGGTTGGGGGTGAGTAGGAACTTAGAAGGAAAAGGACATGTAGGCACCGAGAAGGGGGTGCACTTCCCATCAGTGTGGATGAACAGAGGGACAACTAATGTCAGAGATAAGAAGACGTCAGAGATTGCAGAAGAGGAGAGCTTGTGCCCTCGGGGAAGCGGGGACTTCGTGCCAAAGGATTAGGAACCCAGACTGAAAAGAAGCCCATTGTGAGGGTGACTGGGGGCTGCCATAGAGGCTTGTGGGTGAAGAGCAGAGAAAGCCAGGCTATGAGGCTTCAGGGAGCAGAGCTGATTATGGCCATCTCGAGCACCCCCACTGGGACCCTTTGGACTACCGCCCACACATGTGAGCCCCACTGTTTTTCTTGTTTTTCAAGCAAAACCAGAAGCCTAAATTCATGAGAATAATCTCTTGATTTTAAAAGTTGAGAAATGTATTTCAGTCTCTCCAGAATACCATGCAAGCCAGTGCAAGGTGGTCCTGACACAGCCTCGGGCTGAGAGGCACCAACGGAGGTCCTCAGCATCCCTTCTCTACAGTGAGGGGCAGAGGGGCCAGTTAGCACCATAGCCCTTCAGGAGGTGTGGACCAGCCCCATAGGGGCCAGCAGGAGCGAGGGGTTGGGGTGTGGCCTGACCCCACTCCATCTGGAAGGTAGAGATGGCAGGGCTTACAGGCTTAACTGACAGGCAGCCTGTGGCTGTGAGACAAGAGAAACCCCAAGGACTCAAGCAGGGCTGTGGAATGAGCTGGAGGAATTTTGGATTGCTTGTGTGAGAAGAGGTGGAGAGGGACAGGAGTGGACAGGGCAACAGTATAGGCTGGATGAAAGTAGGCTCCAGCAGAGAGCTCCTCAGAGCACCCTGCCATTTAATCCTTGCAATAATGGGGGGGCTGCTCCTCCCCCTGGAAGCACCCTCTGTCCAGCTTCCTGCACTAGGCTCCCCATTCACAGCACTAAAATCCCTGGTGGCCAGGATCCAGGAGGTGGAGGCAGAGAGGAAAACTACTAGAAGGCTTGGCTTTTGCCACCTTGGGTTCTCAAAGCCTCAGCTCGGTGAGGACGGGTGAAGAGGTTCTCTAAAGTTGTTGACTGGCTGCCAGGGCTCACAAGACCCCCTGAGCTCCAAAGTAGTGAAGGACATAAGGACACTAGGCTGCACGGAAGGAGGTACCTAGAGAGTCCTAGAGGTGGTAGGGGAGCCAGATGATTCTAGCTGTAAAGGGGAAAGAGAAAACCTGCACAGAATGGACCACTAGTACTCGGGAGCCAACTGTGGGCACCTCTTCCCAGGTTCAGACGGAAGCTGGCACAGATTCAACATGAAGGGACTGTTTTACACACCAGGACTGACAGACACAAACCGCAGGGCTGGCTTCTCCCTGGAGAGCCTCTTATTAAACCCCTCCCCTAAAGCATATGTGCTATTTATTTATTTATTGGCTGACACCCTGAGATATCGAGGGAAGGGCTGGCTGGGACCCCTCAGGGACAAAGACAACAGAACATCACACCTCCGAGCTGTCACCTGTGTCCTGAGGTAGTCCTTTCATCTTTAGGGACCTCACTCAGGTAACACTGGATCCTTGGGCTCAGAAAAGCAATTCAGGATGAGCCGGTAATGGAGTTTATTAAGAAGAGAAAGGCTCTCAGCGAAGAATCCTGCTTGTGAGTCCAGGTGTAAGCTTCTCGCGTCTCACGCTTAAGTGTCTTAGCATCAGAGATATATGACATTTTAGTAGCTCTGCAGTTACATCTCAAAAAAATTGTAGGAAACCTTCCACCCTCAGCAATGAGATTATTAGAAAGGTTCAAGGGGCCCTGAGATGGGTGGCTGGAGGCTGGGAAGTCCATTAGAGGAACTAGTGGCACCATGGTCAGACAATGGCATAGGGAAGGCTCTGAGAGGAGAGCTCAGGCCAGAGGAATGGAATCCAGGGGCAGAGTTGGAGGTTGGGGCCCTTATGGTTCTGAGGAAGACTCTCCGATTTTCCAGCAGGCGGCAGGGAAAGTGTGTGGTCACCGTACCCCTTTGAGGCTTCTAAGCCGGACCCCTGCAAGTCTGTTAGCTAGAGAGCCACAGACAGTGCCCTGCCAGCATCTGTCCATCTGTAGGGCTGGGAAGAGAGGAACAGTAACCTGGTCCAAGTTCTGAGAGTAGCTGCCCAGGTGCGTTAGGTGGGATTCCAATCAGAGGGCCGCTAAGGTTACATAAGGGAGTTGGGACACATCCTCGACTTAGTAGAAAGAGTTTCTGGTGAGAGCCTGTGTAAGCTGTAGGCTTCCAGCGTGGAGGCGGAAAGGACTGTGTGAACAGCAGACTTTGAGCAGAGTTAGTAGCTGATTTGACTTGGAATGTCTGTTGGTTGGGGAGAAGGCCCAGAGGAAGCACTCATTCTGCAGCTGTGAGGAGCTGAGTTCAAGTCCCCATACAAACAAAAGCTCTCGGAAAGTTCTCTGGGACTCATTGGCCAGTCTCATGGAATTGGTGACCCCAGATTCACCATGAGACCCACTGTGAAAGGGACCGAGCATTGTAACATACGTCTTTAATCCCAGCACTTGAGCAGATGAGGCAGGAGGATCTCTGTGAGTTCAAGGTCAGCCTAGTCTTCATAGCAAGTTCCAGGACAGCCAGGACTACATAGAGAGACCTTGTCTCAACAAAACAAAAGAAAAGAAGAAAATCTAAGAGCCTGGGGAGAACCCACACACACCTGAATACACAGTGCTCACGGGAACAAACACACAGATTTGCAAAGCACTTGTTTGCTAGGCATGATGGTGAACACCTTTAATACCAGCACCCATCAGATGGGAATCTGGAAGAGAGGGCGTCATCACTGGGGTATCAAAACCACATATGCAAAAACACATACCATCTTCATCTAAGCTGAGCACTTGTTTGACCAACCGTAATGCCAGAAGAGATTACATTTTAATGATTTACTTTACTGATCAAAACTTAAACAGAATGGAACAGAGGTTTAATTTGGATACAGAAATTTCAGTGGAGTGAGGACACATTGTCCTGTTTGTCAGGTGTAGAGATGGCATGTAATGATGGCACGGGATTCCCCCTGGGCTGCTGTCACTGTACCAAGGGCCATTGGGTCTAGCGTGATCATCTTAATGGCTGAATTTGGGAGCACGACCCCACAGACTGAAGAAGGAACATCTGTTAGCTGCTGAGACTGTGGCAAACAGCAGAGAAGAATCTTGAGGAGGAACCCAGTGCTGGACAAACAGAAGACGGCGCGAGGAGACACCAGCAGCATCAAAACCAGAGCCCGGAGTGAGGTAGTGGCTGCTAGGATGAGAAAAGGAACTTCTCTTTCAAGACCATTTTTGCCAGGTGGTGCACAACTTTAATCCCAAATTCACAGAGGCAGGTGGCCTCCCTGAATTTGAGAGCAGCCTGGGCTATAGAGAGAGTTCCAGGCCAGCCAGGGCTACATAGTGAGACCCTGCCTCAAAATAAAGAAAAAGTCCTTTCTCTTTAAAGAGGACACATGAGTCTTTTATGGCTTGAGTTTTGCATGTCCTTAAGATGCTCTTTTTTTTTTTTAAATCTATTTATTATGTATACAGTGTTTCACCTGCGTGCCAGAAGGGGGCACCAGATCTCATTAGAGATGGTTGTGAGCCACCATGTGGTTGCTGGGAATTGAACTCAGGGCCTCTGGAAGAGCAACCAGTGCTCTTAACCTCTGAGCCATCTCTCCAGCCCCTTAAGATGCTCTTGAGGCTGGGGAGATGGAGGGGGAAGCTCTGTTCTAGAAATACATTGTTTTAGTTGGGGTGAAACTAGCCTTTGCATAACCTGAAGGAAATCAGTTACATGATGGCACGTCAGATAGGGGTCTCCCAGGCTTGTGACAGCAGCTCTGAGCAGCAGAAAGCCTTGGGACCACACAGGGAAGTTATGCCCCACCTGTATATTACCACCCCATAACCAACAGGAACCCTTCCTCTTTCCCTCCCTCCTCCTCCCTCCCTTTCATTCTCTTCCTCTCCCTTTCCCTTCATTTCCTTCCTCTCCCTCCCTTCCAGCCCTTCCTCCCCACTCTTTCCCTCCTTCCCTCCCTCCCTTCCCTTCTCTTCTCTTCCCTTCTTTTTCTTTCCCTTGCCCCCCTCTCCACTTCCCTTCTGGAAGCTCTTCCTTTTTCCTTTTCTTTCCTCCCTTCCTCCCTCCTTCTCTTTCCTTCCTCCAAAGGAGACTACAAACAAAAGAAAGTGTAATCTTAATGACCGGTCTCAGCTTCAGGCTCTGCACACATGCGTGGGTCTCCACTGAGCAGCCCAGCCCTCTCATAAGGTGAGACGCAGCTGACTGTGGGTCACCCGCGGAGGAACCGCCCAGAGTAGGAGGCTGCCTCAAAGGCCCAGTGCTCTACTTGGGCAGGGCCTGTCTGGGACCCAGAAGCCAGCCAGTAACTTAACGTGTGTGGGGACCTCTGACTCCATGCCAAGGGCATGAGTCAGGACAGATTAGAGGAGAGTCCTGAGGGGTGTGTGTCATGGTTTCCTGGTGCTGGGGACAGCTGAGAAAGGCTGCAAAAGATACCAACCCGAGGGCATGTTTGGATAGGGTTAGGGGATCTGGTTCTGATCAACAAGGGTCACACAATCCCTCTGGCTTTGCGCTCCCCTCCCAAGGCCATTAGATCTTCCTGGGGGTGAGTTTTTACCACAGCCTCAGATGTGCTCTTGATATTGGGTCCAACCTGCTCAACTGAACCCCACCTTAGGCTCTGGGCTTCTCACGGCCGTGCGGGACTGTTTGTATAGAGCATTCCCTCTGCTGTGCTTGGGTCTGAAGCACAACAAAGCTCATGGTGAAAGCCCAGTCCCCAGTTCCACACAGTTCAGAGGTGGCACCTTCAGGATGATGAGCTCGTGAGGGCTCTGCCCTGTCTGTGGAGCCATCTTTCCACGAGCAATGATTTCATGTGCCATTGGGAGGAAGTAGAAACCTTGTCTGGGGCCCACTTGGAAGAGTTGGGTCATTGGGAATGCGTCCTTAAAAGGTAAAGGGTATATTTTGTTCCTAATCCCTTCCTCTTTCAGTGTGGATAGGGGGCAAAGGAGTCTCACTATGTAGCACAAACTGTCCTTAAACTTACAGCCATCCTCCTGCATCTGCCTCTTGAAAGATGGGGTTATAGGCATATACTACGTGATAGCCATGGTGGCTGCTCCCCACTCCCAGCCTCCTCCCCTTCCCTCCAGTTTCCACTGCGGCTGCCTGGTGCTGCTTCTCTCCCCCCTCCCCAGCCCCCAGGCTATGCTCCCACCATAATGATCTGCTTTGCCACAGGCCTGTAGTAATGGGACCAGTATGACCATGGACTAAAACACCACAGCCAAAATTAACCTCTCCTTCTCCTCCTCCACTGTCGTTTTCCTGGAGTATTTTGCCACAACAGCAGGAAGCTAACACACCATCTGTCTCCTAGGTTCTGGGCCCCTGAGGGCTCCCTGCCACTAACCTGGTCGGCTCTGGGTCAGGTCACTGGAAGAGGCCCACAGTTCCACCCAACCAGGCCAAGTGCCCTGGAACAGACATCTCTCAGGTCCTTAGCCCAGGCTTCCCAGCTCCTCCCTGAAATCTCAGATCATTGAGCCCCCAGAAGCAACTGGACCAGGGAAAGGAAGTGAGTGTGTGAGCTTTGATGTGGCCTGGGGGCTTCTTCCCACCACCACTTTCTTTCCCAGGCAAGCTTGACTTATTGGAAGTTTGTCCTGTGGGAAGGATGCTTGCTGGGGACAGGTGGACACCTAGGCCGGTCCTTTGGGCCTTATTTAACACATCCCTGAGGCTCTTCGACCCACTCAGTATAAACTGGACGGTCAGCTTGCTGGCCTCCAGGGCTCTCCCTGTCTGCTTCCTTGAGAGGCTCATCCCTCAGGCTGAGTTGTCCTTCCAGTCCCCTGACTGGATTTCATTCGGTCTTGAGCCAGCTGGACTGCACAGGGCAGCACTTTGGCCCCCCTGAGCCTGCCCTTGACTTCACACAGTACAGTCACAGTCCTGGTCCTGCTGCCCTTGGAGCCTGAATGCAGGTGAGATGTTAGCTAGGGCACGGATGTGCTGGGGAGGCCCTCCACACAGGCCTTGGAGCCTTGGCTGATTCCACAGTCTCTTCGCTTGAGACACGGTCTCATGTAGCCCAGGTTGTCCTGGAACACACTAAATAGCTGAGGATGACCCTGAATTTCTGAACTTCCTGCTTTTACTTCCAGTACCATGGTGGGTTTCTATGCTGGAGTGGAAACACCAGGTTTTATTCATTCTAGTCAAGGATCCTACCAACTGAGGCACATCCTCAGACATATTTGACAGCCGAGACAGCTGCCTGGCTCTGCTGCATGCCTGGCCCTGTGTTTTGTGTGCTATCAAAGTCAGATGCCGGCCAGCGTCACCCACCCACCCCCAGTACCCCCAGTCTTCCCACCTGGAGACTTCTGCATTCTTTCTTGGCATATAGAACAGTTGAGATCCTTCGGAGCCCACAGCTGGCAGGGGCTAGCTTGGCCCCCATTTAGTGCCCCATACAAGGGGACTAAAATAGACAGAGCCCCAGGTGCCACCTCTAGACACAGAACATGGCCAATGGCCCCAGGCCCTGAAGCGGCAGCACCCGCCTCCCTGCTCCTCCTGCCTGGCCCTCATCAGTACCTTAGAGAATATTTAACCACCTGTTAAATGATTTATCCCATCGAGGCTCCAGCGCTCAGGGCATCTCACGGGCCTCCTCGAGAATTAACTAGAGCCATAAATCAAAGCGACGTGTGAGAGATTTCAGCTGCCTCAGTCAGCAGGCGCAGTGCACATGCGCGCCCAATGGGGCGAGGCGTACACTGGCCTGGCCCAGAGCTACCCAGACTAGCTCAGAATCGCGAAGGGGAGGTGAGCCAAGGACACTGGACGTTCAGAGCGCTGTCGCGGACCCGGCACGCCTGTGAGCTTTGGGCTTCTGACTGAGACAGGCTGCAGCCTAGCTCTTCTACAGCTGAAAAAGCGCTAGGCCACCTGTGTCTTCATCTGACTGGAGGTCAGCTGAGGGACAGGGGCTCATCAGTGGGAAAATGTAGTCCTGGGCCCGGAATGTCAGGAAACAGAATGGGCATGGCCTTGATTAGTGGTGGGCCAGGGCTGGTCATGTGTGGTTGAGCCCAGGAACCAGACCACGACTTGAGTTGGGCGCTGTTGCAAGTGGACACAGATAAGGTTATGCTCAGCTTCTGGGTGGCAGGGGAAGGGTTCCATGAGAAGGAGAGAATGAGGCAGACAGAATTCATGGCAAGCCAGGAACTAGACCCCAAGTACCCCTACCTGGTCAGTCAGGCCTAAGGAGACAGCCCCACGGCTCTGGCTCCTGGCACTCTGCATAGGTCTTCCTTAGGCACAGTGATGGCTTCCCTCAGAGCCTCCCGACACCTTCCCAGGCTCCTGGCCATGTTCTACTGGCCGTTGGATACAGAGGACCCATCAAAGGAAAAACATACAGAGACCATCATGAGCCAGATAGATGCCAGGAACCTGGCTACCTGCACTTGGCTCATCCCCCGCCAGGTGGTCTGTCACTGCTTTGTGGCTGTCACTGAAGGGGACACCAGCCACAAAGCAACAGCCCGGGCAGCCACCTGATGCCGAAGGAGAAATGTACTTTTCTAAGGGTGGGAATTCCATAAGTCTCCCCGAGAAAGTTAATGTGAATCTTTTAATCTCCCACAACCCATTAAAATGTTTGTTCCTGGGGCTGGAGAGATGGCTCTTCCAGAGGACCCAAGTTCAATTCCCAGCACCCATATGGCAGTTCACAACTGTAACTCCAGTCCCAGGGGACCTGACACCTTTACACCAACGCACATATAAAATAAATTTAATTTTTTTTCTTCAATCAAGGCCTTGTTGCATTCATGGATCCTCCCAGCACAGAGTGGCAGACCTCTCCCCTTCATTTCCTTCCTATGCTTTCCAAAACAGGTAATGGAGAGTAGACTGGGAGGCGGAGCCCACCTGTGGGAGACTCCCTTGCATTAGGAGTAGAAGAGGCATCTTTGTCGTGTGCTCCTTACTTGCCCAGTTTGGGTCATGGTGCAGCCCCTTTGCAAAAAGAAACCACCTCAATGGGTTACTGTTAGTCCCAAAGATGTGAGGAGGAAGATCACCCACCCAAATCGTCAGAACCAAATTAATTAAAACAAGCAATTAATTAAAGCAAGCTTTTTACAAAGCTCATGTACGTGGGTTGCCTCCCCCTAAAGCAGGGTGTGACAGGCCAGCATTGGATATGAGAAAGACAAAACTTATAGTCCGGGAGTACGGGCTTCCAAATGGGAGATTCAGTGCGCAAAGTAGGCAGGGGCACAGGGACAGCACATAAGAAAACAAGTTAGTCCCTCCCGAAACAGACATGGTTGCAAGATGGGCATAGCAGCAGGTAGTCGTAGGTGGTCATAACCCTTTGAAACAAAGGTTAGGGGTGCAAGATGTTTATAAACAACTTTTCAGAACAAAGAATGGCTGCCATTCCTGGAACACACAGTGCAGAACCATTTGTAGTTAAGGGTCACAGACAGGGCATAGCCCAGTCCCTTGAGAAACAGGTTTAATCACAGACGGGAATGAACCTAGTTTGTCCTTACTGTAAAATGGCCTCTAAACTTGGCAGTGGTGGTGCAAGCCTTTAATCCCAGCAGTGTTCAGGAAGCAGGCAGATTTCTGTGAGTTCGAGGCTAGCCTGGTCTACTGGGGGAGTGGCAGGACAGCCAGGGCTACACAGAGGAACTCTGTCTCAAAACAAACACAAAGATGGCCTTTAAACCTAAGAAGGAGGCAGGCTGGGTCTTCATAACTTGTCTCGGTTCTGGCCTTTGTGTAGCACTGAAACGATTCTTCTCTGTGGCTGGAGCCCTGGGACAGTGGCAGCAGGCATTATTCAGAGGGGTTTGTGAGGGAGAGTGATGGCTCCTGATGACAGGACAGGAGACTAAGGCCAATGGCCCGGGGCCTGCAGGGACCTCCCCACTGCCATGGCTCCAAGTCTGACCTTCAACATGGTGGCCCCAGCAGCCCAAGAACACAGAGTCCACCCCAGGCTGGAGCTTCGCCTCTAGCCCTGATGACACAGGGATCTTAAGGTTCCTGGTCTCTAGCTCCATGTCCCCAGGCCTCACCTGTCCCAGCTCTCACCATTGCCCTTTGGCAAAGCTCTATGTGGGTCAGGCCCTGAGTTGTCCTGACCTCTCCCTGGGGCAGGCTCAGGCAGGCTGGGAGATGTGTCCAGGGTGGCAGAGATGAGTCTGAACTCGGGATCCCAAGACTCTAGCGTTTCCTCCTGGGAAGAAGCAGCACGAGGTGGGAGAGGCCATGGACATGGATGGACTGGAGGCCTCTGGGACACACCTCTGCCCTCTGTGGTCTTCTGGGAGACCGAGTGCTAGAAGAGGCGGATAGTGACGTTGGTCTCCATTTACAGATTACAGACTGAGGCCAGGGCCCCTCTTTTCCGCACTGGTTTCCTCACATTCTCAAGAGCTGGGCTGCAGAGTACAGAGGAGGAAGGAGGAAGGGCACAGTGGGCAGGCAGGAGTCAGGGCCACCAGGGACCCTAGGACAGGCAGAGGGGACCCCACCAGGAACAGACAAATGGCCAGATGGCAAAGGAAGGGCATCCGCTGCAGCCTCTGCTGGGAAAATTAATTAAGCCTTCAATTAGTACAGTCCTGCCCCTGTCAGATGCTAAGGACACTCAGGGCCCGGCTGCCCTGCCCAAGCCAGGAGTTAATAACTTACCCTGAGATGAACTTGGCAGAGAAGCAACCAGAGCCACCTGCTGCTCTCCACCTGCGCCTGGGCTCCCAGCCTCCCCACCCACTAGAAGTGGGAGGGCATGGACCCCTCTTGCCCCTGGGGCTCCTGTATCTTTTACCACTCCCAGAAAGAAAAGAACCAGAAGCCCAGCACGCCAAGGCTACAGGCCTGAGGAGTTACAGACTGGTGGATCGCGGTGCTGGGAACGGAACTTACGACCTCACACTCCCTCCCTGAGCTTGGAGTCAGCTGCAGGTACCCTGTGAAAAGGAAACAAATTTGCAAGGGAGGGACCATCACCACAGCTGTCCCGGGCCAAGGCTGTCAACCACAGTAGAGTGAGCCTCTGAGAGGATGGACAAGCATCTCAGCTCAGAGGTCCAGCTCAGACCTACCATCACTGCTCTATGGGAGAGAGGACAAGCGACTGCCCCCAAAGCACACAAGTCTTCAGTCAGGACTGTGAGCAGAGCCAGAGCGAGAATCCTTCAGAGAATGTTGCTCCCAGGCTAGGCCGTGGTTTATATCACCAGCCTAGCCTGCTCAAGGCTGTCTCCGTGCTGAGTAAGGCAAACTGAGGCCCGGGGTTGCTTAGGAGGGCGGATGGAGGCCTCCTGGCATCGTGCCCGGGGGCTGGTGGCCCCCAAGGGCCATTTCCTTGCTCCAGTCTGCAGCCAGGTCTTTTCTAATGAAAGAGCCACCTGTGCCTCCATCTCCCTCTCCCTTCAGGACCCCCAGTCATCCCTCCAGCACCAAGAAGGCCAGGCCTGGGCAAAGGCCTGTGAAAGCAGGGAAGAAGCCCAGGCGGCCTGTTGAGGGCAGACAGGTCTTACCCTGGACCCAGCGAGTCTGCACTTATGGCTTCCGCTTACCCTACTACCTCTTTAATGGTACTGGGTTCATAAAAGTAGAAAGTGCAGAGGTCATGAATGTGTTGTTTAATTAATTTTTGCAAATTACACATCTGTTCACACCAGGTCCAGAATAGAATTTACTTACTTCTGTTAATAAATTTTTTAAAAAGATTTTTATTTTTATGTATACAGGGTTCTTCCTGCATGTATCCTACCTATAGTACAGAAGAGGGCACCAGATCTTATTACAGATGGTTGTGAGCCACCATGTAGTTGCTGGGAATTGAACTCAGGACCTCTGGAAGAGTAGCCAGTGTTCTTTACCTCTGAGCCATCTCTCCAGCAGCCTCTGTTAATAAATTTTTTGTGCTGGCTTTTGAAATAGGGTCTCACTCCATATCCCTGGCTGGCCTGCAATTCTCTATGTAGCCCACATTGACCTGGTCCTCTCTCCATCCTCCTGCCTCAGTCAATGAGTATTGGGATGTTCCAGCAGGCATGCGCCACCATGCCTGGCTCTAGACAGAGAAGGCCTTTACAAACCCTCCTGGCCCCTCCCACGCCAGCCCCACCCGGGGAGGGGGCACTGTCTGACGTCCACACTGAGTGCTGTGGGAAGGCACGGGGGTAGAATTACAAGGACTCCTGACATTCACCTTTACAGGTTCATTCACAGGCACTTGGGTCAGGGCCAAGAATCATCCTGGAATTCTCATGCTCTGTCTGGCTGATAGGCAAGGAAGGGGCTGGTCATGTGGGGGGAGCAAGAGGATGGCCAGGGAAGTCCCAGTGTGAGTCTTTGTGGACATTTTGTACTGTGTGTGTGTGTGTGCTGTATGTGTATATGTGTGTGCATGTGTGTGTGTTCGTGTCTTATTTAACAAATGTGTGAGGGCACGTGTGTGGGTGCATGTGCACTTGGTATGTGACAATGTGGAGCAGGCCAAGGTGGACCCCATGTATCTTCTTCAGGTGCCCGCCGTCTTGTATATTTCTATCTACTCATTATCATCACTGTGTGTGCACAATGTGTGGAGGTCGGAGGACAACTTCCAGCCGTTGATTAGTTCTGTCTTAGTTGGGATTACTATTACTGCGATGGAATCCCATAATCAAAAGCAATGTGGAGAGGAAAGCGTTTATCTGGCTTTCACATCCTGAATCACCGTCCACTGAGGGAGGCCAATGCAGGAACTCAAGCAGGGCAGAAACCTGGGGGCAGGAGCTGATGCACAAGCCAGGGAGGGTGTTGCTTATAGACTTGCTCACCACGGCTTGCTCAGCCTGCTTCCTTCCACCAGCTCAGGGATGGCACCACCCACAGTGGGCTGGGCTGTCTCCCATCAATCACTAACTGAGTAAAGGCCCTACAGGTTTGTCTGCAGCCTGATCTTCTGCAGGCATTTTTTTTCTCAACTGCTCCCTCCTCTCAGATGACCCCAGTTGAGTCCAGTTGACATAAAAGCAACCAACACACTCCCCTCCCACCTTGTAAGGGGCGGGGTCTCTCAGCTCCGCCTCTGCATTACACTCTCTTCCAGGTGAGTCTCCGTCTCCACCCTGTACCTCTGAGGGAAAGTTGAGACTGTAGAGGAAGCCACCCTATCCAGCTTTGGTTTTGGTTTTGGTCTTTATATATCTCTGATTTCTTTTGTGTGGAGTTCAGAGGACATCTTGGGGGTCAGTTCTTCCACTGTGGCCCCAGAGATTGAACTCAGGCCATCAAGCTTGGTAGCAGGAGCCTTTGCCAGCTGAGTCACGTCGCTAGCCCACATCCCCCTCTGAGATCTTTTTTAAATGTGTGTAAAGGTTTGTCTGCGTGTGTTGTACACTGCATGCACGCAGTGCCTGTGGAGGCTGGAAGTTGTATCCCCAGAACTGGAGTCACAACTGGTTGTGAGCTGCCCCATGGGTGGTGGGAATGCAGGTCACTGGGTGGCATCTTGCCTAGTGTACACAAGGCCCTGGGCTCCATCTCGGCACTTCATAAAGTGGGCATGGTGGCAGAAAGATCTGCAGTTATCAGCTTCAAGGCCAGCCCGAGCTACAAGAGACAAAAAAAGGGGGGGGGAGTATTTGATTCCCTGCCCTAGTGTGGGGACCCTGACCAAACACAAAGCAGAAGACTCCCTGGTAAACAGCTTTAGGAGCCTCCGATGGAGCAGAGTCAGGCAAACCAGCACACGCCAGCCGTTTCTAGGACATGAGTCCGTGGGGCCCTTATGTTTACAGAGATGCTGTGAGGGCTCACACTGGCCCTTCCCATCCCAGCAGTCTTCCCAGCAGAGGGTGCCCAGAGTAAACTGCTAAAAGTGATGCTCAAGCCTGGGGGCATGGGGTACCTCATCAGACATGGCACACGAATTTCTTTCCTGAGGACTGGGCTGACCCTTTGGTGCAGCTGTGGTTGAGTCAACAGCCATGGAGGAGAACTCAGTTCCTGGGATTCCGGCCCCCCAGGGCTCCATCACCACAGAAAGCCTGGCCCCTGGACAGCTGTTCCACTGAGGAAGATGGGGGCCCAGAAGAGACAAAAGACAAAGGCATCTGAGAAGAAAAGGTGAGGGGAAGAAAGTGTAACAAAGCTGAGGGCAGGGGCCCCGCAGGACTGGCAATCCCTGGAATGGTGCAGGGACTGGGGCCGAATGTGTGCACAGGACTCTAACATGCCAGGAAGGGCAGTGCGGACCCAGAGCCAAGTGGGCACAGAGGAGATGGAGTGTCAAAGCTTCAGTGCCAGGTCTGGACCAAGGGCTGACCACCCCACCACAGCTCTCCACAGGCTGGCTCCGTTCAGGACAGTGTGGGATGCACAAGCGCACAGGCAGGTAGAGGAGCCAGGGAAAGAGATACTGTTCCCAACAAGGAGGTTCCAAGAGGCTGGGGAAAGAGAGAGGACGAATATTCCATCTGGTCAAAAGGTGGGGGGCAAGACCTTGGAGCATAATGAGGGGAGGGAGTCCCAGGGGATCATGGGGGTCCACAGCTCCAACCACAATAACTCTGTCTTAAAGCAGCCAGCCCTGGAGGTAGGCAAGGGCTGGCTGGGCTGGCTGGGCACTCCCTGCCCTCACATTGCCTGCCAGGTCCCTATTGCCAGCTTAGCAGCCCTCTGATGCACACAGTCCTCCCCTTACATAGCGGTGGTGCCTGGAAGGTGGGGGTGACATCCACGCAGACAGAGGAGCCCTCCTGGAGACTCACAGCAGACTGGGAGACTGTGTCAGGATCTTGGAGTTGACATCTCCCACAGATAGCACCCATCTGTCTAGTAATGGAGAGGTTCTGAGTGGGTGATAGCACACACACTGCAAGAGTTCAAGGCCAGCCTCAGTTACACCGAGTTCCAGGCTAGGCTAAATAGAGAAACTGGAAGAGGTGGCCGAAATGACCAAGAGGACTTTAGTCTTTAGAATTTCACCACCTTCATCGGGAGCAGTGGGGGGTGTCCTGCCTGGCTGTGGGGGTGATGGCATCTCAGCCTCCCAGGCCCAGAATCAGAGATGCTTCCCCCACCCCCACCTTGCCTTCCTGGGAGGAGGGAAGTGTGGTGCCTTGGTCCATTCTGCAAAGAGGGAAACTGAGGTTGCTGGGACTAGCTCATTGGTAGAGTGCTGGTTAGTAGGTACAGGGTCTAGCCTGTGCTTGGGTTAAACACAAAAGACTCACAGGCCCTTGGTACCCAGCCCTCCACCCTAACTCTCTAGCCTTGCAGCAGCCATTTCCCAAGGCCTTCCTTGATGGGACCAGGAAAGAGAGCACTTCCTGGAGCACTCCAAGAGACAACAGCTTCTTTCAGCCGGGTCAAAGCCAGCGGCATGGCGGTCGGGGAGAGAGTGATGCTTGCAGCGTGGCCATCTTTCATGGGCCCTGGCAGCTGCTGTAGATCAGAACTGCTCTCTCCTCCATCACCATTAGCAGACTGAGGACTGAAGGGGTCACAGGAGCAGGCTGGATGGCAGGAAGCGCTCACGCTCCTCAGATAGTAGGACCCCCTGGAGGCAGGCTGGGCTGGTTCTCTCACCACCTCTCTCACCACCGTGACCCCTGAATCCAAGTGTGGGCGACCAGGGGAAGGGGCCCAAGCTCCAGCCCTCTGCCAGGGAAGGCTTCTAGAAAGGAAAACACCCAGCATTGGCACCCAGGCTTGAACCCAGAGACCCGTCGCCATGTGCCCACGGGCGAATGTATGGATGAGGTAACCAGGGAGGGCTTTCCTGGTTGTGAGCCTGTGCAGAGCTGTGAAGGGGAGAAGAGAGGCTGTGGGTCTCTGTCCAAGGCCTCCTTTGCTCCTCTCTCTGTACGGTTGCTCCGTGTGTCTCCTGTGGCCCGTGTGCTTTACAATTTGGCTCACTATTGTGATGGAGCAAATATCTGATTTGTATTTTTGGAGTGAACAGAGGAGTGAGTAAATGACGGGCTTCTCCTGACTCTGAGTCGGGAGAATGATGGGCTTCTCCTAACTCTGAGTCGGGAGTCAGGCTCAGCTGGAGGCGGTGGGTGAGCCCAGAGGAGCTGCAATGGTGCTGGTGGCAGGAGCCCCTGCTGGCTTCGGAAGGGACAGAGGGGCCTGGGTAGAGTGTCACCTAGATCCTCTGGATGCCAGATCAGCTGGATGGAGCTGGCAGGAGGCAGGCCTGGTCTCTGGGACAGCAGTTAGAATGGAGTTACCGTACCAGGCCCCACCCGCCCCACAGGCCTGCTTCCCAGCCTAGGCTCTTCCTACAGCCGGGGCCCCTTTCTCCTGGGCCCCTCCATTCCCTTAGTCCAATTGTCCACAGTGATTTGTGACCCTGACAAGGTGAATTGTGGGTAAAGTGGCTGTCCAAATTGGGAACAAATTGGAACAGCGGCTCTGGCGGGCTACCATCCATCACAGGGGAAAGGCCACATCAGCACTGAGGCAGGCAGCCCTTGCTCGCCTGCCCCAGAGGTGGAGCCAACAGCCTCCTTTCGCCTACACTGGAGTGGCCTGGGGTGGCCGCTGGGAGGCAGGAGAGGCCCAGCTGCGGCCTTGGCATCTTTCGGTCTGTCTTCCATTCTGACCCCACTGTCCATCCAGCCAACTACTGAAACTCTCATGGCATCAGCAGGAATCAGACAAGGAACTGGTCACCAGAACACCTCAAATTCTTCATAATTATTATCATAGCCTCGCTTGGTAGCTCAGGCTAGCCTCAAACTCTGGATCCTGAGTACTGGGATTATATATGTAAGCCCCTATGCCTGTGCCTTTTTTTTTTCATCTTTAAATGGATTTTAAGTTCATAGTCAACAGCTAATAACCTAGACTTTGTGCCTACTTCCGTAATCCCAGCCCTGAGGAGGCAGAGACAGGAGGATTGCTTAACATTCAAGGCCAGCCTGAGCTACAGAGACAGATAAAATAAACAAATGAACCAATAGGCTGGGGAAATGACTTGGGGTGAAGGGCCTGAGGTACAAGCATTAGAACCTGAGATGGATCCCCAACACTTATAAGAGTGCTTGTCAGCCAGGTGCTGAAGGAAGGCAGAGGAGCCAGACATGGTGAGCACGCCTTTAATCCCAGCTCTCAGGAGGCAGAGGCAGAGGCAGGCAGACCTCTGAGTTCCAGGCGAGCCTGGTCTACAGAGTGAGTTCCAGGACAGCCAGGACTACAGAGAAACCCTGTCTGGAAAACCAAAGGAGACAGAAGGACCCTTGGTGCCTATTGACCAGTGGTCTGGCCAATCCATGCTGTCCGTGCACACACAGTGGAAAGCCGGGGCTGTGCATCCACCGTATTAAATACTGGATGGTGGGTGCTGGAACTGTTGACAAAGCAGAGGTCTCTGGTGACATGGGAGAATCCGTTCCCAAATAAATACTGCAGTGACACCTCAGCGGCTTTGCACACCGCTGAAGCCAGAGAGCCACAGAAGCACAGAGCGGCCTTGGTCTCTTAGGGCCTCACTCAGTCCTCCCTGAAGGCAGCAGTCCTGGGACTGTGGAGCACCAAAGCAGAGGTGGGCGGAGTTATAGTGTGTGCCAAGGTTTGGACATGTGCTGCCACCCAGTAACCCCCAAATGCGGAGCACCAGAGAGAGAGGAAGGCTAGGAAGACATGGGCAGAAGCTGGATGGACAACTCAGTAAAGTGTGATGCCAGCAAAAGGGCCCGATTTTGACCCCTAAACCTATGTGAAAAGCTAGTCGCACAGCTGGCCAGACGGCTCAGTGGTTAAGGGTAGCAGATCACAGAGGTGATCCAGGCTCAATTCCAAGCAGGCATCAGGTGGCCCACAGCCACATCTACCTCCAGTTCCATAAATCTTGATGTCCTCTTCTGTCCTTCAAAGGCACTGAATGCACACAGTGCATAAAAACACACACGCACGCACGCACCCATGCATGCACGCACTCATGCACGCACATTTGCAAGTACAGAAGGGGAAGAGTGAGCCCAAGCCCAAAGTGACCTGCCTCCTGTAGCTGGGGATTGCAGCTCTTCTCTGCTACCGCATTGGCTTGCGCAAGGTCCTGATTCAAATTCAAATTCCAGAGATGGGAATCCCAGGAGCTTGCTGACCTGCTAGCCCTGCTCAGCGAGAGACCCTGTCTCAAAAAATAACAGAGCAACTGAGTAGGACACCTAATGTCAATTTCTAGCATACATATACACAGAGACAGAGAGAGAGACATAGACAGACAGAAGAAGAGACAGAAATCAGAGGGCACGGAGAGGAAAGCCCTGCACATGGGAGTCTCATGGGTCCTTGTGCCATCTGAGAATCAGCAGTTCCAGCACGGACATTGCTGGGAAGGTTGCCGACACTGCGTCAATATTCCTTCCATGGACACGAATGTTAACCTAGCAATGAGCCATGCTCAAAGCCTTCATGTACAGCCTCCTACATGTGGGAATCTCAAACAAGACCAAACCTATCTGTACACTAAGAACGACTCTTCTCAGCTCTGTCACTTGGAGGTTTATTTCATTAGCTGTGCTCAGGACACACATTACCCTTGAAATGTAACTTCGGATGTCACCACAACCAGAAAACATGGATGTCTTTAATAAACTCCAAATCGGCTTCACACTGGCTGATCGTGAAATTCCTTTCTGTGGTAAAGCCAAGAATCTGCTTTGGGCTGTCAAAGTGCTTCAGCAGGTAAAGGAACTTGTTGCTAAGCCTGAGGACCTGAGTTCAAGCCCTGGCATAACATGGAGGGGAGAGCCCTGACTCCTGCAGGCTCCTCTGACCTCCACATACATAATAAATAAACGTTAGTAGAAGTTCCTAAAAGATTAAGGAAACTCCTCAGGCTGAGGGTGGCAGTGTGAGCCCCTGTTCCTACTGCAATTGGCATTCTCAGGGTGTCTGTCTGTCTGGAGGTCTGGGCCTTCCCCGCAGCCCTCTGTGATCTCCTGAAGAAGTCTCCCTAGAGCCAGTCCTCCGGGCTCTGAGGTGGAAGAAAAAAAATCACCTCCCTCTCAAAGATAGATTCACTGCCTAAACCCAGATCCTGTAACTACAACCTCAGCTGCCAAGGGAAGATTTATAGGACAAAAAATGGGGCTCAGGTAAGATCTTAAAAGGGTGAGTTTGTCCTGTTTCAGGCTGGCTCCAGCACTGTCACACGCCCTATGTAGCGTTCTGACTGTGCAGAGGAGCTGATGTGGGCTGGCCAGCAAGGGACACCACTACCAGCCACGAAATGCTGCTGGCTAGTGGAAACTGAGGGGACAAGGGAGGATGCCCCTCTGGAGTGTGCAGGGGAGCGCCGCCATGTTCTGAGGACGCCCCTCTAGAGTGTGTTGAGCTCCACTGTGCTAACACCTTGGTAAGGACTTCTGGCTTCCTGGATTGTGAGAGACGCCCCGTGGTTGGAAAAGACAGGTTCTAGTCTGTTACTGGAGCACCGGGGGGAGGGGGGGGTGTTCTGCTTTTCCATTCACAGTCCTTCCGTCTGTCTTCTTTCATTATTTGTTGAATTTCATAGACACAATAACATTTCTAGCCTGTTTTATTCTTGTTTTTATTCTGGCTTTGGGTTTGTTTGAAACAGGGTCCCTGGTAGCTGAGGATGACCTTGAACTCCTAATCCCTGCCCCCTCTACTCGTCGGGTCGAGATTTCAGAGTAAACAGCCACACCCCGTCTATCAGGTGCTGGACCTTGATTGTCAACTTGATGGAATTTAGGGTCTCTAGTCACGTGTTTGAGGGTGTTTTAGTTTACCCGAGGTGGGAGAAGCAACCTGAATGTGAACTATTCTATCCCAGGGGCTTGGGTCCTGGAATGAAAAGGCCAGTTGTGCCCCAGCATGCACCTCTGTCTGCTTCCTATGGGCGCACTGTGATCACCAGCCTCTGTCCACGCCATCCCACCCCAAAGAACTGCACACTGCAGCCTCAAGTGAAGGCAAACCTTCATCTCTCCAGTCCCTTTACCAAAGTGGTGAAAAAAGTGGAGAAAATGGGGCATGGCCCAGTGTTTAAGAGCATTTGCTGCTCTTGCAGAGGATGGGCCTGGGGTCCCAGCACTCACATAATAGCTCATAGCTATCCTTATTCCAGTTCCAGGGATCCAACACCCTCTGTGGGTACCCACATGTAAGTGGCAGACACTCAGAATACACACACAGAAAAATTAAAGGAAGTCAGCTGTGCACTGACTTTAATCCCAGCACTCAGGAGGCAGAGGCAAGGCCAGTCTGGTCTACAGAGCAAGTTCCAGGACAGCCAGAACTACAAGAGGAGGGGGAGAAGGAGGAGGAAGAGAAGGAGGAGGAGGAGGAGGAGGAGGAGGAGGAGGAGGAGGAGGAGAAAGAGGAGGAGGAGGAGGAGGAGAAGGAGGAGGAGGAGGAGGAGAAGGAGGAGGAGGAAGAGGAGGGGGAGAAGGAGGAGGAAGAGAAGGAGGAGGAGGAGGAGAAGGAGGAGGAGGAAGAGGAGGGGGAGAAGGAGGAGGAAGAGAAGGAGGAGGAGGAGGAGGAGGAGGAGAAGAAAGAGGAGGAGGAGAAAGAGGAGGAGGAGGAGGAAGAGGAGGGGGAGAAAGAGGAGGAAGAGGAGGAGGAGAAAGAGGAGGAGGAGGAGGAAGAGGAGGGGGAGAAAGAGGAGGAAGAGGAGGAGGAGAAAGAGGAGGAGGAGGAGAAGGAGGAGGAGGAGGAGGAGGAGGAGGAGGAGGAGAAAGAGGAGGGGGAGGAGGAGGAGGGGGAGAAGGAGGAGGAGGAAGAGGAGGGGGAGAAGGAGGAGAAAGAGGAGGGGGAGGAGGAGGAGGGGGAGAAGGAGGAGGAGGAAGAGGAGGGGGAGAAGGAGGAGGAAGAGAAGGAGGAGGAGAAAGAGGAGGAGGAGAAGGGGGAGAAGGAGGAGGAGGAGGAGGAGAAGAAGGAGGAGGAAGAGGAGGGGGAGGAGGAGGAGGAGGAGGAGGAGGAGGAGGAGGAGGAGGAGGAGGAAAATAGATTTTTTTTTCTGTGGTGATATTTCATTTGCCTGAAGAACAGAAGACAAAATAACCACACCAGTCAGCCATACAGGCTGGACAGCAGTGACACCTTTAATCCCAGAATTTGGGAGACAGAGTCAGATGGAGCTACCCTGGGCTATACAAGATTAATGCAGAAACAGAGTCAAATGGTAGTGGCTCCCAGCACTAGGGAGTCACATGCCTTTAATCCCAGCACTAAAGGGGAATATAAAACGGGAGGAGACAGAGGTGCAGGGCTCAGTCTGTAGTCGCCTGGCCTTGGTAAAGTAAGAGCTCTCTCGTAGTTGGCTGTTTTGCTTTTTCTGATCTTCAGCTTGAACCCCAATATCTGTGTCTGGGTTTTTGTTATTCGTGCTACCATTTTCTTTAAAAAAAAAAAAAAAAGTAATAAGAAAGAAGAGGGAAAAAAAGAAACAGAAAAATCGGATCTCTGACCCCACAATCCAGTTTCCTGTCTCAAGAAAATAACCTGTATTTATAAAGACAGTGAGGAAATGGAGGAACAGCATGCATGTGACAACAGAGTGTGCACCATAAATCACATCACGTCCATACTAGCGACTCTGTCATCCTCGCAAGCCGTGTTCCCATGCTCATTATAAAATAGCAAGTGAAAAGCCAACCATTAGATAAATATGTGTGCATACGATATGCATATATTTATGGGCTCACACAAACAGGATGTTTCCAAGCACTGTGCACATGGGGCGGTGTTCTGCCTCCATCCCCTGGGTTGGTCGCCCTTCCCTCTCCAGTGGTAGTCGCTCAGTCTTATTCCCCCGTGTGCTTTTAAATATCTACTACCTATGTTTATATCCATAAGCAATGCCTAATGCTTCGGGTACATTTTTACATCTTAATAAACAGGAGGTGGCTTGGTGGGACCCACTCTCTCTCAGCCAGCACCGGGTGTGAGCATTTAATCTATCTTGATAACTTGCATTGTGAGTCCATTAATTTTAACTGCTGTCAAGAATTCCATTTCCAAGTGGCCCCATTTTATTTCCTCTCCCTCTGACTTGTAAAGGCTGAGTTTATTGACAGTGGTGTTGGCTCTGACAAGCCAGATCCTTCAGTTTTCCTTGTCTACACAGGCAAGGCCATCTCTGGGCATCTGCATCCCAGCACACAGCTGCCGGAGTCCCCTTCTTCCAGGATACCACTTTCTGCTCCTTAGTCAGGGAACCAAGGTAGTGTGGGCCCCCAGAGGGGCTGAATCTCATGCATTCCAAGCTGCTGGGAGGACCTGGTGTCTCCAAATAAGGCTCAACGTGCTTGTCCCTGTCTGTGACCATGCAGTGCCCGGCACTGTCAGAAGAAGCCACCGCCAGATAGGTCCTCCACCTCCCCGTCTGATCAGACTCCCTGGCTAAAATGAAGGCACAGGCCTGTAACTCCCAGCTGTGGCTCTGTGCTCTTTACAACAGAAGGCAGCCCAAGACATTAAATGGGCTGTAAGCAGAGTAGGAGGAGAGCCCCTCTGGACTGTGATGCTGAGGGCATCGTAGGGTGTGCAAATACCGCCAGGAGATTTGGGGGAGCTACAGGAACTTGGAGGGGAGGCAGGGTGGGCTGATCACTGTGGGGCGCAAGCTCAAGGCTACTGGACACCCCAGCTCTGACCCATCAGATGCAGAGCTGGGAGAGGCTCCTCTGATTTTGGAATGGCAGCATTCACTGGCCTGTGGGAGCCAGAGGCTCCCTTGGGAGGCTCCTATCCCCTGAGGCCTAGCACCTCCCTATGAGGGGCCATCATCCCTGAAGATATGACTTACAGAAAAGCCTTGGCCAAATCAATTAACGATAAAGAAAGTCCTTGAGCAAATACGGCCACTTTTAATATTTTTTAAAAAATGTTCTGATTTGAGTAGCAAAAGAAATTAAATTAAGGACTGAGACTCCAGGTCAGAACCTGGCTGCTCTCGTTGGTTTTTAATCTCCCGCTAAGCGATAGATCTTCTGATAGCTTTAGTCAGCTTGTTCAATGTAATGACCCTGACATACAGCCTGTTGACCCCTCATTTCTTTCCCGTAGCCAAGGAGAGGACATCACAGGCAGCCAAGTCAACCCGCCCTCTCACTGTGAGGATGGGCAGATGGAGACAGGCCACAGTAATAGAAAATGAGGCATAGACACAGAAACCCATGTAAGCGCTGGCCATTGTTTAACCTCTCAAATTAGAGACAGTCACCCGAGACTCAGGAAGGCGAGGCTTTTCTAGGCCACAAAGGCCAGTGTGGAACCTGACCATGAGGAGCCCCAGTGTGGTCCCAAGATCTTCACCTCCTCTCTGGGCATCATCAGGGCCACAGAGCTAAGTCTTGGGTGGAACCACGGAGGCTCATTCTCCATCTTCAAGATTTCTCTGACGGAAGGGGCAGTCCCCATACCTGGGTCGTCCCCCCCACCTGCCTATGTGATGACAGGAAGGGGCAGTCCCCATGCCTGAGTCATCCCCCCACCTACCTGTGCGATGACAGCGGATCTTGATTTCAAGAGGCTCCCAGGGTAGCAGCCACAAATGGCTGTGCTACAAAAGGAGTTAATTTCATGTTTTGTGGGGACAAGACTGGGTGACCGGGAAAACAGTGCTTTCTCCAGCCTCTGTTTCCCTACCAGACAGCCAAGGGATAAGACAGCTTCTCCCAGAGTCTGGCGTCATTCCCACGCCTCGGGGGAGTGGGGCAGCCACTACTCTGCTTGTTTGCTCTTGGAGTCTTGAGTTAGTGGGACAGGACCTGAGGCCTGAAGCCTTGTGTTTGCACGGAGCTGACAGGCTAGGCAGGGCTCGCAGCTTGGTTACTCAGCTGTTGCTGTCTGCGCACAAGTCCCTGACTCCTCCAGCTTCTGCGACACCACTGCTGATTGTGCTCTGGCTTGTCCTGGGGAGATGCGAGCCCTCAGTCTGTGGATCCTGAGCAAACCCTGCTTCCTTTCTTCTGCAGAGAACAAATCTGAGCGCCACCAAGGCCTGGCTTGGAAGGAGCTGACTCCCCAGGCTGCCACCCTACTCCAGCCATTAAACCTGTGGGACCCAGCTCTGCCTAGCTATTGATGCTCCTTCCTAGTCCAACTGCCAACATCTCCGCCTTTGAAGCAGCTGAAATAACAGCTCCTTCTTAAACCCTGCTACCTTAGATCTGATTAGGACCCAAGGCTGCTCTCAGCACACCCGCCTCAGGTTCACTCGTGAGACTCCTGCAAACAGACAAAGAGAAGAAACTGTGTTCTGGAACTAAACTAAGGTTTATTTTTGGAGACTCAGAGCCAAGGTTTATCTTTAGTGTCCAGCAGACATAGGCAGCATCTGCAACCTGCCTTCTAAGCCCAAATCAAAGTGATTGGAAGCTGGGCTAGCTCGCAGCAGGGAAGCCAGCGGCTCAGCATTCACAGGGAGAAACACTTGAGGCTTCAGAGTCAGGGGATGCATTTTAAAATGTGGTTGGGGGCTTGGGAAGCGGCTCGGTTGGTAGAGTGCTTGCCTAGAAGCACAAAGCCCTGGGTTCCATCCCCAACACTGCACAAGCTGGGCAGGATGTGCATGTCTGCCATCCAGCACTCAGGCAGCAGAAAGACCGGAGTCCAGGATCAGCCTTTGCCCAGGGTACATAAATAGAGCCGGGCATGGCAGCGCGTGCCTTCAATACCAACAGAGGCAGACAGATCTCAGAGTTGGAATCCAGTCAGGGCTACATAGTGAGACCCTGTCTCAAAATAAATAAATGAGCTGTCCATGGGGTGACCAAATGCAGGAAGCCTCAGAATTCAGGATAAACTCTGTACTGGGTGGAGGTAGGGCTCTGGGATCCAAGTAGAGAAGCCTGGGACCAGACCTCTCCACCAAAGAGAACTCAAATCACGTTCCCTGGTGAGACTTCCCTATCCCAGCCACACTCTAACCCCCACCCTTGCTCCCCTTCATGCCCTCACAGCTTCTAAGGGTACTTGGGAAGCATAGACATTCAATCTTGAAGAATTTGCATAGAAGAAACGGAAAGGCACAAGAAGCCACGACAGGAACGTCCAGAGGAGACAGCACATGCTAGGGACCCGGGAGCTGCAGGGCAGTGCAGCCCGTGCCCCACCCAGCCTGCCACAGCACTCTCTCTTTGTTCTGTGACCCCAGCCCAAGGCTACCTCAGGGACTGTGGGAATTCTAGTGCACGGGACAGCAAGCCAAATGTGGCTGCTGGGTTAGATCCCAATGGGCCCTGCCTAGCCCCCATGCCTGCCTCCATTCCGTTCACATAAGTTCAGCACCCGCTTCTGGCCAGATGCTGAGTGCAGGCAGGGCTTGGAATTCACAGTAAAACAAGCACAAGAAGCCCCTCCTCTCGGGGTCCTACCTTCCAGCCTGGAAAGTACAGATCTATATATTTACCTGTATATTTGTGTGTGTGTGTGTGTGTGTGTGTGTGTGTGCACGCGCGCGCATGTGTATGCACACGCATGTCTGTGTGTGCACACACATGCCCATGTAAAGGCCAGAGGACAATCATGGGTATCTGCCATTCATTCCTCAGAAGTCACATTTTATAATGTTTATTTTTGTTTATTTGTCTGTGTGCGTATTCATATGTGTGGAGATGCAGATGCCAGAGGAAGCCAGGAGGACAAAGGATCTCCTAGAGCTGGCATTTGTGAGCCGCCTGATGTGGGTGCTGGGAACTGGACTTGAATGCTCTGTGAGGACAGCAAGCCTTTTAACCATGAAACAGCTTTAACCCTAAGCACCTTTCAGTCCTCCATCCACTTTGGAAAAGCACTGTTTTTATTTCATACATGAGTGTTCTGCCTGCGAATGTGTACGTGCCCCACATGAGCTCAGGAACCTGCAAAGGCCAGAAGAGGGTGTCAGATCCCCTGAAACGAGTTAGAGATGGTTGGGTTGTGAGTCACCTTGTGGGTACTGGGAAGCAAACCCAGGTCCTCTAGAAGATCAACAAGTGCTCTAAACAGCTGAATGATCTCTCCACACACAGCCCTTTAAGATCGGTTCCCCGCTGCTAAGATGACTGACTGGCAAACAGAGAGATCTGCCTGTCTCTGCCTCCCTGGTTTTTCATGTCAGAACTGGGATTATCACACACAGCCTGGACCCTCTGTCTGTGGATTCTTCCTGCTTGTTGCAGCAAGCATTTTACTAGCTGGGCCATCTCCCCAGCCTGGAAATCTCTATTAACAGAGCGAATACATAGTATGAGAATAATTGTCACATTCCAGCTTGGCTAAGATCAAGGACAGAATGACGGTAAAGCGAAATGCAACAGAGAAAACTACAGCAGACCAGGGAGTGGGGAGGAGAGCAGCCAGAAGTCCTTCCAGGGAGATTTGACCGGACTTGAGGGAGCAAAAAGCTTGCTGAGGGTTCAGCTAGCAGTAGGTGGTGCAAAGACCCTAGGCAGGAGTGAACTTGGTTGATCCGGGGCTTATCAGAAGAGAGGCTGAAAGAGGGTGAGAGAAAAAGAGGGTCAGGAGGCAGCCTACCACAGGAAGGACCTGGTGAAGGTCACACAGCTGACCTTGGTCTCTAGCCTGAGCGAAGGGGTTGCTTGCAAGGACTGAGCAGAGACAGGATCTGATCAGAGTCTTCACCGGAGCAAGTAAGTGGTTAGGCACGGGAGGGGATGTCTGCTAGGAGCTGCTGGAATCTTCCAGGGAGCACTGGCAGTCGGGTGGGGAAGGTGGGGACAGGAGTGTGGGTATATTTAGAAGGTGGAGCTCACAAGCTTTGCTGACAGTCTGGCTTTGCGAAGCTCTGTTGCTACATAACAAACCACCCCCGGTTCTCTGTGGCTTAAAATGACCACAGTCATCAGTTCCGCTCAGGAATCTGCAAACCCAGGCAGGCTCCACTCAATCCCACATCACTCCAGGGGTCCCCCTGGAGGTGGTTGCCCCTCCAGGACTGGTTGCCTGCATGCTGGCAGGCATGCGCTGATGGTGCTTAGCCTGCCTGGGACCTAACATCCTGGCCCCTCTTCACTGGGTCTCTGGAGGTGTTCCAGGCTTTTCATGCCACAGTAGGTGGCTTCCAACAAGTATCCCAGGAGGCCAGGGGCAGCAGCAAGTCTTCCTCTGTCTGGGAATGTGGCTTCCATTGCCTCCTATTGATCAAGAGTATCGCCAAAGTGAGCTGGGCGAGGGGGGTTGGGGGGGCAGGGACGACACCCCACCATCACTCACCAGGAAGGTTTGTGGCCTTGGGTGTGAGGGAAGAGGCTGATGGCCAACCATAGGACTCTCACCCTGTGATGTCACCTGCGGGCATCAACTCCACAGACAGCTGTGCCACCTCATTTCCCAGCTCCCTCATTGGGGCCCACCCACGCTCCCCGTGTCCATTCTGTTCCTGAGTGCTTCCCTTAGTGCGGCCAAGGCCTCTGTTCTCCCCCAGAGAGGCCCTGAACACCTGTGCTTATGGACACCACAGAGAGAGGCCCAGGCCTTCCACAGACCCTGTGTCTCTCCTGGCACTTCAGGCCTGGCGCCAAGTCAGAGCTACTCCGGATGGCCTCCCTTTGGAAAGGGGTCGCTAGCCCAGCCCACTAATGCCTGGGTGTGTTTCCGGATTTCTTTGAGCCTATATTTATCAAGGCATAATCAAACACCAGAAGGCCCAGAGGCATGAGCCCAGCCCTGCCACTGCGGCCCACTGCTGTGCCAGGCAGCTTGGGGCGGGGACTCTGACATGCCTGACAGAAAAGAGGGCAGGGGTGGGGCTGCAGCTGGCAGCTGTGAGCAGCAGCTCGCACCCCTTTGGACTCCTTGCCTTGCACACGTACCCAGGGATGGCAGGAGTTACCTGACCCCCACCCACCCTAACCCCTCTTAGAGATCCAGGTTGGGGTCAGGATTCACCTTCCTGCAGTTCCTCATATGGTGGGGGCGGGTGTGGAGCAAGGGTCCAGCTCTGGCTAGACCTGGGGCCTCCTGGGTAAATACTAATGGGGACAGTAACAGAAACCTGACAGCCATGCCACAGGAGTGCCCGTGTCACTGTTAGGAGCTGGCCTCTAGGGCCAGAGCGCTTTGGTGCATGAGTCTGTGGCCTGGAGAAGTTCTTTTACTTCGATGGGTCTCTGTTTGCCCATCTATAGAATATGGAGAGGGCTGGAAAGACGGGGGGTTGGGGTAGCACTTGCTCTACAAGGGCAGGGAAGCTCTGAATAGAGAGAAGGTTTAAGCAATGGCTCAACGGGAGAGCCCTGGTCCAGAGTCCACTAGTGGGGGGCTCAAGATGGAGAGCGCTGGTCCAGAGTCCACTAGTGGGGGGCCGGAGATGTGGCTGAGCAATAGAGGGCCTACCTAGCACACAAGACCCTGTGTTCCATCCCCAGCCCCACGAACAGGGGGTAAAGGGGTAAAGCCAAAGAAGGAGTCAATCAAGGAACTGGAAGATGAAAAATTTAAGCAGGAATCCCAGCTGGGAGGTGGGGGCCGTGGCTGGAGACCGGGAGGGGACAGGGTCCAGGCTGGCGGGCCCCAGGCTCTGCAGTGTCTCCTCTCCTTTCATCCTCAGCTCCGGGTCAATAGGGAGAAGTGATATTCCAGTTACAGTTCTTTTGGGACACATCCTGCCATTTCATTTATGGAAAATAAATAGAAAAATGACTGGGGGAGGCACTATGGACGTGGGGAGTTTTGCTAGTTTTGCTTCTGCTTTTGTTTCTTAAATAATTGCAGCAAAAAATGTCACCACTGGGAGTGTAAAGACTATCAGAACGGGTGAGTGATGGTCTAGGTCTTCATTGGCCTCCTCTCCCAGCAAGCCTGCTCTTTCCCCAGCATTTCCCTCCAGGGCCCTCTGACCATCCCTGCCTAAGATCCTAATGAGCCCCAGGTGGAGCGGAGGCGCCCACAGTGGCTATCTGCCTGCAAGATCCTGACCCACAAGCTCTCAGCATCTAGCCCAGTTTTGCTGTGCATCCCCAAGTAAGGAAACCTGGGAACAAGATAATTCTCATCCTGTTCATTGACCCACTAAGCCTGTTCACTGGCCCACGCCTCCCCGACCACTCAGAGGCTTGTCGAGACTAGAGCTGCGCAGAACTGGAGACCTCTAGAGAGAAGGCCTGTCTGGACATTTTGGGGGGTCGGGGTACTGTCTGAATAAAAACCTCTCCTTTTGCAATTATTGCCACAATTATCTCTTGGCCAGATAAGCCCAGCAGTGGGAGGAGATAGGGGACTTGGAGGAAACATGTCCATGTGCTACAAAGGGTCAATGTTGGCACCAGGGCCTTTAACCTGTGTCTCCGTGTAGCTTTAGACAGGGTGCAGTGAGTTGGGACTCAGCATAGGTACGCAGTTCACGGTGACAGCGAGCGCTTGCCTAGCTTCAAAGCCCTAGGTTCCACACAGGAACCATCTCTGAGCCTTCAGTGTCTGCTGAGTTCAGGCTAGACATGGGGCGTGGGGTGAAGGGGGTGGGTCTTGCCTTTTCCCAGGCCTGGCGCTCTGGCCCGCTCTCCCATGCAGCTTAGGTAGCCTCATCCTTCAAGACTCAACACGGAGGTGCCTTTTCTAGGAAGCACCTGTCTGAGCCAGAGGTTCTGTTGTTGTGATACAGACCATGACCAGAAGCCACTGTGAAGAAAGGGCTTCAGTCTGTCAATGAGTGAAATCAGGGTGGAAATGCAGAGGCAGAAACTGAAGCAGAAGCCATGGAGGAAGGCTGCCTGTTAGCCTGCTTCTCCTGACTTGCCCAGCTTGTTTTCTTACACACCCCAAGACCACCTGCCTGGGGTGGCACTACCCCTCCCACACCAATTATTAATCAGGAAAATACCCACAGGCAATGCTGATCTGAAGGAGGCATTTTCTCATTGAGGGTCTCCTCCTAGATATATCTAGGTCTGTGTCACGTTTACAAAAGCCAACCAGCACATTCCCCAAATCCCTGACCCCTGCCCTGCTCACACGCCCCTCCATGGCACCTCATCCCTGGGCTTGGACTGGTCTCTTTGTCTAAAAGCGAGAAGGGTGCTTCTCATGAAGGACCCTGGGAATGGCCCCCTCCTGCTTCTCAGCAGGGGCCTGCAGGGCCCAGCCTCTGAGAGCTGTTCAGTCCCCAGCATGGCTCTCGTCACCATAGATTTTGGTTCTATTTTTGTGTGTGCGCGCACGAGTACATGTGTTGCCCATTTCCCCAGCAGAATGTAAACTGCAGCAGGGTGGCTGTTTATGCCAGCTTTCTTGGCTGCTGTACTCCAGCGTCTGGAAAAGCGCCCAGCGCAGAGAAGGTGCCTAATAGACATTTGTTACAATTCTCTCCCGAGGATTCATTTCTGAGGGAGAATTTCCCTGTCTTAATTCACAAGCAGGAAGCACCTGATGGGAAGTGGTTTGCTCTGCATGGGAGACGCAGGACAAGACGGGGCTGCAGCTCGGCGGTACTATTTGCCTGGCTTGCATGTGGCTTGGTTCATTCTCCCAGAACCTCAAAAACCCAAAACGACCAAAGCGATAATGTCTGGGGTCTCACCCCTTCTGCCTGTACATTGACACTGTCTACCAGAAGGGCCTCTGCAGAGCATGAACTAACTCGAGGCACAGTTATGGAGGAGAAGTATTGTTTTATTTTAGCTGAGGTTTTTTATTTGAAAAAATCAGAGAATGCCCCCCACCCCTTTTTGAGACAAAGTGTCACTATGTAACACTGGCTAGCTTGGAACTTGCTTGGTAGACCAGGCTAGCCTTGAACCCACAGAGCTCTGTCTGCTTCTGACTTTTGAATGCTAGGATTAAAAGTGTGCACCATCCAGCCTGTCTGAGACGCTGGCCTCAAGCTCCTTAGGCAGCCAAGGATAACAAATTTCTGATCCTCCTCCCTCCATCGCTGCAGCCCCACCACGTCTATTCTGTTGTGTCTGGGGAACCCAGGGCTTCCAGCATGCTAAGCAAGCATTTTACCAACAGCCCAGCCTTGCACAGCAAGTCCATGTCCTAGCTGAGAAAGCCCAGCTCTCTACCTCAGGCAGAGACAGAATGGCAACAAAGAGACCAGGAATGACCTGATGTAGACATAGGGTCTATGAGAGCACTCCCAGTCCTGGCGAGCTGGGGGCTTTTGTGAAAGCCCTGGTCGAGCCCTAGAGTTAGGACAGAGAGAGTTGGGTCTGTCTGGGGAACTCACCCACAGGCTTGTTTGCACCCTTCTGGGCCCCGAGGAACTGGAATCAACCTGTGGGGTACTTCTAGGAGCCTGCTGTCCTGAAAAGTGTAGAGGCTGCTGGGGGGGACTAGGGCCCTCTTAGAAAGAGTCTGGTACCAAAGTGAAGCTCCCAGCATCTCCCAGGCTGGGGAGCCAGTGGGTGGGACTTCCACTCCGTTCACCCACTTAGGTATTGTTATGGACTTTAAACAGCGGGGGATATTTTCGTAGTAATTTTTAACATTTGAAAAGAAAGCCAGCATTTCAGGCATGATGTGAATGGCAATTATCTATTCAACCTAACAAGCATGTATTATGTGCCTACTGTGTGCGGGGCAAAATTTTAAATGAATCAGATAGTTTCCATTGTCCAGACACTTAAGAGCCACAGTTGGGAAGCACGACAGATAAAACAGCCCTAATAGATGGGTGGCAGGGCTGGCTCTGAAGTGTTTACAGGGACAATGGAAACACAGGTGGCAATTAATTCCACCTGAGGAATCAGGAAAGGCAGCCAGAGGGAAGATGGCATTTCCGCTCAGCCTTGAAGGACCCCAGCCAAGGGAGCAGTGGGAACAGAGCCTGCAGGAAAGCTGCAGACACATTTTGAGGAGTTGGACCAAAAGCCTGGGGTCCTGTGGCCTTGAGGATGGCAGGAAGGGATGGAGGGCCCTGGAGGCAAGCCAAGAAAGGCAGGTGGTGAAATCTCTAAGCGACTGTGGCTTTGCATTGAGCCCTCAAGATCCTGAAGTGGAAATAAGAGCCCCATGAGCCCATCAGAAAGCTGGCTGGGACCCAGGCCAGTAGCACAAGGCTGTCATCACAGCATCCAGAAGGCAGATGGAGGAGGACCCTGAACTAAGACAGTCAGGACTATAGAGCAAGACCCTCTTTGAAAACCTAACAGACCATGTGGTGGTCCATCCTGTGACTCCAGCACTTGGGAGCTGAGGCAGGAGGATCAGGGGTTCAAAGCCATCTACTGTACAGTGAGTTTGAGGCCAATTTGGACTACATGAGACCCTGTCACATGAAAATGAGGGCTGCTCGGTGGCTGTGTAGGTGAATGGGACCAGGAGGAGGAAGGTCCAGCTGTCCCTAGGGATCATGGGGTCCTGGGTTGGGGGCAGTGAGGAAGAGGAGCCTGGAGGAGGGCCAGGAAAAAGGTGAGACCTAAATCATCCCGTTTGGTCTGCAGGGCCATATCTCTGATCCTGCCCTCTTTCCCTGACTGCAACTGATTGATCCACATCCAGACCAGAGATCCAGAGAGGCGAGGCTGCTTGGAGGCTGGGCTGGGTTGTGTCAGAGGCCTGCTCTGGAGGACCACTACAGCCTCCCCGACCTCTCAGTCTAGTCCAGGCTGGATGCTCGGTCTGGTAAGGACAGATGAGCTGGGGTAATTTGTTAGAAATAAGTTAGGGGCTGCAAAGAAAGGCCGCTCCTCCAATGAAATGTCTGGCCAAGGCAAACTTTACTTCGGATCAAGAGGGTATAATCACAAACACAGAGAGACAGGATGTGAATTATTGCCCAGTCAGCCAGTCTGAGAAGAACTGTCCACTAAGTGGAGGAGGGAAGGAAAGGGGTCACTGCTCGGGCCATCAGATTCCAGGAATACGCAGGGGCCTATGTGTAAACAAAGTTTGCAGCAGTGGGGTTTACACATTGCCATAAAATCTTACAAGGCCGGGGAGATAAAAAAGATCTAAATTCCTGTCCCAAACACAGATTTTACAGTATTTGATAGAAAAGACTCATCATTGATAGTTCTCATATAACCCAAAAGGCTTCCAGAAGCCCTAGTAGGAACAGGCAGGTCCTAAAGGCCTTGGAGCCCTCAGGGAAGGAGTCCCCTGCAGCAGCCCCGCACTCAGGGAAGGGACACAGAGAATGAGGTCTGGAAAGCCTTGCACCAGGCTGCAAAATTAGTATATATATATAAAAAAAAATTAATTTGCAAAGAGAAAAGCCTAACGAACACCAACCCACACCCCACTCCCTGCAGCTGCTGCCTCCAAGGCCAACAGAACACAGGAAGTGTGCTCTGGAGTCAGTCCGTACAAATACTTGCAAACGTGAAAGAAAGCCTGCGCATAACGCACATGACCGTAAAAGTCCACTCATTAGCGTGAAGAGCTGTGGGGCTGAGAACTTTCCTCCTGCCTTCAGCCCACTTCTTCCCTTGGAAAGATACCCACCCTGCACCCCCTTCCCAAACACAGGGTTTCTCTGTGGCCCCGGCTGTTCTAGAACTCACACTGTAGACCAGGCTGGCCTCAAACTCAAAGACCCACCTGCCCCTGCCTTGCTAGCGATGAGGTTAAAGGTGATGGTGCCCAGCTAAAGATTTATGTGTTTTATGTATATGGATACTTTGTGCATGCTTATGTGTGTACATCTGCACACCAAAAGAGGGCATGGGATCCCATGGGACTGCAGTTAGACAGCTGTGAACCACCACATAGATCCTGGAAACGGAACTCGGGAGCTCTGGAAGAGCAGCCAGTGCCATCCCTCCAAATAACCCCAACTACACGTGCCCACCGAACCCTGAGGGTCCAAGAATAAAAATATAAAATGTAGATTCCAGAAATAGCAATGTAGAAGTAAAGAAATATAACATTGTAAGCCTAGGATAATGAGAGCAGACGGTCAGCAGCTGTCTCGGCAGTTTAAGGGTTAACTGTTAACAGTGGGCTATTTCACTTCGCAACCCAGAGCTCTATTTACAAGGCCAAAGCATCTCTCTGCAAACTGAGAGCTAGCCTACAGATATGAACTGAGTCAACTTTAGGAAATAGATTTATGACCTCTGGGTTATGCATTATCCCTGCTATGTGAAACTGGCAGCATCAAAGGGGAGAGCACAGGGCTTCAGTAAACACCGCCTAGAAGTACCAGGGGAGACAATAGATAAGTAAAAACACTATAGTTTAACTGAAAAACTCTGTTAATGGAGATTGTAAAGTAAGACAATCATATGTGAGTTTTACCTTGAGATTGTAAAAATTCTTTTGTTCAGACCTAATGCTTGGTGCCCCTACTATAAAAGGATGGGTTCAGCCAGGCAGTGGTAGTGCACACCTTTAATCCCAGCATTTGGGAGGCAGAGGCAGGTGGATCTCTGTGAGTTCAAGACCAGACTAGTCTACAAGAGCTAGTTCCAGGACAGGCTCTAAAACTACAGCGAAACCCTGTCTCAAAACAACAACAACAAAAAAAAAAAGGTGGGTTTAGAAACAGGTCTTTGCCACAGCCCTACAAAATCCACCTCTGGTTGTGGTCTCAGCTAGCTGATAAGCTTATAAGCTTTTTGTGCCCTATGGAGATTTTTATTTTATTTTTTTATTTTTTTTCCTGGATTCTGGTTTCTGGTTTATTAGATTTTGGGGGTCTGTCCCCATTTTTGTGCTACCCCCCTGGGCCCAACAAATCCCACTATCTAGCCATATCATTCTGGCCTAGGGTCCTGAGAAGAAAGAGTTTGGCTTCCCAGCAAACAAAGAAATTAGCCCAGGGAGTCCAGCAACTCACCTTTATCACACAGCCAGTTAGTGACATCGTGGGAGCCCCAATTCAAGCCTGTTTCCCCAAGGGCAATGGCCAGGGCTGGGCAGCTCCTCGTAGTGAGACACCCCAGCCTTCTTGGGATCACAGTAGTAACCGGGAGCTTCCTGGACTCTGGACTCTGTGGGCTCCAAGAAGGGGAAAGCTCTGTAGGTCTGGTGCAGACGCTTTCTGCAGGGGTGAGTGTGGGAGGCCTAGGGTCGGCCATGGGTAGTGAGGGGCTTTCAGCCTCAGAACACAGCTACCAGTTTCTTCCCAGCTGCTACCTCCCTTCCCTGAGCTTCCCTTGACTCACCTCCAGAACCTCAGCTTGTGGCCCAAGCTGCCAGGCCCGCCAGGGCAGCCTGGACACTGGTCAGGCTGGATACTGTCCACCTCTCTGAGTGGTGGAGACCATGGGAGAGTGACCACAGTGCCCAGACCTGCAGACCAACCCACTGTGATGGCAGGTGGGTGTAAGTGCCTCACAGAAGGGGGCTGGTGCCTCAGATTAAAAGTGCCCCATTGTGGTGACAGCTCCAGGCTTCAGGAGCCACAGCCAGCTCCTTGGCTTGCCACTCTCCTGTCCGCACCCTGGATTCTCTATCTCCGGTACACCCCATCCTCCCTCCTAATACCCTTTCCCTCCTCTCCATAGCCTCTGCTTCTCCCCCCACCCTACCCCCACATGGATGCTGTTCTCTCTTGAATCGCCCTTCCTCCTAGTCTGTCTATCTAACACATTTGGGGGAGTTCTCTAGAGAGGGAGAGAAACACCCCTATCTCTCCTCTTGACTTCCAGAACTGTTTTGGACCTCAGAGACTCCAGGAGGAGACAAAGAAGATCATTTGAGGTGCTCATGCCCCCCCCCCCCACAGGAAGGGTAGATGGGGACCAAACAGTGCTGAGCTGAAGCCTAACACCAGTAGTGCCCACCCTGCAGGGAAGGCACCCAGGAGACCACCCCTTCTCCCCACTGCCCCAGCAGCCTGAAGAGCGCTCATCACCTGCTAATGGGACCCGGCAGGTGGAACCAGATGACAGGATGAAATGAAGATTCAGAGCACAGAGCAGGGGACAGTAACCAGACCTGGCAGCTGTTCAGACAGCGGGACCAACCCCTCACGGCCTGACTCCCATGGGGCCTCTGCTCACTGCTCTCCACTTCCCTCCTCCTGCAGCCCCCAGATGGATCCAGAATTGTCATAAATGCCCCAATGACACACCAGGCTAGTCCCACTGCTCCATCTTGACAGACCAGGCTTAAGGTTTGCAAAACATTTTTAATAGAGAATTTCAAAAACAGAAATGAGGCTGGAGAGATAACTTTTTGTTTAAAAGCTGGCCTGTTCTTGTAGAGGACCTGAGTTCAGTTCCCGGCACCCAACATGGCCTCTTACAACTGACTGTAACCTCAGCTCCGGGGAGAGCTGACACAAGCTCATACTCACAAGTGTACACAGAATTAAAACTGGGAGGGGGGAGAGCCAGGCATAGCAGTACACGCCTTCAATCTCAGCACTAGGGAGGCAGAGGCAGAGGGATCTCTGTGAGCTCCAGGAAGGACAGCCAAAGCTACATAGTAAGACCTTCTTTCCAACCTGCCCCCCAAAAATGTAAAAAATAAATCTTTAAAAAATATAGAAAAATTCAGCTGGCAATGGTGCATGCACCTTTAATCCCAGCGTGATGTGGGATTCCCCTCTGTATGCTGTGAATGTGGTTTGTTACCATTGGTTAATAACAAAGCTGCTTTGGGCCTATGAGAGGGCAGAATAGAGCAAGGTGGGAATTCCAAGCAGAGATAGAGGAGAAAGTAGGCAGAGTCAAGGAGATGCCATGTAGCTGCTGAAGGAAAAAGATGCCCAGAACCTTTACTGGTAAACCACAGCCTCGTGGTGATTAATAGAAATTAATAGATTAATAGAAATGGGTTAATTTAAGATGTAAGAGTTATCTAATAAGAAGCCTGAGCTAATAGGCCAAGCAGTGTTGTAATTAATACAGTTTCTGTGTGATTATTCGAGTCTGGGCAGCCAGGAACGAACAAGCAGCCTCCTTCTACACTAGCACTTGGGAGGCAGAGGCAGGTGGATCTCTGAGTTCTAGGCCAGCCTGGAACAGGTAAGTTCCAGGACAGCTGGCTACACAGAGAAACCCTATCTTGAAAAAAAAAAAACAAAAAACAAGAAAATGCCGAGCACAATCTAATGAACCTCAAAGTAGCCACTGCCCAACACCTACAGCCTCTGTCTGTTATTCTGGAGCAAATCCCAGCAATACGCCATTTCTTCTGCAGATGTTTCACTACGTATCTGCGCTAGTTACCATGATTGTGATGAAATGCCTGACAAAGGCAATTAGGAAAGGGCTACTGTGGCTCACAGTGGGGCAGATTGACAGGCAGGGATGTGGGAAGGAAGGCATGCAGCAGGACAGTGGGAAGGAAGGCATGCAGCAGGACAGTGGGAAGGAAGGCATGCAGCAGGACAGTGGGAAGGAAGGCATGCAGCAGGACAGTGGGAAGGAAGCCGTGCAGCAGGACAGTGGGAAGGAAGGCATGCAGCAGGACAGTGGGAAGGAAGCCGTGCAGCAGGACAGTGGGAAGGAAGCCGTGCAGCAGGACAGTGGGAAGGAAGGCGTGGCAGCAGGACAGTGGGAAGGAAGGCATGGCAGCAGGACAGTGGGAAGGAAGCCGTGCAGCAGGACAGTGGGAAGGAAGGCGTGGCAGCAGGACAGTGGGAAGGAAGGCATGCAGCAGGACAGTGGGAAGGAAGCCGTGCAGCAGGACAGTGGGAAGGAAGCCATGCAGCAGGACAGTGGGAAGGAAGGCATGGCAGCAGGACAGTGGGAAGGAAGCCGTGCAGCAGGACAGTGGGAAGGAAGGCGTGGCAGCAGGACAGTGGGAAGGAAGGCGTGCAGCAGGGCTGTTAGGTGATTGGGTCTGTTGGCCACATCACAACCAGGGTTGGTAAGGGATGAAGCAAAAGACAAAGGCTGGTTCTCAGTTCACTGTCTCATATTTTTATTCAGTCCACGGAATGGTGCTGCCCACATTCAGAGTGGGGTTTCTCTCCTCAACTAATGCTTTCTGGAAACATGGTTATAGGACAACCCCAGGAGATCTAAATCAAGTCAAGTTGACTACGGAGATTAAGCATCCATGATGTCGCTAAAAGATAAGAGCTCTTTTTTTTTAATGTATTTATGTATTGTGTTATATGTTCATGTTCATACACTCAGAGGTCGAAGGCCCACTTGTGGGAGTTGGTTCTCTCCTCCCATCACATGGGTTTTAGAGATCAAATTCAGATCATCAAACTTGACAGAAAGTGCCTTTACTCACTAAGCCTTCTTGACACCTGGACTCTTCATTTCCGCCCAGAGTCAAAATACCACTCTCATCTGTCAGAAAAGAAACAATCTCTACAAGATGACTCATAGGCGAAGGCACTTCCACCAAACCTTATGACCAAAGTAAGGTCAATGCTTGAAGCCCACGTGGGAAACTGAAAGAACACCTCCTGCAAGCTGCCCTACGGCCACACTCACACACACACACACACACACACACACACTCACACACACACTCACTCACACACACACTCACACACACACACACACTTACATACGCATGCATGCACGCACGCACACATGTGCACACACACACAAATGTTTTAAAAAAAAAAGAAACACCCAGTACTTTGGAGGCAGAGGCAGGTGGATCTCTGTGAGTTCAAGGCCAGTCTAGTCTATAGCATGAGTTCCAGGACAGCCAGGGCTACACAAAGAAACCCTGTCTCGAACAAATAAAAAAATAAATAAGTAAATAAACAAACAAATGGTAAACCAAGCAAATGAATCGCTTCCTTCTGCAAGCTGCCTAGCCATGGTCTCTTATCACAGCCGCAGAAAGTGACTATAGATAGCCCATATTCATGAAAAGGGGCTACAGCCAAGCTGAGCCCCAAGATTTTCAACTGTAATAGCCAGAAATGGAAAAGTGATCTTCAAGGGAGGGCAGCTCTTTGTCCTGAGGGGAGGGGAGCAATTTGGCAGACCTTTGTGTGCAGAAGCACAGCCGAACTGTGTCTGCTGGAATGGGCAGATTTGGTTGGGGCGTCGGCTTTTGTAGGTGCCGTGGCCTCTCTGACACTTCTCTTCTATCCAGCAGCAGGAAGAGGAAGAGGCAGGAATGGGAGCACTGTGGTCATGGCCACAGCCGGAGGCACTCTCAGGAAAGTGAGTGTCCTTCGCATGAAGTCCTACCGAGGGGTCCTACCTGAGGTGGTTGGGGAGTGTCACCAGGGCCCAGGGACTCCAGACTCCAGCGGCATCAGGCACCTTAGCTGCGTTTCTATGTGTTCCTTTTAAAAAAAAAAAAATTTTTTTTGAGACAAGATTTCTCTGTGTAACAGTTCTGACTGCCCTGGAACTTGCTTCATAGACCAGGCTGGCCTCAAACTCACAGAGATCTAGATCTGCCTGCCTCTGCCACCTGAGTGCTGGGATTAAAGGCGTGCATCACCACCACCTTTATGTTTCTTTACACAGGGAAAGCCTGAAGGAAAGCTGGCTTAACCCCCAGAGCCTGATCTCAGCCAGAAACTTGGAATGAAGGAAACTAAGACATTGTGCCAGATTGAAGGGAGGGGCTGGAGGGAAAAGCAATTGGCCTGAAGATGCATCCTTGGGGAGTGGAGGGGGCAGCTGTGGCAGAGCCCAGGCCAGCCGTCAACCTGGGCTGTGTGCTGGCAGAGCTGCTGCTGGGATTTGGGGAAGTGTTGAGAAATCCTTGGGGAGCCCCAGAACCACTTTGGCAGAGAACCCTGAAAACACTGGCCTTCTCCCAAATGGTGGGTGATGAGGGAAGTGGTCCCTGGGCTGGGAACACTAGAGGCCCAAACCCCTAACTGTCCCTGCTCTTTGGATACAGCTCATCATGGGAACCAGGTATTCCTGGCTGGTTGGGTGACCAGTGAACCAATCCCCTTGCTTGATACCTTCCAGTGTGCTCACCTGTGTGTTCTTGCGCACGTGCATGCTCGCGCACACACGCGCGCGCGCACACACACACACACACACTCGCCTCCAGTCGGCTCTGATTGACTGTTTACTTCCCCACCTGTCCAAGCAGTCACTGGGATCCCCTTTTCCATATTAAGCAGTTGCTGTCATCGCTACTTCAAGGCTGCTCACATCTCTCTTCTCTGCATGCATCCTATAGGCAGGTTCCTGACAAGTCCATTTCCCTACAGAAAAGGAGGAGGGTGCTGGAGGTGAGGCGGTGGTAAGGTCTGTCTTAAAACAGGAGCCCAGGAATTCTGAGTTCCAAGCCCCTTCCCCCAGCCAGGGTTGAACAGAGGCCACCACCTATAGAGGTGCTGGAGAAGCCTTGAGTTCCTCAGTGCATGCCACATACACACAGACCTGTGCATGAATGAGCTTTTAAACGCAGGCATTTGTGCAGGGAGGCTCCCCAGGAGTGCTGGGGGCCTGGGGCCCAGGGATGCAGCTCAGTTGGCAGCATACTGACCGACCTAGCTGGGTTGGAATCCTGGCCCCAGACAAACTGGAGATGGTACCACATACCTGTAATCCTAGCACAGAGGCAGGGAGGCAGGAGGATTAGAAGCCTAATATCAAATGCCATCCCTAGCATTTGAGGGCAGAGTTGCAAGAGACCATCCTTCTGTGGGCACTGACCCTGTCCCTCTGCTTCCCATCCCCTCTTCTGTGCCCACAGGCTGCCGAAGCAGTTTGGCCTCCTGTCAGTCCTGCTCATGGAGGCTGCTGGCTGAGGACTGGCAGGAGTTTGAGGTCTGCTGGCAGCTCTTTATCCTGATAGTACTGGCTTCCATAGCTCTCCCTCCACAGTCTGGCCCAGTCTAAAAGGTCCCTGGGGCAGCACCTTCCCTACAGTCCAGCCTCTCATCCCTACCCTCTGTTCCACCACCTAAGGCAAAGCAACCACCACTGCCTCCACCCCACCCCACCCCACCCCACTCTAGGCCCCCTGTAAATTCTGATCATCTCCTGTCCCCTGTTTCAGCCTTTCCGGGGCCTCAATGGTCCACCTGGAAGAATTCAGGTTCCAGCTGGGTGTGAGAGACTCAGGACTTGGGAGAGAGAGAGAAGGAGGAGGACCAGGAGTTCAAGAACAGCCTTAGCTACACAGTGAGTTCAAGGCCAGCCTGGACTACCTGAGGTCGGGTCTCAAAAACAAACAATAGTCTGGGTGTGGTGGTACACACCTTTAGTTCCAGCACTTGGAAGCATAGATGTGTGGATCTCTGTGAGTTCAAAGCTTGGGTCTACATAGCAAGTTTCAGGCCAGCCAGAACAACACAGTGAGGTGCTGTCTCAAAACATATAAAATACCCTCATCTAAGAAACAAAGCCTCAGGTTCCCCGCCAGGCCTGTCTGGCCAACAGCATCTCACTGTGTCCTCTGCTGCCTCGGCTTTCTCCAGCTCCGCCAACACCGCCATCACCACAGCTGCAGACTGGACCCCCAGCCCTGCACAGCTCAGCCCCACCACGCCTGTGTCTAAAAAAACACTGTGTCTTGAAATCTTGGTTTCCACCCTTAACTCTCAGTGGGCCCTGGTCTCCCAGCTGATGACCTTGTCTCCCACCATCCACCTTCCTCTTACAGCACCAGAATGACCTCAAGGCATGGCTCAGGTCATGTCCCCTACACAGCACCCATGGTGACAGTCCACTCGGGGTCTCCCTGCCCAAGACTTGTCGGGATTTGCTCATGCTTAAAAGATAATGGCTGTAAGTGTGCTGCTGGACGGCCAGGTCCTGGGGTCTGACGGCAGGAGATTTTAGATTTGGACAACAGATCAGAAGCTGCTCTTGACAGGAATGGCCTGCACAGAACACACCAGGAAGCCCATCACTGCCCTGAGGGAGCCTGAGTGTCTCTGTCACTCAGCAATTGACACTCAAACTTCAGAGAGCCTAGTCCTGTTGTCAAATGGGGATGGAGCCTCCTGATAGGAATGGGCCCCAGGGCCAAGGCTGCTGGGGTCTATGCACAGTTCAGGGAGAAGTCCCTGGTGCCACTGCCCCCTCCTGGTTGGGGATTTGCAGGGGGACATCTCTCAGAGGCTTTGCTTGTCCTCTGGGAACAGAAACACTGTCCTTCCCTGTCCTGGTTCCCAACAGTCCCCCATTCTGTTCCGATTCCCTACTTACCCTCCATTCTCCTACTCCCCTCCCCACTTTCCCCCACTCCCCCACACCCCCATTCCCTCTCATTCCCCCTCCACTCCCCCCTCCACTCCCTCACTCCCCTCCCCACTTTTCCACTCCCCTCCTCCACCCCCCCATTCCCTCTTATTCCCTCTACACTCCCTCCCACCCCTTCCTCCCTTCCTCCACTCCCTCCCCTCCCCACTTTCCCCCACTCCCTCTCCACTCCCCCTCCACTCCCACACCTCTTTCACTGTGCTGAGGCTCAGCTTGAGCTGCAGAGACAGGAGCTTGTCTTGGGCTCTTTTCTTTTATGAAGAAAAACAATGAAAAAACCAAACCCAGGGAGTCAGGGATGGAGGGAGGGGAAGCTGAGCCTGAGTTCTGAGGAAATGTTACACCAGTGAATTGAACTCTCCTTACCCAGATGAAAGCAGGAAGGCCACAAAGCTAGCCACCCCCTGACTACTCTGGCCTTCTGACTCCCAGTTCCCTCCCTGGAGCTCCTCTTTGCCTTAGCTCAGGTTCCTGGGCCTCAGATCACAAGTGTACCCCATTCCTGTAGGAGGATGCTTCCTAAAGTCCCAGTGGTTGCCTAGACTCTCAAGAAGTGGCACTTAGGGGCTGACTCTCTTGTCCCCTCCCCCAGACAGAGTTTAGCCCCCATGGAGTTTGGATTGCATTCCCACCCTTCTCACTGACCTTGGATCAGCTGGACAGTGTTCTAAGCATTGTAGGTATTGCAGGATGGGAAGTGGATAAGGGGTAGCTGGGGTCTTCCTAGAAAGGTACAGACCCTGAGGTAGACCTGAGGGGGCAGGATGCAGGGCACAGCTGTAATCCTAGCACTGGAGAGGTGGAGGCCTGAGGGCAGGGACTCAAGGTCAGCCTGATTCACTGTCACCCAGGGTTCAGCTCCCAGCACACCTGTGGCAGTTCACACCTGCCTATTAAATTCAGTCTCAGAGATGCAGTTCCCTCTTCTAGCTTCCAGGGTGTCAGGCATGCACATATCGCTCAGATTTACATGCAGGTTAAACATCCAAACATATAAAAATAAAATTAGTGGGTAGCAGGTTTTTCTTAATCCCATGGGTTGTGTGAGCCTGAGAGCTGGGTGTAGTTTGGAAAGCAGACCCCCCCCCCCGGCACCCCTGTCCCACCTATGGCTACCTACCTAGGTTTCTGACCTTTTCATATATTTAAAAATTATTTTTAATTGTGTAGGGATGTATGTGTGTGTGTCCTTGCCTGAGGAGACCAGGAACATTAGATCCCTTGGGACTGGAGTTACAAACATTTGTGAGCTGCAATGTGTGTGGTGGGAATTGAACCAGGGTCCTCTAGAAGAGCAGCCAGTGCTCTTAACTGCCAAACCATCTCTCCAGCTCCTTACTCTACCTGACTAAACCACCCTGCCCAGACTACCTCACCTCTCTCTGTGCACAGCATCCATCAGTGAGGTTCCAAGGCAGTGCCATGGAGACCTGGCCCCTCTCCGCTGCAGACTCTTGGAGAAAACACAGCGCAGGGGAGCAGGCTGCCGCCAGGAGCTTTGACAAATTGGCCCAGTGTGGATCTGACATGCTAGCAGCTGAGGGGAGGAGGGCTAGGATCATCTTCTTAGGGGTGCTAAGGAACAGGTCCACCCACAGCAGGAACGCTCAAGCAGAGCCAGCCCACACTCTTCTTCCTCCATCTCCCCGTTCTCTCCTTTTCTTGAGTACCCTTGAATGAGGGGCAATTATTACAGAGACTCGGCGGGGGACGTTTTCCTGCCCTGAGGGAAAAGGGAAAAGTGTCCAAGACTATTTGCTTAAATTATTCAGCCCCCAGCACCAAGGTGCCTAAGAGTACTGGAGTTTGCTGGAACTCAGACCGTCAGCACCACGGACAGTGCGCCAGGCCCGGCTAGCGCCCCAGAGGAAGCTGGGGAGGAGGACATCCCTCCCCCCCCCCCCTCTCTCTCTCTCTCTCTCTCTCTCTCTCCTCTCCCTTTCACTGCAGCTTGAAGGGACAGTGGATGAGGAATGTCACCACCCAGCCCAGTTGTCTGGTAATCAGCCGTTCTCGATGCCCTGCGTGGGAAGGCGATTAAAGCAAGAATTAAAAAGCCGTCTCATCATTTAGAATCCAATAACACGACTGGTCCGAAATGTGTCCTCAGTCCCTGAGGGGATGGGGGTGGGGGCGTGAGGACGTGCAGAGGGCAGAAGCAGTGGCAGGGAGGGAAGCGTGAAACAGAAGGGGAAACCAGGGTGACTGGGGAAGGGGACTGAGGTGCCCATGCCTTCCAGCCATAGGAATGGTATTTGTTGCCCAGCCTATGACCCTGTGACCCTACCTTAGCAAGGCTCTCCTCTCACATTGGCCAGAGTAAGGGGGCTGGGCAGTGTCCCCTCATCAGTGTGTGTGTGTGCAGACACCTCGGGGCAGAGGGCAGAGCTGACAGTGGGGGTAGGTGGTCAGGTGGCCTGAATTACTCAGAGCTGGCTTTATAGAGAGCAGTTTATCCGCCCCCTCAACTAAACATGGCCACACTGCCAGTCTCATCAGCCTTCCCACAATCCAGCAAGACTGTCTCCCAACATGAGAAAAAAAAGAAAAAGAGAAAAAAGAAAACTCTCATGATCCCTGCACAAAGCCAGTCTGGCCATTTCTGTCTTTGGTTGGAATTCTAGAGAACTCACCAACACTCCTTAAGGTCTAAGCTTGAATCTGCTTTTCACTTCCAAAAGAGCCAGAAAATTCCTAATCTGTTCAGATGACGTTAACCCTTCCACATCATCGCAGCCTCCTGCAGTAAGCTCCCTGTCACCAGCTGACTGCCTTGATGTGGCTCAGCAGTGAGCGAGGAGTCTTCCCTTTCATTTCCACCCGCCTTAGTAAGATCCTAAAGCAGAGGATTCGGATTTGATGAGAGCTGTTCTTGCGTCCTGCTCCTCCAGTCCCTCGGGGGGGCTTACATGTGTCTATTTAATACAAATCTCCCTTTTCTTCTCCTTTTCACGACAGCTGTGAGTATGTGAAGGGAGCCTTTCTTTGGGTGGAATTCAGTCCTGACAGCCCAACTCTCATGAGCTGCGGCCCTGTGTGAACAGTGCTTAAATGACGATCTCTGTGATGAGACGCCTGAGGAGGGGGGGGGGGTCCTCAAAGTCCTTCAGTATTTCTGGCTGCATTTCCCCCATAATTTATTTGCTCTTTCAAGAAAAACCTTACTTTAGGAAGTGCAGAAGGAGGGGAAAAAAGTAATGGACACAGCCTGGGGAAGAAGAGTCAGCTGCAAGGAGCTTGCTATCTGCAGGATGCTACACGGCCCTCCCCAGGTCAGGACCACAGGATGTGCACAGCCCTCCCTAGGTCAGGACCTCAGGATGTGCACAGCCCTCCCCAGGTCAGGTCCTCAGGATGTGCACAGCCCTCCCCAGGTCAGGACCACAGGATGTGCCCAGCCCTCCCCAGGTCAGGTCTGCAGGATGTGCACAGCCCTCCCCAGGTCAGGACCACAGGATGTGCACAGCCCTCCCCAGGTCAGGTCTGCAGGATGCCGCACAGCCCTCCCTAGGTCAGGACCACAGGATGTGCACAGCCCTCCCTAGGTCCAGGACCTCAGGATGCTGCACAGCCCTCCCCAGGTCAGGTCCTCAGGATGTGCACAGCCCTCCCTAGGTCAGGACCACAGGATGTGCACAGCCCTCCCTAGGTCAGGACCACAGGATGCTGGTCAGGTCTGGAGAAGAGGACTGTGGTTATCTAGAAACCCCCAAAGCCATCCTGTCTGCCCATGCTCCAGGGTGGACATGGGATCACACCTCTGGTTGCATTGACTGACGTTTAGAACCTGTTTGGTACAGGCTTCAGCTAAATGTGGTGTTCAGCTGCTACAGCTGCTGGTTATGGTGTTTTTCAGGCCAACATCTGAAAAGGATCTGGGCCCTAAGCTCTACAGGGGTCTGGGGCTGCGATGCCACCCACCCACATACACACCTCAGCGTCTGTTCTGACCAGTAAACTCATATGTGTGCTGACTTAACCTCCTCCACCAGTCCCCTCCACCTCCTGAGACCCCATGTAGCCACTCAGCCCTGATCCACAAACAAGTGAGATTTTTTTCCCCCAGTACAAACAAGGTCTCCTCCTTGTGACAGCCCTTCACATCTGTCAATCACAGGGGCTGCACGGGACCAGCTGTATCCATCCATAGCTACTGGTAGGACCGCAAATCCAAATGCCATTAGTCCAGCAGATGTGAGGAAGGGAAGGACGAAGGCTCACTGATGTGATGAAAAGAGCAGTTTGGACAGCCTGGCGCTTTTACCGACTCTGCCCTGGATCAGGCTGACATTTCAGGCAACTCTGGCTCCCAGCATAGAAAACCTCTACTAAGACTTCTCTCCTCCTTAAACATGAAAGCGCAAACTTCCCCGCACCGCGGACTTCCTTAATCATTTATGAAAACGTGTCAGCTGTCGCTGTCTCCTTGTTCTAGTGCCTGGTGCCCTGGATTAGGGAGGCGGGAGCTGCCTGGCCAGGGGATGGAGAGAAAGGAGAGGCCTTTCCTTGTCACTAAGGCACCACTTCCAGGCCATCGTTGTCTCTTCCAACACATCCACCATCTCTAGAAAACATAAATACAGAGGTTGGAGAGATGGCTCAGAGGTTAAGAGCACTGGCCGCTCTTCCAGAGGTCCTGAGTTCAATTCCCAGCAACCACATGGTTGGCTCACAGCCATCTGTAATGAGATCTGGTGCCCTCTTCTGGCCAGCAAGCATAAAAACACTGTATACATAATAAATAAATAAATAAATCTTTAAAAAAAAAAAAGAAAGAAAAGAAAACATAAATACATTTAAAATTCAGCCTCAAAAGAGATCCGGTACCCTAACCTCGACTCACATTAGCGCGGAAAGAACACGCTCCACCCCACAGCCACTCAGCCGCGAGGCCTGCTCTCGGTACCCAGGCCCGGTCCCTGGAAACAAAGCTGAGTCACCTCCTAAAGTTTTATAGCGGTAGCTTTTGAGATAAATGTCCATAAATAGAAACGGAACCCAGAACCAAGCTAGGGATTGGGACATTTCTAGAAGTATCTTAACCACTCAGAGAAATATTGACCAGGAAGTCAGCAGGGGTGCTGAGTCCCAGGTGGCTGGCACCCATAGTCAATAGTCAGAAATGCATTTGATCAGATTGCTCGGGGCCCAGGCTTCCTGTGCGTGTTCTGTGGACTCCGCAGGAAATTGGAGATGCAGAGATGTTAATGCCAGTAGCAGATATAACACGTAAACAAGACACTCAGCAAATTGGAAATTAGTGCAGGATGGATCCTCGTTTGGCTGTTCCTCTCCCCATCGCCTGATGTCAGCATCGTGGGGTTCTGAGTGGTGGCAGATTGTGCAGCAAAATGATTTGTGGGTCCTGAAAGCAACAACAGCAAAAGAGAAGAGCCAGAGTCACAGAAGGAAGAGAACAAAGCACCTCACGGGTCACCCTGGGGCTGAAGACGTTCTCTGTGCTCTGCTTGACCTAGGTTTGAACACTTTTGCTCCCGGGTCCAGGTCTCCACTTCCAGTTCTGCAAGGGATGCTGAGGACTTTGAGTGTGAGGTTCAGCAACACCTCTGGGTTCTTCGCCTCTCCTTGGCCTTTGCCTAAGGCAAGGCTTGCACATTTAATTCTTACCAGTTTTCTGAGCACACCACTTTTCGTTTTTATGCCTTCAGCTCAGGCACCCCCAGAAATCCTGGGTTATTTCTGCTCATCTGAGCACCGCCTCCCTCCAGCCATGGTCCTCTTCCTCTATGAGGGAAGCATCATTTGAACTGCTCTCCTCCCATCAGCTCTCGGGCATCTCTTGCCCTTTCCATCTTCTCCCACATCCTGTATTCCGGGGGCCTTGGTAAGGTAAGTTCAGCCTGCCATGAGGACCATTTCCATATCACAGCTCTGACCCCTAGACACCTCCTTGTGCCCATTCTGTGTCCTCCCTGATGCTATGATCTCCAATTTAGTGTGGTCTGCAAATTTAATTAGCATGTCTTTTCCACCTCATTCCAGGCCCTTAACGAAGATGTTCTCTAAGTATGTGGCAAACAATATGTTCAAGGCCACTAGGTTAAGAGCGGTAAGTGGCAAATACTTTTGCCCATTATGGGGAGAAGGAGGCCATCAAGTGCCCACATGTGGTTTGAGCCATTTCCTCCGAGCTCTGTGGCTTCCTTTCCCAGGCCCGAGCTGGGTTTTCAGTCGCTCACCCCAGCCCCGTGCATCCGTGACAGTTCCCATTTGGAAGATGACGAGCATAGATTTTGCTTTCCTATTTTTGTCCGGTTTCTAGCAGGAAAAGCAACCACTAATTGAGCGTTTGTGGGGAGAGATGAGGCACACAGCAAAGACAAAGTAGTCATCACTGGGCTTGTTAACCAACCTTCTCTCCGTTTCTAACGCGGAAACCATGACTAGGAAATACCAAATGAGCTAGCCTGTCAACCCACCATCCAGAGGCAGGAGGATTGCTGAAAGCTTGAGACCAGCCTGGTCTACATAGATGACCAAGAAAGGGCAGGCATAGCACCTGCACTATGGGACGGGATGGTAAGCGAACTGGGAACTATGCTGGAGATTTAAAAACATGCACACAGTGACAGAGACACAGGGACACGGGTCATCCTTGATACAAGAATGCCAACTTTATTGTGCTCCAAGGAAGCTTATATAGGAATCATTAACGGATAGCCAAACCCCAGCTCTTGAGATTTCCAGCTGTAAAGCCCACCAGAATCCACTCCCCTGCCATCAGGAACTCATGAGGGTCTCATGCTCAGAGCAGCTGCAGGCACAGGAAAACAAGTTGTTTTGCTCAGTTCACTCCAGGAGGCAAAGGGTCTGAGGCAGTCAAGGAAAGTCCAGGGGCCAGTGCTGTGGGACAATAGTTTATACCCTGTCACTTGTATTTTAAATAAATGCTGATTGGCCAGTAGCTAGGCAGGAAGTAGAGGTGGGACAATTCTGGGAAGAGGGAAGTTTCTGTCTGGAGTCATCACCCAGATACAGAGAAGCCAGACTCAGAGCAAGCAAGATGTGACTGCCTCGCTGAAAAAGGTACCAAGCCACGTGGCTAACACAGACAAGAATTATGGGCTAATATAAGTTATAAAAGTTAATAAGAAGCTTTAGCTACTAGGTATCAGTTTATAATTAATGTAGACCTCTGTGTGTCTCTTTGGAACTGAATGACTGCGGGAACTGGGCGGGACAGAAACCTCAGACAACAGGCCAGGGGTCTGCAGCCCCCAACAGGCAGGAGGGAAGTTCACTTAGTCCAGCCACTTCTGGGGCTCCACACACTGCTTGCAGGCATCTCCCTCCCTCACCACAAACCACAGCTACCCTGCTATAGTGCTGCAGACACCGCAGATCCGGTGAGACCCAGGGGCACTGGAGGTGCCAGCTACTTCCAGTTTCTCAGCCTTCTGCATTCTCCATCCCAGTTCTCTCTCAGACAGAGGTGCCTCCAGCCCATACTCCTAGTGAGGGGCCTCGGGTGCAGCCATAAGTCTCTGGGGCCCCATAGAAAGGCCTGAATCCACCCTCAGCTCACCTAGTTCATGCCCTCAGCTTGGTTGGCCAGCTGGAACTGTGAGGCATGCTGGGACGGCTTACCGGGACAGCGTGCCAGGACAGGTCTCCTGGACGGCTGAAAGAGAGAGCAGCACTCGGCTAGCGTGTGCCCCACTGGAGACAACCATGTTTACTCTCCAATGTGGGAGGGGGAAGAGCACCGGCAAAAACGTGCACTCTTAAGGCAGTTGCCCCAGATCCAAGTCCTGGCATTGCCAGCTCCATGGCTGGGTGGGTTGGACCTGGCTGCTTCATCTAGGTCTTCACACATACAAAATGGGCTGATATTCTGCACACTCACACACAGTTGGCCCTGCTCGGTGTGGTGTCAAAGAGCAATCTGTGAGGCCTGGTGAGCTGTCCTCCCTTGCAGCAGAGGCTGCCAAGGACCAACAGGCAGACATCCTCTGTAAAGGCACTGAACCATTTATGCTTCGTGGGTTGGCTGTTAGTGGCAACTGTCAACTTGACAGGATCTAGAATCATCTGGGATGTGCTTATATGGGTTAATTGTGGAAACCTTACCTTGGTTGTGGATGGGATCCTGTGTTGTGGAATATTACTTAACTGTGTAAAGGTGTGTTGCGTTTGTATAAAGACATAAGGATGTGTGTTAATTATGTAAAGATCTGTTGCATCTCTTTCACCTTGCCTGCCCAAGGCACCTGATTGGTCTAATAAAAAGCTGAATGGCCAATAGCTAGGCAGGATAGGGATAGACGGGGCTTCCAGGAAGACAGAATAAATAGCAGAAATCTAGGCTTGAGAGAGGAATGAGAGGAGAGGAGAGAAAGAGGGGGTGCCCGAGGCCGGCAGATTTAAGAAGCAGTGAAAGTATGGCATATAGAAAGTAGGTAAAAAGCAGAGGGGTGAAAGGCAGATGAAGAGAAACAGGGTAATTTAAGTGAAAAGAGCTGGCCAGAAACAAGCCTAGGCTGGGGTTGAGCATCAACACTAATACGTCTCCGCATCATAATTTGGGAGCTGGTTGGTGGTCCAGAAGAAAAAGCCTGGTTGCAGTGCTGAACTGATTACAGTGTAGAGGCACTGCCGACTGGCCACATTCACCCCACTTCACCCCCTTCGCTCCCTGACTGTGCTCACGGGACCAGGTGTTTCAAGCTCCCGCTGCCTTGACTCGCTGCATTGTGAACTTTGAACTGTGAGCTGAATAATCCCTTTCTCCCCAGAGTTGCCTTCATCAGAATGTTTCATCTAAAGAAACAGGAAAAGAGAGCCTGGCTGTGGTGCCACCTGCCTTTAATCCTAGCACCCAAGAAGCAGAGGCAGGTGGATCTCAGTGAGTTCAAGGCCAGCCTGGTCTACAGAGTGAGTTTTAGGACAGCCAGGGCTACGTAGCAAGACCCTGCCTCAGACACACCCTCATCCATAATAGAAGAAGGAAGGAAGGAGCAGAAACTCAAACAGCAGCCCATGGACTGCAGGGACAGTTCAGACAGTTCAGCAGACAAGAGCATCTGTTGCTCTTGCAGAGGACCCACCCAAGTTTAGAATCTGGAACCCACATGATGGCTCACAACCATCTGTAACTCCACTTACAGATCATAGTTCATCACTGAAGGAGGTCAGGACAGGAACTGAAGCAGGGAAGAAACCTGGAGGCAGGAGCCGATGCAGAGGCCATGGAGGGAGCTGCTTACTGGCTTGCTCCTCGTGGCTTGCTCAGCCTGTTTTCTTATAGAACCCAGGACCACCAGCCCAGGGGTGGCCCTGTCCACAATGGACTGGGCCCTCTCCATTGATCACTAAGTGAGAAAATGCCTGACAGCTGGAGCACATGGAGGCATTTCTCCAACTAAGGCTCCTTCCTCTCTGGCCTGTGTCAACTTGACACAAAACCAGCCAGTGCAGCATCTGAATGCTTTCTCTCTTGAGGGCCTTCTGGGGAGACGGAAGAGACGTTCCTTCTGACGCAGCGTCTGACAGGCAGAAGACAAAGCTGCTGGAGCGTTGGCCTGAGGACACTCAGCAGCGCCCTACAAGGACAGAAAGAAAGGGCTGTCATGGAAACGGGCTGGGTGTTTGTTTTCTGTTTTGTTTCTGTCTGGTGTGTGTATCTGTGTGTGTGAACATGCTTCTGTAGGTATGTAACAGGTGCACATGCATGTATGTGGGCATGTGGGCAGAGGCCAGAGTTTGACCCTAGGTGTTGTTCCTCAGGAGTTGTTCTTGTTTGAAACAGGGTCTCTCACTGGCCTGGAGCATGCAGGTTAGACTCGAGTAGCTGGCTACTGAGCCCCGGGGATCCCCGGCCTCTGCCTCCCTGACACTGGGATCACGAGTGGTTTCTATGTAGGTTCTGGGTATCGTCAAGGTTCAGGGCAAATGACTGCTTCAGAACTTTCCTTTTCTTTCCTTCTTTGTTTTTGCTTTGTTTTGTCAGAACAAGGTCTCACTGTGTAGCCCTGACTGTCCTAGAGCTCACTCTGTAGATCAGGCTGGCCTCAAACTCATAGAGATCCTCCTGCCTCTACTTCCTGAGTGCTAGGATTAAAGTTGTGTGCCACAACATCCAGGCTTCTTGTTATTATTTTTTTTAGTAGTGATCTTAGGTAGTCAAAGCTAACCTGTTTAGATACATAGCTGAAGCTGGCTTCAAGCTCCTGATCCTCCTGCCTCTAGCGCTGGAGTGCCGAAATTACAGACCCAGCTACCATCTGAGCTAGTGACTGCGTTTCCTACGGCCAGAAGGTGAGGAGGCTTCACTCACAGAGAGGCATCTGGAAACCTCCAAAAGCCCAGTATCATGGCCCTACCCATGGTTTCCACAAGGCTGAGGAATCCAGGTTCCCTGTCTGGAGCTGCCATCGCTGTGGCCAAAGGAAGCAGGCTCCGCAGAAAAGAAAATGTATCTAAGGGTGCAGCACCCTAGGGGATGGCAGGTAGACCACACTCAGGTGTAAGTGACCATGGAGGTGGGTAGGGCAGGACTGTGGGCACCCCGGCAGTCCCAAGCTCTCTGGGTAAGTAACCTCTCCAGCCCTTGTGCCAGCCACAATATCTAACCAGCCTTTAGACCTGCTTACCGGAGCTGCCTCTCAGGACACTACAGCGGGGCCACACATGGTGTGGGAGCAGCCAAGAGAAGCAGGAGGAAGTAGAGAGAGGCTGTTCTGGTGGGGGTCGGTCAGGAACCCAGCAGAACTCAGCAGGGACATAACCCTGCTTACCACGGTGGCTTTGCTCTGGACTTAAGGATAATCTGGTCCCAAGGGAGAGCCCACAGAAAGCCTCAACAAGCCGGGCGCTCTGACTGGAGGGGAGAGACCTGCCCTTGAGTGCTGAGCCGGAGCCCCCAGTGCTGGAAGAGGACAGGCAGCCCTGATCACAACACTAAGCCCCCCCCCAGCTTCCCACCCCTCCCCCCGCTCCTTCCCCCCTCCTTGCCCCTTCTCGGCTCCCCGCCCCCCACTAGAGAGCACACAAATACAGGTGACAAGCGGGATGCCACCTGGATCGAGAAAACGAACAGCAATTGGATTTTGCCTTTTTTTTATTTAAAATTTTTATCGATTTCCATGGAGTGAATTAAATGTGAACAGCAGACTGAGAAGACGTCTGAGCACCTCTGTGGAGGGGCTGGGGGACTTGAGGCTCAGCAGAAAGGGACTGTGGCCCGCACTCTGTCCACGAAGCTTCCCTGTGCCTGGTTGGGAGTTAACGACGTTGAAATGGACACTTAGGCTGCCCTCGCTCTCTGGTGCTCACAGTCTGAACAGAGTGGAGAGAAAGTGGGGTTGAGAAAGAAGAGAGGGTGAAGATAGGGGAATGGTGAGGGGGAGGGGGAGAAGGTAGGCATTTGGTGGAGGTTGGCAGGAAGGCAAGGACAGGGAAGAATCTGAAGAAGGGACAATCGAATGTGGAGGAGCTTGGAGGCCATCGTCTGCCGTGGGTCTGAATGAACCACAGAGGCTGCCCTGACTCCCCTCCTCACCTCTGCACCTAGCAGTGCCTGAGGCAGGAAGGTGCCACCCTGACTAGGTATGGTGACCGTACCTGAACCCCTTCCTTCCTCCCTACACAGACAGACGCTGTGGACTGGGATATGGGAAAGCACTGGTCTCTGAAGACCAGGGCTCCAATCCTGCTGTCCTTGAGTGAGCCACCAGAAGCTAGTGCCCAGCCTCGTCATGCTGCTAGTCCAGGGCCACCCTGGCCCTCTTCCTTAAGTCACTTCTACAGTCTCCATGCCCACCTCCCCTGGCATGACCTGAGTCCTGGGAGCCACCCATAACCTGCCTTCCTCCTGCCATCCCCTCCCCTCCAGGAGAGTGCTAACACTCTGCCTGGGTTATCAGCAGGGGGCAGCATGGCCAGCAGGCAGAGAGGACAACAGAGTGGAAAGAGCCTGACCTCCCGTGGGGAAGGACCCTACTGTCAGCCCATAGGTGATGAAGTTTTCAATCTGCCTTCTTCCCCACCAGAGCTGAAGGCCCCAAGCTAGCCTTTCCATCATCCTAAAGGAGGGAGAGGGCTCCCTGGCTTCTGTTGGTAATTTATGAGTTCTTTTTCTGAGTGAGGAGGTTCCTCCTGCCCCATTAGGTGACCATCTGACCTCACCTGACAACAAACCTCTAAGTGGAGTGTGCAGGCTGGGCAGATTTTCTTCAGGGTCCACCACCCTGGGACAGGGAGCTTGGGCTTCACTAGGGAATTGGATGCTAGGGCCCAGCCGGGAAAAACCAAGCATTTGCTCAGAACCACACAGCTAGAAGCTGGGTTTGCACCAAAGTGGGGCTCCCACCTTCCACACAGCAACCATCCACCGTGCCTTTAAACCTGTCTGTTCCCTCACAAGATGCCAGAATGGCGTCCAGCAAGGCTGTGGTCATCTTGCTAGTGGTGTCCTCCCAGGCTGAAGCCTTCATTCTCATCTTTACCTGCAGTGAACTCCAGAGAAGGCAAGATGGGGACACACACACACACACACACCATCCCCGAGGAACACTGGTTTCTCTGAAGCCCCTAGCTGCAGTTCCAGGAATAAGAACACCTGGCAGCCATCCCTGTCCCCTTCTCCAGCATCACTCAGAACCATGCGGCTCCCAGGAGGGACAGCTAATCCCCTCATCCCTGCAGAGGGAGAAGTATTTCCCAGGCTTCTCTGTGGCACCAAGGACTACCCTGTGCCTGCGCCTGCAGAGGACAAGTGGTCTGCACAAGTGGATGGAAAATGGACTAACGTTTTGAGATAAAAAACAGTATGGAGCCGGGCGATGGTGGCGCAGGCCTTTAATCCCAGCACTCGGGAGGCAGAGGCAGGTGGATCTCTGTGAGTTCGAGACCAGTCTGGTCTACAGAGCTAGTTCCAGGATAGGCTCCAAAGCCACAGAGAAACCCTGTCTCGAAAAAACCAAAAACAAACAAACAAACAACAAAAAAAAAAACACAGTATGGAGTGGGGCGTGCTGCTCACCCCAGCGCCCAGGCAGCAGAGACAGGAGGATCAGGAGTTCCAGGTCAGTCTGCCAAGAAGGTGGAGCCTGAACCGTTGGGAGATAAAAGGACAGGTGTTCTGGGAGCCTTGCCTGGGTGAGCACACCTTCCTTCCATGGGAGTCCAGGACAAAGCAGCCAGACAAGTGGATAAGGAACCCTGGGCAGCCATTGTGCTCCTGGAGCCGTTTCTTACACTTCAGGGGACTCTGGAGGCTGACTGTACCACAGAGGACAAAATGGGGTTCTCCTAGCCCCACCCAGTCTGAGTCTGAGAAGTTGTCTAGTGACCTGGCAGCTTGCTCTGCTCCAGCATGTCCCTGAGTACCTCAGTAAAGTCAGGCCACGCTGAATCCAGATGTCCCTCTGGAACAAGCTGTGTGTGCACCTTCTCCTGACACTGGCTACAGATTACCAGATTGTTCTCGTGTCTTCAGGGCAGGCCACAGGACAATCCCCAGGGTCATCAAAGGTGCCCAGAATGAGGTTTATCTGAGTGGAGGATCAGCACGCTGCAAACGGGGTGGGGTAGATTGAAACTGTATGACTCACAGGAGCACGAGCTCCCTCGTGCTCCCCCAAACGAGCTGTATTAATGTGCACAGTGGTTTTCCTTGTAATTTCTGGAAGCCAAGATTTTTATGAAGAAACTGCCTATTCCTTTGCCCATAACTCATCCCCCTGCCTTTTATAAATCACTTCCCGGGGAATGGGAGTTCCTGGCCACCCCATGGCGCCCTCTCAGGCTAGCCTGGCTGCTGAGAAAGACACATTTGCACACTTGAATATGCATGAAGGGCAGTTGTTACTCTCGGCGTTTTAAGTTAATTAACGGTAACGGTCTGGGGGATATTTTTTCCGTTTTAAGCACCAAGGACTGATATCTCAGAAGTGGCTTGTTGGTGGGCAAGCCCAAGCCTGTCCTCAGCCACTGGGCATCTGAGGGGCATCATGCAGGAGGCATGGAAGATAAAGGGCCTCTTGGTCTTGGCAGTTTGGGTCAGGTGGTCAGAAATAGGTGAGGGTGATGAGGTGGCTGGAGGAAGGAACTTCCGTCAGTGTGGTTTGCTGCTGTAGGAAAGAGAATGGAGCAAGGTGCAGAGGTCGGTGGGCTCCAGCAAGAGACCAAGGAGGCAGGGCTTGTGGACCTCCAGGAACCCACTCCAGAAAAAGAAACGCAGATCATCAAGGTGAGCAGACAGTGAGGATCACGGAAGGCCACAGCGTGGGGTGTGACCCCGACCTGGCAAGGACAGCCAGAGTGGGTGTTCTAGGCACAGCAGTGACTAGGGCATCTAAGCACCAGCTCTGTCGTAGAACAAAAAGATGGGTACAGCAACGAGCAACACCATGCAGGCATGTGAGACTGGCGCAGAGAATAACCGGAGTACTCGGGCATAGCGTGTGCGGGGGAGGCAGAGAAGGCGGCTCAGAGGAGGCATCTGCTTTGAACCCAAACGGAGAGCAGGAGTCCCCGTGTTGTCGGTGGCGTTCGTCCTCCACCCTGCCCGCTCCTCCCCCACCCCCCAGGGCTGCAACTGAGAAGGCTCCTCAGGAGGGAGATAACTGTCTCTCCATCTGTCCTGCGTAGGAACAGAGAAGGGCCCCAGACCCAGGCCTGGTTTCTTGGCACAGGAACTGCTGGTTAAAGACAGACTCCTTTGTTCAGGTGATGGATGGATGAGCTCTCGTGCGCACCAGGCACTGGGCAGAGAGTGAAGGAAATAGAGAATATCCCCTGCCCTTGAGGGAAAGCAGAGGAAGACTAAAGAGAGGAACCAGCTCGAACAGGAAAACAATCAAGTCCTGTAGTGTGGCATACACGACAGGTAGTCTACAGAAAGACCAAGCCTGGAGAGCGATGAGGTGGGTTTACCAAACAGCAGGGGCGGGGATGAGGGCGGGGCCGGGGGCAGGATGGTGGGGGTGGGAGAGGGATGAGGGCGGGGCCGGGGGCCGGGATGGTGGGGTAGGAGAAGGAGGTCGAGGATGTCTTGGGGGAGAGACATTCAGGCAAAGGTACCCTTAGGAGTGCAAAGGACCTAGGACAGAGAAGAGCCTGGTGCCTTCAGAAATAATGAGAAAATCCAGAGCTGAGGGAGGTGGGGGAGAATGGGGTCTGGACAGATGGGATGCATGGTATGGACTTGGGGTTCACTCTGCTGAGGCAGGAGCCTTTGTGTAAACCGCCTGGTGGGTCAGTGAGTCTAGAGATTGTAACCGGCCTGGCTGATCAGTTATTCCAGGGTCCCGGAGAGGCGCTATCTGGAAGATATGGGAGGGAAAAAGGAAGGAGGCCAAGCAGATTTGTCGAAGCGTCAGTTTATTTGAGTCATGGTTACAGCTTATATAGGATGAGGAATTTGGGGGGCAGAGGCATGGACAGGAAGGAATCTTCCAGCGGTGGTTCCAGCCGGTCGCAAGGTCGATCAGTCAGGTCACGATTCCTCGGTCAGGAAGTCGCAAGTTGACACACCTAGTTCTCTAGATAGTTGGAGTGTGGGGTGCGTTCCACTAACAGATAGCTCTCTATTAACAGATAATTGGGTGTGGGGTAGGCTTTGCCAATAAAACAATTCTCAATACAATTGGGAAGTGGGGTTCTCTGCAAATTCCTTAGGACAATGGTTCCTGCAATAATTTTGGGGGGAAACAGCTCCTGACACCTTTGGGGGCTTTTGATCAACAGAGGAACATGGTCTGATTTACATTTTAAAGGGGTCTGTCCAACTGCTGTATTTGAAAAGGGGCCTAATACCAAAGGCAGAAATAGGGAGGCCTTGGGAGCTAGGGAACTACAAAGATGGAGAAGAACACAGAAATTGGAGGTGGAGACCCATAGGACTTTCTGGAAGGTGATACAGGGTATGAAGAAAGAGAATCAAGAAATGGATGGAGGAGCAGAGCAGAGGGGCTGGCATCTCAGGGTCACAGGCCGAGCAGCTAGCAGGGTTCCAACTGAGGCAGTGAGGTCAGAGGAAGAGGTTTCAGGCTGGGCCCTGTCTTAGTCAGGGTTTCTATGGCCATGACCAAGAAACTTGAGGAGGAGTTTATTTGGCTCACACTTCCACAACACTGTTCATCACTGACGGAAGTCAGGATAGGAACCTAACTGGCAGGAACCTGGAGGCAGGAGCCGATGCAGAGGTTATGGAGGGGCTGCTTACTGGCTTGCTCCCGATGACTTGCTCAGTCTGCTTTCTTGTAGAACCCAGGACCACCAGCCCAGGGATGGCACCACGCACCATGGGCTGGGCTCTCCCCCACCAATCACTAATTAAGAAAATGTCCTACAGACTTCCCTACAGCCTGATCTTATGGAGGCATTATCTCAATTGAGGCTCCTTCCTACCAGATAACTCCAGCTTGTGTCAAATTGACATAAAACCAGCCAGGATGGTCTCTGCACTGCAAGGAGTCATTGAGATGCTGTCCAATCAGACAAGAGTCATGGCATCCAGCTAGAGATGCCGTCCAATCAGACAGGAGGCATTAGCATCAGCTAGAGATGCCATCCAATCAGACAGAGCAGTGAGTTAGGAGAGAATGAGGAGCAGAGATAATGTAAGAGTTACCAAAAGACATAGTGGGGTTTGGAATCAGGACTAGAGAGCCTCAGGGACCTAAGTTGTACAATCCCATAAAAAGGAGTCTAAGACATTTAGGAAGAGAGCAGACTTTCAGTAGAAGGATGCCTGGCTTCTGGCTCCCATTGGTCACTCAGGAAGCTTGAAGGTGTCATCAGACTCCACGTGGAGCCCTCCCCCTGGATTCTTGAAGAAGGCCTGAGTTCTACCTATTGGGGACTGTGGACTTCTGGACCCTGAATTTTCTATGACCCTTCGCCTGCCAGAGTAAACAGCTTGTTTTCCTGTGCTTGCAGCTGCTCTGAGCACGAGACCCTGATGGCAGGGGAGTGGTTTCTGGTGGGCTTGCAGCTGAAGGATCCTGAGAGCTAGGGCGTGGCCATTGGTCAGGAAAGGCACTATATAAGCTGCCCTGGAACACAATAAAGTTGGCATTCTTGTTTCAAGGATGACCCGTGTCTCTGTTGCATGTGTGTTTCAATCTCCAGCCCGACTCGCAAACTGTACTGTAGCGCGCAGTGCGTAGAGCAGGCATTGCGCTGCTTCCACCCTTGGTGCCAAGGTGCCTAGGGGACAGGAGGACAATTGGGGACACTTCACACTCCCCAGGGGCCCATGCAGGTTGGAGGTCCTGCAGGGGTGAGGTTAGCCTCCTCAGTTTATCCTGGAGCCTGAGGCCTCCCACCTGCAATGTTCCCCTTATGAGCAGCGTTGCTTGGGACAAGCCTGGTACTCAGTGAGGTTCCAGGGTTAGCTCTGATCATGGAGGTGGTTTCTGCCCACTGCCCATGGTCCCCTTCAGCCACAACCTCTCCAGTGGGTGGAGAAGGACCAGAACTTCCATCTGGTTCTAGAGTCCCAAGGCGTGCAGGTGGAGCAGAGTGTGTGCTATCATAGGGCCCTCCTGCCACCTGTAGGGCGCCTGGGGGTTAGCACCCCTCTGCCTCACCCTCCGCTTAACGCAGCTTATTTCACAGCTGACTGCTTCAGTACAAATTGGGGTGAGAATGACCTCCGGGCAGCTGCAAAAGGACCAGGCCGCCCTGATGAGCTGCTGAGGGAGGCCCTGCCACTGGAACCCCTCAGTGAGCATGGAGAGGGTGGTGTCTCTGTGGCTCAGGCCAGGTAAGCCTCCATTCCCCCCACCCCGTCCATCCCCACATTAAAATTCTAGGAGGCACCGCAGCTGCAAGCACTGAGCAGGGTTTGTTTCCACTTTGTACTTAAGAGTGAGCTGTCTCCTCCCAGGCTGCTCTGCTGCACGTGGTGGTCACCTGGTCACCGTGCCCCCAAGCTTCCTCCCAGGTGCCCTTTGACCCACCAGAGCTGCCCTGTCCAAGAATAGACCCCCAAGAAGGAAAATGCCAACACTAACAGTTTCCCCTGCTTCAGATTCTTTGCTCGCTCTCTTTCTCTCTCTCTCTCTCATCTTACAAATTGAAATCCCTCAGCCTTCTGGCCTTGCCTAGTTCAAGGTCTGCTCCAGCTAGTTGTGCAAAGCTAGACCATGTCTGACAAACAGCCACTAATTACTTCTCCTGGTCCCTGGGAGGAAAGGAGAGATGGGAGGAGGTGTTGGAGGGGGAAGCTTCCAGGTTAAATGACTTGCCCCAGGCTACAGAGAGAGTTCAGGCGCTGGCTGCCGGGGTTCCCACCTGGGGGCCCAGGGAGAAGGCTGTTTTATAAGTAGGCCTACGCTCTTCACACTCTTCACAGACAGCCCAGTGATGGCTCTGCAGAGAGCGGGGAGGGGGCGGGAACCACCTGGTTGTCCTGCCCACTCCAGTGAATGCCCTGAGCTTGCATCCACACTGGAATGGGAAACAAAGCCCTCTTCGGAGCACCCCCTCCCTCTCCAGCAAATAAAACTCCACTCCCGTGAGATGCCTCTTTTATTTAATGGCCTAATTTCCAGAGGGCACCCTGGGGCTGTGAGGAAAAGCGGGGTGGGAGGAGTAACCCTCAGAGACAACTGTCTGCACATTAGCAAAATGTGCACCTCTGGCAACAGCCAAGTTCAAGTGTTGACAAAGACGAAAGAGGTGTTGCCACTGCTCCCCCCACCACCCAGTGCTGAAGGGAAACTGAGGCCCAGAGGGGTGGCAGTTCTGCCCATACACCACTCAGTATCAACACAGGGACCAGGTCCATGGTCCAGGTGCCCTGAATCCTGGTCTAGTTTCTGTTTGGGATGTTACAGCCTCCGCACTCGCTCGGCTGAGTACCTTTTAACCTCGATGGAGCTCTGGAAAGCAAGGTGGTGATACCTGACGGGAGCTGGGACCGAGACCCAGAGAAGAGCAAGTGGCTGCTATTACTGTCGCCTTGTGACAGCAGCTTCCGGTGTCCACAGCAAAAACCACAGAACTGACCCACTTATTTCTGCCTCCTAAACAAAACTGGATGGGAGATTTCATTCTAACTTAATTTTATATTAACAAATGCTCATTTATTTATAAACTGGGGCCACACAGGAGTCGCAGCTCCCACCAGCATAGGTTACTGGCCCCAGTGTAACACTGTGCCCCACGCCCGCTGCCACCTGCTTTTCTGCTGGCAGAGAGGGCGTGACTTTGGAGAGCGGTTACCAGGCCAAGAAACCCCCCCTCTTGTCTGGGAGTTCCCCGAGGACTTCTGGGGGAACAGACCCTGTTCTGCTACAAGACCCCCCACATTCCCGAAACACACACCACGTGCCTCAGAGTGGCTCTGAGGGCCTGGGAACTGAGGCCAAGATTTTACCTGCAGAGCTCGCCACAGCTACTGCACCCGACTCTGCCTCACCCACCCTGGCTTCCACGGCCAGTCCACCCTGTTATCTGCCACATACTTGCAAAAGCAGAAAACAAGAGGCTCCAGAATTCCTCTAGGCAAAATACAGCATTTGTATGTTTTCCTCACCCTCTGCCCTATGGTGAGACCCCCTTCTCCGGTCACTAGAAGGGAATTTCCATTTCCAGGGTATCGGGTGGGGAGCTGGTACCTTCTAGGTTTTCCCCTTAAGTTTCCGGGGTTTGGAGAGCAGAGCCCAGAAGAGACCACAGTTCCCTGGGTAATTTTGCCACATGCAGCCTTTTTAGAAGTCTTTCTTTTATTAGTATTTTTGAAGCTGGAAATTGGTTAGTGGAGCACGGCCCCTGGGGGATGTGGTGCTGCTGTCTCTGCAGAAGTGCGAGGTGCATTCCATACACAGCAGCGGCCAGCGTGTGCTCCCACCCTGCAGTCCTTGGATGTGCCTGCTGATGAGCCACACTGGGGAGCCAGGAGGTCAACTGGCACCTGTATGCCCCATGTCCCACCCCACCCCACCCAACCCCACCCCGCCAGGGGGAGGCCGGTCAGCCCCTGTCTCCGGGCTCCTCCTCCTGCCTCTCTCCTCTTGTTCTGTTTGATCAAATAAGTGGGGGTTTTGTTTCTTGGTTTTTATGAACAAGCTCCTCTGGCTTCCTGGACTGTGGATTCCATTGCCTGCAGGATGCTCAGGAACCCTGGCAGTAATGAAAATCGGAGGGAGGGTGGGGAGGATCCACCAGCTGAGCTGAGACAAAATGAAACGGTCACGTATTCAGAAAACAAGAAAAGTGAGACACAGTCTCACTTCAAAAATCAAAACAAAATGGACTGGAGAGATGGCTCATCATTTAAAACTCTATTGTTCCAGAAGGACCCCGGCTTGGTTCCCAACACGCACACCGCGCAGCTCACAACCACCTGTGACTGCAGCTCCAGGAGGATCTGACATCCTCTTCTGACCTCTGTGGGCACTGCACTCACTGGTTCACACCCACACACAGGCACACCTACACACAGGCACACACACCCAGGCACACACACTCACAAACATACACACAGAGGCACACACAGGCACACACACTCACAAACATACACACAGAGGCACACACACACAGGCACACCTACACACAGGCACACACACCCAGGCACACACACTCACAAACATACACATAGAGGCACACACACACAGGCACACACATTCACAAACATACACACAGAGGCACACACACTCACAAACATACACACAGAGGCACACACATCCAAGCACACACATTCACAAACATACACACAGAAGCACACACACACAGGAACATACACACAGGCATACACAGGCACATACAGTCACAAACATACACACAGAGGCACACACACCCACATACAGGCACACCCACATACAGACACACACCGAGGCATGCACACACACAGGCACACCCCCACACAAACACACACAGAGGCATGCACACACACAGGCACACACACACACAATTAAAAAAATCTCAGGCTGGGAGGTGCTGGCAAATACCTTTAATTCCAGTACTTGAGAGGCAGAGGCAGGCAAATCTCTGAGTTCAAGGCCAGCCTGGTCTACACAGTGAGTTCCACGCTAGCCAAGGCCGCACAGAAAAATCCTATCTCAAAAATCTTTAAAAAAAAAAAAAAGATGGGGGCTGGAGAGATGGCTCAGAGGTTAAGAGCACTGGCTGCTCTTCCAGAGGTCCTGAGTTCAATTCCCAGCCACCACATCGTGGCTCACAACCATCTGTACTGAGATCTGGCGCCCTCATCTGGCATGTGGGCATACATGGAGGCAGAATGTTGTATACATAATAAATAAATAAATCTTTAAAAAAAAAAAAGAAAAGAAAAATATCTCTAGCACAAGAGCTGAGGAGATGGTGCCACCATCTCAGTTCAGTTCCCAGCACCCACATAAAATCTGGGCACAGTGGCGTCCCCCTGTCATCCCTGTGCTGGGAAGGTGGAGACAGAAGGATCCCTGGGGCTCAATGGGGAGCCAGACTAGTCAGATGGGTGAGCTGCAGGATCAGTGGGGAGCGCACCTGAGGAAGATTCGTGATGTCACCTCTGCATGTGTGTGTGCACACACACGTGCACACACACGCACAAATGCACATGCACACACATGTGCACCCCCAGAAACTGACCCTCCCCCCCCCAGAGATTTACAAAGCACAGTGTGCAGGAACCCACAATGATTTCAGGTGACTGAGAGGATATTAGCCCCCGGTAGGCAGGAATGACACAGGACCCGGATCATAGTCGGGTGACTGGAACCTAGCCTCTCAGATGGAGATGATGAGGTGCTTTCTCGGCAAGCACGCTGGCGTGATTTCATAATTACTGAGGGACACGGATTAACCATGAAAGCGAAGAGTTAAAAGCAGAGAGTAATTGCCTGATATCCGCACTCTGTAATTTAGTATAATCTAATCATGGACAAAGCCCCAAAGAAAACTCTCTGAAAGCATGCATTTTCCTTCATACACAATTTGTTACTGACATTGGTAATACACTCCATGCCTCCAAAGAAAGGCAAGCCCACGACACCAATGTGTGAATGTGATCCAGCAAAGCAAGTGGCAGAGCTGCCAACTGAACGTGTTCTGGCCTTTCCCTGCAACTCTATTTACCTTTTTCTTACCACAGACTGGGAAAGAGATCACAAGGGCAGCCCCTCTTGCATAAAGTACTTATATGAGGAAACAAGAAGCCGGGTCCTCCAGAGCCATGCCAGTCAAGATCTGAGCCCCACTTGGCACCCTTTTTCGACTGCACTTTCCCAGCATGCCCCATGCCCCCACACCTCCTGTGGGAAGCCAGAACAACCGATGGCACCAACAAGGTGGTCAAGAATTTACCCTGCGCACTACAGAGGATGGGATGGGTGTGCTGTTTCCTAGGGCCTACAGCAGGAGGAAAAACGGAACCATGAAAGATTTACGGCCATTTTTATGATGGCTTCTGTTGAGACAGGAAGAGCCTAGCAGGAGGGGAGCAGTGTGGTGGCCTTCTGGGGTTCCAACAACCCATCGCCTCTGCTGCTTGTGTGGATGTGGTTACTAAACATACACGGGCTCAGCATTTTGTCTTTCCTCTCGGCCTTCAATAAATCAAGAAGACTGGTCACGGTTGAAGCCATGCACCTGACACACACACACACACACGCACACACACACACGCAGAGAGAGAGAGAGAGAGAGAGAGAGAGAGAGAGAGAGAGCCAGGCAGACCCCGTGGGAAAGGAAAGATGAAGACAGAGTTGGAACACCTGGGGCAGGGGCAGAGGGCACGCTGACAGGCTTGGAGAACCATGGAGAAGGACCACGGTGGTCTAAATTCCCAGAGAGGGTGAATAGGTCTGGAAGCTGAGGAAATGGGAAATCCATCTTTCTGATGGGTGGACAGGGAGCTGGGGGCAGATCCTGTATAAAGTGGCTTCTGCTGGGGTCTGGTGATATACTATGCTGAGGGCCATGAGACCTGGAAGGCCAGGCCAGAAACCACCCATAGAGGTAGAGGGTGAACCAGGGTAGCTGAAGCCTAACACTGAGCTCTAGGCTAGAGGGAGGTCAACAAGTAGGGTTTGCTATGGGCCATTTGGTCTGGGGTACGTGCAGGAGTGTCTAGCAGTATCCCTGTAACCAGGACAGTGGAGAAAGCCCTATGGTTACCATCACTGATGGTGGCCCCAGTCCTGTCTATGTTTTTTGAGCACCCTCAGATCCACTGTGATGAAACAGAGCGGAAGTCTGTGAAACACCAAACATCCACCGTGTTTAAGCATCGGTTTCAAAGCCTCTTAGAATGAATGTGCTCGGCCAGTCCTGACGCTGAGAGGCGTGTTCTTTATGGATTGAACTGCACAGCTGCAAGGAGCTGCACAAATGTTACCAACTCATTTGTCATGCAAACAGTGCTTCAGAAAGAAATAAAATACTATTATGTGGTATATGTGTTAGGCAATCACTATATCAAACCCATGGCAGGCCGTGCAAACACAGGCAGAGCGAAGGAAAACAACACTTGGTGAGAGAAATCGCACCACATGGGAGCAGCTAAGTCGGGGAGAAGGGGAGGTAACGGCAGAAGCCCGACGGAGCGAAAGCTGTAATTTTCCCAGCCATGCGGCCAGGTCTGAATACTCCTGGGGTAGAGCAAGTGGCAGAATGACGGAACCCTGACAGAGGAGCATGACCCAGGGTCCCAGGGAGGGTAGGGAGGGCCGTGGGGGCAGCAATGAGTGCTGGATAAAGCTGCAGGGAGAGCCTAAGGAGGAGGCTGTGAAGAGAACTGAATGAGCATTGGAGCCACGGTAATTGCTAGGAGAAGGGAGGTGATGAAGGACACGGGAGGGGAAGAGGGTGGTGGGAATAAGGCCATGAACTGTTTGTTTCCAGTTGTCACACTTCCCCGGCTTCTCTTCCGGATTCCCACTAAGACCTTTCACAGAACCAAACCACTGCCCCTGTCCCCAAGGCTCCCAACAGCTGCAAAGACTTGGGTGAGAGAAGAGGGTGTTCTGGTGCCCTGTCCTGAGGGCCCAACACAAATCACCTCTCCTAATCCTTGTAGCAGCCTCTGGGGATTCTGGAAAACAGGCTAGGAATGTTAATTGGGAATTAGCACACACTTGGTGGTTGCAGACAGGAAAACAAATTGCAAGGTTCTGCAGCTCATCCCCTAAATCATAGACTATAGGGTACAGGGGTCTCCCAACCCCATCTTTCATCGGAGTCCCACCAAGTGGCACAAAGTCTCTTCTGACCAAACTCATCTGCCCACGGGAGCCCAGGACACAGGAATCCTGTCTCCATGACCGATTTGGAGTCGCTTTGTAACAGATCTGCTGTGGAATATTACTTTAACTAGGCAAAGATGTGTTACACTTGTTTGTGTTGCATTTGTTTAACTATGTAAAGATGTGTTGCTGTTTTACCTTGCCTGCTTAAGGAACTTGATTGGTCTAATAAAAAGCCAAATGGCCAATAGCTAGGCAGTAGAAGGATAGGTGGGGCTAGTGAGCAGGAAGAATAAATAGGAGGAGGAATGTAGGCTCAAGAGGAGAGCGAGGAGATAGAATGAGGGAGGAAAATAAGGGAGATTCTCAGGGCCAGACAGACAGACAGACAGACAGCCATGGAGTAGGACACACAGAAGGAAAGAAAGATAAAAAGCCCTGAGGCAAAATGTAGATGAAGAGAAACAGGTTAAAGTAAGTTATAAGAGCTAGTGGGACAAGCATAAGACTGAACATTCATAATTAACAAGTCTCTGTGTTTTGATTTGGTGTTCCGACAGTCCAATAAAGCCCGAAACACAGGTGTAGTGTCTGCACTATGGGATGGTTCATGAGCTGGGCAAGGGGATGGAGATTGAAAACACACACAGAGACAGAGACACAGACACAGGCCATCCTTAAATTCCCCAAGAATGTCAACTTTATTGTGCTCCAGGGCAGCTTATATAGTGCCTTCCCTGACCAACAACCATGCCTTAGCTCCCAGGATCCTTTGGTTGCAAGCCACCAATAACCACTCCCCTGTCTCGTGCTCAGAGCAACTGCAAGCACAGGAAAACAAGTTGTTTTGCTCAGAGCAGCTGCAAGCATAATGAGTTGTTTACTCTGGCAGGCAAGGGGGTCACAGGAAATTCAGGGTCTGGGGGTCCACAGTCCCCAACACACAGGTCTTTCTTTAGACTGCCAGCTCCCAAATAATGACATGGAGACTTTTTATTAAGTATGAAAGCTTGGCCTTAGCTTAGGCTTGTTCCCAACTAGCTCTTAAAACTTACATTTATGGCCCGGCGGTGGTGGCACACGCCTTTAATCCCAGCACTTGGGAGGCAGAGGCAGGTGGATCTCTGTGATTTCGAGGCCAGCCTGGTCTACAAGATCTAGTTCCAGGACAGGCTCCAAAGCTACTGAGAAACCCTGTCTCAAAAAACAAACAAAAACAAAACAAAACTTACATTTTTATTAACCTAGGTTGTAGTGAGTCTTTCTTGTTGGACTGCCAGCCCCCAATAATGACACAGAGATGTGGCCGTTAGCTGAGGCTTGCTCCCAACTAGTTCTTACAACTTAAATTGGCCTGTTTATATTAGTCTGTGTTCTGTCACAGGCATTTTACCTCTCTTCCATTCTGTACATCAACTTGCTCTGCATCTTACTGGTGTCTTCCCCAGCACCTCAGATTTCTGACTAGCTATTGGCTCTTCAGTTTTTTGTTTTTTTTAAATATTTATTTATTATGTATACAATATTCAATCTGTGTGTGTTTGCAGACCAGAAGAGGACAGCAGACCTCGTTACAGATGGTTGTAAGCCACCATGTGGTTGCCGGGAATTGAACTCATGACCTTTGGAAGAGCAGGCAATGCTCTTAACCACTGAGCCATCTCTCCAGCCCCAGTTTTTTTGTTAAGCCAATCAGAAGACACCTTTCACAAAGTGTGATCAAACAGCCCACAATACTACAGTTCTGTCACTGTGGCTTGCTACCTTCCCTCAGTGCTGTAAGTCCACCTTCCTCCCTGTCTGTCTTCCCAAAGTTCCTATTTCTGCCTGGAAGTCCTGCCTAGCTATTGGCCATTCCTCAGGCAGGTGGGGTAAACAGAGACATCTTCACACAGTGTAATCAGTATCCTGCAACATTACCTCTGTGGCCACTGAAGACCAGTCTGTCCCAGAGCTGCACTTTAAAACACCATATGTTTTATATACTTATTATATAATTGTTGGTTTTATTTTATGCATGAGTATTTTGCCCACATGTGCACCATATTCATGCAGTATCTGTGGAGGCCAGAATCAGATCCACTGGAACTGGAGTTACCAATGGTTGTGAGACACCATTTACGTACTGGGACCCAAACCCAGTTCCTCTGTAAGAGTAGCAAGTGCCCTTAACTGCAGAGAAATCTCAAACCCCCAAGGTTTTGATGTTCACCGTTGACCAAGTGCGTGTCTGAAGGAGTCAAGATAAGGGCTCAGAGAGCCTGGCATATACTCCACCACCCAAACCACGCCCAGTCACACACAGCCCCCACTCCCACCCCGAGACTGACAGGGATCGTGATCTATTGGCGTTTGCTTTCTTACACCTTTGAGAAGCTCATCCATAACATAAATCAGCATTTTATTGAATATATACCACACGCTAACACTATATTAGGATCAAATATTAACACCGCTAGGTCTAACAGACAAAGGAAAACTAGAGGGCGGGGGATGAGTTGAAAATACCCCCACCACAGCCAAAAACGACCAAACCAACTCTTGGACCTTCTCATCATGGCGGACCTGGCCGCCAGGCTCCGCCCTTCCCAATATGGCGCCCAAACCCGACCTTCTCATCATGGCGCGCGGCCCCGCCCGCTCTGCCGCGGCTGCCGGCGGGAGCAGTTCCGGGTGCGGTGCGCGCCGGGGGCGGGCGAGGGGGCGGTGTCCTGGCCATGGCCGGCCTGTCGGACCTGGAGCTGCGGCGGGAGCTGCAGGCCCTGGGCTTCCAGCCAGGCCCCATCACCGACACCACTCGGAACGTCTACCGCAACAAGCTGCGCCGCCTGCGGGGCGAGGCCCGGCTGCGCGACGACGAGCGGCTGCGGGAGGAGGCCCGGCTGCGCGACGACGAACGGCTGCGGGAGGAGGCCCGGCCTCGGAGCCCCGAGCGGCCGCGGGAGGAGGCCCGGCTCCGCGAAGAAGCACCGCTGCGCGCGCGGCCCGCCGCGTCCTTCTTGCGGGCGGAGCCCGGGCTCTCCCCGCCGGCCTCGAGCGCGGCCCCCGACACCTCAGGGCCTTACGGCGACTTCGGGGCCTCCGCCTCTCCCTGGGCCCGAAGCCGCGGCCTCGCCTACCCCGCCCGCCCCGGGCCGCTGCGGCGCCGCGCCTCTGTCCGGGGCAGCTCCGAGGAGGACGAGGATGCCCGGACGCCCGACAGGGCCGCCCTGGGCCCGACCCGCCACTGGTGGGCCCCGTCCTCGGCCTCTGCGCGGCCGCCCTCCGCGCTCCTCCGCGCCGACGCGCGCCCCGGCCCGAAGGCCACGCGAACGGGCTCCGCGGGCGCCGTGCGGGCCCGACCTGAGGCCGGCCGGCGGCTGGAGCGCTGTCTGTCGCGCCTGCTGCTCTGGGCCAGCCTGGGGCTGCTGCTCGTCTTTCTGGGCATCCTCTGGGTGAAGATGGGCAAGCCCTCGGCGCCGCAGGAGGCGGAGGACAACAGTACGTCCCGGGCTGGCAAGGGGATGGCTCAAAGGCACCGACTGCCTCTCACTTTCCTCCTTCCAGCGTCTGCAGCACTTTGGGCTCCACTTTATCTTCCTCTCTGCTTCCTCTCCCCGCTAGTGTCTCCCTTTCAGCCATGGCTAGGGGCAGGTTGAGTTCTTCCACAGCCTCTGGAAGAGAGAGAGCTACACGCCTACTCCTGACACTCCTTGCCCCTCGATTTCCTTCCCTTTTCACCTCCTGCTCATTCACACGACAACCCCTTTGAAGGCTCCAGAGAATCACCCGGCGCCTGGGAGTGCCTGGTTGTGCCCTGAGCTTTGTAGCGCCAAAAAAACCAGGCCTTCATCTGTCCAAAGGATTCTAGCCCTGCCTGTGGGACAGGTGTAGGAGAGTCTTTGCGCTTAAACTGATCCTACCAATGGGGTGCTTAAGGCTGTGCTGGGAGAGGGCCTGTGAGCCAGGCAGCTTACCAGACATCTCTGCCCACACTCAGGTATATGACTCCACATCCCTGGAGGGGTGCAGGAGACAGCCGAGGATTGGGGTTTCCAAAGGGAAGCTGCCTGTTACCCTTGATTCTAACAGAAGAAAAAAGTTTTCGTGATAGTTCCCTTCTCTGCTCTAGGGGGATATATTTTAGGTCTCATGTCAGACAAGCATGCCACCACTGAGCTACATTCGCCAGCCAACTTCTGAAAATGATTTTGAAGCAGGGGCTCCCTAGGTTACCTAGGCTAGTCTTGAACTCACTTTGTGATTCAGGATGGCTTTGAACCTATGATCTTGCCTTAACTTCCCCTAGCTGAGTCACCAGGCCCAGATCATTTTATAACAAATCTAGGTATAAAAGGAAACTTGAGTTCTCCGGTTGCTAATATTCTTTGCGAAGCATGAAGGTGGTTAATACTCTTGCCAGCCTTGAGTCAAACTCAAGTCTTCCCATGCCTAGCAGGAATGGCTGGCCCACTGTGGCAGGTGTTGAGGTAAATGGCTGTTTGGGCTAACGCCCACAGGACTGCTCCACCGTGGCTGGAGCTGCTTATCAGCTTGGAATAGTGTATGGGCCTCCTAGAGATCTGCCGAACTGATGCCAGCGCACTGTGCTGGGCTGTGGCCATTCCGGACCTCACCTTGTGCTGTGCTGCTCCTCGCTGCTTAGGATGATTCAAGACAAGCTTTAAGAATTCATAGCCAGGATTTCCTAGAGTTCCCTCCTAAAATAGTATTCTTACTTGGCATACTGTCGTTTACGGTGCATAAGACTTGTCTGTATGTTGTCTTGAGCCTAACTCCCTGAGTTAAGTGGGGAAGGCCATTGTTTTTATTTTATGCATATGGGTGTTTGGCCTACTGTGCATCTATACCACATGCATGTAGTGCCCAAGGAGGCCAGAAGAGGGCATTGGATTCTCGGACCTGGAGTTAGAGATGGGTGTGAGCAGCCATGTGGGTGCTGGGAATCGAACCCACGTCCTCTGCAAGAGCAGACAACATCCTCTCTGTAGGCCAAACTGACCTCAAATTTGTGGCAGCCCCCTCCTTAGCCTCCTGAGTGCTGGGATTACAGCTGTGTGCACTCCCTTTTAGGAAGGTCCGGGGGACCCCATTTCACAGATAAACAGGTGCCAAGGGGTTAAATCACCCAAGAACCTGGCGCTCATTTGCAGCCCGAATGAGGTCCCAGCTCTCCGTGTCCTGGTCCAGCACGGGAACCCCTTGGGTCTTCCTGTCCGTCTGTACATGCGTCAGTGTGGGATGGCGTCTTCCCGGCTCCACTTCGTGTCGGCCAAGTTTGGCTTCCCTTGGATTTTGAGAAGTCTCTGTTGTCTTTTGAGTCCCACCGCTAATCTCTGCCTTTCTTTTCTTGATCTCAGTGAAATTGTTGCCGGTGGACTGTGAGAGGAAAACAGATGAGGTGAGTTTCTCTGCCGTTTTTACTCTTCTGAAGACTCGAGCCTCTGCCGGGAGGTAAACTCCCAGGTCATAATAGGATCCTTTTCAGGGAGAGCTTCCCAGATTGTACCAGAATCACATCGTGTTCTGTGAGGTCTGTGTCAAACTGAATATGGAGGACTGAGCTCCTCAGATCCAGCCCTGGGCTTCTTACAGATGCTCGCCTATCAGTGGGAGTATCCGAGGCGGTTCAGGGCCTGGGGGTTGGCGCACCTCTCCAGCCCACTGGTGTGGAATGCAGGGCTGCTGGTGGCTAACATGAGATCTCAGGGTTGCCCTTCCTCAGGTGTGCATCTGTCTTCCTGGCAGTGTTCTGATTGCAGATTTGACACATCAGGGGGCCAGTTGAGGGGAATTAGCCCTCTTAGCCCATGTTTCGATTTGTTTTATGAAGCCCTCACATTCCCCACAAATAATGTTTAGGGAAGGAGAGTGGCCCCGGCCTATGAATCATGTGACAGCATTCACGCACAGCCAGGAAGCTGGTTCTGTGATGGTCTGAGGAGGAGAGGAGGCAGTAAATTTTCAGGTCATAAATCCACCAGGAGGAGGCGCTTGCTGCTAGAGGGCATGACTTAGTGCTCTAGTTATTAAGTGTGGGTGCCAGGCCCCTGCAGCCAGGGGCTAGCGAAGGTAGGGCACCCGCATTGGCTCTTCTGTTAATGAAGGGCAGCCTGCTGCAGATACCCTGCTTTTATTTCCTTGGCTTCTGACATGTCCTGTTTGCGGGTGGTTTACGACGTTCCTTTATTGCTGTCATCCACCAACCATTTTTGCTTCCCAGTTGTTCTGCAAAACCAGGCTTGTAATAAGTTTAATCTGCTCTCCATCATAAAGCTGGCCTGGTGATTACACAGTGCGCTCCAGAAGCAGGCAGCCAGAGAGGACAAATGCAAGAACGAGAACACTAGAGCTTTCTACCAGGACCCTCTGTCCTTAGTCAGAACAGGCTCTTTGTCCTAGTCCTTCATGATCTGCAGAGGTGGGAGACCTCAAGTGAAAGGCACATTTGGTTCGGTCCTTCTGTGAGCCAAGATCTGCGTGCCCAGACAGACGCCCTGCAGGTCCTTGCTGGACTGTGCCAAGCTGCTCCCTTCCACTGACTGGCGCTCTGGGCTTTGGGCTCTAGACTTTGAGGATTTGTAACCAATCCCACATCTGCGATAGGACAGCCATAGCCACACAAGATTCATTTTCTGCTTGCTTTGGGCACGGTTGGCCTTCATGGCAGGTGGGCCCAGGAGCAGGCAGGCAGGGACATACTTTTTGGCCCCAGTGAGGTTCTTGCTGAGTTTCTTTTGGGTGGCCTGGTTCACCCAAAATCCAGACAGGTATTTAAGTATCAGCTAAGTGTTCTTAGTCTTGTCGGCAGCAGAGGATTCTGACACTTTTTCTTTCTGCCTCTGCTGTGGAGAATGTAGGGACAGGCTGGGAGTGGGTGTGTTGTCTTAATCTGGCCGTCTTCTGTCTGGTACCATCTGCCTGTTTCCTCTGGGTCGTGTCAGCCCGTGCAAGTGGTTTGTATGTGAGCTCACGTGGAGTCCCCACTGCAGTCCACTAGTGGTTCGTACGTGAGCTCACGTGGAGTCCCCACTGCAGTCCACTAGTGGTTTGTATGTGAGCTCACGTGGAGTCCCCACTGCAGTCCACTAGTGGTTTGTACGTGAGCTCACGTGGAGTCCCCACTGCAGTGCACTAGTGGTTCGTACGTGAGCTCACGTGGAGTCCCCACTGCAGTCCACTAGTGGTTTGTACGTGAGCTCACGTGGAGTCCCCACTGCAGTCCACTAGTGGTTCGTACGTGAGCTCACGTGGAGTCCCCACTGCAGTCCACTAGTGGTTCGTACGTGAGCTCACGTGGAGTCCCCACTGCAGTCCACTAGTGGTTTGTACGTGAGCTCACGTGGAGTCCCCACTGCAGTCCACTAGTGGTTTGTATGTGAGCTCACGTGGAGTCCCCACTGCAGTCCACTAGTGGTTTGTACGTGAGCTCACGTGGAGTCCCCACTGCAGTCCCCACTCAGGCAAGGCCCCATGCTTCCCACGGTCACTGACATTCCGCACTGTCCCCTCTAGTCTCTGCAAGCTGTGGTGCCAATCCTTGCTCTTCCTTCTCAGGAAGTCGAGCTAGAGCCATGGGTAGCCATCCCTTTGTTACTGTCTTTATGCCGCAGAACCGAGTCTCCCTGCCAGCCCTCTGCAGATGTATTTCTCCCATGTAGAACTAGGAGGTGGGGGTGGATGTGCGCAGTTGGTGAAGTGACGCCTAGCGCACTTGAGGCCCTGAGCCCCATCTCCAGCACTGCATACACCAGGCTTGGCACAAGACAGTGGAGACAGGAGCACAAAGATCAGTTTAGTTACATAACCAGTTCACGGCCAGCCTGCTCTACATCACACTGTGTCTCAGGAAACAAATAAGAAAGCCCTAAAGCGTAGAGGTGTTCCTTGTTGTCCAGATGGACATGGCAGTGTGACTGCAGACCCTGGCAGACCCTTGACTGTTCTGCCTTTCAGTTCTGCCAGGCCAAGCAGAAGGCGGCCTTGCTGGAGCTGTTGCACGAGCTGTACAACTTCCTGGCCATCCAAGCAGGTGAGTAGCCCCCAGCCTTGCAGTGCCCAGTCAGTCTGGCCAAGACAGCCCACCACTGCCAAGCCTCAGTTTCCTACCCACCACTCAAACTCATTGTTCCCAGCATTGTGGGCGTGCAGTATAGACCTGGATCTCCCTTCTCCTTCAAGGCTTTAGGTCCACCAACACATGGGCCTCTTAGCCCAAGACAAGATTTTGCCTCCCCCTACTTGCTAAGGGGCCCTGTGTTGGTTGGAAGGGAGCAGGCCTTGGAAGACCCCTGGACCTGAGGCACTGGTCTTGGTCTCCTTGTTTGTAGGAAGGCCCAGGTGGTCTGTGGCAGCCTGCCGTAGGGCTGCTCCACTCTATGCTAGTTCTCAGCTCCCATCACCTTCCTTATGCCGTCCAGGGCCTTGGCCCCTGCTGCCCTCAAGGCAAGGGCTGAAGTTCACTGTTGCCGAGAGGAAATAGGAAGTACACCTTTCCCTTCCCCTGCTAGAGATGAGCCATGGCCTGGGTGTTGTCCTGGCCCTGGTAGGATATGAAGTGGATGCTTGTGTTCTTATAGGACAATGGGCCACGCTGCAGGGAACAGTGACATAGCCAGAGCTGTCAGGAAAATACTCTGCCAGCACAGCTCTACCCGGGTGTGTGTGTGCAGGGAGGGGCAGGCAAGGACACCAAAATGACAGGCAGTAATGGGCAGGAGAATAGGGAGTAGTGTTAGGAAGTCAGGTGTCAGGCCATAGGAGCCCAGTCTAGCAGGTTAGGCCATGACGTGCTGTGAGAGCCGGCTTCCGAGAAGACAGAGGCCTAGTGGCTGGATGATGCTGTGCCATTAAAGCAGAAATCATCTTTAAGCCTCATTGGCCAAGCTCTGAGATGGAAAGAGGACAGAAGAAACCAATCAGGGCTTGAGGTCCCAGCCAGGGCAAGGCTAGTCCAGGTGTGGCAGGAGGATCAGAGCAGCTGCCTCAGCCTCAGAAAACGCAGGGCCAAGAGCAGTGTTGAAGTAGGAAGACTTGGCTGTGTTAGAGACAACTCAAAAACTGCTCCTTTCTCCAGTGCACATATACATACACCCCTTGGCCAGGCTGAGCCTCCAGGCGAGGCTGTGCATGAGTGTCAGACACCTTGTATGTGCCTCATCCTATGCCGTCCCTGCAGAGCCTGGCGGGAAGCCCTTTGGAGGAGGGCCTGCAGCCGCAGCAGCAGCAGCACGCTTAGGTCTGCTGGGGCATCTCAAGAGGTGTCTTTAGCCCAGGCCTTGAAGGCTGGCAGGACAAGGTGGGGCCAGCCTCTCGGGTGCTTAGAGGAGCTGCCCTTGGCATGTCAGCTGACGCCCCACAGACTCTCATCTTTCCCGGGTCCCTTCTGGACATCACTCCCCAGGATCTCTAACAAATGGGCTTGGCTTCCAGGTTCCAGCGTGTGTCCAGATCAGAGTCTGGTGGCCGCCTCCCGCCCGTCTTTTCCCAGGCTGTGTGTATTTATAGTGCCATTCCGCGCTCTGTCTGATCCTTCTAGGATCAGCCGCAAACAGACTTCGGCATTGGGCAGCTTTTCAGTCATTTAATGCAAATCGCTGCTCTGCTTTGCAGGTCAGGCTTTAATGATCTGGAATCGATCCAAGCTAAGTGGCTTTTGATCTTGCTGCAGAGTGAAGATGCCCCACAGAAGCTGGGTGCCGCTGGACCAATGCTCCTGATCAGAGCTGATGGCTTGATTCTCTGTATTTTTAGGCCCTTTCCGAGGGTTTGGTTTTTCACCTCTTCTCTGTTTGAATGTGTCTTTCCCCCCTCCTAGGTAATTTTGAGTGCGGCAATCCAGAGAAGCTAAAAAGCAAATGCATTCCTGTTGTGGAGGCTCAGGAGTACATAGCTGTGAGTAGGCTGACTGCTGCGCCCTGCAAGGCTGCAGCTTCCTGTTGATTTGTCGGGCCCTGCACTGCTGCTCCCTGCAAGGCTGCAGCTTCCTGTTGATTTGTCGGGCCCTGCACTGCTGCTCCCTGTAAGGCTGCGGCTTCCTATTTTTTCCTTCCCTTGTTTTGTATTTGCTTTGCTGCTTTTGATTTTCTTTCTTTTAGATTTAGTGGATCATTGGGCCACCATGGAGGGGACTGTGCCCCAGGGCTAGTCTTGCTGAGTGTGGGCAGGTGGTCTGGTCCAACCTGAGGCCCCTTCACCAGCTGAATGGCCATGGCAGGCAGCCCCTCCTTCATAGGACCTCAAAGAGTCCTCAGGCCTGCCCCTTGGGAGGCACACCTGCCCTCAGTCTCCTGTCCTCTGTGACTCCTTTTGGCTGCTCAGCTTCCATTTGCCTTTCTTTGTGCCTCTGTGTGGTAGAATTATATAGCTTCAGGGTTTGTAGGGTCTGAAGGGCGGTGTAGTTTAATTTCACCTCATGGATGAGGAAACTGAGGTCTGTAGAGGGCCAGGGAGTTTCGGAGGCTGGATAGCTGGGACCAGCCTCCAACCCTGGTGCTATTTTGTGTCCCCCCACTCCTCTGGTGCCGGCTGTGCCTGCTTGCTGGCTGCTGCTTCAGCCTTTGCTTAATGCCTTCCTTGCTGCCTCAGACCTGCCTTGTTTGCCCACTGTGCTTTGCATCATCCTTTTGGCCTTCTTCCTCCCAGCTTGCCGTCCCTGCCTGTTTTCTGTGCATGAGCATGTGGTGGGCACGGGAGAGGGCTTTGCAATCCAGCCTCAGAATCTTGTCCTGGCAGCTGCATCTGAGGCAGAACTAACCCCATCTTCCACCCCACAGAATGTGACCAGCAGCCCCTCTGCAAAGTTTGAGGCCGCGCTGACCTGGATACTGAGCAGCAACAAGGACGTGGGTATCTGGTGAGTGTAGCTGAGCTGCCACTATCCTCCCCGTGCGGACTTCTTCACGTACCCAAGGCCTGGAGCGAGACAGCAGAGGGCAGGCACGGTGCTGCAGACTAAGGAGCAGCACCGCTCAGTCCAGATGTTGGGGTCCGAGCCTGCTAATTCATCTTTCAGTCCTTCCTCTAGTAGCTGCCGCCGACCAGCTCACCGAGGAAGGAGATTGTCTGTGCCTTGCTCTCACTCAGTATGGAGATGCCTTGGGAAGTGCTGACTTCTCTTCTGACCAGGCAGTTTCCCTGAGTTTCCATTGCTAGCGAGCACTATTAGCAAAGGTAGTGGTGGGGAAGGAGCCCCCAGCCTGTGCCAAGCAGCCCTGAAGATGCCTGCCCTGCAAAGGTGCGGGACTGCACAGTCTCCTCCATAGCTCTTTGTCAGAATCTCTGTTCCGGTTCCAGCTCCTGATATTAACACACACTCTAGGGTTTTGTTCTCTTTTTCTCTGATCCACCCAAATTACTAATTCCATCACACTGCATCCACACAGCCCCTTGGCGGCTCGGCCTAAAGCTCGGTAACTGGATGCGTGGCACGATTAAGATCCAATGGCTTAAAAGCAGCTGCCCTGAGCGGCTGAGCGATTTTCCTGTGTTGAGAAAGGCAGAGGAGAATACGGATTTTCCCCTCCACAGCACGCACTGGAGCTGCCAGCACAGAAGAATGATGACACTTGCCTTTTCCTGCTGGGGAAGGCAGCTGGAGGGTGGCAGAGCAAGCTCAGACAGTCATGTTGAAAATGGGGCGTCACGTAGCAGCCATTTCAGAGAGAGCATGGGGTGGGCATCGGTGTCCCTGCAGATCCTCACATGCCTCACCAACCGCTTGGCTCAAAGCAGGGTGCCAGGGTCTGGTGGATCCCAGTTGCCATGGGCCTCACGGGTTACACTTAAACAGCTTTCGCGCCTGCTCCTCACAGAGGGAGAGCACTGCTGCCCAGCTTACATCTTTCAGTTCCACGCTCCTGCAAAGCCAGGGATTCAGTAACACATTTTCGTTTCTCTGTGCTGGGAGGTGGGGTCCAATTTATAGCTTAATCTTCTGCACGCTGAAAGAGGCTGCCAAAGACCCGGCAGAGGGGGACGCCTCGTCAGCGGCAGGGGTTCAAGCTCGCTGCCATCTTTAAAGCTGCTGCTTCCTAAGTAGCCAGTGTGGGGCTTGCAGGAAGCTGCTCTGAGCAAGGGAGGCCCCAGCCCTCCATGGTGGCCTTGCCTGCAGGCTAAGGTGAGGTCAGGCCAGCACATTTACTGCCCCATCTTGTTTCAGGTTGAAAGGGGAAGACCCGTCTGAGCTGGTGACGACAGTGGACAAAGTGGTCTGCCTGGAGTCTGCCCGGCCCCGAATGGGTGTTGGCTGCCGCCTGAGCCGTGCCCTGCTCACTGCCGTCACCCACGTGCTCATCTTCTTCTGGTGTAAGTCCTTGCTGCCTGCCATGCTCTCCTGTCCCTTCCCATCGTGCCTCTTGCCAGCAGCCCAGCTCAGTGGCTGCCTGAGCATGAGGAATGAGTCAGGCACCGAAGGGTCATTTCACCTCACGCTCCTGGGAGCTAGTTAATAAAGCAGGAGCTGAGCAGAACGGCCTCGGCTTTGGCTGTCTGTACCCTCATGGACTCATGGCTAGATCTGTAGCATAGCTTACATAGGAAAGGGAACCAACAGCCTCTTGAGAGGAGTGGGCCCTGTGGGAGTCGGCCTCTGCTGCTTCCAGTGGCCCAGTCAGATTCCCACTGCTCAGACCAGCTCCATGCAGGAGGAACATGGCAAACGTCTGCAGAAGTGAAGGCAGAGTGGATGCAGATGCAGGAGAAAAGGGAGCCTGGTTGTCTCCTTCCAGTGGTAGCTGGCTCTCTAAAAGGAACAGCTGGGGCACGGAGATCATAGACTGCCTCATGCAGTGCCTCCCCTGGGCCAGGTGTTATCACCAGCTGCAGCCTCTCAGAACACAGGCCTGGCAGTATGTTTGTATGTAGTTCCAGCCTCAGAACACAGGCCTGGCATGTATGTTTGCACGCAGCACAGGCTCCAGCCTGTGAGGGAGAAGATGATGTGAGTTCGGGATGGGCTGAGGTCTGGGTACCTGGGACCCTCAGGTGACAACCGCTGGAGAAAGATAATCACTTTGTAGCCTGTCCTTGCTCAGGAAATGATGGTGTTCCGTTGTGTTTCAGGCCTGGCCTTCCTGTGGGGCCTCCTAATCCTTCTGAAGTACCGATGGCGGAAGCTAGAGGAGGAAGAGCAGGCCATGTACGAGATGGTGAAGAAGATTATAGGTGCGTGTCCCCTGGCAGAAGGGTGCCTGCACCTGCTGGGCTGCTGCTGACCACTTCCCTCTCTCCCGTAGATGTGGTCCAGGACCACTATGTTGACTGGGAGCAGGACATGGAGCGCTACCCGTATGTGGGCATCCTCCACGTGCGAGACACCCTCATCCCTCCACAGAGTCGGTGAGTCCTGCTGCTGGGGGAGGCCCACTGAGACCCATGGCAGGGAGCCATGTGACTAGCCTCCTGGGAATTGCGGCCTGCCCCTTGCCTGCTTGACTCGGAGTGGCAGAGGAGCTAGACAGGAGGGCAAGAGGCATCAGCCGCACCTCTGCAGATTGCCAGTTGGGCTCTAGCCAACATGCTGAGGCTGAGTCCTAGTCCCTCGGTGGTTGCAGCTGCAGGGGTCTCCTGTTCCTGTGAGTCCCGCCTGGATGCTGTCTGCATACCTTGTGTTTGTAAGGTGGTGGCCACCAGCAGCCACAGCAGTGTCTGCCTTGTCCCAGCTGACGGGAGCAGTGGACTTCAGGCACTGTCTTCCAAGCAAGAGCAAACCTCCTGTCAGCCTTTGGGCACACCCCCTTTTGTGGTTCCCTTGGGCCAGCATCAGTTTGCCTTTGAGTTGGTCACTGGCCAGGGGACAGAGGGAGCTTTTCGGGCTCTATGACCATGACCACGAAATTGTACACCTGCTGGAGTGGATGGGGCACCCCCCCCCCCCCGCCCAGTGTCAGCATAGACTGCAGCCCGTCAGAGTAGACTAGGTTGTTCTCTAGCTGACTGTCACCTGCCATACGTCCCCTGAGCTCGTGTGGCCTCCACACACACACACACACACACACTATCCTGGTGCTAAGAGAGGGTTGCATGGAAGGGAGGGGAAGCCCAGGCTTTGGGAATTGAAAGGACTTACTCGAGACTGCTGTGGTAGCTTCTGTGTGCTCCCCCCAGGTCTTGTCACCTACTCAGACTGCTGTGGTAGCTTCTGTGTGCTCCCCCCAGGTCTTGTCACCTGTGTGTCACCTTTCTGTGCAGCCACTGGCCGAAGAGTCTCACTTAAGCCCAGGCAGGCCTTGAACTGATAGTCATCGTGCGGTAGCTTCCTCAGTGTGGTGTGACCAGCGGCCACTGTGCCCTGCTTGTGAGCCATTTTAAACCGGTGCTGCTTCTGGGTTTAGCGGCAGCATGCTTTTCTGGTGAGCAGAAGTCCTGGCTGCTCTCCAGCAACATGCATACATCTGGCAGGGAGTCCCTGTCCACAGGAACCACTGCTGCTCCTAGAGGTCAGCTATGGGTCTTCAGGTGACTCTATCTCTCAGGGGAATCCATTCGCTGCACCTAGACTCCTGCTGGGAGTTGTGCAGCCAGCCAGTCTAAGCCTTGTTCTCATACAATGGGATTCCACAGCCTTGCAGAGGGCTCCCCTGTAGCTGTCCACCCCCACACATGGGTCACTTGCTGTGCACTGTGGAAAACCCAAAGTCTACACCCTGGTGGAGCATTAGAGAAGGAAGCATAGGAAACCATGTGACACTGGGCAGTTCCGGGTCCTTGGAAAGGGGACAGATGCTGAGGAGGTGGCCCTGCCCTGGTACTCTGCTGCAGCCAGGTCACCCACATCACAGGCTTGCTCAGCGCATAGCTGAACATAGGGGTCTGAGCGCTACCAGGAGTCTCACCACTGCAGTATGACCCATCTCCTGGGCAACCTGTCTGCCAGGATAAGGGCACACCTAGGAGACTGGTGGAGATGTGAGGAGCTGGCCGGGAGCTAGTCAGTCCCTTCCTGTGGATGAGGCACTGCATCCTTAGGGACCTGGCGTAAAGGTTGGCGTCTTCATCCTTCAAGCTTTTTCTTTTGACTGTGTAGCATTGGCCTGCCAAAGGCAGAGGCCATCTGGCTACCACGGAGAAATGACTTCCTCCATTGTCCTCTCTCTGGAGGCCCTGCCCCCACACTCAGACCTGCTCTTTCCCCACACATGGGGACGGTGGCCTTGGTACCACTGGGGCCGTAAAGGGAAGATATGGCACTCATATACACCCCGTCATGGAACCTCTTTGTTAGGAAGGGGAACCCACAGAGCAGGAAGTGGCCCCTGGTTCTAACTCCCGGAGAGGTGTCTCCTTACTCAGAGGCTTCACTTGGCCTTCCCCCACAGTGCCGGGACTGGACGGCTCTGATAGGCAGCATGCTGGACTTGGGTGCAGCCTCCACAGTGCAGGTTAGCTGGTGAGCGAGGCACAGTCCCCACGTGGACCTGGGTGCCCACCACTGCCAGCTCCTTCAGGCCCTTGTGCTAAAGCTGTGGAGTTGGTAGAGCAGTGCTCTGCTCTCCAGCTGGACAGGTGCAGCGAACCTCTAGAAACACCCTTCTGTGGGACAGGTAGGCCATGCCAGCCTGATGCCTGCTGAGCTCTACCCTCCCATTGCAGGCGGCGCATGAAGCGCGTGTGGGATCGTGCTGTGGAATTCCTGGCTTCCAATGAATCGCGAATCCAGACTGAGTCCCATCGTGTGGCGGGGGAGGACATGCTGGTGTGGAGATGGACTAAACCTTCCTCCTTCTCTGACTCAGAGCGATAGGAAAGGGCCTGCTCCAGCCAGCCTGGCCTGGCCACCCAGCTGGGGCAAGGGCACAGACAGACCTTCGGTGCTCATTCACGCCTGCCTTGATTGCCCTCCAGGTCTCAGTTCTGGGACGTGTGGGCTTCCTTAGGAGAGCAGGGTGAGGCTCCTCTATGCCAGTCTTCCTGACAGAAAGAGAAGGGCTGGCTCTCCCTGGATGGAAAGACTGGCAGTGGTTGGAACCCTGGAGGTTCCCAGAAAGCCAGACAGCAACCCCACGTTTGGGAGGTGGGTCGGGTGGTGGGCTGGGGCAGCAGGGGAGCGGTGGCACTTGGTCCGCGTGCCTTTGCAGTGTTTCCCAGGGAGCTTGAGGGTGAGGGAGGAGTCCTGTCCTGCTGCTGCATGAGCCTCTTTATCCGAAAGGGGAAGATGCTAGCCGGTGAACCAGCTGTAGGGACGGAATAGGTGGCCAGGATCTGGAAAGGGTGGAGGGTCCAGCCCCAGCTGCCTGGGCCTCAGTGCCTCTCCAGATGAAAAGTCAGCCCTGAACCAGGGCGGAGCCTCAGCCTCCTGCAGGCTCACCACCTTATTTTACTGTGACGACGCCTCTCCTGGCTGTTGAGCTGGAACAGGGCACAGGTGGGGTGCAGCATTGTGGCTGCACACTGCCCCCTTCAGGCTACATGGAGCAGCGTGGGCCATTAGCCTGCTGTGCAGTAGAGGGCCTGCTCCGACACACCCAATGGGGAGCCTCATTAGCAGAGAGGTAGACTCCAGCAACTCCTCCAGCCAGCCTCACCCACAGCCCAGGAGGGCGGCGGTGGGTGTGAGGCATGCCTGCCTCCAAAGGCACAAACGCCCGCTCTCAGACCTGTCACCGTTCTGTTTCTTAATAAAGCACCATCTCCACTTAGCAATATCTCATTTGCTTGTGTCTGGGTGATCAGCAGGACTGGGGTCTGCGCAGGGGCCTGTGGCAAGGCCTGTTTTCCTGTTCAGGCTCCAGCTAGAAGAAGCTTTTGTATTGGGGTGGGACTATTGGAAGAATAAAATATTTATTGAAAATGGATGTGGTTTTGTTCATAATGCTTTCCCTTTCTCCCCAAAGCAATGTTGAGTAATGAGAAGGCTGGTCCAGGCCATGCTGCCTTGGCAATGGGCTTCAGATACTCTGCATGAAGCAGCATGAGCCCCATCCAAGGTTCCCGGGAGTGCTGAATAGCCCCGGAGGGGAAAGCCAACAGAGCTGGCATGCTCCTACATCCAGGCCCGGGGCGTTAGCAATGGGCCGGTGGGCACAGAGTTGGCAAGGGGGTGCTTCTAGGAGACTATGGCTACTCTACAGGTATTCATCTCCCCCAGGTCCCCAAGGCTAGTGGTTCAGATACAAGGTAGCCTAGCTATGGTCTGTGTTTACAGCCAGTCTGCCTGGCTGTCTTCCGTCTCTGGCATCTTTTGTCTGAGCTAACCCATTGCTCTATGGCTCGGAAGCTGCTGGGAGAGCAGAATTCACAGCAACATAATAGGAAACAAAAGGCCACAGAGCTGGCACTCACAGCAGCCTGCCTCTCAGAGCACAGCAGTCTCCCAGGACAGAGGTGGGGGCTGGGGGGATCCTAGTGGCAAAGCTGTGACCTAGCAGGGGTTTTTTATTTTGTTTTGCTTGAGACAGGGTTTTTGGTAGCCCAGGTTAACCTTGAACTTCTCAGCTTCCTCCTCTACCTCCCAAGTGCTGGGATTACAGGTGCACCCCACCACGCTGGGTTACCACAGTGCTGGGATTACAGGTGCACCCCACCACGCTGGGTTACCACAGTGCTGGGATTACAGGTGCACCCCACCACGCTGGGTTACCGTAGTGCTGAGATTACAGGTGCACCCCACCACGCTGGGTTACCATATGCTAGGATTACAAGTGCACCCCACCACGCTGGGTTACCACAGTGCTGGGATTACAGGTGCACCCCACCACGCTGGGTTATCACAGTGCTGGGATTACAGGTGCACCCCACCACGCTGGGTTACCGTAGTGCTGGGATTACAGGTGCACCCCACCACGCTGGGTTACCATATGCTAGGATTACAAGTGCACCCCACCACGCTGGGTTACCACAGTGCTGGGATTACAGGTGCACCCCACCACGCTGGGTTACCACAGTGCTGGGATTACAGGTGCACCCCACCATGCTGGGTTACCGCAGTGCTGGGATTACAGGTGCACCCCACCACACTGGGTTACTACAGTGCTAGGATTACAGGTGCACCCCACCACACTAGTGCTGGGATTGACCGAAGAGATTTGCTGGGAAGCATTCTATCAGCTTCACTGCAGGCCTAGCCCTGGGGGTTTCAATGGCTCTGTCCACAGCGTCCCAGGCTGCTGACCTCGCTGTCCTGAGAGATGAACAGCTCTCTGGGGGATGTGCATGTCACTGAAGGAGCCTCAGAAGGATGAGGGACGCTATCCCACAAACCGCAGCAGGGCCATCCACTCAGGAGCTCTGAGCTGCTTTCCAGAGGCTGATCTCATGAGGAAGGTAAACAGCCATTTGTCACTGATTCATACTAAGACTTGGGTAGCAGCTGTTCCCCTTAGTTAATACACCATTGACTTTGAGCTCAAAAATCCCCATGCTGAGGTCCACATGGAGGCTCAAATCCATTATCCTGTCAGCCTCTCCTAAACAGAAGGGACAGAGAGGAGATATGTCACCAATTGTACCAAAAAGTTCTCCTTGGGACACCAGGCAGTTTCTTCAACCATGTCCCCAGGAGCGGGTCCCTAGGACACAGGAGGGACAGCAGAGGCAGAAGATTGAATGGGCGTGGTTTCCCCAGAGGCTGATGTCATCTGTACTCAGATGGGGAAGGCATAGGGCCAGCATCCACAGGATAGCCATGTCCTGCTGTGGCTGGGGACCTTGGCCAGCCTCTCTGCAAAGGGAGGTGATAATATCTCTCCCAGATGCACTGCCTGGACCCCAACGGCCAACTCCTGCCTCGGGGTCTTTGCACCCACTGCTCACCTACTCTCCGTCCCCCAGACGGAGGGATTCCTCCCCTCCTTCAGGCTTGCTCCCCCTCACCTTCCCTGTCTGAGGTTGCATTTGTACCCCTATGCCTCTCGTCTTCCAGGATTTTCCTCTACCCTAATATCTGACTTGCTACATATTTTTTAAATTATTTTTAATTTTGTGTGTTGTGTGGGCATGTGCTTGTGACTATGGGTATAGATGGTCACAACCTGGGTGCCGGGAGCCAAGCTTGGGTCCTCTGAAGGAGTCTGTGCTCTTACCCACTGAGCCATCTCTCTAGGCCCTGGGGCTTATTACAAAAGGTTTACCTAGTGTATCTGCCAACACTGCACCAGTCTCCGCTTCTCATGGCCATGTGCATCTTTGATCCTTTCCCTGAAGTGTGCCCAAGTCCTTAGCACCTGGTGCAAGAGACGCTCACTCCATAAATATTCAATAAACAAACAGACATCTCTATCCCAGAAGAGCTGGGCACTGAGCCTCTAAGGTCTAAATCCTTCCAGCTTCTGTTCAGACTGACTTGATTTTTGTTTGTGATTTTTCCTTTTAACCCGAGGGATTCAGTCCCCTCCTTTTACCTAATTAGATCCTAGCACTGCACACTGCTTTGCAGAGGGACTGCCCCACGCTGGCTCATTGGAGGTGTCTCCTGGGGATGCATGACCATCTCCTGGCTGCAAGGCCAGGAACAGACGTGTGCGTAGCTTTTCAAGGGGAATGTGGGTAGGGCATTGAACTGAGAGTGTGTGTAGGAACCCAAGCATGGGCAGCCACTCCATAAATTAGGAGAGTGTTGCCCACTGAGTGCCCCAGGCCAGGTTGCCCCAGGCTGGGCAGATGAGCAAGATCAGTCTCCAGTAAGGAAAAAGGAACTGAGGAGCAGAATGACAGACAGTCTGAGGAGCAAGGCCAGGAGATGCATTGCTAGTGATGGCTTGCAAGCTGCTTCTGTCTCGTAAGGAGACAGGGGAAAGTACAGTAATTTTCTTCGATGAAAACAGGCAACAGAATTCCCTTTGCCTCGTTCCCCTGGCAATTAAGCCCTTCTCTGCAAATGAAATGATTTGGTTTTCGTGGGGACTAATTTAAGCACACTAGAAGGGCCGCTGGACTTTTTGATTGCAAATACTAGCATGTGCAGACAGAACTGGCATTGGAGCCAGCCCGTCGAGGGAGTCCCCCACCTGGGAGCCAGTAGCCTTGGCAGTGGTCCTGATCCACGGAGCCCCTCTGTGGGGCTGACCCTCAACCCTTTGCCAACACCATCTCCTCATCCCAAATGGAGGAGGCCAGGCCAGCTCACATGGCAACCATGTACTGCTCTTGGGAGGACCCGAGCTCGGTTCCTAGTACCTACATCGGGTGACTCACAACCACCTGTAGCTCCAGCTCCACGGGATCCAGTGCCATCTTTTGGCCTTCATCAGTACCTACACTCATGTGCACATTCAGACATAGCACATACACACACACAAAAAAATTAAAAACGATATGTTTATAAAACAAAGGAGAAGGATGAGTGTCTCAGAGCTTACAGAGAACCCCAATTCTGTTCCTAGTGCTCGCTTGGAACCTTGACTCCAAAGGATCTGACACCATCTTCTGGCCTCTTTGGGAACCTGCAAACTCTTCAGTTGCTATTTCCTTCCCTTCCCTTCCCTTCCCTTTCCTTGTCCTTCTTAACTCTCCTTCCTTCCTTTCCCTTCCTTCCCCTTCCTTCCTTTCCCTCTCTTTCTCCCTCCCTCCCTCCCTCCCTCTCTCCCTCCCTCCCTCCCTCCCTTCTGCCCAGCCTTGTGCAGAGGCCATGGTGATGTCTGCTGAGCTTTGTAGTGAGGGCTACAGCTGGAAATTTCCAGGCCAGTCACTTCTGCCACAGTTATCACCAAACCAGGCCAACGTCCTCTGCAGAGAGGCGGCAGGTCCTCAGACAGGAAGGCTGCCTTACCTGTGCAGCTCTTCCAGAAGTAGCCACTGCCACAGCCACATTCCTGCACCTCATTTACATTTATGTACTTAGCAGGGAATGCATACAGTCCCAGCCAAGCAGAGATACCCAGGTGACTGGTATCTTGGCCCCAAGTTTAGCCAGCAGGGCACGGCCGGTCACAGGCTATGGAGACAGCCAGCTCTGACATCAAACATTCCAAGCCCACAGGCCCATATGCGCACAGTCTAAGGGCCTAACCACCCTGGGTCCAGGCGCCCTGGATGAGATCTTGATGGTGACTGAGAGAGATGAGCCCAGCTGGCAGGAGGGAAGTGTGAGCACGGGAAGGTGCAAGCATCCGTACAGGCCTGTGCTTCAGGAAGGAGGAGGGCTTCCTTGGAGACAGCGAGCTTCCCTACTTTATCATGTTTGCAGATGCCACAGAGCAGGGGTGGGGGTGGGGGTGGCAAATTCGCCAGACGATAGAGCTGGGATATAAAGAGGAGTTGACAGGCTGGAGCGATGGGGCAGATCTAACAAGATGAAACTTAACAGGGACAAACGTGTTTATTTCGTCTTATTTATTTGTACCCAGCCTCTGTATGTGGAGGTGGGGAGGAGGGACCTGACAGTTCCCAGGAGGAGGCAGGTGAAGGACTGCAGCTCGCTCTTCTCATCCCTGCTGGGACCCTGAGGAACCAGGGTCCCCTGGGCACGAAGGGCCTTGGCTCAGTAGGAAAAAGTCATTCCCCTGCAGTGGTACCACGCCATGACTCAGAGTGGAGGCTTGAGTCCCGGCCAAAGCTGGTATACAGGACTGCGAGGGCTCACCTGGATTGTAGACGTGGCTCTGTTCTCTGTCTGTCTGTCTGTCTTCCCCCGGCTTCCAGAAGGGCCTGCAGCAGTGAGGCAGGTCCTGGTGGTGGGAGACCCAGCCTGCAGGGACAGGAGGGCAATGCGATGTTATGGCATGAAGTCCCCAGCACAGGCGGCAGGGTCAGGGAATCTGATCTGTGCCCCAGGCCCTGTGACTCTCTGACTTCCCAACTATATGGCCTTAGATGACCCAATTCCATATTTCATGTTTCCCGCCTGTAGAACGGGAACATTACCAGCGACAGCCTCACAGTGGAGGAAAGGATGGAGTGAACTGGGTACAGCGGCGCCTGCTACAGCTGCCGGCACTCGGTACACTCGGCAGACTGAGCAGAGAGGGACGTGAGCTGGAAGCGAGTTTCAGGCCATCCTGCGCTGCAGGGTGACATGACACCCTGACTGATTACAACGAGCAGTCTTGCTAGGTCACCTCGGTTGGTCCTTATCTCCTTTGCTCAGGTGACATGGCTGGGTCTGCATGGCAGGTGCCATCACGCTGTTGTCCCTGAGCAGGGCAGGCTGTATTGTAAGGCCGTGAGCCCTGCGCCCTGGAAGGTTTGCAAGCACCAAGCTGCCCTACGGGAGGCCAGCAGACAGAGGGCAGGATGGTGGCCAGCCTGGGTGAGCGCCTCAGCAGGAGGGAGAGATGCTGCTGCATGCTCTTGGCTGGCTCTGGGGAAAGCCATTGGTAACTTGGTCTGGCTGCCTTGCTTCAGAGCAGAGTTCAGAACGGGCAGCCTCAGACTTGGACCCAGGCCAAGGGTTTGACAGGCATTCTGCGGGAGTCGGCATTTGTCTTACGGTGCTCACTGGGCTCTGAAGTGTCCAGCGAGGAGCTTAGGAGACATCCCTAGCCAGGAGAGGTGGGCAGCGCACGGGTGCTGGCTTCTGGGAAAGAAAATTCCTGGATCCCATTCTAGTGGCTGAGATGGGGCCCGCTGACCCGTTATCTTGAAAAGCTTGGAACTGAGCCCAGATAGGGCCACACTGATTCCTAAATGACATCTGAAACAGTTCTTCCCTCAGTATGCAGTGTGGTCACTCCTGGCTCCTGTCACCCACCCTTGTCCCCTTGGGAGTGTGCCAAGCCAAGCAGAAGGGAAAGAGGTGAGCTGAAGGGGCAGAGAAGCAGAGGGTAGGTACCTGTCCCCAGTGGCAGGCCTCCTTGGAGTAGGGGGGGTCGATCTCCCTGACTTTTACCTCCACCCCAAGAATACTCTGGCAACACATGGGGAGAGTGACTCAGCGATGTCTGTCCGTCTGTCCGTCCATCTGTCTGTCCATTCGTGTGTGTGTGTGTGTGTGTGTGTGTGTGTGCATGCATGTATGTAGACCGTCCTGGTGAAGAAAGATGTGTCGAGGCCCAGGAGAGAGTTGTTATCCACAGTTGGGATTCATTTTGAGGCAATGAGGCTCTGGCCAAGGCCAGCTCTAAAATCCCCCATGAAAGAGGAAGTTCAGAGGCCTTGACTGCCACCCTGGAGGCCAGGGTGAGGTCCAGCAGCCAGCCTCAAGGGCCACCAGCCAAGATTCCATTTACCCATGTTCTCACCCTGACACATATCTGTGTGTAAGCATGTGCACGTGTGTGAGACACTGTATGTAAGAACCTCACCTCCAGGTAGCCTATGACATGGGATCTGGGCCCAGAGGACCCACGGGGAAGGCTGCTGTCTCCTCTAGCCCCTCCCGGCGCCTCTTCAGGGTGCTGCCAGGAGCTGCATCCCACACACTGGCTTCTGACTTTGGTGGCAGCTTCCAGTGCTCCCGGACAGTCTGTGGGAAGCTGCTGAAGGGCTGCTGGGCGAGAGCAATTAACCCATCAGCCCCATTAGCAGAATCGGTTTCTCCATTTAATAGGCCTCCGAGCTCCTACTGCTCTTCATTCTCAGCTCACCCCCCTGCTCCCAGGCACGTCTCCTCAGGGTACGGCCTGAGTGGGGTCTGTGCGTGGGACCAGTAACCGGGGCATCTTTTCCTCTCCTTTTTTAAAAAAATCCTTGGAGAATTTTATACATAAACATGTTTTGGTCAATCCCCCCACCTCCCTCTGCTCCAACTCTTCCTGCACCCCTTCCCACTCACTCCATGTGCTGTCTAAACCCCGAGTCCACTTCATGCTGCCTGTATGTGCACAGGCAGAGGGCCGACCCCTGGAGTATGGGCAACCTCTCAGGAGCCACCTCTGAAGAAAATCAGCTCTCCCTCCCCCTGCGGCAGGCACTTGACAGGAGCTCTTCAGCTAGGGGTGGAACCTGGTGAGCTCCTCCCTGTCCATGCGAGAATTTTGGCTCACTTGATACAGTATAGATCCTATGCAAGTGGTCACACCCACTGTGAGGTAGTGCCTGTAACAGCCTTGTCACACTCAGAGAGCAGTGTCTCACAGGAGCCCTGTGCTGCCTCTGCCTCCCAGGGTCCTTCTGTGCTGAGCCCCCATGATGAGCCTTGAGTCTTGAGTTGGGGGATACAACACAGATGCCCCACTGACCGTTTCTGGTTCGTGTGTCCAGTCTGTATAACACACGGTACAGTTGCAGGAGTCCTGCTTCCTTACAGCAGGGGGTTGTGTTTGTGTCCTACCAGTACTTAGCTAGTCTCATGCCCTCCCATACCTGTCCCATGCCCTCCCACACCTGTCCCCGTGCCCTCTCACACCTGTCCCGTGCTCTCCCACACCTGTCCCGTGCTCTCCCACACCTGTCCCCGTGCCCTCCCCACACCTGTCCCGTGCCCTCCCCACACCTGTCCCGTGCTCTCCTCACACCTGTCCCCGTGCTCTCCTCACACCTGTCCCCATGCCCTCCTCACACCTGTCCCCATGCCCTCCCATACCTGTCCCATGCCCTCCCATACCTGTCCCATGCCCTCCCACACCTGTCCCCGTGCCCTCTCACACCTGTCCCGTGCTCTCCCACACCTGTCCCGTGCTCTCCCACACCTGTCCCCGTGCCCTCCCACACCTGTCCCTGTGCTCTCCTCACACCTGTCCCCGTGCTCTCCTCACACCTGTCCCCGTGCCCTCCCCACACCTGTCCCTGTGCTCTCCTCACACCTGTCCCCGTGCTCTCCCACACCTGTCCCCGTGCCCTCCCCACACCTGTCCCTGTGCTCTCCTCACACCTGTCCCCGTGCTCTCCTCACACCTGTCCCCATGCCCTCCCCACACCTGTCCCTGTGCCCTCCCACACCTGTCCCGTGCCCTCCCACACCTGTCCCGTGCCCTCCCCACACCTGTCCCGTGCCCTCCCACACCTGTCCCGTGCCCTCCCCACACCTGTCCCCATGCGTGTTTTACCGTTTGTCAAAGCAAGGAAAACATTAGTGGGGTTCCACTGGGTATCAGTACGAAGTTTTGTTTTGGTATTTTTTCCCATGTAAACCTGTTGTCCCCTGAACTTTAACTTATCTGCCTTTGGATTGTTGTTGCTTTTTCCTTGACGTCTCTGCTGCCATCAGTCTACCCCAGACTCTCTGGACAGACAGACTTAACGTCTCTGCCGCCATCGGTCTACCCCAGACTCTCTGGACAGACAGACTTGACGTCTCTGCCGCCATCAGTCTACCCCAGACTCTCTGAACAGACTTGACGCCTCCTCTCTTTGGTTGCAGACTTCAAGGGATCTGGCTGCCATCGTGGCTCTGGGGTCATCCTGCGAAGTGGGTGCTTTCCTTGGCAGGGTCTCCAAGCCTGCAAGGCGCTGAGGTCCTGGGAGAGCAGCAAGTGCTCTTAGCCCCTGAGATATTTCTCCAGCCCCGCAGATATCCGCTTTAATGACACCTTCCCCGGGAGGCTGTCCCTCATTCTCTCCTCTTCTGAAGCTCCAGAGCCTCACTCCCCCTGCCCACTGCATTTATTCTTAGGGTCTTCCGCCCAACACCTTTGCCCCAAACACAAAGTGTTCTGATTTGCTATCTTGTCACCTCAGTTACAGGGACTCCCCTGAGGTCCCATGGGACTAGGGGACTAGGGTCTACACCCAGCCCCCTTACCATCAGCTCCAGGCTGCCCCTCCCAACTTTGCACTGGGGATCTGGTGGCCTTTTCGGTGCAGGAGGTGGCCAGTCCTTGGCATATCCTAGTCCTATCCTTCCTCAGAAGGATTGGAAAAAAGGGTCAGAACAGTGAGAGCCGGCGATTGGGAGAGCAAGACAGCCCAGGCCCATGGGCAGCCTCCTTCTACCTCACGTAGTGCCCGGGCTTGTATCCCAGCCTTGGTCTGGAGGACCAGGCAGTAGCTGGGTGTCTAGAATGGAGTCAGACATCCCGAGGGCTCAGGACTCTCCTCTGGGCCCCCACCTCACTTAGTCTCAGTTGAATTGCTGCTGAAGCCCCTCAAGGGCTCCTAGAATCCCGGAGTCTACCCGGAGCAAGCAGTCAGGAGTCTGTGCCTCAGTTTCCCCACTTGTGAAATCTGGGATAGACTAGTACTCCCCTGCAGGGATAGAAGAGGACCAGAGGGAGGCGCTTTTATGCCTCAGACAAGCACTTGGCACAGAAACGGAGTTTAACATGTCTGTTGATGGTGCAGAAATATCACAGGATTAACATGTCATCTGTTGATGGTGCCATTGCAAATACAATGATTTGTGCCCTGTTCTGCTAATAGCACCCACCCAACCCCTGCCCTCCTGGGAGCCCCCAGACCCCTTCATTGTCTACAGAGCCTCCCCAGAACAAATATACGGGCTTGCGAGTGGAGCTCCCAAAGAACAAATTCCCTGATCACTAGCACGCTCAGGCGTGGGCACAGCTGCCTGGGGATGGGCGGGGCGGGGGCGGGCCAAGGATGGATGGCCACTGCAGCCCACTTGCTCAGCTCAGCAGAAACGAGGGCTGGCATAATGGGCTGGCGGCCCCCAGCTGCAACCAACTTCATTTTCTGCCACAATTAAATGATCGCGGACATGCGCTCATGTTCACTTATTCAATTACCTGAGCGGTCCTGAAGGACTCTCAAAGAAATAGCCATAAATAACGGGCCAACTGCCCCAGGCTGTCATCCAGCCAGCCAGCTGCTTCTCCCCCCACAGCCCCAGCTGACCCCCTCCCAGCAGTGTGGCGTTCCCCAGGAAGCCCTCCTGCTCCAGCCATAGTCTGAGGGTGGGCAGTAGAGGTGAACGCTACCCCGCTGGGAACCTCTGGGGGCCACCCTGGGCTTCCTCATCTGTCCAATGAGCCATCTTCAGGAGCTGTTAGGTGTCCCCATCACAAAAGACTGTGGTCCTGGCCTTGCGTTTGTCATAGGGGCTCCCTAGGAAGAAGGAAGAGGGGACCCTACACACTCAGCATCCACCATGAAATCTCCCAGAAATGCCATGATCTGCACCTTTATAGGTGCCACTTGTTGCTTTCCTCTGCCTGACTCTACATACACACTCACACACACGTACTCGCACACACTCCTGCACACATGCACACACACTCATGCACACACTCATGCACAATGTACACACTCATGCACAACGCACACACTCATGCACAATGCACACACTCATGCACACACACTCATGCACACACTCATGCACAATGTACACACTCATGCACAATGCACACACTCATGCACACACTCATGCACACACTCATGCACACACTCATGCACAACGTACACACTCATGCACAACGCACACACTCGTGCACACACACTCATGCACACACTCATGCACACACATACACGCACACACTCCTGCACACACGTACTCGCACACACTCCTGCACACATGCACACACACTCATGCACACACACTCATGCACACATACGTAATGCACACACACATGCACAATGCACACACTCATGCACAATGCACACACACACATACTCGCACACACTCCTGCACACATGTACACACACTCATACACACACATACACTCATGCACACACACTCATGCACACACATACACGCACACACTCCTGCACACACGTACTCGCACACACTCCTGCACACATGCACACACACTCATGCACACATGCATACACACACATGCACACACACTCATGCACACACATACACGCACACACTCCTGCACACACGTACTTGCACGCACTCCTGCACACATGCACACACACTCATGCACACATATGTAATGCACACACACATGCACAATGCACACACTCATGCACAATGCACACACTCACACACACATACTCGCACACACTCCTGCACACATGCACACTCATGCACACACATACACGCACACACTCCTGCACACACGTACTCGCACGCACTCCTGCACACATGCACACACACTCATGCACACACACTCATGCACACATACGTAATGCACACACTCATGCACAATGCACACACTCACACACACATACTCGCACACACTCCTGCACACATGCACACACACTCATGCACACACATACTCGCACACACTCATGCACACACATACTCACACACACTCCTGCACACACGTACTCGCACACACTCCTGCACACATGCACACACACTCATGCACACACATACATGCACACACTCCTGCACACACGTACTCGCACTCCTGCACACATGCACACACTCATGCACACACACGTAATGCACACACTCATGCACAATGCACACACTCACACACACATACACGCACACACTCATTCACACGTGTACACACATTTGTGCATACAAACATTCGTGCATACATGCACACACGTACACACACTCACACACATGCACACACATGTTGGGGAATATTATTTTCAGGTGTGTGACTTTTGTTTACGCTGCATTTGTTTAACTCTGTGAAGCTGTGTTACTGTGCCTGTCTGAAACACCTGATGGTTCTAATAAAGAGATGAATGGCCAATAGCAAGGCAGGAACAAGGATAGGCGGGGCTGGCAGACAAGAGAACAAGGAGAAGAGGACATCAGGGGCCAGTCACCCAGCTACACAGCAAGCCACGGAGAAGGAAATAAAGAAAGGTATCCAGAAACAGAGAAAGATAAAAGCCCAGAAGCAAAAGGTAGTTGAGATAACATAGGATAAGCTGACTAGAAACAAGCCGAGCGAAGACCAGGCATTCATAACTAAGAATAAGCCTCTGTGCGTGATTTATTTGGGAGCTGGGAGGCAGGCCCCTCAAAAAGCCAAAAGAGCAAAAAAATCACACAACACATACGCACACACACACTTATGCACACATGTACATGCATACACGCACACGCTCATGTGCACACAAGTATGCTCACATGTGCACATACACACATGCACTACGTATATATGCCACGTGTATACCGTGCATGCTACAGTGCACAGGTGGAGGTCAGACTTCAGGATTCTCTTCCTGTCCACCGTGTGGGACTGGGAGTCAAACTGAGGTCATCAGGCTTGACGGCAAGTGCCTTTACCTTCTGAGCCATCTTGTCAGCCCTAACCACATCTTGGAGCAGGGTTATATGTATTACAGGCTGGCTTCCAACTGCTGTGTGGTCAGGTCAGGAGCTGCTTAGGATTGAACTCTGTTTTTTGCACGTTAGGCAGAAGGACTCTTTCTGCTAGCTGAGCTACATCTCCAGCCCTGCTTCACTCTCTTCTTGTCTGGAGACTCCTACACGAACTTCAAGGCCTCACCACTTCTATGCTGCGGGTCCTGGGAAGCCTGTACCGGGAATCCTTATGGTAAGTAGATCAGTCTCTCTCACACCCCTCATGTGTCTTGGATTTGAGAGAGAATCCCAGCTTCAGTTAACATGTCCTGTGACCAAACTTGTCACTCATGAACTGAATAGAGGGTTAGAATGTGTGACCACCATATTGTCGCCACTCCCAACATCCATATTGCGTGGATCACTACTTCCAGTCACAGCAGAAACAGGTAAAGCGTGGGGGTCCTCGTGTCGTGCCTGCCCAGAACGCTCTTTACAATATCCCTAAGAAAGTCACCCTGCTTTGCAGATCAGGGAACTGAAAGTTTGTGAGGTTGAGGAGCCTGTCCACGGTGGGTCTCATGGTCAGTGAGGGTCAGAGGCAGGCATTTGCACCCCAGCCTCTGCATCCACAGTCTAACCCAGGCAGTGAAAGGAACTGGCAGTGGCTGGGACTTGGGACAAGTTCTATTCTTCCTCTGGCCACCAAGAAGCCCAGCGGAATCCTTTCATCTCTCTGCAGAGTCCTTTGTCTCTCTTCCCCTGTGAAATAAAAGGACCAAGCAGGTGGCCTCCGAGGCACTGCGGCTCTGATATTCTGGGACTTTCTCTCTGCAGAGCTCTGTGCAGGCAGTGAGCCAACGAAGCTGTTAAAAAAATCAAGGCAGGAAGATGCCCTGGGGCAGCAGCCCTCCCTCTCCTATATAGCCCAGGGAATGGCAACCTCCTCTGATGGGGTGCAGTCCTGGACTCTGAAAGAGGAAAAAGCTAGATGTGGGGGTGAGTCCCTGCACTCAGGAGGCCCAGCCTGAGGCTGAGGAAGCCAAGGTCCTCCAAGTTGCACAAGCCTGGGCTCCCTGGGTGTGACAGGAGCTGGACTGATCTGTTGGTTGGTGAAGCGCTTGAGCATGACACCCAAGTTCACAAGTTCAATACCAGAGCGCAGGTTTTAAAAAAAAGCGGGGTGTGGTGGTGCATATGTGTATTCCCAGGGCTGGAGATGCGGATAGACAGGTCCCAGGGGCCACGGCTCAGCCAGCCTAGCCTACTTAGCAGTTCCAGGCTTGTGACAGGAAGTGTTGGTGGCACCTGAGGAAGGACCCCCGAGGTTGTCCTCTGGCCTCTGCACTCACCCACATGCATGCATGTGCATGCGTGTGTGTGTGTCTGTGTGTGTGCACACAGCACAAACTTAAACACATGGAGAGAAGGAGAAAGAAAGAAAGAAAGAAAGAAAGAAAGAAAGAAAGGAAGAAAGAAAAAAGATTTCAGCGATCAGCTGAAGGATGAGGCAAAGCACTGGGGCTAGCCTCTGCCTCTGTGTTGTGAACCAAGCAGCTGCCATCTTGGGGAGTTCATCTGTGCCCTTGCAAAAGAATCATTGGGCTTGCTGACCGTTCACAGCTTTCACAGAGGGTGGGAAGTCACCTGACCATCCCTAACCATCCCGTGGTGCCTACCACCAGTCGCGTGCAAGGGGGAAGGGTTCCTGTGCATAGGCCAGGGAGCCTAGAGGAGGGGCTGCATCCATGAGGCAACCCTCCTGCCTGCTAGGTAAAAGCTTTCTGGGTGCAGCCATTTGGGGGAAGCACCTACACCCCTGTAAGTAACCCTTCATCTGTGGTCTGGAAGGAAGCCCAGAAAACTCATTGGCCCACTAGAATATACCAGCAGATTCCTGCCTCAGTTTGTCCCTGGGACAAACAGCTCAGGAGAAGAGGTGAACATTGTTTAAGCTCCACAACCCCTGGAAGGAATTTTAGCGACAGATGGTCTTGGCTTTTGGCCACCATAGAGACCTCACAAACACTCCTCATGGATTGCTTATGAGCCAAGGGACATTATAGCAATGTTGCCAGCTGTAATTTAATCAGGTCCTCGGGGACGCTTGCTGGCTCTTCCGTGGGTTAAAGAGCTACAGGGACGGCTCTCTTGAGAGCTGCCTCGGTTTGGAAATCAGAGACCTAAGTCTTCAGTGTTGCCTCAGCCGGAGGCCCGTTACCCCACATGTATGCTCAGTGTTCCTGGCAAGCCCACTGCAGCCGCGTGCCCAGAGCGTCTTCCAGGCCAGCGGTGGCTCATGAAGCCAGAACAGTAACCTGCTGGCTCCATACTAACGGTCCCCTGTGGAGCGCTGGCGGCTGATTGGCTGGGTTTTATAGTTTTTGTTTGTGTCATGTTGGCCTTAAATTCATGGCAATCCCCCAGCTTCAACCTTCTGAGTCCTGGGATTACAGGGATGAGACGCCATGCCCAGTTGAGGGTATTTTTATGTGACTCTGGGCTCATGACAGTAAGATAGGGCTTGGGAGGTGGGACTCAGAGCCTGGCTCCATCACTGACCCACTGGACCAGGAGGTCTCTGCCTGATTCGTCAGCTGAAAAGACTGAGGCCTCACCTATGGGTTGTGGGAGTGGGAGAGTCAGGTGAGGCCCAGAGCAGCCGCCTCACTCCCCACCCCCACTCTCCCCAGCTGGAACTCACCAGGGCTCCCAGGGATGCAGGTGTGAATGCAGATGTCTTTAACCCCTCCCTCTCCCAGAACCGGGCCTCTCCTTCACACACACACACACACCCCTGGCCTGCCATGCTATAACCCATGGGAGGGATCCAAGTGCTTCCCGGGCAGATCCTCAATCTGAGAGTCCAATGCCCCTGATCTGCAGTTTGTGGACACCTGGGTTTGTTGGAGCAGGTGGGGGTGAGGCCGTCTAGATCCCAGGAGGTCTTGGTGATGCAACTGTTGCAGGAGCCCTGCAGGAACCCAGCAGGAGCCCAGGGCGGAGCTCAATACCCAGACTGGATGGTTTCCCGCTGGGGCTGGGTACCTGGTTGTCCAGGTCTTCGGGCACTGGTGGGGAGCACTGCAGACCGCTGGCCTCCAGGTCTCCTCTCTGTGAAGGCTCAAGTGGACTTCATGCTAGCTTTGTAAAGATCCTGGTGGCAGCCCGGCAGCGGGGGCGCACGCCATTAACCCCAGCACTCGGGAGACAGAGACAGGTGAATCTTAGTGAGTTCGAGGCCAACCTGGTCGACAAAGTGAGTTCCAGTACAGCCAGGATTGTTACACAGAGAAACCTTGTCTCAAAACCACCCCCCCTCGAAAAAGAAAATATCCTGGTGGCATGATAAAGGAATGGGTGTGCCCTGCTGGGGTGTGGTGTGCCTAGCCAAGGCTGGTAGTGTTTGTTTGCTTTTGATACCAGGTCTCCTGTGTCCCGGGCTGGCCTAGGATGAGGTTATATTCCGGTTCTCCTGCCTCCGCCTCCCAAGTGCTGGGATTCCAGGTGTGCAGCCCACACACGGCTGGAGGAGGGGCATTACCAGAACTCCGGGCAGGTCAGCAACCACCCATGTTTAGAGGCGAGACAGGGCGATGACACGTCCTGGATACGAATGTTGTTGTTCTGAGAGCTGGAACACTGGGTCATGGGAACAGAGAAGGGGCAGCCAGTACAGAGGGACACCTCGGGACTGTGATGACCTAGCCTGGGGCCTCAATTACCAGAAGCCAAGGAGAGAAAAGTACTCTCCCATTCTGCATGCCAGATATGAAGAAGCCAGAACCCAGAACGAATCCACATATTAATTAATTAATTCATTAATTCATTCATTCATTCCCTCAGTCACTCAGAAAACACATTCGGGAAAGCTGGCCCTGGGACAGATGCTCCAGTGCTGAGCAGCGCCCACTCCCCACCCCCATTCCCGCCAGGGGAAGGGATGAGCAGGGAGCCACCAAGCACAGGCTATCAGGAGGTTGAAGGCCTCCCAGGGTGACTCTCAGCTGGAATCTACAGAATAAGGAGGAGCCATCTAGGCAGAGAGGTGAGGGAAGGGCACTGGGGTCAGAGGGAGCAGAGGGGATAGGACCAGGGCTTTGGCAAGCAAGGAGATGCCACTGAGGCGGGCCACTGCAGAAGGATTGAGACCTTATTCTGAGAACAGGGAGAGGCTATGTGTGGCTTGGAGGTGTGGGAGCCCAGCAGAGTGAGGTCACTCCGAGGAGCAGGAGGTGGGTGGGCCCTGCGAGAAACAGCAACTGGAGAAATGTTTGTGGTTGATGATGGGTGGAGGGCTAGGGAAGGTGACATCAGGGGACGTCCAGCCTGCCACAGAGGGACCAGCCCATCCCTGTGCCTCGGAGGAATGGTTCTGCCAAAAGTCCCTGCCAACAGAGGAGGGTATGTGAGCCCAGCACCACGAAAGGTGGCATCAACACAGTGGTCCCCAGGAGACGGTGTTGTGCAAGTCAGGGCTGACGTCAGTGCTGGAACCAAAGAGCTGGGGATGGCTGGGGGAGGGGACTATGGGTGGACGGAGGTCCTGGAGAGAGGCTGAACAGCAGGCATCTCAGAAGTGAAGCTGGGCTTGGAAAAATGGCACAGAGAGAGCCTGGCCGGGCCAAGGACAGAAATAAAGTGTCCTACTTGATTACGTAATAGAAGCTCCCACACCCGGCTCTGCTGTTTGGTAAAACTGTGTCTTTCTGTTGCACGGTGGGTCCGGACAGTGTTAATTAGATAAGAAAGAAAGCAGGTGGGGCCTGGCTTTTCAGAACAACAGAGAGCACGCAGTGGCCTCCTCAAGACCTGTGTTTGAGTCCAGACTCAGCCACTCACTAGCCACCAGCTTGGGTGGGAAGCTTCATGTGTTCTAGACCATCAAGGGACTGATGCTCAGTCCTGAGTGGCTCCAGGGTTCTAGACCCTCAAGGGACTGGCTGCTCGGTCCTGGGTGGCTCCAGGGTTCTAGACCCTCAAGGGACTGGCTGCTCAGTCCTGGGTGGCTCCAGGGTTCTAGACCCTCAAGGAACTGGGTGCTTGGTCCTGGGTGGCTTCAGGGTTCCCAGAATAGGCAGGAGAGAGCAGCCAAGGGGACAGAGGAGACTGAAGAAACCAGGATGGTAACCAGAGCTGTGCAATGGGTAGGGCCCAGCTGAGCAGCCTCACGTCCCTGGAAAATGCCACCTCAGGCTGGCATACATGGAACCAATTGCCCAATTGGTGTTTTTGTTCATTTGTTTGTTGTTTTTAAGTGTGAGGGATAAAGGTCAGGCCAAGATCAGCCTTCACTTTTCAGATCAACCCCTAATTGGCCCATCCCACTTTCAACCAGAGGTCATCCTGTGGTGGGGACCACTCTGGTCTGTCGCGGGGAGGCCTGTGTAGAGATGGGGAAAGGTCGGAAGGAAGGGGTCCCCTCAGGCTGCCTAGGCTTCCCTGTGTGCTTGGACTCTTATGGCCATATGCCAGATGATTATCTCCCGCAAGCCAGGCCTTAGGATGGGTGTGGCATGAGCAACCTGAAGGACAGAGCAAAGCTGACCCAGGGCCACCGAGCCCTGAAGTCTGTCCATCTGTCCGTCTGTCCCTCAGCCCACACTGTCTCTCCCTGGGCAGAGAATCAATAGACGTCACCAAGCCTCCTCAGCCCACTTCTATCCCTCCACCCCTCCTGGGCCACTCTGAGGCCACTGGGAGGACAGCTGTGGTCACTCTCCCATTGTGAGCCTTCAGAGCAGAGCCAACCTTCACTGCAAGCCTGCTCCTGACTTCCGGGGTAATGTGTTCTAGCTCCTTGGTTCCTCCGCTTGGGCCTGAGGTCTGCTCCTGTCCAGCTGCCATCACTTCCGGTCACCTTGGCATCCCCCTGCTGCCCACCCTGCCCTGGCTAGGCCCTCAGTCCCCTCAGTCCTCCCTCAGCCACAGCCATCCTCTCCCCTCCTCTTCCCATTGCCCCTTTTCTCCTTCAGTCAGATGGTCTGCTCTTGGCCCCCCTTGGGTTGGGTGAGCGGCCCTCTCTCCCCACCCAAGTGTCCCTTTCTGGAATTGTTGTCCCTTTGTGTCCCCAGCCTCTGTTCTGCCAGGCTTGTCTGTCAGGACCTGAGCAGCCCAGCAGAGAGCCTAGTACCATGGCATGTCCACTAGTGCTGACAGGCAATTGCATGCTGATAGGCTGAGGGATAGATGGCTTCACTCTGGGACTGAGCTCTCTGAGCAGCCACAGCTAGAGGCCACCTACTGGGAGGTGGCTGGGAGTGGGTGGGAGCAGGGGAGCCAGGCGGAAGAGAGGATGTGGTCTAGCCCAGTCTTGTCCGTCATTCTGAACAGGTATAGAAAATGAAACAAAGAAAGTTGGGTTGCAAGCACGCAGTAGAGCTACAAAGCATGCAGTAGGGCTGCAAGCACACAAGGTCTGCAAGCGCTCAGCAGGGTTGCAGGCGTTCAGCAGGGTTGCAAGCATTCAGCAGGGCAGCGGGTCTACAAGCACTCAGTAGGGCTGCAAGTGAACTGTGTATGGGACCCTGGGTTCTACGTCAGCATAGAACAAGTAAAGGGCAAGTGAGATGGCTCAGTGGGGAAAGGCACCTGCTGCCCTGCCTGACACGGGAGTTCCTTCCATCCCTGAAACCCAAGTTTCACTCTACCCACCAGAGGCGTGTCATGTCGTGTGTGTGTCCTCACACATGCACACATATGTGTATATATACATATGCATATATATGCATTTATATTCAAATGTTTTTAATAAGTAATCAGGGGCCCAGTAGTGATTAGTGCCTTGTGCTTAGAGCCAGTCTCTCTTCAAGCTAAATTCTCTCCCTACTTCCTTCTCCCAACCTCCCACCTCTTCTTTCCCCCTCTTCCTAGTCTGCCTCCCCCACACCAGCCTTTTTTCCTCCCTCCCAGACCCCTGGCCCTGCTCCAGAGCTGCGGACACCCAGCTGACAGCTGGGCATACCAGCCCCAGGAGATCAGGTGGCCTCCCCTACCCAGGCCACTGGCAGTCTAGTTCTCTTGGGCAGAAAGCTCCACCCGGACTCCAGTGCAGAGTACTGAGCTGGGTCAGGCCTTTGTCCCACGCTTGTAGACAGAGGAGGGCACTGAGAAGCGAGTGTCCCTACTGAGTACCCAATACCCCCGAAGGAGGCTCCGGTGAGTGCTGCCTTGAAGGGCGGGGAAGTACCAGCTTGCTGAGCACTTGGTGGTGGACAGGAAGGTGCCAAGGCCACAGGCCTGTTCCTGTTATAGGGTAGCCTCCCTACAGGCTGGCTGGGATCACCAGGGGATATAGGCCTGTTGGAAGTGCTGGTGGCTTGAATTGTGCTTGGGTGTGTGCACGTGCATGCGTGCGCGCGCACTCGTGCGTGTGCGTGCGTGTGTGTGTGTGTGTGTGTGCATGTGTGTGTGTCTGTGCTGGGGTGGTAGAGGCTGGGACAAGCAATGATTGGACAGGAGACGATCTTCCCATCTCCCTAGCATAATCCTCTCTCCCTATTTTGGGGTGCACTACTATGCTCCCCCTGGCCCACAAATGGGCAAGCCAGGTCTGCAGTGGTGGCCGTGGGTTACAGGTGAAGGGCTGGAGCTAGCCACTTTCCTCTACACCAGGTTAAACCTTCCTAGAGGCACACGTCCAGGAAAGTCCCTCTTTTGAGACAGGGATCAGCATGTCCTGTCCCATCTGCCCCACCTTATTTCCTGGGTGAGGCCATGGGGCTGGGTGACATCAGTGCGTGGGGGCAGGGACACCCAGCAGAAGCGTAGGTAGTGGTGGTGGTACCACTGAGAGATGTTCGTGGGAGACGGAGCCACATCACTGCCAAGGCTGGAGACGTCTGCTACTGTAGACGAGGGTGGAATCTTGGGGACCCCATCTCCATAGTTCCTGCAGGCTCTTTAGGGACCCCAAGACCTGAACCTGAGCCAGCCCTATGATCTCAGGATCATACATGGAGTTATGGGAGGGGGTATCCAGTCCCATCCCTTTGAAGTAGGGTCTCCTGTCACCTAGGCTGGCTTTGAACTTAGCATGTAGACAAGTCTAGCCCTGAATTCCAGATGCTCCTCCGCATCCCAAGCTAGGGGACCACAGGTGTGTGCGCGCGCTGTCATGCCTAGCTTAGCTATGTTTTTTTAAGCTACCAGTTTTGTAATTTTTCCTCATGAAAGATACAATGGGAAAACTCAGAGGAATCTGCCAGCCACTCTCGCGCGCCCGCGCCTGGCTCTGCACGCTTGTTCGGAGTCTTGTCCCACTTACCTCACAAACAGCAATTAACACTAAAGGGATCTGAAGTCACTCATGGGCAGCACAGGCCTCTTCCCTACCTAACACACCTCACTAGGCCCTGACGGAGCCCAGTATCATGGTCCCGCCAATGTCAAGCGCTGATCACGCCTGTAAATTCCTCTTGATCTGCAGAGGCTCTGCACCCTCTGATTCACACACACACACACACACACACACACACACACCTGAAGGTACTGTTGGCCATGGGACAGAAAGGACATGGCTGGGGCAGACCATTCTTGGTACAGATGAGGGGGTCTGAGGTAGGAGTCCCTCCTATGGGGGTTTCTTGCACTCAGACCCCACCGTACTCTATCAGGAACCTGAGAAAAACCCTTCTCTGCTCCTTGTATCCTCTGTCCTCTTCTTGGCTGCATTCTGAGGCCAGCAGTAGCCCCTCCTGCTTTGAGCAGGGCACTTAAATAAATCCTTCCCAGGCAGAAAAGCCCTTATGGCTGCTGTCTTGTTCGCTAGCTGCCGCTGGGAACAGCAATAAACTTTATGAACATTGGTTGTTAAGGAAGGGAACCTGCAGGCTGGTGGAGGAGGAGGCGTGAAGATTGGGACGGCATTAGGTGTTGTGTCCGCCTGCATTGTGCATAGCCATTTCTCAGCCTCTGTTGGCCCCTGGCCCTAGAGAAGTAGCAGCGGAGGCCATAAGAGGAGACAGAACCCAGTCTAGATGACGTCGGAGCTTTTAAAAGACATTCCCAGTGGGGCAGGGGAACTTCAGCTGTAACCGATGAACTTGGGGACAGGTCCAGACAAACTCAGGATGTCCCAAGTTTATGCCTGCTGGTTGTTGGATGTAGACAGGGTGCTGGTTTTAGTTTTCAGACAGCATTAATCCCTCTCTGGGCATTCCTGGCATCGGCATAGATGCTGCTGCCCTCTGCTGGGGACTTGCAAGGTGTGCTCGCAGGTCTCCCTAAGAGTCCCTCCAGAGAGGGACAGAGCAGGTAGGAAGGAACACAACTACACCGCACATGCAGCACACGCATGCAAACACACGCACACACACGCTCTGCCTGATTCTTGTGCTCTGACCTTTACAGCTGTTGCTGGAGACTGGGAAATGTGCTTGTCTGGTATTCACAAAGCCCAGGGTCCAGTCCCCAGCATGGCATAAATCGGGCATGGTAGCACCCCCTGCAATCCCATCACTCTGAAACTCCACTGCCCATTACCACCCAACGGGTTTCAAATGGGTTTCGGGTCCTCTCATCTCTAATGGATTGAGAAGATGCTGCCTCCGGCATCAAAAGGGCATTGAACGATACTTGTCTCAAAAGCATGAGCATGAAGTGAAAGCAGGAAGACCATGAATTCAAAGCTAGCCTGGACCAGAGACCCCGCCTCAAAGACAGAACCAAACCCAAATACCAGCAGAACAGGATCTGTTGCTGTCTCCACCACACAATGTCATGCTAGCTGCAGGCAAACCCTATCTCCAGCACACAGACCTCTTGCCCCAGCCCAGAACAGATCCTGTTATGTGGAGAAAGGCGCCAGGTCTGAGGAAGGGGCTGGGGGCTGGAGACATGCCCTGGGTTTTAGCTAACAGTGTCCAGGGTTAGCGCTGGGGCAGCAAAGCCTGTGGGAGGGGACTGGTGAGGGAGAGAGTGCCCCAGCCTCGCCTGCCTCCTGCTGTCTCAGAAGCCAGCTCAGAACATTGCAGGAGCTGCTGAGAACCGTTTGTCAGAGGCTGAAGGGCTTCCGAACCAATAATCACGGTATTAAAATTGTATTCGGCTCTCAAGCTGAAGGAATGTTGGGAGATTTTAAACGTTAAGAGGAAAAGAGGGGGAAATCCCCTCTCAGAGAATGAAATTGGTGTGGAAATAAGTTTCCGGGGCTGAAGGATGGGGCGCATGGCCCCGAGAGCCCGGAAATCCTGCCTTCCTGGGAAACGGTTCTCTGCGGACATGTTTCAGTCACAACCTGGAAGCTGACGTGTGCAGCTCCCCAGAGCGCTCTCTGAATTGATCCCACCCAGTCAGGGAGCCAGGAAGGGGATGATGCACAGGCCTAGGGCCCCTGAGTTGTTTCAGAATGGACTTGCAAACGCCATTAATTCCCCTTCTGGAAACATAAGCCTCGGCCTTCCTGGCCTGGATGGGCCCAGATAATGCACGGCCCTCAGCCACGTGGGGAGCTCTGAAACTCTCCTGCCCATTACCACCTAAGCGGTTTCAAATGGGTTTCGGGACCTCTCATCTCTAATAGATTAAAAAGATGTTCCCTCAGGCATCACAAGGGCATTGAATGGTACTTGTCCCGAAACGCCTGCTCGGAGAGGCCTGTGAAATGTATGTTAGAGCTTTGGAGACAGAGGGCAGACCATAGACCACTTGGCTTTTGAATTGTGTGGCCTGCTGAGCCCAACTGCAGTCTCTTTCTTAATAATGTCCTTCACAGAGGGCCCTTCCCCCACACCTGAGGTTTTATTTTTTAGGATGTGGTCTCTATGCAGGCTTCAGTACCTCCATAATCTGAGTGGGACTGTCCCCTTCCCAGGTTGAACTAAGGCCCAGCAAGCGTGTGTGTATGTGTGTGAAAGCACACATGTGTATGTATGTGATTTGTGCACTTGTGTGTGTATGGGTGTGTATGTGCACACATGGAGGCCAGGGGGTGATATCAGGTATCTTAATCACCTCTGTACTTTATTTTTCATTTTTTAAAATTGTGAATACGAAGGTTTTGCCTGCTACATGTGTGTGCCTGGCACCAGCAGAGTTTAGTTAGGTCATCGGATCCCAGAAGTAGAGTTATAGATGGCTGTTGCCACCATGTAGGTGCTGGGAGCCTGGGTCCTCTACAAGAGCAGCAAGTGCTCCTAGCTACTGAGCCATCCCTAGAGTTCCTATTTCTTCATTTTGAGACAGGCTCTGCCTATAGCACTGGCTGTCCTGGAACTCACTCTGTAGACCAGGCTGGCCTTGAACGCCCAGAGATCCACCTCCTGAGTGCTGGGACTAAAGGCCACCATGCCTGGCAGCCACCTTATTTTTTGAAACGGGCTCTCGCACTAAGCCTGCATCTCTCCAGTTTGACTAGTCTGGCTGGCCAGAACATCCCAGGGACCCTCCTGCCTCTGCTTCCCTGGGGCTGGGATTACAAGTCATTGCCCCCCAGCAGACAAGGCCAGACTCCCCCTCTTCAGCCCCTTCCATTGACCATTCAGGCAGCCATAAGCCCGGCCTAGCATCCCTCTCCTCCAGGCACCCACTCCTGCCCTCCCCTGCCCTCCCCTCCAGTCGCCCACTCCTGCCCTCTCCTGTCCACTCCTGCCCTCCCCTGCCCTCCCCTCCAGTCGCCCACTCCTGCCCTCCCCTCCAGTCGCCCTCTCCTCCTGCCCTCCCCTCCAGTTGCCCTCTCCTGCCCTCTCCTGCCCTCCCCTGCCCTCCCCTCCAGTCGCCCACTCCTGCCCTCTCCTGTCCACTCCTGCCCTCCCCTGCCTTCCCCTCCAGTCGCCCACTCCTGCCCTCTCCTATCCACTCCTGCCCTCCCCTCCTGTTGCCCACTCCTGCCCTGTCTCTCTCTCCTTTCACAAGCACCCCCTCAGCAGGTCCTCGTCAAGCTCCTCAAGGCTAAGCCAAACCTCTCCTCTGCTCCTGGTCACTTCTTGGACACCCCAACTTATGCCTCTCTCAGCCCAATGCAGAAGCCCCCTTAGCCCTTCCATAAGGACTCCCGTTAACTATACAAATAAATAGGATTCGTTGTGCTATTCAAGGTGTGCATGTGGCGGCCCTGATCCACGCCACCCTTGTGGCCCCCACCACCATGCACTTTCAGGTCGACCTCCTTTCCATGTGAGAGAACAGTGTCTATTTGTGGTGCTGGAACTCGAACCCAGGTCCTCGTGCGTTATGCTCTCTGTCATTCCTGAGCTATACTCCCCACCTCCAGCCGAAAGCGTTCATTTTTCATCGTAATTCTCCCCTACCAGTAACCACGTAGCACTCATTAGACCGCTAGTATCTGTTGATTGAGAAAACAAATGAAGGCAAAAACCTCTAGGAATCCGATAAACGCCTTTAAATGAATTTGTTCACTGGTAATTATAGTGTTTATGCATGCTTGGGAAATGCCAGGCTCCCCGAGACCTACGCATGCTGGGGTGGCCTGGTGGGGAGGGCCTTGGGGAGTCCTGGGGTCCTCACTGCCAATGGAGCCCTGCTGTCGCCACCCTCAGAACAGGGAGTGTCCCCAACCCAGCAGAGGCAGGCTGGCTGCCGTTCAGCCTCATAGGGCTGCAGGGAAGGGCTTGTCCTCATGTGGCCAGCCATGGCCTTACTCACTACCGGCCTCGCAGCCACACCCTAGAGGCCCAAGTTAGCCCTGAGGCTGCTGGAGTGGGGCCCAGTGCTGCTTCCTCCAGGACATGACCCGGCCAGAGGGACAGCGGCAGGGCCACCTGTCCACCTCTGGGGCGAGGGGCAGCTCATAGCTGCACCTCTTCTCGCTGGGGTTGTCTCCACAACTCCTATCTGCTCTTGTATCCTTGCCTTTCTGGTCTTCCGAAGGGCTCAGGAGAAGAAAAAGGCGAGGAATGGGGACTGTGGGGCTTCAGAAAGAAGTGTGGACTAGAGAAACCGTCTCTTTCCAGACAGCTAAGGGTCTCCTGAAGGTGTGTCAGAAGGGGGGTGTCCCCTCAGGCAGCCTTCTTGACTTCCTTGCATCCCAGCTAACTCAGTCATCTGGGGAGTCACTCGTGCTGATGCCCACGTGGAGACTCCACAGAGTCTTGCAGGCTCCGTCCTCTGAACCTCGTGACAAGGCCATGGCAGTGGGCAGTAAAACACACTCGTGTCTATTACCTGCTCATTCTCAGCCTCAGTGAGCGTGTGTGTGTGTGCGTGTGTGTGTGCATGTGCCCGTGTGCTGGCGGTGTCATGACGGATCACAGGAAGAAGAGGCCTATGGGCCTAGATGTAAGGCCCAGGCAGTTACAGCTAGTCATCAGGGACTTCAGGAAAGATGTGGGAAAATGAGGCCACCTCCACTGCAGACCCACAGGGCTGCAGGCCACATACAAAAGGAAAAACTTCAGACTCCTTGGGAATACAAGGGCCCGCCTCCGAGGGGCAGAGCCCACTCTGCAGCTGACCCCTGCTCTTCTGCCATTCTCCCCAGCTGCCTCAGAACTGTAGACTGCACGACCCAGGAACAGAGCAACCTTGAGAAGTTTCTTGACCTAAAATCTAAGGCCTGCAACAGCAAGTCCCTCACTTTACCTGGCCGTCAAGTGCAGTGTTCTCAAAGACAGACTGGCTTTGAGGAGACTATCACTGCCCTAAACCCCAGACGCAGGGCCAAGGCTCTGCCCCAGAGTGCAGGGACCTTCCTACTCCCAGAGAAGGTGTAGCCAGGCCTGAGTGTCTCAACTCTGGGAGGACAGGAAGGAGCGGCAGGCTGAGGCAGGGAAGTCTCTATTGACAGAGACACCCCCCTACAGAGGGGGAGTGGTTCAACCACCCCACCAGGACAGGCACATTTGCCCACTGAGGTGCAGGGACCGTCTAGGTTTGGGGGACAGTCAAGCTTGTCCCAGAAACACCTGTCTTACAGGTGGCTCTGGCCAAGTCCCAGCCTCTTTGCGCCTCAGTTTCCTGACTTTTAAAGCAGAAAAGAGCATCTGATGCTAACAGTTCTGGCCTCAAGCGAGCTGGGAGCCGGTGAGCACAGGCTGGGCTCCCAGGCCTTGGTTCAAATCCCTGCTTTTCTCACACCAACTGGTACACACGGGAAAGCCTCTTGACCTCTCTGTGCCTCAGTTTCCTCAGCTGGAAAGTGGGCTGGTAGCACCAATTACCTCGTAGAGTGGTTGTGAGGTTTAAACAATTCAATTAAAATACCCCAAATGTTACGTGACACACAGCAAGGGCTATGTGTGTGGCAGAGTGAGGAAGGACACGGAACTAGGCAGCGTGTGTTGGCAGGCTTGAACTGGCATCTGAGAGCCACGCTTGGCCCCAGGGAGACGAGTGTGAGACAGGCACTCAGCCTCCTTCCGGGAGGGGCTATAAATGAACTCTACAGCTGTACCTATAGTTACTCCAGGTGCCACTGCCTGGGGACAGGTGAGTCACCACAGGCTGACGTGCAAGTTAGGGGAACTGTATTACCTTAGCCCGTGTGGTTTGTGGCCTTCCCTCATCTGTCCACATACATCCCAAGGTTCTCTAGGGTCCTAAAAGGCTCCCCTGACACACACCAGAGGTCTCTCTCTATCTGGAGTTCCTGGACCAGTCCCTTGCTTTAGGCCTTTGCCCTTACCTCCCCGATTGCCTCACCTGCCACCCCAACATCCTAAGCAAATGTACAGGTGCCAGGCAGAGCCTACGTCCCTTCCCCCTCCAACAGGAATCCACTGTGTCCTGGAGGACATGGGCAGAGAAGGGGAGCCTGTGCGGGGACTGTGTGCTGGAGGACACGGGCAGGGAAGGGGAGCCTGTGTGTGACTGTGTGCTGGAGGACACGGGCAGGGAAGGGGAGCCTGTGCGGGGACTGTGTGCTGGAGGACACGGGCAGGGAAGGGGAGCCTGTGCGGGGACGGGGATAGCCGACTTGGACTTTCCATCCTGTGGCATGCTGGCAGTCCGGGCGCTTGGCGAGCCTCTCTAAGCTTAGGTCCTGAACAAAGTGCTAGGCAGAGCCGTGTGCAGAGCCAGCCAGCCATGCCCGGGGCCTGGAGTGAAGGTCAATTAGAGGGTTAATGATGCCCAGTACTGCCCAGTCGCATGGTAGCCAGGAGTCCAGCAAAGGGAGAAAGGTATTAATAACTTGTGGAGAGGGCCCTGCTGTGGGAATGTCCTCTCAGAGGGGACAAACACTCCACAGAAGAGCCACCCCTCACCGTCTCTTTGGCACTCTTCCGAGACAAAGTCAGAATTACTTTAGAAACTGGTTTTCCAGAGTTCCAGGTGAGGCAAGTCCAACTTAGGGAACACAAAGAAGATGGTGGCGCTGGGCTCAGGGACCTGCCTGTGTCCTTGTCTTAATCCTGCCCCGACACTACCTCCTGTCCTGCCGCACAGAGAAACTGAGGCCCAGAGGGCTTGGTAACCTGCCCAAGGTCACACAGCAGTCAGCTGTGTGTGTCAATCATAAAGAGAACACAAATCGCTGGAGCATAGCGCTGCTCTAGAGAAATAAAGCAATCCTGTTGGGGTGGGCACCCCCGCCTGCGCAGAGATGGATGCTTCAAGTCAGGACTAGACCCTGAGCCTGGAAACTCGTATTTGTGTGGGTTGTCTGATAGTTTTAATATTTAAATTCAAAGGGCACAAGGTGGTTAAAGTCTCCCTCTCAGTCTCAATCTGTGGAATCAGACCACAGTTTCTCGTGACAGATTATTTCAGGAGCAATACACGCCTATGAGCCATCTTATTTTAGGGCTCATGGGTGACACACCCATCACACCCCCTTCTCCATATAATTTCTGTTTCCTTTTTTTTTTTTTTTTTTTGCCAGAAAAGTGGCCTGTCAGGAATCACCTCTACTGGGACAGCAGTAAAGGCCGCGAGACAGAAAGCCAGGGACCACGGACAGCCCACCTGGTGGTGGCAGCAGCTTCTGTCTCTTGCCTCTGTGGGCAGACTTGGCGGTGCCGGTGCCATGGTGGTGCTGCACAGCACCAACACGGGGAGCGATGGGGTATGTGTGCCGTTGGAGCCCTTCCTGCACCAGGTTGGTGGCCACCTGAGCATGCTGCAGTACGATGCACACACAGTCTGCAAGCCCCTTAACTCCCAAGAGCAGAAGTTCTACGAGTCCCTGCCCCTGGCCATGAGGTGTTTCACCCCGCAGTACAAAGGTGAGTGGTGGGGTCCAGGCTCGGCGGCACTCATAGCTGCTGTCAGTGGGCATGGGGTGTAAGGGCTGTATGAGAACAGTCCTCTTTTCGGCTGCCAGGGTCCCTGTGCTAGCACGTCTCAGAATTCCTCCAAGGTCATGAGTGTTAATGACTTTGGGGATAGGTCAAGTCACTCCACATCCAAGCATTGGGAATGGTATGGAGGGATGCCCAGTCCTAGTGGGTCCTTATGGCATATTCTACTCTGCTCTTTGGGAGCGTGACATGTTTGACTGTGGCTAAACGTAAGACCAAGTAAGGCCTCCTTGGCCTCCCTCTGGACACCCAGGCTAGACCGGACATGGAGAGTCTGGTACATGACTTGGTTAGAGTCCAGCATGCCCACTCCATACAGGCAGGGCAAAGGCCAGGCTGCCTTCCAGTGTGTGCAGCTGGGGAAACTGCAGCATGGCAGTGCGTGTCCTGGAGCCAAGCACAAGGTAGTTGTGGGAAGGGCTGTGCCTGTTGGCTTCCTTGTCTGATACCCCTGCCCAGATCCAATGGTAGGGGTTTGGTCCCCCACTCGGGGGTTGGTAAATGAGGTCCTGCAGAGTTGACGGCTAGGTGACCCCAAACAAACACACCAGGACAAGACCCTCTAAAGAGTCTTAGTTTTTTCATGGTACCTGCAAGGATGACAGTGATGACAAATAAGGCCATCAGAAACCTGCTGTGGGGACCAGTGACCAGTGACATGCCTCAACCTGCCAAAAAGTGCTTGCCTAATACGCATGCAGACCTGGTCTCCATACCCAGCAGTGCACCAACTGGAACGTGGTGGCGTATAGCTGTGGTAGTCTTTCTCAAGAGGTGGAGGCAGGAGAACCAGAAGTTCAAGGTTACCCTTGGCTATGCAACAAGTTCAAGGCTCAGAAAAGAAAGAAACCCATTGCATTCAGGTGTTCGGAACAAATGGGAAGGCCGGATGCGTCTGCAGTAGTCTTTCCAAACATGGGCTTCATTAGGGCTCCTGGGTTCCATTCCAGACCTGCCGAGCAGGACCCAGTCAGGAGTCAGGACTAGGCATCATAGCCATCATGGACCTGAATGGGAAAGTCCGCTAGGCATGACCAGACCACAGGCCTGGCTGTGACTTCTGAACTTTGTTTCACACTGGGTCTCTGGAGACAGAAGAGGACATTGGGCTGCCTCTGGAGCCCCCTGTCTTGCCTGCCCTGGCCTTTCCCACAGTTTCCCAAGGCCACTGCTTATTTTGTCAGAGAATCCACTGGAATTAATGTCTGTCCCTCTGTAACTGAACTCAACATAGCAAAGGGTAGCAGGTCCTGGTGTGAGGTGGACTCCTGCCGGGAGCATTTCACTCTTGCTTGGCACAGCTCTGGCGTTGAGAAGGACTGTGGGGGCTGCCACAGGCAAAGGGGGAGTCGGTTCAGGTCCTCAGGGGCCCCTACCTTGCCATGACTCTGGTGGGGATGACAGGGTGATCCCAGGTCCTAGACACCCATTCCAGACCTCTGCTTCCTGGGGACACCTCCTGAGGGCTCTTCTATTTAGGGTACTAACTCTAGTTACAAGACGCTCCCTGGTTAGAAAAAGGTTACAACCCCAAATAATCATTGTAAGTTAAAAAGACCGTAAATGAAAATGCATTTAATAGACAGAATCTACCTCACACCCTAGCTTAGCTTGTGGTACGCCCTGGAACTGACTGGGAGTGACAGTCTCTTCCCGGCATCCTGAGGGGCCTGTGTCATGTAGCACTAGTCCAGGAAAAGATCAAAACCGCACAATCAAAGGCTGTTTTCTCCTGGATACATTTCACTCGCGCCCCTGCGAAGCTGGGAACTTGGAGGTCAGACTACCCCGCACTAAGGGCTGCCCGCACCTCGAGTCAAAGGGTATAGCTAATGACAATCCACACCGCAAGATCTAGGTCAGCCTTGTCTTTGGGGTGCTTCTAAACACAGTGGGGGTGAGCCGGAGCAGAGGACCTCCTGACTCCCAGGATAATGGATGACTACCAGCCGGCCTAAGAGAGGGCTAGGGTGGCACCCCAATGCCAGACTTTGATGAAGAAATACTGACTCACTCTCTGGCAATGTGAGGAACCCAGGAGGGTACTCGGTTCACTCTTGGGTATCTGCAATAGAGCTGGGACCAGGCATGGAGGTGGCTGGTTTTAACCAATAAGAGCAGTGGAGGCAGTCAGTCCATCATGAGTACCCTGGGCCATTGCAAGAGGTTTCCACACCCCGGCTTACACAAACCTCACAACTCTCAGAAGCAGACACGGATGGGGAGAGACGGCTTGCCTGCAGCCGTGAGAGGCTGGGCCGGGATTTGAAGCCCTGATGTCTAGATCTCGAGGGTGGGTTCTTGGCTCCATCACCCTCCACTCAGCCACCTGGAGTGTCCCCAGGAGGGAGGAGACAGTCTGTCTCAGAATATCCTATCAGTAGGACAGATAACCTTCTGCTCCCACCTAGGAATAGCTTCCTCAGAGAAGAGGGGCCATTTCTGAAGTGGCTGCAACACGCCATGGAGCCCATCCTATGCCTTCCCCACCATGGCACCAGGGAGAGTTTTGGCTAGGGTGCCATTCTAAAAGGAAGTGTCATGTGTCAGTGGTTCGCTGTAGACCTTAGCTAGGCTCGCAGCATTGCCATCTTGGGGCTGTGTCCCTCACCGCTCAGTCGGCTTTGTGGGCCTTGGGTGAGTGAGGACAGGCACTCGGGCTCAGTCGGCGGAGGGCTTGGCCAGATTCATATTACAGATGGTGGCGGTGAATGTTCTCATAAGCTTAAAAATAAACACATGATACACTATCTGCCAAGGTTCAGGAAGCTGCTTGGTCAAACCGAAATCGCTGAGATGCTCTGGGCATGCCAATCATGGCAGCAAGCACTCTGTCCTCCCAGCTGGCAGACCCTCAGGCTGAGGTGCATGGGAAGAGCTGGGGTAGGCCCTGAGGCTCTAGTAGGGCCTCAGAAGCAGATCTCAGGACCCCAGAGTCTAAGCCCTGACTGTAGAGCACACAACCCAAGCCCCAGAGACGCTGGGTTCCCCTGGGTCAGGGGCAGGCAACCCAGCACAGTTCACAAGGGAGACCTCAGGGGGTCAGCTCCAGGGAAGTGCTGTGCTGGATGAGAGAGGAGAGTGGGGGGGGCAGGGCTAGGAGACAGCAAATCGTGAGTTCATCAGCGGCTAAGACTGAGCGGCAGGAACGCTGTGCCCGTCATGAGGCCCTGACAATATGAGAAATGGAAATGACTTTTGCATTTTATTAGTTGGGGGTTCTTTGCACCTCCACTCGCTGGCATTTATGCAGGCACTCAGAACCGATGAGATCAGACAGGAATGAAGCCTGGAGCAGTCAGGGGAAGGTCACATTTCTCGTCTCTCTAGGGAGGCCTCTTGGGCACAAGCCGTGGAGAACTGTGTTTTCTGGCAGGCATGTCACCATAGGCCCTCAAGTAGAAAATGCCAGGGGAAGCCAGATGGGAGCATGAACTTTAAGAGACCCCAAAGGACACTGCTTTTGGCTAGTGGGGCTCCCTGGACCCACTACGCAGCTAGAAGGGCACAAGCTCCCTCCAGGACAGGCACAGGGCCGTTAGCGCTTTAGTCAGAGAGGCTTCATGTTGAGATCTGGAAGGTTCTCCTCGCTGGAACAAACACAGCAACCTCCTGCCCAAGGACCCAGGACTGAAAATGCAAAACTCATGCCCTCTGTGATGATGGGGCTCCCCTGAAGGTTCCACAGAAGAGACTGGCCAGAGCAGTGTTTCTGGGAACACAGCAGGAGTGTCCCTCGTGCATGCGTAGGTGAACAAAGCCTGACTATCTCTGTCACTCCGTGGAGTCCTGGGCAATGTGTTCTAACACGTTCCTTCTTCAGCGCCCACCTGGTCAGTGACTCCATCCCACGCTGGCTGTGTGACCTTGGCTCAGACTCCCTGAGCCCTGCTGCACCATCTTATGATGTGTTGTCATTTAGAAGTCACAAGTGAGATGAGGCAATGTCCCCAGCTGGCCACTCTCAGGCACAGGACGGATGAGTATGACAGGCACGATTCAGGATGAACACCGTCGTCAGATAAACGCAAACGCCAACAGCGTTATTACTGCGGCTGAGATGTCTAAAGGATACAGGGGCCTGGGAGGGGTGGAGGAGAAGCAGTATTTCTCAGGAGTCTAACAGAACTGAATGTCCCTCCTGGGCTGCAGAATTAGGCCACTAGGCATCTGAGATGACGGGATTGGCCCAGGGAGCCCACTGGGCTAGTGTAGAGGACTCTGGAGAGTCACATGCTGAGCTGCAGAGTGACCCTGGGAACAAGGGTCCACAACAGCCCCCAAGGGCTGGGCATGGATGCAGGCAGGAAGATCAGCGGCACCCCCTTGCCTACTCAGCAAAATAGCCACTCCTACTGGGTAGGTGACCAAGGGGCCTGCGGAGAAAATAAATGTTGAACACAAAGAAACACGACCCCACCTCCTCTCCATCTCTGTCAGTAGGAAACAAACCGTGGTCGAGAGAGTTTTTACGAGGGACTAGTTGCAGAAATTCAGGCAAGCTTGAGGGCACCCTGAAAATGTAGCCCCTCGGGCATGCAGGGCAAGAGGGAGGAAGAGGAAATCCTATTGGAACACAGCAGTGTCTGACTCACCCACAGATACATGGAGCAGGGGCACAGTTGGCTGAACAAGTACCTTCCTTCTCTTACCCTCCCACCCCTGCCAGGGCACCACTGGCCCGAGTAACTGGGAACGAGAGTGCAGGAAGCCATCAGAGCACTGCCCATGATCGGCTCCTCAGCACCAAGGGGGTGAAGAAGCTGAGAAGTAGGTAAAGAGAGAAACAGCAGAGGACAGGATCAACCAGTGCCCTGTTCTCAAAGAACAGGAGGCTAAGTCTGTGGTGTGGTACCAGGGTAAGGCTGGATGCTAAGTCTGTGGTGTGGTACCAGGGTAAGGCTAGGTACTGCTGGATGCTAAGTCTGTGGTGTGGTACCAGGGTAAGGCTGGATGATAAGTCTGTGGTGTGGTACCAGGGTAAGGCTAGGTACTGCTGGATGCTAAGTCTGTGGTGTGGTACCCGGGCACAGCCAGGTACTGCTGGATGCTAAGTCTGTGGTGTGGTACTCGGGCACAGCCAGGTACTGCTGGATGCTAAGTCTGTGGTGTGGTACCCGGGCACAGCCAGGTACTGCTGGATGCCAAGCCCCACAGAGGGAGGCCAGGCCCTTCCACTGCGACACGGGCTCTACTGCCTGTGACTGTGCCCAGCACAGATAGCTTTCTGTCCCACCAGTGTCTGAGGACAATACAGAATATGTGGTAGGTAAGCTTTGGGGAGGTTCTCGCCGGCACAGCCAGTGATTTTCCTGCTGTGATTGCTGGCTGCGGTGGCAAGAAATGGAAACTTCATGTTAGGGAGACCTCAAAGACTCTGGAGTTTTCTCTAAGAACCTCACGTACCCCAGTTCTCCATACGCTGGCTGATGTATACAGCCAAAGACGACAGCTGTGCACCAGGGGAAAAGGCAGAGGAAAAGACTGAGGAAAAGACTGAGGGGAGAGTCCTGAGTCCAGCCGCTGCCTCAGGAAGGCTTCCTGGAAGAAGCTGGCTAGATGATGACAAACGAGAAGAGATGGCTGAGGGGGCAGGCTTCCCTTAATTGGCGCTCCCTGCAGGTGGGGAGCAGTGAGGCTCCTTCATGGAGGACCAGCTCTGAGGTCTCCCAGGTTGGCGGTGGTGGATGGATTGGCCTGGGGTGACTGGAAAGGAGTGCAGGCTGGAGTCCAGTTCTAGAACAATGTAGCCAAGTACAAGAAGGAGATAAAGGAGACAATCCTAGCTCACCCACGGACTACTTTCTGCAAGCTCCAGGGGGTGGAGGGTGGGATCAGGTGCAGGCAGAACCACCCTGGTCTTGACTCTTGAGAGAGGAGCTAGGGAGAGAAGGACGTGGCCCAGGGCCACCAATCTCAACAGCATTGACTTACAACACATGACTCTGTGTGCTCTTTCCTCTGCCCTGTGTCCTGTAGGTACCATTACGGTGCACCTCCGGAGAGACAGCAGAGGCCATCTTGGCCTGGTCGCCAACCCACTGAAGGAGAACTTGGAGCCTCTCCAGGTCTCCCCAGATTCCAGAGCCGTAGCCATCTGGCAGACACTTCAGCAGCCAGCCAGCAATGGGAGCAGCCCCCGTCCCCTGGCTCAGCTGGCACACTCACTTAAGGAAAGGTGAGGGCCACTGGGCAGGGGACAGAGGGTTGGTGTCAAGAAAATGAGAAACTGAAATGAAGGCTTGGTCTAGAACAGCCAGTGTTGCAAAGAAAGGGGGGTCTCTTCCACCCTTTCTTGGGGGTTGGGTGGACACGTGTTCTAGCTCATGGACCAACACACAGGCAGGGCTTGTGTCCAGAGCTTGTTTAATTAAATACCTGCTTTGCTGAGACTGCGCAGGTCTCTGGGGGGGGGGGGGGAGTATGCAACCGGAAACCTTGGAATAGTTTATGGAGAGGAAGTATGCCTAATTTCTCTCGAAAGTCGGGTTTTTTAGCCAACTGTAGGGGAAGAGACAAGAAGAGTGAGTCCCAGGGGACAAAAGAGGCCCCCAGGGACCTAGGGACTCTGGAGCGATCTTGGGTGCCTCTGCTAATGTCAGTTAACCTTTCCCAGGGTCCCTGGGGGCTTTAGACATTTATGGAAACAAAGGGAGCAGAAACAGTGACAACAGCCTCTTCCCCAAGGAGCCGCAGATCTAATCAAGCTCTGGGCTCAGCATCACAGCTGGGGCCGAAAGGCAGAGGGGGCTCTCACTCTGTGCGTATGGACTATGTACGGCACTCTGAGGTCTCAAGGATGTAACAGCGCACCAGGGCATGAATCCAGCCCCCCAGCCTTGAGATTCCAGGTGACGTCATCATCCCTATTCTTCGTCCCCTGAGAGGACCTAAATGGCTCTAACTCTCTGCGGGTAGCACACTTAAGAAAAGCTCCCAAGAGTACCTGGTGTGATCTGGTGTCAGGTACCCACCCAGTTTGGGCAGGGATGTCTTCGGAACCCTGTGGCATCTCTGGTGGCTTGGTAAGAGAGTCCCATGCAGCAGTCTGGGTGGTCTTTGCCAGAGGCCATGCCAGAGAGGCCAAGCAGTGAGCCACAGGCATCCTTCCTGCCTCTGGCTCCTGCTGCCCCCGCTGTCTTCAGACGCTTCCCTCCACAGCACAGCCAAGGTGCTTCTGAGCTCTGACTGCCACCTCAGTACGCAGGCCTCCCCACAGGAGGAAAGTGCGGATGGAAGCCAGGTGGAAAGAAGGGGCTTTAACCCTTGGGGACTGCACTGTCACCAAGCCCACCTGACCCGCCTGTGTTCTGAGTACCCAGAGGACAAACGGCACCGTATCCTTACCACTCTTGCAACCGCATACAATACCTGGGACAGGCATGAGCAGAGGAGGACAGAGAGGCAGAAACAGATAGACAGACAGCACACACACACACACAAACATACACAGGGACAAGGAGAGAAGTGGGGTGGGGAGGGAGGAACAGATGTGGGATGATTTGAGGGTTTGAACCCACAAGCCCAAGGTCTAGAAGAAATCAGATCCCTTCAAAAGAAGACTCAGAGAGAGTGGGGACACCCAGCTAGTGGCTAAGCTGGGCCCTGGCATGCGTGTCTCTGGCACTTCAGCAGGAGAGATGGGGCAGGGTTACTGGGGAGGTGTGATGCTAGCTTGGTAGGGACAGGAAGACCTCTGTGTCCCGACCCCACTCCAACATCTATTCTGCCGCTTCTGTTTCTACCTGCAGCCCAAGAGCCATGGAGAGGCCTGAGGGGAGGCAGGCCTTTCCTACTCTCCCCCATGCGCACGCGCGCGCGCACACACATACACACGCGCATAACACACAGTTTAGCCACACGCACGCACACACAGACGCATGCACACACACAGTTCGGCCACATACACACATGTACACACACGTGCACACACGCACAGTTAGCCACACACACACGTGCGCATGCACACACACATACATAGTTTAGCCACACACAAGTGTGCACACACACCCCAGTGCTTGCTGCAAACAGCGGCTGCTCTTGCAGTATTTACTATGACACATCTGCCTCCCTAATCCCTAAGAAGCTTTTGAAGGATAATGACTCCACTGAAATTAATATTCCTGCAACTTACCTCCGAGGCGAACATCAACCCCCTTGTCCCAGAAGGTGCCGGCCCGTTCAGCGGACCGGAGGTCTCAGCCCTGTGATTTTCTGTCCTAAAATGTAAATTGGGCATGGCCTGCCAGGAATTGCATGCCTGCATTTAAATTTCAACTCCAGAGCAAAATGGGAAAAGGTTCTCATAAACTCCCCCTAAATAAATGGACTTATTAGAGCAGACTGCCAGTGAATATCTCACAGTCTTAATAGCCAGGCTCGTGGGAAAAGCTGGAAACAGGAGGGAGGGGCGAGCGGGAACCTCAGGTGCTCTGACTGATGACCCGGGCCTGCTGGGGCACTCCTTGACTTAGTGCATCCAGGGTTCTTGCTCCTGGAAAACGTGGTATCACAATACAAGCAGCCCTGCATCCTGGATCTAAAGATGGGGACCCGGCAGCATGGGGATGACGCGTCGGAGGAGAAGAAGGCCCGTCACATGAAGAAGTGTGCGCAGAGTACTTCAGCCTGCCTGGGCGTGCGCATCTGTGGCATGCAGGTAGGTCGATGCAGAGGGCTGACTGGCAGGGGTTGGAGGCTGGCATCCTGGTAGGCCTGGGTACACCACCACACCTCTGCTTCCCTGCGGAGCCCAGGCTCTAGGGCACTTTCCAAGCAAGGAAGCCTTTTAGGCTAAAATGCTGGGTGTCAGTGGTGTTTTGTTTTCAGATAGGATCTCAGTCCAGGTTGCTTCACACTCCTTAAGTAGCCAGGGCTGACCTTGAACCCCTGGTCCTCCTGCCTCCTCCTCTGCAGTGTTGAGATTACACAGGCGTTAAGTTATTTTTGTTTTGTTTTATGGTGCTGGGATGGAACCCAGAGGCTTGGCAGGGGAGGCAAGCACTCTACCACTGCCTTGCATTCCCAGCCCACACGCTGGTTTTTTAAAGAGCACCATGGAAGATTGTCCAAAACTCAGCCTCACCATTTGGGGCAGCTAAAACTTTGTGTGACGGTCCTGTGGCTCCTACCCATATTGGGAGGGGCTTTCAATGACAGCGTGGGGGCAGGGGCTGGAGAAGAGCTGAGAAGATGCATCTGGTGGCTCACTGAACCCACATGTGCAATAGAGCCGAGTTCTGTCCCCTTCGGGTGGGGTGCAGAACTCGCTCTTTTGAATTCTCATTAGCTAGTCTCTCATCTATGTTCAGCCTTTCTGCTTCTTTCTGCTGCGCAGTTAGGTTAACCAAGGAAGGTCAGAAGCCACCAAACCCAGGCGTGGCTTGTCCCCTTACTGCCTGGGTCCCACACCTCTGTACTGAAGAGGCTGCAGCAGGACTGCAGGGAGAGAGGCAGGAATCCACCCCGGACAGCGTGTCTATACAGTACAAGACCAGGCTCTGCTTTGACGGCAAACGTTATCGTTTTCCTTAATTGAAGCTGCCACCCCTTGAAGCTGGAAGTTGAGTCCATAAATTCATTGCACAGATGTCCCTGGGAAGGCTGGGAATGCGGTCCTCGGAGGACAGAGGAGGATGATTTGTGAAGTAAATGGAGTCTCTCTGCGGACCTCCAACCTTCTGCAAGTGACCTGATTTATCTAGAGAGTGACGCCTGCCACGTGTTTACTAAGGCTGATTTAGCAGCCAATCTCCGGTTCCCCAAAAGCCTATTATAGCCTCCTGATTAAAAACAAACAAAAAAACCACATTATGTAACATGAAGACAAGACAGGCCTCAGACAGGCACAGGCGGCCGCTGGCTATTGAGGCTTTGTCTCGGTCTCTGCTGCCCCCTGAGCTGTCTGAGGACTGCCTGTGGCCACCATGGGGTCCCCATCAGCTTATCTTTTCTATCTGCTCCCTTCTAATGGCCAAGACGTGGCAAGGGCAGGAAACTGAGACTGTGGAAAAGAACCGTTGTCTGCAGAGGCGGGCTGTGGACCTCTTTCTGCTTCCCAGCCCCGCCCCCCAGCAGAACTGGCTGCCTGCAGGCCCCACCCACACCTGGTCTAGCCCATTTCTTTACCTCTGAGCAATTCACCTGGATGGTTTGGAAGAGCCACCCCTGAATGCTTAAAATCTGTGAGAAAGGACCCAAACTTCATTAGAGAGAACGTAATCAAACTGGCTCTCCAAGTCCATTGGCCCGATTTCAGGCTCCTACTGAAACTTTCCAGCTTGGGTTTGCTAATATCTGAATTGAAGACTGCCGGAAGCCAAGATTTAAATCACGACTTGGAAGTTGACATCGGAAATTCACAGGAAAGGCGATCCAAACCTTGGAGCGGTGCGCTGAGGGTCACCTCTGCGGGTGAAGGATCTTTGGGCCTTGGGTTGAGAGACCAGACCTACAAAGAGAATACTTTAAAATGCTGCACTGGAACATGCATAAGACCGTCTCTTATGCATCTCAACCACTCTTCCCCAAATCACCCGGAAATCACTTCACCTACTACGGGAACGTGTGGTGAAACCACCACTGGACCACGGGCAATTTTGATTTGTTTTAGCACAGGTTGGCCTTGAACTCACTAAGTGGCTGAGGGTGACCTTGAACTCCTGATTCTCCTGCCTCCATCTTTTATATTGTGGTTTTATAGACTTGCACCACCATACCCAGTTTATACAGTACTGGGGATTTAGTCCTGCTAGGCAAGCTCTCTACCAGCTGAGCCACATCCCCAGCCCCCAAGGCATGCTTTTATTATTATTATTAACATTTACAATCCTTCATAGTCTCTCTCTCTCTCTCTCTTCCAATGTAAGGTTTATCAAACTGCTAAGAAGAGTTTTCTCTGCAAAGACAAATACTACGGAAGGAAACTCTCGGAGGAGGGGTTCAGGCAAGCCCTTTCCCAGTTCCTCCATGATGGAACCCGCCTACGCACAGAGCTCCTGGAGCCCATCCTTCGCAGGCTGCAGGCTCTGCTCACGGTCATCCGGAGCCAGAGTTCCTACCGCTTCTACTCCAGCTCCCTCCTCATAATCTACGACGGACAGGAGACCACTCAAGGCAGCCCGTCCGGTGCCCCTGCCAAAGTTGATGTCCGAATGATTGACTTCGCTCACGCGACGTACAAGGGTTCCTGGAATGAGCACACCACCCACGAGGGACCAGATCCTGGCTATATTTTTGGCCTTGAAAACCTCATCGGGATTCTTCAGGATCTCCAAGAGGGAGAATGAAGGTTCTTGGAACTTCCTGGAATCTTCTGGGCTACAGATATTGCAAAGGGACCTAAGCTAGAGTAGCCTAACTCCATCCCTTGTAGGTGTCTTTGTAATGACCATATCTACCTTCTGTGCATCTCTGTGCATGGCAAACAGCGTTGGCAGTTGCCACAGGAATCTGCTCCGCAGGCATCCGCCCCTCACCGGGCATCTTCTGCAGTGCAGCTCCTCTTGGAGCAGACAGTAGAGGTGCCACCATCATCAGCGCACAGGACGGGGTAGCCTGGGTCAGAGGCCAGCACTGCAGCAATGCAGGGTGCCTGCATTCCAGAATGCTTGCTTTTCCGTTGCCGTGCTGCAGTCCCCAACAGCCAGGAGGGAGAGAAAAAAACCAAACCAATCTCCTGGAAGAAGTCTTGAGGGAAATTCTGCTTGTGGGGCTCGGCCACGCCACAGGCAGGCACAGCTGATGCCTCCCACCTCCTACAAAGAGATATAGGTGGGACAGGAGTAAGTGAGCCCATTAGTCCATCCTGCCTGCCTTGGACTCAGGTTCTGAATGGACAAGAGCACTGGCCGGGGTGTGGTGGGGTAGCTCAGTAGGAGGCTGAAGCTTGCGTGCAGGAGCCCCTGGGCTCCAAACAAGAATAACAGTGATAACGAATGGGTGAACAAGGATAGGCCCAGGCAGACCCTGATACCCCCCCCCCCGCATGTGAGGGGAGGAGCCCAGACAGACTTCTGGGGGGCATGAGGGGAGGTGTCCCCACAGACTTCTGGGGGCATGGAATGAGCAAGTCTGCCACACTGTGATCACAGGATGAGCCTGACCTGGAAACGCAGCTTCCAGTGGAGGCAGAGTACACCAACAGAGGAGCCAATAGCCTGGATTCCCCATTTCTATTTATTTATTTTGGGTGTGGGTAGGGGGAACCCAGAGCGATGTTTACAAGAGCAGCGCAAGCGAGGAAACCAGAGCAAACAGGTCCAACGACAACGTCCTTCTTCTGCAGCATTGAAACTTACTACAATGCCCTGGAGCCCGCCGCAATGCTATGCTCCCCAATTAAGGAAATCAATTTGTTAATAAAATTGCTGAGGTCACCAGTGATTATTGGTGTGCCTAATACCCTTTCTGTTCATTCTGGTCAGCGCGCTGTCCGGTACTTCAATTTATGAGAAGCTGGAGTGTGCAGCAGGAACAGTTTACCAGCTTCCCCGGTCCCTCAGGAAATGTGGTAGCAGTGGGACTAATGAAATATTCATATTTGGCGGGGAGGAGGAGGGCTGAAGTTGGAAGCCTGCTTGCCTAGATTCCGAGAGACCCTGAGTTCCGTCCCCAAGACTGCACTGCCTGGCAGGTGGTGCGTGCTTGTAATCCCAGGGGAGAGGAGGCTGGAGGATCAGGCGTCCAAGGTCATCTTTGGCTACAGAGTGAGCTTCAGGCCAGTTTCGCCTATATGAGAAATCAGTTTCGCCCTGATTCAGAAAAAACAAAACTGTATTCACCTGCAAGCAGGCTCCCAAAAGAAGGGACATTGAATTTCAAAACCCTCGAGGGCAGCAGAATTAAGGCACCGTCAGGCTCTAATGATAAATGTGATCTTTCCAGAATCCACTCCGAGGAAGAGTAGCATGGACAAGAAAACTCTTGTTTAGTGGTGCTGCACAGTGGTGCACACCCTCAATCCCAGCGCTCTGAAGGCAGAGGATCTCTGTGAAGTCAAAGCCAGCCTGGTCTACAGCGTGAGTTCCAGGCCAGCCAAGGCTACCCAGTGAGTCTGCCTCGGAAGGAAAGGGAAGGAAAGGGTGAGGATTTCAAAGCAGGTCAGTTTCCAAGTTAACATTTTGGCCAAGGTAACAATGTCATTAATTTGCAAACTCTATGCCCTTGGCAAGAAAATGGATACTTCCTGAAACGAAGTATTTGTCAGTGACAAACCCAATCCCTGAAGGTTGCTTTCTCTGGTACCACAGCAGCCAAGTCCACGGTTCCCCATGCAGCTGTCACCCTCTCTCAGCTGAGGGACTGGCCTGGGCCACCACCACACAATACCCTCCTCCTACCAAGGGTGGTTTCACAGTGTGCCCTTCCTCCTCCTCTGCGTCTGTTCAAGGCCCAGACCCAGTTCTTCTCAAAGTCAGCCCCAGTGAAACCAGTTTATGATTAAAAAAAAAAGGAACAAAGCCGGGTTTAGTTTTAGGCAGTGCTTCTGGATCCAGAGTGGTGGTTGTGGTCTGGAAACTCGTCCTGGCTCTGCAGACTTCAAAACTTAGTGGACCAAGCCTGCCCGGCCCAACCAGGGAAGGAAGAGAGAAAAAGAGGAGAAAAGGTTAGATGTGTCTGTCCTTGGCGTCTGAATTTACTCAGAACTGACCCAGGAACCAGAGCACTTAAGGAGCATTGCGACCGATGTCCTAAGCCACATGAGACAGCAGCCAGTGAAGCTGAGGCCTAATTTGCAAGGTGCAGAGGACTAGGAGGTTAACAGAGAGGATCAGCCTTATGGGGTTCTGCTGCTGTGATGAAGCACCAGGAAAGCCAGGGTTTGCTTGGTTTACCCGGCCAGGTTGCAAGTCTGTCACTGTAGGAAGGCAGAGCAGGAACCTGGGGGTAGGAAGCAAATAGAAGCCCTGGAGCGCTGTTTACTGCCTTGTTCCTCATGGCTTCTCCAGCCCTCTTTCTCATAGCGTGCCCATAGTACCACCCACAGGGAGTTGGGCCTTCCCACATCAATCATCAACCAAGAAAATGTCCTCAACCAATCTGGCATTTCCTCAGCTGAGGTTCCCTCTTCCTGAATGACTCTGTGTCGAGCTGACATAACGCTAGCCAGGCATCCCAGAGTCTGTGGGAGGAGGCCTGACTAGCGGTGGAGGGCTGATAGTTAAGGCGGTGGGGAGGCACCCATGCTTATGGACAAAGTTTAGATGTGACTCTGAGGTGGCGAGTGTCAGAAATAAGGTACAGACCCAGGTGATAGGGACACTTCAAAACCTGGCCCAGGGCCTCACTCATCGCAGGTGATTTCATTAACTAGTCCTTCCTTTCTCTCCTACTGCCAAATGCTTACCAAATCCCTAGTCCCTGCAGACCGTGCTGCCTGCAAAACAGGGAGTGTGAACATTTTGATAGTGTTGCTAAGAACTCAATGAGTTCACAGGACAGTTAGAACCCTACAGAGAAAACGGTACCACTGGTGCCCTGAGAGGGGACAGGGCCATCAGTTCAGATGTCACCAGGAGTTGCAGAGGCAGCGAGGACCTCACCTCAGGGCAGGCTCCTGGAGGCAGTAGCTAGGATGAGCCTGGAGAGTAAGGTCTGCGAGGTGCTGGGCAGGGCAGGGGGCTCCATCCTGGGTGACTGGCAAATTTGAGATGGGGGAGCAAAACCCAGGGGTACGGAGAGCGCTGAGGAGCAGGAGGGAAAGACCTAGAACCTGGAAGATGATGAGCCCAGAGCTAGCTCCCTTCCCGCACACGCTGATGGTTCAAGTCAGAGTGGATTGTGATTCTAGTCAGCTGGGGCCAGTCAGCAGCGAGTCTCAGCGTAGTCATCCGGGACCCAGGCTGCTCCTTGCTGGGGCACTGTGATCTTCCCCTCACTGTCCAGACTGTTGCTTGACAGGTGCAAGGGAGGCAGCCAGAGGAAGGGCACGCCCCCTCCCCACGGACAAGAGTCATGAGGCCCTGCCCGGATGCCAAGGAGCTGACACTGGCCGGGAGGGAGGAGGGTGATTCACTTTAGAGTCAGAAGTCTGCCCTGACTTCTCCATCAAGGTTTTCCAACTTGTATTTTTCCTCTGTTCTTCCCCCCACCACACCCCTTCCTCCTCCTCTTGTCTTTCCTGGTCTGTGATTTCTTCCTTTTCATTTCTTATTCATATTCTTCTAAAGGATGCTTTGGTCTGCGAGTCTTCTCTCCAAATTCACTGGTTGGGATGCAATCCCCAGTGCAATGATTCTCAAAGGCTGATCAGTGCCCCTTTAAAGGGTGGGATCAGGACTGTGGGGCAGGCCCTGGTGGGATGGCTCAGTGGGTAAGGTGCTCACCATGCAAGCCTGGCGAGGTAAATTAGGAGAGAGTTTGCTCTGACCTCCCCGCACCTCGTGGCACACTTCCCGTCATGCACACACATTGGCACGGAAAGGCTGGCGGCGTGCCTGTAACCGCGGCATTCGGGCATCCTTGGCTGCACCGTGCTCTGACAACCAGCCTAGAGGGGCTTGCCCGCCTCCTCCCCGGGAGCACACACAGCATCATTTATGAAGAACTGACTTCGCCAGACAGAATCTGATAGCACTTTGATCCAGCTTCTAGAATTATGAGCAATAAATTTCTATTTATGAGGAAACTTATCCAAAGAAGAAATGGTTTTGATGAGAGCCCAGCCTGTCTTTACAATGGCCTCGCTCTCCATTACCGTCATGTCGATATAATACCTGACATGAAGAGATGAAGGAGGGTAAGCAGGGCATGAGGGGAGGCAGGGCCTGCGCTCCCTCCGGGCAAGTTCTGACTAGGCTTCCTCTAGCTAAATCCTCACACACAGTAGGCTGCAGACATGTTAGGACCACCCACCTCAGTCATCCATGAGACCCTAACGAGGTTCCAAAGATAGGTGGCATGGAACAGCATTGCGGGAATACCTCTCCTGGGAGGCACGAGCCCGTAAGGTCCCAGCTGCAAACCAAGGCAAGATGCCACCAGAGTTCACCCTGGGAACCTAAGAGTTTATTGGGCTCACTTATAGAGAGCATGGTGAGGAGTTATAGTCACGAGTGTGGGTGACCCCCAAGCAGCCACGCTACTAGAAAATGTTAACCCCAGTCTGGTCTACAGAGTGGGTTCCAGGACAGGCTCCAAAGCTATACAGAGAAACCCTGTCTGGGAGTGGGGGAGAAAGAAAAAAAATAAGCAAGTGTTAACCCAGCATGGATGGTGGGGCTCCCCTAATGAACTCCCCCTAGCCTACACACTCCAGCATCCCCTGAGACCCTAAGGACTTGCAGAATAGCAGAATTGACTGCTAGGAACTGGAGGGAGTCTTGGAACCCCAGAGGAGGGCTCAGCGGCCCCACCCCTCTTTCTCTAACCCAGATGATCCCTTAAAAGCAGGCAGAGCTGTTTCCGCACAGAGGATCAAACTTTGCCACAAAGGGCAAACCTAGGTCACCCCAACTCACACAGCAACCTGCTTCTCCCCTGGCCCCTCCGCCTCTGCGGACAGGGAGCAGGGCAGCCTCAGAGACACTCATCTCCAGCTGTCCCTCTGTTGTCCCTGGGTGACTAAAGAGGAGGTAGAGGAGCAGAATGCCATTACAGCTTTTTCATAATGCGGTGTTGTCAGCGAGCTCTGGGCCTTTGGGCACGGCTCTGGCAGCCTCATCTCTCTTCCTGGCTGCCGAGGCTCCCAGGCTACTCAGGGAAGGGCAGGCTGCAGGCTAGTGAAAGGAATGTCCCGGCAAGACAGCAAGTTCATCAGCCGCTCCTCAGAATGATCTAAACATCTTCCTTTGGATTTAAATCTGCGCCTCAGTGGCCAGACACATAAAGCAAAAGATGAGAGAGAGAGCGAGCCGAAAAGAGCACTTGGGTGCCAAGAACTAGAAGGGAGGGAGGGGGCCTGAGGGCTGCACTGGGATTGCTGAGTGAGCTCCCACCAGACCCCAGCTTCCTCCTGGCTGCTCTGCACCTCTCACCCCTTCCTCCATGGCTAAGCTGTCCGGAAATGAGGAGAAAGTTTGAGAGCCTACCTAAGAACAAACTCAGGAGGCCTCCTCCTCCCGGTTCCCACTGAGCCTCCCTCAGACCAGAGTCGTAGGGGGCCGGCCACAGTCTGGTTTTCTCTTCCGTCCCATCTGCTCCACACGCATCATTACCACAGTTGTTGGGAGCAGAACCCGGGCCCTGCAGAGCTTGGGTCCCGCACTGTCACCAGCCCTCAACAGGCCAGCTAAACAGACATGTAGCACTGAAAAGCAAGAGAGGGAGCTCTTCAAAATGCTCACATTGGGAAGAGGAGCAAATAAAAGGCCCAATGGGCTCCCCACCTCACGCTTATCTCTTGGGGTCCTGACTGGAGATTTAGTTGTAAAAAGAGACAGGGAGAATGCAAACCCAGCAATCTTGGTCACCATGGTCACTGTGGTCCTGCCCATCACTGACCAGTCATGGTCTCAGCTTCAGTCTCTCCTACGAGGTGATCTGACAAGCTGTCGGGACTCTATGAAGTCTTTCTGGGGAGACGTGCTCCCCCTCCAACTAGTGCTGAGCTTCAGTCTCCGGGAAACTCCCATCGTGGGGTAAAAGGTTGGTTTGAACTGTGACTGCCAGAGGGAGAAGCGAGTGTCACTCTAGAATAGAAGCTGTGCGTGTGTGTGTCTGTTTGTGGTGTGCATCTGTGTGTGTGTCTGTGTGTTGTAGAGGACCTGGGTTCGGTCACTAGTACCCATATTGATGGCTCACAACTGCCTGCAACTCCAGCCAAGAACTGTGCTACCTCTGACACCTGTACTCTTTCAGGTCAGGGCAGTTACAGCTCCACTGAGTGCCTACCTACTGTGTGCTGGGCTCTCAGACAGTGAGTGCCTACCTACTGTGTGCCAGGCTTCCAGACAGTGAGTGCCTACCTACTGTGTGCCAGGCTTCCAGACAGTGAGTGCCTGCCTACTGTGTGCCGGGCTTCCAGACAGTGAGTGCCTACCTACTGTGTGCCAGGCTTCCAGACAGTGAGTGCCTACCTACTGTGTGCCCGGAACCAGACCATGGGTGCCTACCTACTGTGTGCCAGGCTTTCAGACAGTAAGTGACTACCTACTGTGTGCCCGGCTTCCAGACAGTGAGCGACCTGTTCTATGAGGCAAATGGTGACATGTGTTGGGACTGTTGCTGTGGAAAAGCAGGGACAGCAGATCCCTGGGATATGTGATGACAATCTCAGCAGCAGAGTGTAGCACCTCTGGGTGCCCAGCCTCTCCAACCTACCTGGACAGCCCAAGCGTGTTTAAAGGTGCCACCCACTGTCAGCTAGATCTTCCTTGGGGACATGAGGTGACTATTCTGATACCTATGCAGGGTCCCTCCCCTTCTCTGGTAACATGTCTGTGTATTGGAGCCAATCCTCCCCTCAGTGGGTTAGGCTGGAAGAGGAAATTTCAGCTAAGCGTTTAATTCCCTTTTAATGTTTACATTATTAACACCGGCATTACAGAACGATATTTTTACTTTCACACGATTTAAACGAGCAATTCGATGTCTAGATTACCGGGATCATTACAACTTGGAACCGGAAGCTGCGTCCCCGCTCACAGCTTTTCTCCCTTGCTAATGCCTGGTTTCTATAAAGAGCGATTGGGGTTCCCCAAATACCCATTCCAGAAGGCTGGGGAGGAGTGGCCCAGTGGGGCTTTCCACTGAGTCACGAGGCTGCATTGGCTGTGAAATGACTGACAGCCAGCAGGTGGGTGTTAAAATGGTCATCAACTCCCCACGAGGCCAGCACCACTGAGCTACATTCCAGGCAGTGCCCATTAATGTGCCCAGAATGGCTCTGGGTGATTGACAAGCTACTGAGCCCAGAATCTAGCTCGAACCACCCACAGAGAGGAAGAGAAAGGGCTCTAGCTAAGACAAGGTCAAGGGGGCCCTGGGGGCCCTTGGAATAGGATCTATAAGAGCCCCTGCCAGGTACATAGCCTAAGCCTGTGGCTTACAGTTACACCTCTGCAAAGATGGAGGGGTTCAAATCTGGACTCTGTCACTCCCCAGCTGCTGTCCCTGGCCAGTCTTAGCCTCTCCGTGCCTCAGTTTCCACCTCTGGAAAAACGAGGTAATAGTGGCACTTGAACCATCATGGAAACTAGAAGTTTAATCTGTGGCAGTGTGTGATGCATAGACTGGAGTGGGCAGGGCTACATTAATTTACCATGTATTCCCATTTTCTCTATTTATGTTGAGTTTATTTGTCAATTAATTTACTTATTTTGAGACAGGATAGCACTATGTAGCTAGTTGTGGATGGCCTGGAATGTACTATGTGGACCAGACTGGCCTTGAACTCACAGAGATCAGCAGCCTGCCTCTGCCTCCCAAAGCCTGGAATTACAGGTGTAAGCCACCAGGCTCAGTTTATATGGTGTTGAAGATGGAACCCACGGGCTCATACGTGGTGGGCGAGCATCCTATCCACTTAGCTGCACCCCGGTGCTCTTTGTTTGTTTAGTTATTGGCCCATGCTGATCCCAGACAAACCGTGTAGCTAAGATTGGCTCTGAGCCCCCGACTCTCCCGGCTCACTCTTCCCAGTCTGGGAATCAACCAATAATTCTTGCTTTTAAGATGAAGAGACTTGAGCTCAGGGCTGAGGTGTAGCTCAGTTAGCAGAGTGCGTGGCTAGCATGCAGGAAGTGCTGGTTCGATGCGCAGAATCAAATAAATCAAACCTGGTGGCACTGCTGTAATCCCGGCACCAAGGAGGGGAGCCAAGAGAATCACAATGTCATGACTTCCAGGCCAGCCTGGGCTGCACGAGATCCTGCCTCAGAACAAGAAACAAAGAAAGAGGGGCCTCTGGAATGGTGGGCAAAGACACTTGCAGCCAAGCCCGAGGAACTGCATTTGATCTCCAGAACCCACGAGGTGGGAGGAGAAAACTGACGCCCACTAGAAGGGCTCTGACTTCAATCTGTGTCCCCTACAAAGCAACCAAGGAAAAAGGGAAGCTGAGGCTCCAAGCAATGAAAACCACAAAAAAAGCAAGCCTGGTTGCTGCCCAAGGTCTCTGCTGCCCCTCTGCCTAGCAGCCTGCCTTGACCATCCTCAGGTGGTGTTCCCTGGCATGACTCAGGGACTGCCCCTCCCAACAATGCCCATTCCATACCCATCATGGCAGGGAGCATGGTGGCACACAGGCAGGCATGGTGCTGGAGGAGCAGCTGAGAGTCTACATCCTGAGACTAGGCCTGGCTTGGCTTTCAAAACCTTCAACAAGGCCATGCCCACCCCAACAAGGCCACGCCTCCTAACACTTACAATCCTTGCAAACAGTCCAGGCTCTGGTGACTAAATATTCAAAAATACAAACCATTTTTATTGTGGGGACCGTTCTTATTCAAACCACTGCCCCATCTCGCTAAGTTAGTACGGAGAGAGCACTATTGTCACCGTTGTCCTTGGTTTGCTTGACGGCTGCCGTCTCCTCACATGCTATGAAATGCAAGGGGAGAGGCCTTCAGCTGTCCCCTGCGGTCCATGCAGTGTGACCTGTGCCATCACCAACACCACACTTCTGCATTTGCTTGATATTCTGCTGTTACTGTTCTTTTTATCTTAGTTTTCCTAGACAGGGTTTCTCTGTGTAACAGCCCTGGCTGTCCTGGAACTCACTCTGTAGACCAGGCTGACCTTGAACTCAAACATCTGCCTATTTGCTGCACTTTGGAGGCAGAGGCAGAGCAGAGGATTCTCAAATCTGAGGCCAGCCTGGGGTATTTAGCAAAGACATGGGGATTGGGGAGATGGAGCCCCGCTGGTGGTACACACCTTTAATCCTAGAACTCTGGAGGCAGAGGCAGACAATCTCTGTTAGTTCAAAGCCAACTGAGTCTATATAGCAATTTCCAGGACAGCCAAGGCTACACCGAGAGAGACCCTTTCTCAACTCCCACCCCTCAACCCCCCAAAAACAAAAAACAAAATAAAAAAAAACCCCACAGAGAATTGGATTTGATTCCCCAGCACTCACAGGGGAGCTCACAACCATCTGTAACTCCACCAGGTACACATGTGGTGCAGAGATATTCAAGCAGCCAGGACACCCATACTGACATGATGAGGATACCCTGGTAAAGTCAAAATGAAAACATGGAAGAAAGGGATGGTTCCATATAGGAGGAAGGTTCGCACTGTCTTAGTGTGCAATCTCTGATGTTCTCACGACAAAATCTCCTGATGATGCTCTTCCCATGTTCCCCATCGTTAAGCAGAGCTTGGCTGTGTTAGGCGGCACTGTGGAGCACACAGAAAGAAATATTACCAACTGCGGAGGGAAATGGGGGAGGAAGAGCAGGGGCGGCTTGGCAGTGACAGGAGGCAAGCCTTGGGCGGAAGTGGGAAGGAGGCAGAGGGAGTGGATTGATCTGAATGGATCGGTGAGTGGTTTAAACAGAGAACAGTTTTCCAGAGCTCCAGGGGTGAGGTTCAGAGTGAGGAGTTATTGAAAGAGAACTCACCTTAGCTGGGGCGCTATGCCAAGCTGAGGTGCTAGGTGGTTCAGCCCCCAGAAAAGTTCCCTTATCACCCCATCAGGTTCCCATCCCTGCCATAGCTTCACCTTAGTACTCTGGCTAGCCACAAAGTTGGATGGCTTTATTGAGGTCAAAGGGCAAAGTTGGTCCATTTACTCCTGGGTTCCAGGCACTGAGGGGGGGCTAGAAACCACAAGGCCCACCCCAGGTAGGACTTTGAAGAGCACTTGGCTGGCTCAGCTGTCCTGGGAGCAGGGGTAGGGAGACCTTCTGTCTCAGGCAGTAGGTAGAGTAACTTGACGGCAGTGAATGGTCTCTTGCTTCACTTGAGGTACAGGTTGAGAAAGGCCAGGGAGCCAGGGGAGTTTGAGCTGCTCTGCCTCCTTCTGTGGGTTCCCTTCCTCTACCTGCCACATACACAGCCCTCCTATGTTGTTCCCTTTGTTGTGAACTCTGAGAGGTCTCAGGGTCTGACAGACCTAGGTTGGGATGTGGTTTTGTTCATTCACTTATTCAGTCAGTCACTCCATAAACACTAATGTCTAGGAGCCAAGTACAAAACAAAATATGTGAAATTCCTTGTTAAAAGTATGAAGAGGAGACAGGTGGTGGTGGAACATGTCTTTAATCCCAGCACTCATGAGGCAGAGGCAGACAGATCTCTGTGAGTTCGAGGCCAGCCTGGTCTACAGAGTGAGTTCCAGGACAGCCATGGGTACACAGAGAAACCCTGTCTCAAAAGGAAAACCATACACACACACACACACACACACACATACACACACACACACACGAGGGAGGGAGTCGGCCAACAAGATGGCTCACCAGGTAAAGGCACTTCACTGGCGGTATAAATGCCTACAATCCTGGGAGGCTGAGGCTGGAGGATCTCAAAGTCAAGGCCAACCTGGATCACGTAGCCAGCACCCTGTTGCTTAGATGGTATAATTGGGATTGAAGAGATGACTCTGCTGGAGGAGGTCGCTAGTTTGTTCCCAGCCACCCAGAACAGAAACAATCACACAGGAACTGTATTAATTAAATCACTGCTTGGCCCATTAGCTCTAGCTTCTTATTGGCTAACTCTTACATATTAATTTAAGCCATCTCCATTAATCTGTGTATTCCGTGAGGCTATGGCTTACCAGGTAAAGTTTCTAGCATTTGTCTCTGGTAGTGGCTCCATGGCTTCTCTTGACTCTGCCCTTCTTTCTCCCAGCATTCAGTCCAGTCCTCCCCACCTAGCCCTGCTCTGCTATAGGCTCAAAGCAGTTCTTTATTCATTAATGGTAATCGCAGCATACAGGCGAAAATCCCACATCCTGACTCAGTGGTTAAGGACATTTGCTACTCTTGGAGAGAATCAGGTCCAGGTCCCAAAACCAACACATAGAAGGGATGCACAGCCATACATACAGGTAAACACTCACACGTATAAAAGTAAAATAAAGAAAATACACTTAAAAAAATCTTTTTTTTTTAAACGTTTTCCAGGCTGAAGCAACCTTTCTGGTACTATGCACGAGATCTATGCATGACGCGAGGGTTATTTTGGAGAGGCTGAAGAGAGAGCAATGGTAGCTAAAAAACCGAAACAGAGATGTACGTGGCAGAGACAAGCACGGGGCAAAGTGTGGGAGCAGGGCAGGCGTGTGTGGACGTCCAGTGCCTGCCAGAGGTGAAGTTCAAACACGTCTTCATCCAGTAACAACCAGTATTTACATGCAAATGTTTCTCTTATGCAAAACAGCAGAGGTCTCGGGGGAAGCTTTTTTAGTCAGGAGCTTGTAAAGTCATTGAGAAGCAAAGCTGTCCCCAGGGTACACTGAGTCTACTTTGCCCCTGGGAGCTGGGCGAGTTCCAGGACGAAGACCGAGGAGCTCAAAGCTCGCACTCACAGGTGAGCAGCGCCCCTGCCTGGAGGGCAGCGATCCGAAGGCGAAACTGCGCATGTCCGCCGGGGGGGGGGGGGAGAAAGCCAACGCGCCTTACTGCGCACGCGCCGCCCGCGGCCCCAACTCCTCCCCCGGGGGCGGGGCAAGCGGGGCCCAATATGGCCGCTCTCCGCTACCGTCGTTTTCTTAAGCTCTGTGAGGAATGGCCAGTGGACGAGACCAAACGGGGCCGGGACTTGGGCGCTTACCTGCGGCAGCGGGTAGCACAGGCCTTTCGGGAGGGAGAGAACACCCAGGTGACCGGCGGGAGGGAGGTTGGAGGTGTCGGAGCGGGGTGGGGGGCGGCGGGGAAATCTGCGCCTGCGTCGGCCCCGTGACCGGCTGCACGTGCGAGGTGCCCATGTTCCAGCTAGCTGCGGAGTGCGACGCTTGCGGCTCCGTTTTCTCTTTTGTCTGCACCGTACAGTGGCCGGCGAATGTCCCCTGAGGTCCATATGCCACCAAAGAATAAAATTCTAAGGCGGGGTTGGTTCTTCCGTGACCCTGTTAATGTGTTTGCCAGCCGAGGCCGCCCCCCAAGAACCCCAGCAGGACTCCGGCCAAACCGTTCTGCCGCTCGCCCCCGTAAAACTGCAGGAGCTTTGGGCCTTCCACTCAAGTCCCTCGTGGGAGTAGTAGGCCTCCCCAGCGGAGGTTCCCTTATCAAGCACAGTCATGTGCCACAAACGTAGTAAGGTTCCAGGGAGACCGCAGTGAATTAGACAGGGTCTTGCCCCATGTGGCTGTTTTTTGTAAGATTTTTTTGATTTATTTATTTATTTATTTACATGTACAGCTTTCTGCCTGCATGTATTCCTTCCCGCCAGAAGAAGGCACCAGATCTCATTACAGGTGACTGTGAGCCACCATGTGGTTGCTGTGAATTAACTCAGGACCTGTGGAAGAGCAACCGTTGCTCTTAACCGCTGAGTCTTCTCTCCAGCCCCACCCCTCGTGACTTTGAGTGGACAGGACACCAGGAACAAGTAGAAACATAAGACAGTCCCGATCACAGTAAATGTCACATTGTAGTGTTCCTGGGGCATAGGTGAGGCTCAAGGCATGAAGACAGCCAACACCCCGCATTGGGAAGGGCGTCCAGACACTGCCTAGGAAATCAGACTGGCACTGTAGAGGAAAGAAAGCAAGCCAGAATGAAGGGCAGTGGAGGTGTGTCCACGACCACTCACTGAAGGGGGAACAGGAGCCGGGCACCATACAGTGTTTTTGTTTTAAATGTGTTCAGGTGTTTTACCTACCTGTGTATCTGTGCATCACATTGCTGCAGTGCCAACGGAGACCAGAAGAGGGCGGTGGATCCCCTGGAACTGGTTTCTGATGGTTGTGAGCCACCACATGGATATTAGGAATTGAACCTGGGTTTCTTTTTTAGCCGCTCAGCCACCTTTCCAGTCCTCCCATTCAGTCTTAAAGGCTCTGATGAGGAGTCGGATCTTACTGTAAGGCCTGTGAGAAACCACTGGGGGCGTTTAGTCAGGGGTCTGACATGGCCTCATTTTAAAAGGTTATAGAGGGTTATAGAGGGCAAGAGAAGCGAGGAGCTGCAGAGAAGCCTGCTGTGGTACCCAGGAAGAGATGCTGGTGGTTTAGATAAGGGTGGCTACACAGGAGATGGAAGTAACTGGAAATAGTTTGTAGCGAGCAAGTCACTCACAGCATGGACGTGCTGGATGTGGGGTAAAAGGGAAGAGGAACCAAGGACGGCACCTAGATTCTCCCCCTTTTCTTTTTTTGGTGTGAGCAGCTGGGTGCCATTTACTCAAATGGGAAAGACGAGATGAGGAACAGGTGGGGTGTGGGAAGAACATCGCACGTTTGATGGTAGATGCTGTAAGCTTGCGATGCCAAGTAGACTGGCTTCCAAGTGGAAATGTCAAGCAGGCAGGAGGTTATGTGAGCGTGGGGCTTAGGCAAGAGGTCAGAGGTGCCAAGTGAGGTGCCCAGCACACATACTGGCCACATAAACGACTTGTGAAGCCGGACTGTGACCTGCCAAAGCAGGAACTGGGGACACTGCAGCTCATTCCAGTCTAGCTGAACCTGCCCACCTCAGTGAGATGGCGGCACTGCAACCTCTGACAAGATTGCTGTTTGGAACGTCTGGCCCAGGACTTCTAGGAGGCAGGAGAGGTCACTGTATGCACAGTATCCTCAGAGCCTAGTGGTCTGCACTGCCCCATATCATGCGGATCTCAAGGCAGGCCCATGGGCTTTCTAGGGCTGCGCTGCGCTGCGCTGCGCTGTGCTCTAACTTACAGTACGAGCTTCCTGAGACCAAAGGTGCAGCCCCCCCCCCCACTCATCCACCATGTCCGTGTGGTTCTTGCTCACAAAAGCGTCCGGTGAGCATCTGAATGAACGTGATTGGCTGTGGTTTGTGAAGCTGGTCATCTGCAGTCCGGGGGCACGTGTAGAAGTCCCTGGAAGAAGCGCCAGGGTGAGAGGGCCGACGCACGTGACAGACTCCGTGGTTTGACTTTTTCTTGTTTGTGGAGTCCCAGGCCCTGCTGCCCCAGGTGAGACCTGTTCAGCTCCACGCAGCTTAGAATTGGACAGCCAGAGGCTGGATGTACAGGGGGAGAGGCTGACCCTCACCTGCTGATTGTTAGCGTAATTCAGCCAGCAGGGCGGGGAGAGTTGTCGTCCTTTGTCCTCTCCTAAGGACAGGTTCTGATGAGCTGAGGCCCACACAGACTTGAGTCATAGCTGCAGATCTATGTCAGGGCTGCGCCAACGGTTCTGCGACACTGATGGATGTGTTCTTGGTAGAGCAAAGTAGGGAGTCATGGGGGCAGTGGACACATTACTCAGGACCTTTGTCGTAGCTCATCCTGATGTCACCTGAAATTGAGCCTGCCTGGGCTTAGTAAATCTTGGTGATAATCTTTGGAGGGAGCAGCCCTTGGCTGGGACAGCAAACAGTGAGTCACTCCCAACACCTCCCCCGGATCACTTATAAAAGACCTTGAGAAAGAAAGGTGGTTCTCAGAGACGCATCATTAAACTGACAGCAGAAGGTGGGATGAGACCCCGGGGGTGGCTGATTGCTGTGTCCCCCACCTTTCTGCCACTTGTCCAGAAAGTGGAACCGGAGGAGATGGAGGCTGCTGTGTCGAGCATCCCCTTGACCTTTTGGCTTCCTGTGGTCTAACAAGGGCTATAAAAGGTGCATAGAGCACTTGGCACAGCTCATCTGATTTTATCCTTTGTGACACCAAGTGAAGTAGCCATTACTGTCCTGATTCTTACAGATATTGAAATCAAATCAGAAAAGTAAAACCACTGATCCAGGTCCCTTGACAGTAAGAGACAAGTAAAAGACAGGCCAGCCACGTGCCCTGGTCTGTGTAGCTCCCAGGTGTTGGCAGGTCCCCCGTTGTCAGTCCTTTGGAGAGACCCCTTGTTAAGTTTTTCTGTGAGCATCAAGACCCTCCTTCCCTTCCATTCATTGTTGGAGCAGAGAATTAAATGCCTCAGGCCCACTTGTCTCCTTTGCCTGATCTACCTCTCCAGTGAAACAAGAAGAAAGGTGGTACTCGGTGGGACGCCAGCACAGAAAGGCCAATTAATAATTCTGGCTACAAACCCTCTGCCTCTGTGTAAGCCCTTCAGGGCTTCTCTTGGCCCACCCTAAACCCACCAGGAGGGGAGATGGCAGTGGGGAGCCGGAACACAAGGAACACTCTACCACCCTGCCTCCTGTTCCCTTTTGAAGTTCATGATTGTGGGTCTCGTCTGCTTTGAGTAGTTTCCTTAAAGGAGTTCTCATTCCCTGCAGCACCAAGAGTCTCAGTGTGGGGGCGGAGCAAACAGCTGTGCTGATTGACTGAACTCCAGGCACAGAGCAGGTCTTTTCGGGTGCAGGGTCGCTCAGGCCAGCTCTGGGAAGACTGGAGATGCTATTGTCTATCTGGCATGGGCTGTGACTGTGTTGTGTGAAGGGTTAGATGGGGCCAAGGGAAAGATGTCAGGCTTTGCTGGGTTTCTAGCAGAGAAAACAGTCCCGGCTCCTCCTCGAGGGGAATCCGAGGCCTGATCCTCAACACCTCATTGGGGCAGGCAGCTTGTTACCCAGCTGCCTGGCACATGGCGGCCACAAAGAGGGCATCTTGGTGATGTTGGTGTGTATCAGGCTTTAGGGATGTGGCCTAAGGACAGATTGTGCTCTTTGTGACTCGGAGGCGCCACAGAGATGGGTTGTGAGCAGAGCGATCTCCAGGACGGACGGTGAAGTCATTCGTTGTCTTTACTCCCCTCGTTGAGAGTCTGCCCAGAGTGTTTGGGGCAGAGAGTTGCACTGGTGCGCGCGCGCGCGCATGCATGCTTGTGCACGTGCATTCACACACATAATCAGAGGTGTGACTGTTCCCTCTCAGGGGTGAATGGCTGCTTCCAAAACCCGCCTGCTGCCTACTGGGCACTGGTAGGAACTCGGAGCCTTCGGTGCTCGGCAGCCCTTGGTACCCAGGTCCAGCCTGGCTTCCCAGCCTCAACACCCAGCACAGTTGCAGGCTCAGCGCCCTACCCTCACAGTCCCTTACTTTGCCTTCAGAGCTTACGTCTTTATTAATCTTTGAGACCTTGGTGACTTTGAACTGCTGTAGTCCACATCAAAAGCCTGAACCCAGCTTGCCAGTGGTCTGGTGGCTCCTGGCCACTGGAGCCCTCTGTCCTGAAACAACTTGTCCCCCGCCTCTCTCTGCTCTCCTCCCATCCATGATGTGCTACTCCGGCTTGGACTAACTAGGGACTGTGTCTGCTCTGGCCCTGTGTGGCACTCCATCCTCACTGCCACACCTGACCTCTTCAGTCTGCAGTGCTGCTCTTCCCTGCCTCTGCCACCCAGCCTCCTGCTTCTCCTTTCCACCCCTCACAGTCTGCTCCCTAGCAGCGTGCTCTCCGTAGTAGGTGCTCAGGAAATGGCCGTCTAATTGCATTGACAGGAATGTGCTCCGCGACACATCTTTCATGTCAGAGTCAGGAAACCTTTCCCAGAGCCTCCTGGAGCCGAGCCAGCGCGACCTTAATTAGCAGAGCAGTCTGCGCACCCTCCCCAGTGTGCTTATGCATCCCGTGTGGGGCTGGAATGGGGGCTGCTGTACAAATTGCTGTCACCACCCAAAATTCAATTTTGAAAATTGAAATCAGTGCCTACGGCACTGGTGTAGATTTGTATGTATAAAAGTTTAATATGGTAAAGAGAAATTTACTGACGGCTGAGCAAGGGGATGCAGAGGGAGCGATGGGGCTGTAAAGGGCGCTTGCTTCGGAGCCTCCATTTCATTCGTGTTCAGGGAACAGCCTTGAATTTTTCATAACGCTCGTGTGCCGCTCTTTGTCCCAAAATGTCCATAATCTCATTAGGTGCAAATGCAAAACCCAGGTAATTTAAAGCTTTGTGTGTAGGAGTCTTTCCTAAAACCCCGAGGACATCTCATGAGAAATACTGGGGGTTTCTGGTATTTGTGCTGGAATCTGAGACTGGAGCATAAGATACAGGTGGGTGTGCTACGAGGCTTCGGGATTGAGGCGGGGATCCTGTTGATAGCTGATAAGTAGCAATCAGAACTGGATTTTAATTGCTGGGCTAGAGTTGGCTGTAATATGGGTCCTGGAATGGGCCATGTTCTTGCTGTCTCTCCTTAGTCAATAAGGCATTGTTAGAAATCGGCATATTGCAAACTCCCACCGCCCCCATTAGGGTTGTACAGTCTTCTGTAATTGTGCACACCTGACCTAGTGGGAAATTAGATGACAGGCAATTTTGTAGTGTGTTTACTAGAGCCCCAGGATGGCCTTGAACTCCCCATCCTCCTACCTCCCGAGTTCTGAGATTACAGGCTTGTGCCACCATCCCTGGCTCCAAAACATGAACACTGAGGGACAGAGGGCACTGAGGCGGTTGAGGTTCCCAGGGTCACTTATTTCTGCTTGAGGCCCTGTCCTCTGCGCGCATGCTGTCCGTGCTGCTGCTGTCAGAGCAAGTGAGCTGAAGACAGGATGAGACTCCCTGGTTGCTGGGGTCACAGAGGAGCAGGGCAGCCTCTGTGGGGATACTGGCAGGGACTCAGGTCTGGTTGGAGTCTGGGTTTGCCCAGGAGAGGCCTGGGAAGGAGGCCAAGTGCAGGCTGTCCCTGCTGGGCTCTGGGAAGGCAACCTGGTGGTGGGAGGGGTGCATGCAGATGAGCAGCCATGAGAACAGCCTTTGGCCGATCCCCCTTCACTGTCCACGGATGCTTAGTACCAGCTGTGTCCACTCTGACCGGGTAAAGCCTCCGTGGTTCTTACCCTCTTACCCCTATCCCCAGTCAAACTCCTGCCAGATGCGCTGGCCACTCGGACCCACTCCTTGGTCCTTCCAGTTCTGTGCTAATAACCCTAAAGCACACTGGCCCCATTCCCTGACATTCCAGGCCAGGAGCTGCCATGTCACCCCTCATACCACCCTTGGTGATAAGGGGCTATTATCACTTCTTTGAAAGTCAAGTTCACCAGTATACCTAAAAAGTGACAATACAGCTGGGCGGTGGTGCACACCCTTAATCTTAGCACCTGGGAGCCAAAGGCAAGTGGATCTTTGTGTTCAAGGCCAGCCTGGTCTACAGAGCTAGTTCCAGGACGGTGAGGCTGTTACACAGAGAAAAACCCTGTCTCCAAGAAACCAAAAAAATAAAAAAGATGGCAACACATGGAAGATAGAGACAGGGTGAGGTCCAGGGTGAAAGGGGATTGGCGCAGGACGGGGGCCGCAGAGGTTCCCAGACAGTGGCCAGGACTGGGGTGCTTGCACGGATTATTAGATAATGGCATCGCCCCAGCGTCAGTTGTCCTGCAAGATGACACGAGAGAACATCTGGATCCCAGGAAGTGCGTGCCAAGTGTGACAAGAGGGCCTGTAAACAGCCAGATGTTCACAAGAATGGGTGTGAGCAGGGAGTGGGAAAGGAACGTGGCAGTTTTCTTCAAGTGAATGGGCAGAGGGTTGGTGGCTTGCCCAGAATCTACAGCTAGTGAAGAGTGGTACCAGGATCTTGCAGGGCAGCTACCCCCAGTGTCCTGCAGCCAGAGGCCCCTGCTCACACCAAGGCCGGGCATGCAGATGTCTGTGTAGGGAGGGTTTGTAGGCAGGCAGTCAGCACAGCTGTGGAGAGCACAGCAGAGGGAATGACCTTTTCTATTGGAATTTAGATATTGGGTGACTGTTGTCTGAGTGTGCAGCTGCGTGCATGTGTGTGCGTGTGTGCACATTGTACATGAGGAGGTCAGAAGGCAGCTTCTGATGTCTTTCCTCCAGTACTCTCTACCTTTTTCTTTCTCCTTTCTCCCATGGTGGGCATCACTAGGGAGGTGGAGACAAGAGCGATATGGCTGGGAGGAGAGAGGAATATAAAGGGGAAGAGACGGGAACTCACTGGAGTGTGGCGTCTGAGGACTCATGCAGACAGGATCTCGCCCTTTCAGTCTGAAAATTTGGTAGAGGTGAAAGGTCTCTCTAGTGGTTAGCTGCTCTGCTTTTCTGGTCTTGAGCTTGAACCCCAGTATCTGTGCCTGGGTTTTTATTATTTGTGCAACATCTCTACTTATTTATTTTGAGGCAAATTCTCTCTGCCCTGGAACTCGCTGAGTAGGCCAGCCAGTGAGCCCCGTCGGCAGAGCACTGTGGTTAATTGTGAGTGTGTGCTTCCGTGCCCACATTTACAGTTCTGGGGATGGGACCTGCATGCTCGTGCTTATTGGTGAGCAGTTCACCAACAGAGCCGTCTCCTAACCCTGACACAGGAGACGGGGTTTCATTCCGTATCCGTGGCCCAGAGCTTGTGGTTTGTGTGCTGTGTTCTTCTGTCCTTTGAGTCGCTCTGTTACCCACACCTACTCTAGAAGCAGTGTGCCAGCTGTCATGGGGCCTCACAGCGCTGATCCTGGCATTCAGAAGGCAGAGGCAGGAGCAGCCCTGTGACCTCACTGTCATCCTGGTTCTCCATAGATCCAGGACAGCCAGAAGTAGAGACCCTGTCTGCACCCCACACCCTCAGAAGCATCAGGACGCAAGTGCTCCTCCCCAGAGAGCATGACTGCTGATCTAGTCCTGCTAGCCCTTGTCGGGAGAACTGCCCAGGGAGATGCCAACCCCACATTCTTCCTGTTTTGTGTCCTGTGATTAATGTCTTTGTCACATAGCTGACCCCAGTCTCTATCAGCTTTCAGCCCTCTCCTCGGGTGGCCGTCCCTACTGACCTTGGCAGGGATTACATCTGGTAGCAAAGTAAACAGGCCTGGTGCTGCATCGGCTGCGAGCTGGGCCTCATCTGACACAGGCAGAAGAGGGCTGCCTCGCTGAAGTGCTTGCTTGACTCCTGATTTATTTATGTGCTTGTTCTGAAAGAAAGGATTTAGTCAGAAAAAAGCCATCATTTGAGCTCTGGGAAACTCTAAAGGAGTTTTGTTGTGGAGCGTTTAGAATCCCTGGCAGAGAAGTGTGACGAGGTGCAGAGACAAATGGCAAAGGTGGAGAAAGGAAGGGTTAAAGACGGGAGGTCCATCTTCTAGCAGAGGCCTGCCTCCCTCACTGGCCGTGCAGAACGGGCACGGCTGTTCCCTCCTCTGTGCTCCGGCTGCACACAGCTGGCGTCTGCCTCGGGCCTGCTTGGTTCACCTGTTTCGCAACATGGCCTCCTTTTCCTCTGGAGACAGTGTCTCCTCCACAGGCCAGGGTCCGCTGGAGCTCTACACAGCCCAGGCTGACCTCACACCCTCCCTTGCCCAAGTGCTGGGGCTGCAGCTGTGCCGTGCATCTGCCTTTTCCCCTTGTGGTCTTAGCAGCCCCTTGCTTAGAGAGGAAAGTGCTGGAGGTTTCGTTTGTTGAGTTGTTGTTTGGTCTTTCATCAGAGAACATGTGATCCACTTCATGCTGGTCTCATTTCACAGAGCTGTGTCTCTGTCTCACGGTCCTGAGCCTCAGGCTGACCCCAGCGCTCTGCAGCCTCCTTGACAACACCCTGCATCCTCTCCTCATTTACATGGTCCCTTCTAGCCGGAGGACTGTTCTTCCCTGCCATATCTTGACCTTTCCGGATCCCTGGAGCCCACACTGCCCCCAGCATGTCCTTTGCAGCCTGCAGCTGGTGCTTCCCAGGGTGCAAAGAGCTGCTGAACACTTGTTTGCTTGTTGAGGGCCCGGGATCCTGCAGGTTAGGGGCGAGTGAGGTGGGGCTTTTCAGCCACTGAGGTGGCTTCTCATAGCAGAAGCTGGAGGGAGGTTTGCTTCCCACAGAGCTGAGGCTCTTGTGCCCTCCTCTGAATGCATTATTACACACAACCCTCCCTCGAGGTGTGGGTGCAATATGGGGGGCACCTCCTCCATTCACTTCTCTGGGGTACACTGTCTTTCAGGTGGCAGAACCTGAGGCCTGTGATCAGATGTATGAAAGCTTAGCACGACTGCATTCAAACTACTATAAACACAAGGTGAGTGGGCTCGGGCTTCGCTCTCCGCCTCCGAAGGGAGAGCTGATTGATTATACAGTGTTCAAGTGTAACCAGTACTTCCAGCTACGCCAACAATGGTGCCCGGCAGAGGCCTTTAAAGGTCTGCTGAATAAAAGCCACGGCTTCTGTTCGTATTTCCCACTCGGTGATGGAACTGATGTCACACGCTGATAAAGACGGAGTACTGGAACAGTCCTGTCACATCAGGCTCTGCTCCTCCTCCTCAGCCTTGACATGATTACTGTCAGAATGCATGTAGTGTGGTTTTCCGGACTGGAAAAATATGTTCAGCAGCTCCACAAATAGACATGGCCAAATGGAAGAGCCTGTGCAGGGGGAGCCCTTCCAGATGCCACCTACCGAGTGTGAGCCTCAGCCCCACTATGGGTGTCGCCTGGGAGCTAGCAGCTAGAAGTGCAGGATCCTGGCCTCCAGGTGGCGCTGCCCCTCACATCGTCAGGTCTCTGGCCTCCTGTGCCCAGGTACATTGCATCCAGCCAGAGCAAGGCTACTGTCCTGCAGAACTAATGTGTCCCTTCTCTCCTGCCCCTGTGCCAGTACCCTCGCCCCAGAGAAACCAGCTTCAGTGGCCTGTCCGTGGAAGAATACAAGCTGATCCTGTCCACAGGTAGGAGACATGACTACCCTCTCTGATGGGGCTCACTGTGGGCGGGAAGACCTAGGAGGACTGCCTAGTAAGACACTTGTGCATGATGAGAAAGAACCCTGAGGAGCAGCTCAGAGAAAACCCTGAAGCTGTGTTTAAGCCACAGAATACGGAAAAGGTCAAAGGCATTACTTAAAAGAGAAAATCATCTTTAGTGCTTTTAATTCAAGGCTGGTGTCTGGGAACAAGGGACTACATATTTGCCAAATGGAAGTCATTGGAATCAGAATGGAAGGAAAATAATTTTATTTTTATGGTCCTAAGAGGGCTTTATAAACAATGAGTCTTTTAATTAAAACAAAAAGCTATTCAGTAAATGAGTGTGGGGATATCCGCCTGTGAGTTATCTGTCCCAGGAGATGTGGTCTGCAGGTTCGATATGCGTCTAACGAGGTCTGTTTAGGAGTCCTGACTAGAACCCAGTTGGTAGGAAGGAAGTCCCTGCCAGTCAGCCCCTCCCTACTTCCCCATTTCCATTGTCACTGAAAGGGGTGGCGGGGGTGGGGGCAGGGTTGGAGCAGGTAGGTACTGGAAAATTGCTATTTTTACTGCCAAGGATTGTCTATAAAAATAGGCTAACCTTTTCTGGGAGGGCATGGCCCTGAAACACTGGCTGCTGGTACTCTAGAAATTTCTCCTTCCTTTTGGCAGTGGAGGTTTGACCTTCTAGAATTCTTACCCTTCTGAGCAGATGGGACCCCATGTTGTCTGCTGTGTCTCAGGAGAGCAGCATCTCTTCACTCCCACATCACTCACTGGTCGTGTCATCACCAGCAGTGAGGGGTCCTGAGCATGAACTGACCACGGACTCGGGTTCCCACTATCTTGTGCTTGTCCCTTCTGCCAGACCTCAGGAAGCCTTTGTGCGGGTGGTGGACAGCGTGGTGACTGCAGGCCTGGCTTCTTGTTAGGTCAGCCCAGGAAACTCCAACAGTGTGTGCACAGCAGGGCTGTGCTTTTGTTGCAGCTCTGGAGCCGGTACTACCTGGACCGTACTGCGTCCACACACAGGACCAGCCAGGCCTGCAGTGTGCTGCCTGCAGTGTACTACCTGGACCGTACTGCCTCCACACACAGGACCAGCCAGGCCTGCAGTGTGCCCACTTGGCCTATGGAGGCCTTGGTGTGTGAGAGGACAGGGACTCCAGTGTCACACTTTGTAAAAGTCACAGAATAGGAAGTTGTGCTGGTGGCTGCCATGCAGTGCCCCAAGCTAGTGTGGAGCCACTGCCCATAAGTAGTAATTCAAGCCAGCACTTTTGTTAGACACGATTCAATTTTGAGTTTAGTATCTATGAATTATAAAATGAGATGCCACGGGCTCTCGGCTCAGGAGAGTTCTTGGGCTACTGGCTCTCTGCTAGGAGCTGTTCTGTGCCCCACAGATACGAACCATGTCTGGAGATCCTTGTGGTTGTCACAGTTGGTGGGGTGAGAGCCATGCTGCCTTGGTGGGTAGAGGCCAGAGTGCTGTCGGCTGTCCTGTAGAACACAGGACCACCCTGAGAAAGACCACCAAACCCAGACGGTTAGCTCAGGGAAGAACTGCTTAGAGCATGTGTGCGTTGGGGTAGTGGTGAGGGGCAGGGTCAAAACGGAGTTTCTCTATGTAGCCCTAACTGTCCTGGAACTCACTGTGTAGACAAGGCTAGCCTCAAACTCCCAGAGATCCTCCTGCTTCTGCCTCTGAGTGCTAGGATTACAACTACCTGGCTCATGTGTGTGGTTCTTAAGTATGGCTCTCTGCATGCAAATGTGCATGTACATGCACACCCTGCCGCCACTGTGAGGACGACCCCTCCCAGTGTCACCACCCTGACTGCACACACCCAGCTGGGGAGGGTTTGCAGTTGAACTCAAGGTTCAGGGTTCAGGGATTGGGGGTGGGAGGGAGGCATCCATCCTCCCCCTCCAGCTGCTGAGTCTGGCAGCTTCTCCTTGTCTTGATGCATCCAGAACCAGGGGTTTGCCTCCCTCTACCTCAGTGCCTATATAGCTGGTGTAGACATTAGAGTGGGCCCAACTTGAGAGAGTTGGGGCCGTTTCTTTGCAAGGTCACGTGGAGTGGGTGAGGATGTACACATCTGTGGTGCTGAGGGCTGGTCAGGGAGCCCTCGTGGGTCTGCCCCATCACCACCCGTGTGTTTCGCTGTAACCGTTGAGCACGGCTTTTCACCATACGGACCCAGTATCTGGGGCACATAGAAAGCAAAGCATGCTCTTCTGGGGACAGCCCTGTGACGTCAGTGTTGTCTCTCTCTCCCTGTGCAGACACCCTGGAAGAGTTTCAGGAGATGGATAAGAGCGTGTGGAAGAAACTCCAAGAGAAGTTTGCACCCACAAGGCCAGAGGAGAAACATAAAGCCTGGGCACGGGTCTTGTCCCGCCCACGTACCTGACCCTCATCAATAAAGCTGTCCAGTTTGTCCACTCTTCCACTTTGGGATTGACTCATTGGCTCCATCGGGGAGGCCTGCCCTGTCTGCCTGAGCAGAGGGAAGGTAGGGCCCTCGCAGCCTAAGGTCTGCAAGTAAGGATTCACAGGCTTCCTGTTGTGTCGTAGAGCTGGGGAGACGCCAGGATCCATAGTTAACAGGTGAGAGCATCCTGCCTGGCCCTCTGCCACAGAAGACATCCTCGGTCTCTCACTCCAGCCCTCCAGAGGTACGCATGCCCAGGTAGGACAGCAAAGCTGTAGCCACGCTTGAACTGGGTGCAGTGTGTCGGCACCAGGTAGGTTCTGCGGAGGGCTGCAAGCCACACAGGCCACCTTAACTGCTTGAACCTCATGCTCCTGTTAGGTCTCACATCCTACAGCAGCCTAGGGGCTGGAGCCCAGTGGAACCAGCCAAGTAACCAGAGATCTGGTAGGCACTGGGGTACAACACATGGCAGTTAGGATCCTGAGCCTGAGGGGAGGCCAGGCTGCCAGGGCACATTGGCCTCTGTGGTACCAGCTGTGTAGGAAGCAGAGTCCCACTGGTGGACTTGGATTCTATTAATTTATTTAAGGCAATTAACACATTAGTTCTCAGGACACAGGACTTATAAAACACGACACACCAAAAAGGGAAAAAAAAAGAACAACAAAATACCACTTTCACACAGCCAGTCCTTGTCCCTGGGGCTTGTGACTCTCGCCTATAAAGCCATCCATCTGAATCAGACTACTTGGACAGGGCCAAGAGTTCAGCACCCTGTTCCTAGCAGGCACAACAGGGTGGGATGACCCCTGGAATAAGTTAAGTATCAAATCCCTAAGTAGCTAATAACAGCAGGCTAGCACCTTCCTGAGGCAGGAGGAAGGCAGGAACAGCCACAATGTAGTGCTTGGAGATGAGAGGCAGCCGCTTGTAACCCCTGTGAGGAGGACCACTGAGGAGTGTCAGTCACTGCTTCCAGGCGCAGCGGTCTGGAGGACCTAGTGTCCTCTAAGGCACTAAGGTAAACCAAGTCTCCTCAAGGGCTCTGAGCAGGACTGTCGGCTCTGCAGCACCCCTGCTGGCCAGGGCCTGGCTCCCTGACCCGAAGGAGGGGCAGTGCTGTTTGCAGTGGATCTCTGGCGGGCTTCAGGGGCTCTTCTCAGCGGCTCATGCAGTTCTGCACATCCACAAAGCCCAGACGTTGCCTCCGTTTCCGCTGCTCTGTCATCTGAGGTAAACAAGTCTCATCAGGTGACCTAGCTCCCTTCTCCATGGCACCATGAAAGACTGAATCTTCCTCCAAGGGCCCAGCTGCCCTTCAGATAGACACCCCTAACCCCAGGGTGCCCTCCGCAGGTTGAGCCCTTGACTGGACACAATTGGTAAATCACTAGAAGAGCTATAGGGCAGCTGTGGCTACGTGTAGAGGAAGACAGTTCCTGCCACACTGAACCCTTGCAGGCCCGGCCTGGCCGCTGCACAAAGGGCCTCAGGTGGAGATGCTTAGGACCCTGAGGTCATGAACTCACCTGCTCCTTGAGCTCATTGAGTTGGGCGGTGAGGTGGGACACCAGCTTCATGGTGGAGCCAAGTTTCTCCTGCAGGATTCGGATCTCGTTCTGCTCGCCCTCGCCCTCGCTGCTCACCAAGGACATTGCACGCATCCGTGGGAACCAGTCCAGGTTCTTGTTCTGGAACAAAGTGCTGGGGTCAGGACCAGTGAGGCGCTGCACAGGGAAAGCCACACCCTTAACCAGGTGCCTAGCAGGGAGTATGTCATGTGTCATGGGTCCTCCAGGTCCAGCAGACAGGAGGAAGCCAGAGGTGGGCTTCCACTGCCACAGCAGGCTGCCTTTCGTGACGTGGCCCTGTCCACTAGTGCCGTGTGCTGGTATCTCTCATCTGCCCACTCCCTGCCACAGCCCAAGGCGCAGGAAGGCCAAGACCAGATCACCTCCTCATGCAAGGAAGATAGAGCCACACGGACGGCAGCAACTATGCATGCGCCATGCAAGGAAAATAGAGCTATACAAGCCAGGCCCAGCTAGGGAGGGTTAGCACACGTGCCGAGGAAGGAAAGCCATGGTTCCTAGGAAGGAGGCATTAGCCAGGCAGTTTTCTGGTTCCCTATCACAAGCTGTGAATCCGCAGACCAACAGATAAACCCCTGAGACAAAACCTCACTGCCGCCATGACTATGGAAATTGGAAGGATTATATTTAATTCCTCTAAGCTTCGTATCTTTAAGCTTCTCTAGGCTCTCTCAGATTGGGACAATGCTGGCTTTCAGAAGCCATTCTCCCTCCCTGTGCTTTCTAAGAGGCCCTGTGGGGTCTCCCCGCTCCACGCAGCTCGGCAGTGCTGTAGAGCAGGCTCCTCCAGGGCTGACGGGTGCCCCGCATGTTCTGTTTCTCCTCCCACCAGCAGAGTGAATCCCATGGCGGCTGGCTGTGAGCAAGGTTGTGCACAGCCAAGGGCTGGCCCCAGATGCGTCTCACTCCCTTTTTGGCCCAACAAGCGTCAGCAGCTGTCAACCCTCACTCAGGCAGAGGCCAGCAGATGTCGCATCTCCTCCCAGGTTGTGAAGCGGCAAGGCCAGGTCTGGGGTGGCGCAGACACTCACCTTGATCATCTGGGCCACGTAGCTCTCGGGGCCCGTGTAGTCTGTCTTGTTCTTGACGCGGACCAGCACGATGAAGTACAGGTAGTTCCACATGTTGTGTTCCAGCTTGATGTGCTCCTCGAAGGACACAGTCTTGTTGTCAAACTTGTCCCTCTCCAGACCTGGGGCACAGGGAGGAAATGAAGCCACCGTGGTGACGGCTTCCCATGGTTCACCCTATTAAAGCTCCCACTGCTCGGCCATGGAAATGCCCCTGGACTCAAGCAGCTGCTCTGCAGGAGGGATGGCAACAAGAGTCTGCCCTGCAGGAGGGATGGCAACAAGAGTCTGCCCTGCAGGTAACCCTACTCTCTGGACGCTGGTTGCTGGGTTTGGAAGGAGCAATGGACTGAAACCAGAAGCCTAAGACCACAGTGGCCTCAGGTTCCTCTTGTGGAGGCTCAAGGAGTTGAAGCAGCCATCCACCCGTGCGGGAGCCTCGGCAAGGGTGGAACTGGGATGCCAGGGCATCGAAGCCTCTAGCAGTGCAGCGGGAAGCAGCCAGGAGAGGAAGGGGCCTCACCACAGATGAAGCACGTGGTCTTGAGGATCTCCTCTTTCTTCTGCTTCTCGCTGCGGAGGTCAGCAAAGGTGTCGATGATCACCCCAAAGATGAGGTTCAGCACAATGATGATGACGATGAAGAAGAACAGGAGGTCGTATACCACTCGGGCAGGAAAGAGGGACTCCTGCACAGCGAGAGGCACCATGAGGACAGTTCAGCAGCCCCAAGAGAAAAGTGTGTGGGAGCCTAAGGATGGCAGTGACATCATCTGTCAATAGGAGGAGGCCGCGCAGACATTTGGGAAGGGCTGTTGTGTGTGGCGGTTTGTCCTACAAACGGAGTTTGTTCCTGCCTTTAACTTGGTTAAAGGAAAGGGCAGCCTTCAAGATGCCGAGCCTCACACATTCCAGAACTTTTGTCGAGCCAGAGACTTCTCCCAAACAACTGGGAGTTGATAGCCTATGCAGCCAGCAGCCCTGTGTCCAAGTCCTGAAACTCCTCACGGCTGACTCAGTGTCCTGCTCCACCCTGCCCGCCCTCTGGTCTGAGCAAGCCAGAGACTGATGCCTGGTTCACACCTTCCCAAGCCTCAGAGCCAAGACCAAGGTCACCAAGGTGTCCCTTGTCCATAGTGAGCCCAAGTGGGCTTGGGTGGGGAGCCAATAACTCTGGACAATGTCACAGAAACTGGCTGAGCATGGGAAGGAGGGAGCATTCACACAAGTGGGTGGGATGGTCCGCACAGAGGGAGCCCAGCTGCTGCCTGGCTGGGGCCCAAGGGCAGGGCAGAGTTACTCACATCTTTGGAGGGCTTGCGCAGGATATCACCCACGCCACCACCATTGCGCAGTCCGTGGTTCATGACCGTGACGATGCACATGAGCAGAGTGTCACAGGCCCGCTCCGTGCTGTCCGGCTCCTCGTCCTCTGTGGGTGGTCAGTATGCTCAGACCTGGGCTGCCCATTCTGTCCCGTCCCATCCTGCAGGTGTCCCAGTCTTACCGTCTAGGATCTCAGGCACCGAGACCTCCGAGACACAGTCTATCTTGTCCCCACTACATGTGCCCACAAACGTGGCAGCTCCATGTGGCATTCCCAGGGTGCTGGCTGGAGGGGACAGGAACAAGATCACAAGGAGATACAACTCTCCGCTCTCTGTCCTGAGACACGTCTCTGGGAAGTACCCCCACCTACTGGCTCACACTAAAGCCAGGGAGGGGCTCTGTGACTCTGGGCCTGACCCCAGGCCCCTGCAGACACCAGGTTCTGCATGAATGGCTAGTCTACCCCTCAGACTGCAGTGAACTAGAGCATGCCTAGGGATGCAGGTTGGTGTAGGCTAGATGCTCCCAAAACTCAACAGGAAGGCTGGAGAAATAGGCATGCCCTGTCTGGTGCTGACAGTTACCTGTGCATGCCCACTGTCGCCCACACCCACCCACTCCAGAAAGGAAATCCCCAAGACCTCTGGAGTGGTTCCCAGGCAGCCGGTCCACCTCCAGAATGAAGTCATCCTTGAGGAAGAGGAACCCCACGATGGAGAAGAGGTAGACTAGGATGAGGGCCAGGAGGGCAGTTAGCAGGATGGAGCGGCCATTGCGGGTCACACTCTTGATAACATTAAACAGCGTCTCCTCACGGTAGATGAGGTCAAAGAGCTGCAGGAACAGTCCCTCAGTAAGTCAGGCCCTGCCAGTGGGGTCAGTGCTCAGGCTGGAGTGGAGCAAACCGGGGGGGGGGGGGGGGGGGGTTCTAGAAGAATCTGGTTCTAAGAGCAGGGGAGAGTGAGTGGTGTCACAGGTGAGTGGCCAGCAGCCACTCTGGAAAGACAAGGACGGCAGCTCTTGCTGAGCTCCCAGGGAAGCACTGTGTTTCTCCCGGAGCTGTTCATTGCCCCTGTGATTCTAGGAGGCTGAGCTGTCGTGAGGCACAGGGCAGAGAAGAAACCTGCTTGGGGTTACACACTGTTCAGGTCAGGGGTTGGTCTGGCTGAGCCCAGGGCACAGGTGGAGGCTTGTGAGAGACCAGAGTTGGGACCCCCTGTCCCAGCCCAGCTGCAGGCTCACCAGGATGCTGTAGAAGAGCTCATGGGCAAAGAGGCCCAGGACGCTGGTCAGGATGTAGCCTACGTGGTACAAGAACTCCATGTCCATGACCATGGCCTTGTAGCCACGGATGAAGGTGCCACGGTTGCCCACGAAGCTCACCACAAACACGATCTTGTTGGTCAGCTGGATGGGAAGGACAGGATGCGGTGGTCAGCACCCCATCCTCAGCCCTGCCACCTAGCCCAAAACAGACGCTAGTTCTGTGGAATGAGAAGTGCTGGTCCCACTTGTGAGAGGTGCGGTTATCAAAGAAGTGGCACAGGGGAAACTGAGGCTCAGGTGAAGCAGGCTGGAGCATAGAAGACCCCAGTCTTATAGTGCTGAGTTAGGAAAAGCCCTTCCCATCTTTTGGGGAACAATAAAACATAAGTTTGATGTCCTCCTGTGCACTGGCAGGCAGTGCATGGCCAGCACCCTAATTTAATGCCCAAGGCTGCCCGAGTTGTGGGAGAAGCACAGAACAGGCCCAAGAATGGTAGGGGTGAGCAGGGTGGCCAGAGGACCCCACGGCACTCACATTGAGGGCACCCAGGATGTTGAGTGTGGGCCCAATGCCCAAGTAGTAGATGGACCGCAGGATGAGCGCCACGATGAGGGGGCGGACACTGTAGCGCTTGGTGAACAGTGCCGCGATGGAGAAGCAGATGAGGATCCAGAAGAGCAGTGAGATGAGTGGGGAGCCCAGCACACCTGGGAGCAGTGGGCAGGCGTGAGCTGGCCCCCGTGTGAGTCCCAGAGCCCCCTGAGCCTCCCCTAAGGGCCGGGTAGACCTGCTGCACCCCGCGCCTCTGGCTCACATACCCACAGACTATCTCCCAGGAGGACAACCCATCTGTCCCGTGAGCCACACTTGCCCCGTGACATGCAGAGGGCCCACAGGGCAGTGCAGCCTCACCTGTGGACGCCCCCTCTACGTAGGGGTAGAAGAAGGCGATGATGATGTTGATGAACACAGCCAGGTTGAAGGAGATGCTGCCCCACAGTGTCATGCGGCGGGAGAACCAGTAGATGAGCGGCATACCTGTGGAGACAGTATGGCGTCAGGGCCCAGATGGACAGCCCCTCTGCCCCGGGGCACCCAGGAAGGGGAGGGTGCCCCCCGGTCCTCACTGCGAAGCCGGCGTTGCCACTCCATCTCGTTATGCAGGAACGAGGACTGGTCGAAGAAGTCGCTCACTTTGCTGCCCTGCTCGTCCTGCTCGGTGGTGGTGAAGAGCCGGTGCTTGGTCTCCTCTGTCAGAAACTGGCAGATGCCAGGCACGGGGAACACAATCTGCTCCATGCTTCGGTCTTGCCGCACAATCTGATGGGTCAGGCAACACCTGGTCACGCTGGGATAGGCCCTCACCGCCCCCAGCTCACGCCCGGCATCCTCCGCCTCACCTCAATCTGCGAGGTATGGTTCTCATAGTAGGCCAGAGGGTCTTCTTCCTCCTCCTGGGCAGGCACCGAGGACTTGAGCATCTGAGACAGCTGCTTGTTGTTGAGACTGAGCTGGGGGCAGAGGTGTGGACACTGGGTCAGCCCTGCAGCCATCCAGAGTGCTGCTCGCAGGGGTGACCAGTCAGCCAGCCCAGACATAGCTCACTCAACCGTGATGGGGGAGTTAGTGCCCTCTTCAGCCCTGCCTGAGGTCCTGTTAGAATAGTCCAGACATGCCCCAGATGCAAGGTCTTGCTTTCATGTCTATATCAAGGTTACAGCACCACACCCCAGTCTAGCTGCAAGCCCCACTCACAGCCTCTAGGCTGACTTCAGAGGAACACAGCTTGCTGTCTCTAGCCTGCTCCTAACTTATCCCACATCCCTGCCCTCAGGACACAGCTCTGTTCCTTGGCTGACACCAGTCCATCCTACCCCCCCAAGCAGGCTCCACACCCACACTCTCAGCCTGCTACCTGCCGTACCATGGAAGAGATGCCCTCCGCCTCCTCCTCCTGGATGCGCCTCACCGGCTTCAGCAGGTGCTGCAGCTGTTTGTTGTGCCTGGAAAGCTGCAGAGGGCAGGACAAGACAGCTGTGAGCACTGCTGCAGGGGACAGGACAGCTGTGAGCACTGCTGCAGGGGACAGGACAGGACAGCTGTGAGCACTGCTGCAGGGGACAGGACAGCTGTGAGCACTGCTGCAGGGGACAGGACAGAACAGCTGTGAGCACTGCTGCAGGGGACAGGACAGGACAGGACAGCTGTGAGCACTGCTGCAGGGGACAGGACAGGACAGGACAGGACAGGACAGCTGTGAGCACTGCTGCAGGAGACAGGACAGCTGTGAGCACTGCTGCAGAGGGCACAGCCGCAGGGGGCGGGGCCTGGTACCTGAAGTGCTAGGATGTAGATGTTGTGGCCCACTTCACGCGGGCTCACCTCTGAGTTCTCCCGCTCCTCCTCCTGCAGGTAGGCCTTCTTGATCACATCCACCTGCGGGGGCAGAGAGCAGTAACACTTGCTGTTTGTCACGCCCACTCCTGGGGTGCTGACCAGTACCTGTACCACCCACGCAACCCTCTCCTGCTGCCAGCCTGTCCTTACCAGCTCCTGGGGCCGCAGGCTGATGAGGATGCGCTCCGCATTCTCACTATCGTGCCGACTCTCCATCAGAGCCAGAAGCAGCTTGGAGGCGTTGTCCTGGGCGGGTACAGGAGGCAAGCCGAGTCTGAGGACCCTATCATGGGCCCCTAACCTCCTCACACTTTGCTCTCAGGCACTGGTATGCTGAGAAGTCTCCAGGGTATCAACCCCAGCCAGCCTTACTCGCCCTAGGCAAACATGTTTGTGCTCCCAGACACCCCCTCACACACACACAGGAAGTCCTCAGGGGAACCCAAGATGACTATGATGTCTATTCACACATGTACCCCTGTGTGGCCAGTGCAACCTGCACAGCACAGAAGAGTCCGCCCCCCATACAGCACAATCCAGCACATCTGCTCAGCACCCTTGTCACTCACAGGAGCTCACCACCGGGCCCCACCTTGAGCTGCAGCACCAGATCCATGCGGTACTTGCAGAGTGGGCTGATGTCGTTGAGAATCAGAGCTGTGATGATGTCGATGCCATTGGATTCATGAGTCACAATGCAGGTCTAACGGGAGGCGGTAGGAGACACATCAGAGTCGGGGTGGCCCTGCACCCCCCGCCTCACTCAGCTCCTTCACAGGCACCACTGCCACCATGAGGCTGCTCACCTGGTTCTCGTGGCATGGGCCCTGGCAGTACTCTGTGAGGGTCTCCAAGGTCTGGATGACGAGGCCCACGTTGTCCTCGTTGATGTAGAGCCCCAGCAGCCCCAGCCCTCCTGTCGTGCTGCCGCACATGATGTCCAGGAACTGGAGGGTCTCACACACCAGGTTGTAGTTGGTCTTGTTGTTCTGACAGCGCAGGAAGTTCTGTGGAGCACAGGCAGGGTGGGCATGGCACGGCAGTCATACCACCAGGAGGACATCAGTGCCAGCGGCTTTGCCAGGGATGCCGGCTGACTGGAGTGGGTGCAGGCGCCGGCGGGGCACTCACCTGGAGGTCGCGGTTGTGGTTCTCACACAGCAGCTGCAGGAAGCGCAGGATGGGCCGCATGATGAGCACGGCCGTGCCCATCTCGTTGCTCTGCACACGCTCACCCATCTCGTGCCCCCGGTGCAAGCTGGGGCCCAGTGAATAGCGGGAGGAACTAGGCATGGAGAAGGATGCCACACGGCCTGGGGGGCCAGGCTTGATAAGGCTGCGGCTACTGGAAGCCTGTCCCTGTCAGTGAGACCCCTGGCCCCTAAGGTCTCGTCCGGGGTCCCCCACACCAGGTCTGCCTGGTGCTCACCTTTGGTGGTGGGGTCCGCTGGCTCACGGTCCTCGCGAGGCTGGCTGCCCAGGTCACTCATGTTGACAGCAACTGTGGACTTGGTCTCCTGCTGGGCTCGCTTCATGCGGTCATGCAGCACCTTGAAGAAGCGCTCCGACTTCTTGTCACTTGTCATCAGGTTGTAAAAAGATTTCTGGAGATGGAGGGGAGGTGGCAAGCAGCCTCAGCACTGTGCCCGGCTCTGGGTGGCCACGGTGAGCCTCACCACCCTCACCAGAAATGGAGTGGTGGCCGAGTGTAACCCTAACCCAGGCGGTGGCGGCAGGAACATCAGGAACTCAAGGGCCTCCTTGGCTACTTACTGGATTAGGACAGCCATCACTCAGCGCAGAGCAAGTCTGGGAGGCACGTGTACCCTGAGACAGGAGCTAGGGATGGGCTTGGGACCCCAGCAGTTAATAGGGGAGGCCAACCCGCCGTGACCACAGTGCTGGGGAGGGAACACTGTGGGCTGCCTTCTGCCCAGCCCCTGCTGGCCACTGCAGCAAGAGGGATCCCTTAGAGGCCCGAGTCCTGTCCTTCCAGTGCATGCAGCCTTCAGTGGCTCCATCTCCCTCGGAGGAAAAGCCTTAGCCACTCAGGGCCCCAGGCCTTCCCTCCTCCGGCCCTTCATGGCCGCCCCGCACATTCTTCTCCCCCAGGCCTTCCCTCCTCCGGCCCTTCATGGCCGCCCCGCACATTCTTCTCCCCCAGGCTTGCCGTTGCTGTTTGTTGGTTTCCTCTCTGTGCTAAGGATGAAACCTAGGTTACCATGCACTAGATCACCAGCTCCATGGCTGATTTTTTAATTTTTTTCTTTTGAGACAAGTCTCTCAGCACAGCCCTGGCTGTTTGGAACTCGCTACAGACCAGGCTGGGCTCCAGCTCACAGCCTGCCTCTGCCTCCCGACTGACCGCTGGGTGGCATGCACGGCCACCTATTGTTTCTTTATACTAAGGACAAGCGTGAATGTCAGTACCCAGGCTGCCATGAAGTTGCTCTGGAGTCCAGGCAAGCCCTCAGCCTGGGATCCCCTGCCTCGACATCCCGAGTGGCTGAGATGGCAAGTCATCCACTGGGCCCAGCCTGTGGCTCCCTCTAACCCAGCCCTGTGTCCCGCACTCCATGTCTGCTGTCTCAGGTCCTGCTGCCCACTGTCCGTGACATGTTTGCTGCTGAGTGCTGAAGATGCAAGTGTGAATGAATGAATGAGTGAATGAATGAATGGGGTCAGGAATAGGCAAGTGTGAATGAATGAATGAGTGAATGAATGGGGTCAGAGGAGTAGGCAAGTGTGAATGACGGACTGAGTGAATGAATGAATGGGGTCAGAGGAGTAGACAAGTGTGAATGACGGACTGAGTGAGTGAATGAATGAATGGGGTCAGAGAAGTAGGGGCTTTGGAATAATGAGGCCTGGGCTCCAAAGCTGAGGAGGATGGAGAGGAGGCAAAGACGAGCCTGAGCAGACACCGAGATGCCAGAATGGTGGCCCTAGTGGGGCAGGGCAGAGCCGGTAGGAGGCAGGCCTAGGTAGATTCAGAAGGTGGAGCGCCCCACTGTTTGTCTCCAGCACCCAGGCCTGCAGCCTCGGCACCGCCAGAGAGGAGACCTCTCCGCTTCAACCCCGCACCTGGATCTCAGTGTTGCCTCCGTCCAGCAGGCGGATGGCCAGGCCGATGCTCTCCTGGAAAATCTTTTCATTCTTGGTGCTGGTGATAAGGTCGCAGACCAACTTGGTGGCCCCCTCCTTGTCCAGGCGGCACTGGGTGGCTGCGATGGCTGACCAGTCCTGGTCTGGGCCTTGGGGAGACGCTCGTATGAGAGGCAGTGGTTGGAGGCAGGAGCCAGCACACAGGGCAGGGCGGGGCTGGTCCATGACACTGACCAGAGCCTGTGGGGTCAGGGAGCTCGCCCCGGGAGCTGGACTTCCGGTTCTGGAGGTAATTCTGCAACAGCATCTTCCGTAGCTGGTTGCCCTGGAAGGTCAAGATGAGGTGTTTGATGAGCAGCGTCCTGTGTCCCGAGTCCTCGCTCCGGCCCGGTGTTGTCGACACTCACCCGGTCCCCATACTTGCTCTTCTTCTGCAGCATCTGCTGCAGCGTGCGCAGCACCTTCACGCACAGCTTCTCCTCCGACTCCATGAGGCCCTTGGTGTGACGGATGAGCCTGGAGCAGAGGCAGAGGCTTAAGGGGCCACCCGCCCCAAGGTAGCCCCAGACCCAGGTCACCACACCCCTCCTTCCCTGCTCACTTGGACAGGAAGCCCCCACTCTCGCAGCGCTGGTAGGCCTCACTGCCCTCCAGAAAGAGCAGCTCGGGCCAGTGCAGCATGTCCACCAGCACCGAGAGCTCAGCCTGCACCAGCGGCTTCAGCCGTTCTTCTAGGGCCGTGATGATGTCCTGGGAGGGAGGGCAAGGTCACCACCTGGTCAAGATGACCAAGGTGTGACCATATCCCATCCCCCAAACACTGTACACCACCTGAGGGGCAGGGGCAGCAACCCCCTCTTCCCCAGAGCAGGCCCAGCCTAGGGGCCCAGGCAGCCATGCCCACCTGCAGCTTCTCGATGATGTTCTTGTAGTCCCACTGGTTGGCGGTGGGGATAACGCGAGGGAAGGTCCTCGTGGCCGTCTTGTAGTTGGCAGCACTGCGTTGGGCTGCGGCTGCACAGCTGCCCCCACTGCTGAGCAGGGCACTCATGTGCGCGTCCAGATCCATGGGCAGTAAGATGGCCCGGCTCTTGGCTACGAGAGAGGGCAGAGCTGGAGGACAGGAAGAGGCAGGCAGGCCAGAGTGGGGCAGGCATGAGTGTCGCCTGTGCCCCCCAACACACAGGGGACCCGGCACCACCTCTTGCCTGGATCACTTGGAAACACAAAAGAGAACAAGAGTAACTCCAGCTGGCCGCGATCGCCCTGGGTGACGTTCACACTCAGGGATAAGGTGGTCGCTATGGGGTTGGCGTCCCCAGCAGGGCGCACTGGGAAAGGTCTAGCATGGGTACTCACCCACCATGGCGAGGGTGCGGACACAGGCCTCCACGGAGCCTTTGTGTTGCTGCTGCAGCCACGGACACTCCAGCAGCCGCGTGGTGGATTGCAGCAGCTGCACCACAATTGTCTGGTGTGTCTGCAGGAGAACAGAGCCGGAGGCGCTCAGCCACGCCACCAAGGTGGGCCACGGGCACCCTCACTACCACCGTATGCCTTTGGTCTAGACAGAAAGTCACCAATTGGTTTAGCACTGAACAACCTCCCTGACCATACAGGGCCGCCACGTAAGAACTCCCCATAGCCACAGCCCGCCCCCCCCCACACACACACAGACTGAACACGGCAGCACACACCTTTAGACCCTGCTTGCAGGAGGCAGAGGCAGGCAGATCTGTGAGTTGGTTGACCCAGTCCCAAAATACAAAGCACAATTAAAAGCCAAACAAAAAATAATGAAAGAAAAGATAGACTCTGGGCCAGTGAGATAGCTTAATAGATAAAGGTGTGTGTCGTGCAAGCCTGGTAACCTCAATTTGATTTCTAGAGCATAGGTAAGGCCCTGACTCCACAGCATTGTGTCCTGACTGCTACATGCTCACCCCTTATCCAGCACGCACGCACACGCGCGCACACACAATAATAATACTGATACTTTTTTTTTGGTTTTTCGAGACAGGGTTTCTCTGTAGCTTTGGAGCCTGTCCTGGAACTCCCTTTGTAGACCAGGCTGGCCTCGAACTCACAGAGATCCGCCTGCCTCTGCCTCCCGAGTGCTGGGATTACAGGCATGCGCCACCACCGCCCGGCAATACTGATACATTCTAAAGGTCTATTTTAAATTCTACTTTATCCCATTGTACAGCTAGTCTGAGGCTGTGGGGGAACACATACTTTTTGTTTCTTTTTTGCGACAGGCTGGCCTCGAACTCAGAGAGCCACCTGCCTCTCCCTCCCAAGTGCTGGGCTTAAAGGCCTGGTGTCCTAACCTTCTATTTACTCCTCTCAGAGCGAGCCGGGTGCCATTGCTGGTCTTGACCCCATGGTTGTCACTTCCATGGGGTTCTTCCCCATCCTCTGGGTTTATAATTTAGGCAGTGCCTCGGAGCCTTCCTCAAGGAGACCTGGGACTCTGTCGTGGTTCTCTGTGACCCAGGTCAGCCCCTGCACGGTGATGCCAGTGAGACACGGGGCTGCCTACCTGCCCAGCACCCACGGACAGTGCAAGGGTTCTGCTGCCCTGGGCAGCGGTCACATACACCTCACCACCCCAGGCCCTGACTGAGGGATTCCTGTGTTAATCTTGTCAATCCCACGGGACCTCCTAAGTCAGTGTGGAGTGTGTCCATGGGGTTTCCAGAAAGATGGAAGACCTACCCCACACATCCGCTGCTCCCACCCATGGGGTAGAACCCAGTGTGAGAGCCGAGTGCAGGTATTCATTGCCCTTTGCTTCCTGTGTGACTGTGGATGAAGTGTGACCAGTCACCCCTGCTCCTGCTGTCAGGATGGACTGCACCCCCAAACAGCCAGCACTGCCCCCATTCCTTGGATTGTTCCTAGTCGGTTACTTTGTACCATTCCCACTCTATCCTGACCCACGTCTGGGGCGTTTGTTACACGGAAGATAACTGATATACTGTATTTTGCTGCATCTTCTCGTGCTCATGTAAGCAAGGCTGTGCTCCACGGGAGAGCCATGAGAGTGGCCATGTTTGATGTGGGCTGCTCACCTGCAGCGACGTGCTGTTCTCTGAAAACGGGGAGCTGAAGAAGGCGCTGATGGTGTCCAGGACCACAGTGAGCACGTACTTCTCTAGGGTGGGGTCCGCCAGACGCTTCTCCCGTTTGTTGCAGACCTACGGAGGAGAGTCATACAGGGAGATAGAGCTACGTCATCCCTCCACCCAGAAGCCCAGCCCTGGCCCCCAGAACAGACCAGAGCCATGTCCAGGGTGAAGTTCTCGAAGAGCGTCCAGATGTGGTTGCTGGTGTAGATCTCCTTCATCTCCACCTCCGTGTCCACATAGCAGTGATTCACGAAGTTTACGTACGCCATTTTAACCTGGGCAGCAGGCGAGGTGTGTCAGCAGTGCCTGTCCAGGCTCTCCCTCTTAACCTGCTGACTTCCCCACCGTCCCTGTCCTCTGCCAGTCCCCCAGTGTGGCTACACCACAGCCGTCTCCAGGCTCTGCCCTCCTCACAGCCCGAGCGCGCACCTCCGTGATGCAGTCCTCATGGGTCACCACAGACACCACGTCCTCCAGAGGCAGCAGGGAGGTGCACTTGATCTCTGTGTAGACATTCTTGCCCTCGGCACAGGCGGCCAGCAGGTCCACCAGGGAGATGTGGTACATGAGGGGGCTGTGGTCCTCCACGCCATCTCGGGCTGCCTTCATCATGTCCAGCAGATGGGCCAGGGAGGCCTTGTCATTGTAGAACACTACCACATCGTCACCCGCATTGGTCAGCTGTGATGGGAGGCGGATGCGAGTCAGAACCCTCACCCAGCAGCCCCAGGTACCACCTCTATCCTGTGCGCGTCAGGGCAGGCGGAGACCATGACCCCATGACCTGATACCCATTTTGAAAGTTTTGGTTTCTGAAACAGTTTATATAACCCAGGGTAGCTTTGAAATCACTATGTAGCTGAGAATAAGGCTGAACTCTTTTTTTTTTTAATTGTTGGTTTTCACTTATTTTGCGTATATGGGTGTTTTGCCTGCATGTGTACAGTACCCACAGAGGCCACAAGAGGGTGCTGCATTCCTTGAACCTAGAGTTACAGATGGTCATGAGCCAGGGCTGGGACTTGAACCCAGGTCCTCTGAGAGAGCAGACAGAGCTCTTAACTATGGAGCCATCTCTCCAGCCTGATCTGAATTCTTGGTCCACATCAGCCTCCTAAGTGCTAGGGTCACAGGTGGGAGCCATCTTGCCTGGCTTCCTGCCTAAGTTTCGGGTTCCTTGACTGATGTCTCCAGCCCTCTTCCTTCAGAGACCTTGGCCATGGATCCAGAAAGTGTCCAGATCCCCTCAGCCTCCAGAATGCGCACTGGACTGAGGTGGATTCCGCCTCTCTCCTCTCCCCCTCAGTCAGTGTTATCACGGCCAAAGTAGACTGCTTCAGCTGTAGCGTCTCATGTGACATCACCGTCTGTCCCTGCCCTCCCCAGCCTGCTGTGAGATACTCCCAGGGAACAGACCTCCCAGACTCGGATCAAGGCTCAGCCCCCGCTCTCCCTGTTTCGGATGAGTGGATGTTTGTGCGTTCCCACCATGTGCCAGGCCCAGAAGCCCAGCTTCTCCCCGCCCCCGGGACCCGCCGCCCAGCCCCCTGTGGCCCAAGCCGCCCTCACCTCGGTCATGATCATGTCCTGGCACTTCTTCACGTACTTGCCCTCGGCTTTGATGACAGTGTGCAGGAAGTCCAGGTACTGCACGTGGCGCCCGTGAGTGGCCAGCAGGTGCACAAAGTGCTGCAGGACGGGCTCGCTGATCTCGGAGCACAGCTGGTAGTTGTTGAGGAAAATGTGCTGCATGGTCTCGGCCTCCAGGAGCTGTGGGGGGCAGCGGAGGCTGTCAGAGAAGGGTGCGGCCCATCAGGGACCCTGCGCAGGTGCCCGCCCGTCCACGCGTGCCTCACCCCAGGCGTGAGGAAGAGCTGCAGGTGCTTGTGCAGCAGGGCCTGGTTGCCAGGGTTCCCGGCACAGAACTTCTGCAGGAACTGGTGTGTGTAGCGCAGGATCTCCAGCATCTTGTTGTCACTCTGTGTGCAAAGAGAGGCTGCTGGGCCGCTGGGCACACACACACAGACAGACAGACAGACAGACAGACACACACACACACGCAGGCCTGAGTGGCTGGAAGTAGTCGGGACCCAGTAAGCTGCTAGACCAGGGTTTAAAAGCACAGGGAACGGCAGGGGTGGTGCACGCCTTTAATCCCAGCACTCAGGAGGCAGAGGCAGGTCAGTTAATGTCTGAGTTCGAGGCCGGCCTGGTCTACAGAGTGAGTTCCAGGACCAGTTCCAAGCTATAATGGTTGTTATGGGAGGGCCCGGCCCACTGGACAGCCTGAGCAGGTGGTCCTGGGTTGTATAAAAAGCAGGCTGAGCGAGTCATGGAAGCAAAGGCAGCAAGCAGCACCCTTTCCTAGCCTCTGCTTCAGATTCTGCGCACTTCCTGTATGATGGGAGATCACATGCATCTCCTATATGCTCTGGGATTCTCCCCAGGATGCTTTGGGTCCCGGTCTCTGTTACAGCAGGAGAAAGCTAACTAGGATGCTTCTCTAGCCTGGGGTGATCTGGGTTTGACCCCTAGAACCCATGGACAGGTGGGAGGAGAGAACAGACTTGTCTGCTGCGCGTGCACGTACACACACATTAATTAAAAAAAGTCAGGGTGCAGCCTGAGACTTGTAAGATCAGCTCAGGGGCCGAAAGTGACTCCCAGCCATTAAGGGCACATGCTGCTCTTGCAGAGGATCCAGGTTCAACCCCCAGCACCCAGACCAGATGGCTCACAACCACCTATAAATTCCATCTCCAAGGGGACCCAACACCCTCTTCTGAACACTGAGCATGTGCACACAAACGCAATCATTAAAAAAAGTCAGCCAAGGTGAGGGGCTGGGGGTCAAAGACAGACAGAGGCTAAGTGAGGGAAAGAGAAGGACAATGTATCGTGGACCCATTGGGATAAGGAGCTGAGGGGCAAAGGGCCAGAATCGGGACCCTTTCCTAGCGCTGTGACCTTTAACACAGTTCTTCATGTTGTGGTGAGCATCCACCATAAAATTATTTTGTTTCTACCTCATAACTATAATTTTGCTACTGTTATGAATCGTAATGTAGATGTGTTTTCTGACGGCCTTAGATGACCCCTGTGAAAAGTCCCTTGATCCCCAACACAGAGAGGGGTCAAGACCCACCGGTTGAGAACCACTGGTCTAGCTGGAGCTAATAGACAAGGTTAGCCCAGGAAGGGAAGGAGGCTGAGGTTGTGGTTAATCAAACTCAAGGGCTGCGTAGCTCAGAGGAAGGATGTGAGCGTTACATGTGCAAGGCTCCGAGTTCGATGCCCAGCTCCACTGAGAGAGGGGAGAAGGGGAAGAATCACAGCAAATCAGAACAAGAGGTGTGTGTGGGGGGGGCAGTATCAAAGGTTGAAGCAACCAAGGAGCAACTCAAAAGAGCAGGCGGGCGACTGGCTTGGCTGAGGCTGGCCCGAGGGCTGCGGTACACTGGTCTGGAGCAAGCGGGCTGGATGCCAGTCACCTTGTCATAAGGGATCTGCAGCAGGTCCAGCATGACCTTGTGGGCATCCATATTCTTCAGCAGCCTCTGCTGCTTCTTCCTCATCTGCTCCCCGACCCCGCACATCTTGTTCAGCCTCTCCAGGATCTGCGGGGGAGACAGGAAGAAGGGAGCCTGCTGCCTCCTCCTCAGGGTGCCTCCTCCACCTGGTCTGCCGCAGGGACAGGAGAGGGGAAGGCCTCTGGGCTGCTGCTGCTGAATCAGGTCATCCCGGCAAAATCCCTTCCCACCCCTAAAGTGCAGAGCAACACGGCCGTGAAGCGGAATCTCATTAAATTCCTTCAGCTTTAAAATAACTCTCAGGGCCTTGGCAGGGCTGTTTGGAACACGCCAGAAAGCTGGGAGGAGCCCCTTCTGAGTCAGGTTCGAGCCAGCTGCAGGACACTTCCCGCCCCTCGCCACTCACGCCCTTGACAATCTGGTAGTTCTCACTGCTCCTCTCCCCAGGCGGCTGCAGAAATCCCTCCTCATCCGAGGGCCGCTGAGGACACAGAAGACAGAGTCATCCGGGTCCCTCACTTTGGGGCACCCTGTTTGGCTCCCAGAAGCCAGCTCACCTCCTTCTTGTCCTTGGTGGCGCCCGCCTCCCCCTCCTCGCCCTTGCCGCTGCCCTTCTTGTCCACCCACAGCTCCGACTTCTCCACCATCGTCCGCAGCCGGTCCAGCTCTGACTTGATCACCTTATAGTTCTCCACATCCTGGGCTGAGATCAGCAGCTGGACCTGCACAGGGAGGGTGTAACCAGGCTCGTGGGGCATATGTCCCCACATCTGCTGTCATGCAGGGAGCTACAGTGCCCTCTCTAGACCAGGACCCCACCCAAGCGTCACGTCCACCTCCACCTGTTACAGACCCCTCTCCTCCAGGAAGCCCATACTCCCCGCCCTGTGCTAGTACATGGACTGGATGTGGTTACTGAGATTCGGGTCACACACCACTGTGACCTGTCACTGGGCCACTCAGATGCCGAACAGGCAAGGGGAAGCGCTGTTGAGTCACTGAACCCTGAGTGGAGAGACCCAAACTCTAAGGACCAGGGCCTGCACTGGTTCCTCCTCCCTCTCCCTGGGCCCAAGTCTCATGGCCTCTTCTCACGTGGGGCTGGGAGGGTGTGCTGGGCCATGTTCTTTTCTCATGCAGGGCTGAGGGGGCGTCACGTTACTGAGGGAGTTGGGGAATTCTGGGAGAATTCTGGAGAATTGAATGCAAGCTGGTGCCAAGGACCAGTTCATGGGCGCTTGCTAAATGCCTGCCCTGATCAGCAGGCATCTCGCGGGAGGCTGTCATGGGGCCATGATGCCACAGTGACAGACACCAGGCAGCTCAGTGAGGGAAGCCTGCAAGCCAGACTTGGTAGGGGATGGTGTGCCTAGAAATGAGTAGGGCCGAGAGGTGCCAAGGGTGGCTGAGGCTGGATCCTCCCCTGCAGGATCTGAGCAAGGCTAAGTCTTTAGGTGAGCCCACTGTCCCTGTCAAGCAATGAGCAACTAGATCCCTGGGGCCCCTCACCTGCTTGAAGGTGTGCATGGCCTCCTGGCGCTGGCTGAAATGCTTGAAGAGCAGTTGCAGGGCGCCGGAGACGAGAGGCGCGTAGTCGTGCATGGTCAGATGCAGCAGCACACGCAGGAACATGCGGCCACCTTCATCGTCCACTTCTAGCATGCTGCTGGTCTTCCTGCCAGCACGGGTGGGCAGGAGTGGGAGCCAGTGACTGAGGGCATGGGTGTGCTCTGCCACTGTAGCAGAACCACATCCCAGGTACCACTCGTTCACCACAGCTGCCTTTCCCGCCCGTGCGCAGAGAACCCCCACCAAGGGATCCGCGTGTCTCTTGGGCATCCTCAGGACAGCCCCAGTCCAGACCCGGATTGCAGGAACCTTTCATGTGAGATCCACAGCCTCCTCCCACACACATACAGAGGATACCAGCTGAGCCTGGGGGATTGCTACCAGTAAAAACCAGATATTTCTGCATCACCTCAGTGTTGTAATGACAATTGTGAATTACCACTTATGTTCGCCGCGAGCTGGAGTCACGCTGCTAATTACACCCACCCGTGCAGCTGCTACTTAACGCGCTAACAAAGAACCACATACGTAGCTGCTACTTCCTATTCATTTGCTTCAGCATTTTGATAACTGTTTCAAGGCATTTTTCCTTGTAAATTTGTGAGCTTTATTTTATGAATCTATTCTGTACTATTACTAATGTGTTCTAGTTTATCTTTTGAGACAGGAACTCATGTAGCCCAGGCTGGCCTCAAACTCACTCTGCAGGGAAAGGTCCCCTTTGAGCTTCTGATCCGTCTGCCTCCACCTCCTGAATGCTGGGGTTACAGGTGTGCATTGCCACACTTGGCCTATGCGGTTCGGGGGATTGAACCCAGGACTTAGGATTGCTGGAAAGCACTCTACCCACTGAACTCGATTCCCAGCGCCTATCTCATGAAGACAGCGGAGTTAGGAGAAGAGATCCACTGAGTGCAGGAGATGCTGAGGAAGGCTGGCGCCCAGAGGCGGAGGCTCTCAATGACTCATCCACTCCAGCACTGAGGGGTGGGGTGGGGAGCACCATGCTGCAACCCTCATCTCACCCTGCTGTGAGACAGAACAGCTGCCCAGCCGCCTGCCTGAGCTCTGCTGAACACAGAGGCAGCTGCCCTGCATGAAGGTGGGGAAGCTACCAGGATGGCTAGGACCTGGATTTACCCTATGCCCTCTATACCATAAGGATGGTATAGTCAGGGAGGGTCAGAGCCTGTAGCGGGCGAGGGTCTTCTGGGGGACACAGTGGAGGCAATGACCAGCCCTCAGCCTCAGGAAACCCAGGTTGTCCAAATAGGACAACCTGTCCCCAACCCTGAACCTGAGCCCACCTCAACCCCAGCCTCACCCTATTCCAAACATGGCCTCTGCCTGCTCCCCGATGCGGTCCAGATTCATGTTGGCAGCTGTGGGAAGAGTGACAGACGTGGGCTAGAGAGAAACCAGGTATGGGGGGGGGGGGGTCCAAAGCAGCCCAGACGCTCCCACAGTCCCTTCTGCTTGTCCCCCACTTTGTGAGGGCACAGAGCTTCCAGACTGGGAGCATAGGGCAGGAAGCTTAGCAGCCCAAGGAAGCCCAGACCCTGGCCAACTCCTGGTGGGATATGACCAGGACCTTAGTCGAGTCCTGGCTTCCCCACTGAGGAAGGGTCCCTCCCATGACAGGGGAGGCGGCAGGAAGCAAGGCTCACTGGTGGAGTCGAAGGCGGGTGCTGTGCCGTCTGCCCCACTGTCCTGCATGGGAAACACCTCCACAAACTCCTTCTTGAAGACTGACAGCAGGTAAGAGATACGGTAGTCCAGACGTACATTGAGGATGAACTGGACAGACAGACAGACAGACGATGTGAAGACCAGTCTCCCCGGGAGCCCTGCTGCTCCAAGAGGGGTGAGGGGGCCCCAGAACAGGCTCTAGCACCCCACCACTCAGAATGCTCCAAGGCACTGGGACAGTAGTCCTCTCCCTGGCTCCTGGCCCAGTGATGGTCACCTCCTCTCAGCATGGGGTAGTGAGTCCCTCATCTGCTGCTCCGTCCCCACACACCCTAGGCCAGACAATGACTGGACACGCATAGAGATTTCCCAGGTCAGCTGGCCAAACTGTCCTTCCAGCTACTCTGCCAACGGCCCTCTCCAGGAGGGAGAACAGAGGTACAAAGACAGGGTTTGGGGACCCGTGACTAACCTCTGTCTTCACAGGACAAAAACCCCACCCTTGACTTTCCTGCGGTGTTCACTCTGCCACCCTCATGTCCTCTGGTCACAAGGACCTCATCATTAATCCCTCTATAGGGAGCAACATGTCTGTGTGGGGCTCAAGTCCCCACGTAATGTCAGTGCTGCTGGTCTAAGAAGAACCTTGAGGACCAATGGGCTGAGCTAGATAACACAGCAAAACCCTGTGATCCTGAACACCAAGGGCCCTGCCCTGGGACCTCCCACCCACCTGCCCAGCACCTGCAGGATCTCCAGGATCTTCAGCTTGGTCTCCATCACCACAATGTCTTCATTATCCTCAAATTTGCTTCTGTCCAGCGGCTCAGGGACACCCGCTCCGGAAGGCAGGCTGGAGGCACCGAAGACAGACTGCTTGCGGCTCAGCACCATCGTAGACATCATGTGTCCCACGCCCTGGATGGACCTCCGCACGTTCTTGCCTGTGGGTCACAGAAGGGGTCACGGGGGTCTCTGCTGTGGGACAAAGGCTAAGAAGGGACAGGGTCAATCCAGGCAGGCTTAGGGCGGGGGGGGGGGGGTGCTTTACACCGAGTCTGGGAAAACAAAAAGCAAGTGGGTAGTGTGGAGATGAGTGAATTCTGTGTGAAGCTGAGAGCCACAAGAAAGTGTGAGGGACTGCGGGGACACTGTGCCAGCAAGGCTGAAACCAGGGACCAGACCCCAGAATGGTTCAGATGACTGTGTCCTGGGTATCAGGGAGGCTGCAGACAGAGAGCTCCTGTCCTCTCCATGCCCTTCCCACACGGTGATTGGGCTGCACCCTACTCCACTCCAAGGCTAAGCAAGACCCCAGAGTGTCAGAGCACCTGGGCTGAGGATGGAGGGGGCTGGTGGCAGGGCCAGGGGTACCAGGAAAGAACTGAAGGGGGCCACGCCTCACCACCGGGCTCCTCGTAGGCCTGCAGCATGGCCGGGGGTGCCTGGACACAGTCAATGATGCCCAGCAGAGTGCGCGTGAGCCGCAGCAGCTCGCTGAAGCTGTAGAAGCCGAAGTAGATGAGATTGTGCGCCAGGCTGACCACCTGTGGAGGGGTGGGGCCAGGTGAGGGTGAGCAGAGCCACGGCTCTGTGGAGGGGGCGGGGGGTAAGTAGAGCCAGTGCCCGCGGTGGCAGTGGGGTGTGTGTGGTTTTGTGGGGTTAGGACAGTGTACTGGGGGCCATGGTTTTCAAGCTGGTGACTGTTCAAGGGGAGAGTGTGGCTGTTGGGGTCCAGACAGGATGGAGAAAACCATTATGTAGGGATGTCCGGAGGATGGAATTCCCAGAAGGGCAGCGCCCGGGAAAGGCAGCCCCTGGCTGTTGGGTTGAGTGGACTCAGCCTAGCCGCTCTCTTCTGGGGCACTGAACTCCGGGGAATCTGTCCACTGGGGGCTTCAGCTATCTACAAGATTCCCTGGTAGGTAAGGGCACCAGGAACACGGGGTCATGGACCCTACAACCCATCCCTGGATGTAGACCAAGGCCCAGGGAGGTGCAAACCACAGCCCACTACCTGCCAGCCCCACACCCACGGCCCACTACCCGCCAGCCACACCCACGGCCCACCTCAAAGGTGAGTGTGTTCTTCTCCTCATTGGCAAAGGGCACGGCCTCACTGACCACATTGTTAAGGTAATCTTCCACAAACTCCATGGTGCTGGCAAATTTGTTTTTCTTGTCATCTCGGGAGGCGTTGAGATTGGAGTCATAGCTAGAGATGAAAGGAGGAGGCATGAGGGTCCCGTGCCCCAACCCACCACCCTGTGCCTCTCCCCTTGACAAGCCACCCACCCTCCAGACTCTCACTCCTTGATTGTGATGGCCGTGGGGATCTCTGTCCAGAGGCGGGCAAACTTGACGGGTGTCACCAGCTCCTGGGGGTCACGGTCCACGTGCACATGCAGCATCAGGTGACAGAAGGAGGCCCGCAGGTCGAAAGGCAGCATCTCATCCGCCATGCACAGGAAAAGCAGGTCCACGCCCAGCTGCTTGGAGATCTCGTCGATGGCCAGATACTGGCGGTCCAGGCACATGCGGGCAAAGAGCTTCAGCTGGTACCTGCAGGACACAGTGGGTCAGAACAGCGGCTGGGCCAAGGGCAGCAGGTAGCTGTTGGCCCTGGTGAGGACTCCGCAGAGAACCAACACCTGACAGAGAGGACCTCTCTCCCCCTCCTGGTAAAGGAGGCAGATATTTTCTGACTCAGCTAGGGCAGGAAGCAGGTGGCTGGGAGAATGGGAAGAGCCCACTAAGCCAAAGATGTGCGATAGAGATGAGAATGCTAACAGAAGCTTTGCTCTGGGTGACGTCACATCTTCCTCCTCTGCACACTGCATTACCTCTTGGGGTCCTGGAGCCAGGCCACCCTGGGTGTGCACTATGGCTCATCCCCCAGGTAAGGCCTGGCAACTTTACAGGGTCAGTGCTCCCCACTGCCCAGGGTACCGGGTGTGAGTGGCCTTCAGTACCCAAGCACAGCTTGCAGTTAGCAAGAGCCTTCTGTGCCACCATGGAAGACATGTCTGGGTCGGGTGTGGTAGCTCACGCCTATGATCCCAGCCTGAGGAGGATGAGGCAGGAAAATCCCCTCGAGCTTGAGAACAGCAGGGGCTAAAGAGTGAGACACTGTTTCAAAAACAAAAAAAACAGGCCGTGGTGGCGCACGCCTTTAATCGCAGCACTCAGGAGGCAGAAGCAAGAGGATCTCTGTGAGTTCTAGGCCAGCCTGGTCTAGAGAACAAGTTCTAGGACAACTAGGGCTACACAGAGAAGCCCTGTCTTGAAAAACAAGCAAAAACCCAAACGAACTAAAATACAGGCCAGGTGTGATAACTCATGCAGAGGCAGGAGGACTACCATGAGTTAGAGGGTATCCTGGTCTACACAGTAAGACCGTGTCTCAAAATAAGGGAACTGGAGAGATGGCTCAGTGATTAAGAGCAGTGGCTGTTCTTCCAGAGGACTCAGGTTTGATTCCCAGCACCCACGTGACAGTTCACAACTGTCTGTAACTCCAATCCCAGGGAATTCAATGCCTTCTTATGGACTCCACAAGCACGAGGTGTGCACAATATACACAAGCAAAACATCCACATGAAAAAAACATAAAATAAAAAAGTAATCAAGAGCTGGTCAGATGCTCAGTGGGCAATGGGTGCTTGCTGCCAAGTCTGAGGACCTGAGTTCAAACCCAGGAACCACCCCTGTTCTTATGTGGAGAAAGGCTTCGTTAGGGCCAGAGGGTGAGGGCCAGGCCTGCACAGGCAGAGGCCCTGACAGCACTGGAACTCAAGGGGAGGGGCTGGGGTCCCCCTCCCCCGCCGGCACCTGTAGTAACTGAGCACGTTCTCGTCATGCGCGTTGCCTGCCCGCGCCTCCTGGGCCAGCTGCCTCACACTCTTCTCATGGTGTTCATTGTTCCTGTCGGTCCACGTGAGCCACACTTCCTCTTCCGAGTACTCAATACTGAGGTACTCGTGAGACTGGGCCATCTCCTTCACGGGCCGCAGCCTGCAGCCAATACCACGGTCAGGGGAGTGCCTCTGGCCACCCAGAGCCCTGACACCCCTTATTTTTTTTTTTTTTTTTGTGGCACAGGTTCTCACCATATCTAACCTGCATGCCACCTTGTGTAGAGGACAAGCCGGAGCTTTTCAGGGCGGGGCTATGGCTCATTCCCCCCAGCCTCCCACACCACCCAACACACCCTGTGCCAGGCACCAAGAACAGGGGATGCCACCACCAGCCTGAACCCCAGTGAGCCCTGGGGATGGGGTGCCACTCACTCCGTCTGGATGAGAATGTCACTGTTCTTGGGGTCCAGCACACACTTGCAGATGAGTTCCTGGGTGACAGGGATGGCGATGTGGTTGGACACACACAGGTCCGAGAGGTAGTCCAAGAACCTGAGAGGACAACAGGGCCGGCAACAGTCTCAGCAGCTGCCCTGGAGGTCAGAAGCCTAATCGCCCTCCTTCCCAACTCTCCAGGGGCAGCAGCCCATGGCACCTCCCCAGACAGGGCAAAGAGAACAAGTCCGGGGTTGGGGAAGGCACAGGCTAAGGTTGACAATCAAAATATTTAACAACCAGTTCAGGCAGGCACTGAACAACTCAGTCGCCAGGATGGGTCTGGGGTCTCCATCTGTATGGGAGCTAGTGTCTGTCATGGCTACACTGAGCCAAATCTGCGTGTTGTTGTTCATTTGTTTGTGTCCCGTGCCCCGCCCCCTCTGGCACTGGAGGCAGCGCACACAGTGCAGGTATCCGGCAGCTAACAACCAGCACCAGAAGCCAGCACGCCTTTAACCTCAGCACTCGGGAAGCAGAGGCCAGCCTGGTCTACATAGTGAGTTCCAGGACAGCCAGGGCTACATAAAAAACCAGAGCTGGAGAAATGTCACTGGATGCTCTTCCAGAGGTGCTGAGTTCAATTCCCATAACCACATGGTGGCTCACAACCATCTATAGTGGGATCTGATGCCCTCTTCTGGCATAAAGGTGTACATGCAGATAGAGCCCTCATATATAAAATACATCTTAAAGAAACCAAAAGCCCAGCAGCAGGGCTGGAAGGAGGCACAGGAGAGGCAGGGTGCGGTGGGGCACCTGGGCTCTCGGTTCTTGCGCACGAGGCTGACGAAGGTCTCCACCTCCGTCTTGGTAATATGCTTCTCCAGCAGCTTCCGGTTGTTGTGTAGCAGGGCAGTGATGGTGTCCTCAGCCAGGATGTCATAGCCGATCTGTGACTGCATCATCCCAAACTGCTTAGCGATGTGCTCCTGGAGAGAGGCAGACGGGCGGGGCGTCACTAGGGCTGTGGACAAGGGAAGAGGCTGCTCTGCTGCAGGGCCTTGACCCCCCACACCCTAACTTCCAGATCAGGACCAACACAGGCAGGGGCCCTGACTGAGCTGCATGAGAGCCTGGCATTGCCTCCTGTGTAGCTGGGGTGACATCCAGTCCTCCTGCCTCCGTGTTAAGATGCTGGGATAGCAAGCATTTGCCACTGTGCCCAGTTCACATGGTGTTGGGAATGAACCCGGGGGTTGAGCCATGCTAGGCACATGCTCTACCAACTGAGCCTCCTGTTGCCTCTGTCCACCTAACCTCTCAGCCTTCCCTCTGGAGCCCAGGAACCCTAGACCTGACCCATCTTTGTGACGGGACTGAAGCGGTCCCCAAGCAGCAGGGAACCTGCAGGACAGGTCACCCCTAAGATAAGAGCAGTTATCTAGGTGGCAAAGCTACACCCTCGACCAGATTATCTGTAATCTATTGTTGGGCCTGGGCTGAGTCACCAGGCAGGCCCAGCTATGGCCTTTGTCCCAGTTCCTCCTCCACTTAAACCTAGAGCTCAGCTTAGCAGCCAGAAACAGACTTAGGGGGTCACTGAACCCTTTTATCTATCTTCTGTCCTAATGAGGCCACACTGACTATGTCTCTCTGTCTGTCTCTCTCTGCTTTTGACCATTGCTGGTCTCTTTAATAACAGAATAATAGATCATTGAATCTAGCTTGTCGAGGCTGCCAGAGCCAAGCATTTCTTTTAAAAATCTCCAGTTAGGACTTTGGTGAACTAGACAGAGTCTGTGCCCTAAAGAAAAGGGCAGAGTTAAGGCCGGGAGGCCAGGCTTCCGTCCTGTGCTGTTATCTCATGGGCACGAGTGAGCGTCTCTACACCATAGAGAAAACGGATCTGAAAAGCCCATTTCAGGCGAGCGTGGAAGCCGCAGTCACAGCAGAAGGGCATCTTGTCTTTACATGGTTTCTGAGCTGTGCTCACGGCCTTGTCTGCCTAGAAAGACTGGCTACATGGTACAAAATAGTGAAAACATGGTTCAAAATGACGAATTTTAGGCTAGATGGTGGCACGCCTTTAATCCCAGCACTCAGGAGGCAGAGGCAGGTGGATCTCTGTGATCTATATAGCGAGTTCTAGGCCAGCCAGATCCACATATGAGACCCTGTCTCAATAAACCAAGAAAAAAAGAGGAAGAGGAAGCAGTAGTATTTTAAGATGGCAATGGCAGCCAGGTGGTGGTGGTGCACGCTTTTAATCCCAGCACTAGGGAGGCAGAGGCAAGCGGATCTCTGAGTTCGAGGCCAGCCTGGTCTACAAGAACTAGTTCCAGGACAGGCTCCAAAGCTACAGAGAAACCCTGTCTCAAAAACAAAACAAAAAAAAGAAAGAAAGAAAGAAAGAAAGAAAGAAAGAAAAAGACAGCAACAGCAGAGCCCAGGACAGCCTGGGGTAAGCACCCAGCCACACAAGCACCCCAGAAGCCAGCCCCACCATCTGATGCCCTCCTCTACCCAGGGCTGCCAGCCTCTGTGCCCAGTGAGGAGCGAAGGCAGGGTACACGCCCAGCAAGGGCAGTCTTGTACCCACCTGGTTCTTGCGGTAGTCCTCCTGGGAGTGCCGCAGCACCCGATAGCAGAGGCGGAACATGTACTGGTAGGGGGCATTCTTCTGGTCGGACAGTTCCTCCAGCCGCACCAGTGGGCCTTCACCCCCCTTGTCACGGAATGGAGCCTTCAGGATGCCGAAGATCTGAGGGGTGTAGAGAGTGATAGGGACTCTCCCATCCCACCTGCACCCCGCCTCATCCCAGAACCCCAACCCTGGCTGACTCCATCCCAGAGTGTCCTGTCACAGGAGCCCAGAGCTGTCCAGCTCGGCAGGACTCCAGCCTCTATGGGCTTCAGTATAATGAGGGCCACAGTTTTTCAGGAGGGGGTCAAATGAGGCGATTCCTATAGGGTGCCCATGGCTCAGATACATCTTTCCTCCAGTGCTGGGGATGGCACCTAGGCCCTTGCCTTGAATATGCTAAGTGCGTGCTCTCCCACTAAGCCAAATCCCTACCTCCCCACTGGTGGGTCTAGGCAAGGACTTCCTTCCTAATCCATACCCTGAGCCCCTCACTGGTAAACTCTAGCACCTACCACTGATCTATGCTCTCAGTTCCTCACTGATGTATGTTAGGCAGGCGCTCTCCCACTGAGCCATGCCCCTCCACGATCCCCCTTCAGTAGAAGCCCCTAGAGAGCGCACACACCTGCTTTAGTATGTTCTGTTCCCGCATCAGCTTCTGCCGCTCTCGGTTGGGCTTGGTGACCATGATGTCCAGGACATTCTGCCCATTGTTGGGAACATCGCTGACAAAAAACACCAGGTCCTCCAGCAGCTGGATGACAAACCTGGTCAAGGGCAACACGGGAAGCAAGTATGATGTGCTGTGGGCAGCTCCCCAGGGCCCAGCCAACATGTGTCCACACAGGCTAGCAGCTCTCTCCGATCACTCACCGGTACCTGCTGCCAAGCCCAGCATTAGCCCAGCTCCCACCAAATTGCTCTTAGGAAATGCCTCACACCCTACCTTCCCTGGACCCCAAACTGTCCCAAGAAAACAGAGCTCAGAACATTGCAGAAAGAGCTGGGCAACGGGGACTGGGGGCAGTGTGTCTGCTATGAAGGGATCTGCAGTGTCCTGATTCTACCACTCAAAGCTATGTGACCCAGAGGACATTTGACTCCTCCGAGCCCCAGTAACCCCATAAGGCTACTTCTGGGATGATGTAAGCAGTGAGACTGGCTTCCCACGCCAGGATGCAGTGCCAGCCTGGTTCCCTGGTTCTTGCCGCTCCTCTGTGGCCCTAGAGAGAAACTCAGTCATCTGCCCTGCTCCATGGTCTCCTGCTGCCCCCCACAATTCCATTCCCTGCTGTGGAATAGTTCCTTGACTATGTAAAGATGTGTTTAACTATGAAAAGGTGTTACATCTGAGTGTTACATTTGTTTCTGCTCCATTTGTTTAACTATGAAGAGGTGTCACATCTGAGTGTTACATTGTTTCTGCTCCATTTGTTTAACTATGAAGAGGTGTCACATCTGAGTGTTACATTGTTTCTGCTCCATTTGTTTAACTATGAAGAGGTGTTACATCTGAGTGTTACATTTGTTTATACTGCATTTCTTTAACTATGTAAAAAGGCGTTACATTTGTTTCTGCTGCATTTCTGTAACTATGTAAAGATGTGTTACATTTCTTTCACCATGCCTGCCTAAGGCACCTGATTGGCCTAATAGAAAGCTGAACAGCCAATAGCTAGGCAGCTGAAGGATAAGTGGGGATGGCAGGCAGAAGTAGGAATCTGGGCTCCAGAGATGAGAACAAGAGAGAAAGAGGGAGATGCCTGGGGCCAGACAGACACAGAGGAAGCAGGAAAGAGGGACATACAGAATGAAAGGTAAGAAGCCCCAAGGCAAACGTAGATGAAGAGAAATGGGTTAGATTAAGCTATAAGAGCTAGTGGGACAAGCACAGGAAAAATGTTTAAAAATAATAGTCTTTAAAGAGTAAGTAATAGGGCTGGAGAGATGGCTCAGAGGTTAAGAGCATCGCCTGCTCTTCCAGAGGTCCTGAGTTCAATTCCCAGCAACCACATGGTGGCTCATAACCATCTGTAATGAGACAGAATACTGTATACATAATAAATATTTTTTTTTTTTTTTGGTTTTTCGAGACAGGGTTTCTCTGTGGTTTTGGAGCCTGTCCTGGAACTAGCTCTTGTAGACCAGGCTGGCCTCGAACTCAGAGATCCGCCTGCCTCTGCCTCCCAAGTGCTGGGATTAAAGGCGTGCGCCACCACCACCCGGCCAGCATAATAAATATTTTAAAAAAATAAAAATAAAGAGTAAGTAATAGCCGGGTTGTGGTGGCGCACGCCTTTAATCCCAGCACTCGGGAAGCAGAGGCAGGTGGATCTCTGTGAGTTCGAGGCCAGCCTGGTCTATAAGAGCTAGTTCCAGGACAGGAACCAAAAAGCTACAGAGAAACCCTGTCTCGAAAATTCAAAAAAAAAAAAAGTAAGTAATATAAAAGAAAAAAGCCACGTAAAGATGGGAAATACACAAGGAGTCTAGATCCTGTATGGTGTTGTGACTATAAAAGGAACTGCTGAATGAAACCAGCCTAGATACTTTAAGGATGTCTTAACTTTATAATGGAAGTCAGAAAATGTACTGTGTTGAAGGAGAGGTTATGTTCTTGTTTCTATAGGAAACAAAACCCTGTGGATTCCTTCAAGATTAATAGAGACCAGGTATGATCACAAGAAATCTCCTGAAAATCTTGGCTACAAACATAAAGAAATAAACCAAGAAACTACAAGACGGATGATCTATTTACAGATCCCTCTGCATGGCCACAGTTCTGAGACTGACAGCAAATGCTACAACTAGTTTTCCTAGGGCCTGACCATTATCTCAATCTTCTCAGGGTCCCCTAAAGATGTCATTGTCCCCAGACAACAGGAAGCAGTCTAGAGAACACGAGACCCATATTCCCAAGAGGTAAAGTGGGCGGGTTTTGGTCATTTGAGGGGATATAATGTTTGTGATTGTTTAGGGGGGTATAGGAATACAGGATAAAAATAACCATTAATCTCAAATGTTTACATTGGCATGGGTTTTGGTATACTGATATAAATTTAAAGTTACTTTTGTTATGCTGTATGTTTCTACTCCAGGGTATTGGGTCCATGCAGCTCACTTAAAAATGTAATGTATAATTAAAAATTCAGATTAGTAGTTAGTCACCTATAACAATCAAACTTGTAGTTATATTAGGTATGTTTTCAAGGTTAAACATATATATTTTAGATAGGTGATCTTCAAATGCTTCAGAGAGCTACAGAAAATGGCATTTAAGATGTTTAGTAACGTGGCTTTTCGTGACAGTGAGACATGTCTGCTCCTGACAGTACCAATTTACTTCAGAAAGAATGATGGGTGGGCTGGAGAGGGCTCAGCAGTTAAGAGCACTGGCTGCTCTTCCAGAGGTCCCGAGTTCAATTTCCAGCAACCACATGGTGACTCACAACCATTTGTAATGAGATCTGGCGCCCTCTTCTGGCGTGTGGGCATTCATGCAGACAGAACACTGTACACATAATAAATAAATCTTTTTTTTTTTTTTGTTTTTGTTTTTCGAGACAGGGTTTCTCTGTGGTTTTGGAGCCTGTCCTGGAACTAGCTCTTGTAGACCAGGCTGGTCTCGAACTCACAGAGATCCACCTGCCTCTGCCTCCCGAGTGCTGGGATTAAAGGCGTGCGCCACCACCGCCCGGCTAATAAATAAATCTTAAGACAAAAAAGAATGACGTGCATCAAAGAACCTCCATATAGTTTTTTTCATTGTGGCAAAGCCAGCCATTTGGACAAGAAACTGTGTTGCAGAATTTCCTGCTGGCCTGGCACCAGAGAGTTAGCAACTAGCACCAATCCCCACTGGGCCACACCTGACCTAGCTCTGGAGTTAGCACACAACCCTAATCCATCCTTGTGTATTTTGTTGCCCTATGTGAATCTTGTCTGAGTGTTTCCCATGGATACAAAGCCTATGCAAAACTTGATTAGGGGCAACCCAGAAAACCACAGTACCTCCTGAAGAAGGTATTCGCACCAGGCATGTGGGTTTGGAAGCTTCATTCAGGTTGTTTTGAGCATAGGGAAATCAACTGGCAGAAGTGTAAATACGGGGAAAAGTAAAAATGCCCTGGGCAAAGGGAAAGTGCTTCAGTCCACTGAGGCTGGGGACCCCTGTGGCCACAAAGGCTAAATTCATTCCCAAAGTGTCTCTGAGTCTTAATTTCATGGACCCGTGTGAACCCATACATTCACACCACAACATCTGCAGCACAGCTGTCCTTGCCTTGAGTGCTGACAGTATGCTGTACAAACTGGACAGGCAGGACTCAAAGGAAAAAGATGTCAAACTTTGCCAAAAACAAGGCTGACAGTCCTTCAAAATTCCTGCTTCATAAAAAAGTCTCAAATATTCTAGGCCTGTAGACCAAAGATGGATGCCCTAAATGCTGCAAAGGAACCTTGGGTGACTGTCCAGGCAGCCAGCTGTCTCTGTCATTTCCACAGTTTTGGAAGTTGCTTGCACTGTACTTCCTGTTTACCAGGTAATATATCCTCCTGGGGTCTTTGATGGAGTCGAAGACTAGATTACATGCTGAAGAGTGTTTCTTTAACTATGTAAAGATGTGTTACATTTGTTTATGTTGAAGAGTGTTTCTTTAACTATGTAAAGATGTGTTACATTTATTTATGCTGCATTTCTCTAATTATATAAAAATGTGATGCACTGCCTGCCTAAGGCACCTGATTGGTCTAAAAAGAAGCTGAACGGCCAATACCTAGGTAGTAGAGGGATAGGTGGGGCTGTTGGGCAGAGAATAAATAGGAGGAATCGAGGCGCAAAAGAGAACTAGGGAGAAAGAGAGGAAGACATCTGAGGCCAGTCAGCCAGGCACCGAGCAAGCAGGGAAGCAGGACATGAGACCAAACAGATGAAGAGAAAGAGGCTAAAGTCACAAGAGCTAGTGAGAGAAGCCTAAGATAAAAACACACATTCATAGCGAATAGTAACTTTCCATGTCGTGATCTGGGAGCTTCTGGTCCAAGAAATCCCGCCCCGGCCCCCTCCCAACACACCTGCGGTCGTTCTGGCTGATGAAGCCATCGTTGAGTTTCTCCACAGCGCTGGCCAGCATGGAGCTGGCATCATTGGCAAAGTCCAGGTCACGAATCTCAGACACGGGCACCGACACAATGGCAAAGGCCTCCTTGTCTTCCTTGGTGGGGCACGTGCCCAGCTGTAGAGACAAGGGTCAGCAGGGTACCAGGGACCCTCCAGCAGGACCCAGCCCCACACACGAGGTTCCGCACCATGAGCCGGATAGGCCGCTCCTCTTCCACGTCGATGGGCGCATTGGTGCTCTGGATCCATGTGTTGGTGCAGAGGTGCCGCAGCCGCACATAGGAGTTCCTGGTAAGAGGACACAGAGCTAGTGAGGGAGGGTGCTACAGACGGCAGGCACTCTCGGCTCATCAGTCCCCAACACTGTCCGCTTGCTCTGCTCTCCACGGTGTGCACGCCGCACCTCCACAGTGTGGGCTCTGAGGATGGGTGAGCCCCGGTCCTACTGTGCACTCTCGTGCACACAGACCGTGGTGTACCCCTAAACCAATGTGTGCTGATGGGCAAGGGGCCAGCATTCACCTGAATAAACCAAGCCCCCAGGAAGTGTCAGGTTAGAGACTAGGGGCTAACGGTTCCTCCATTATTCCCCAGAAATCCTCGTGGCAGACCTTGCTGTTCCCCTTTATAGATGACAGACTGAGGTGGCATGGTGGACGCATCTACCTGAGGTCTCGTGGCCAGAAAACACTGAGGCCTGGATGACTCAGGGTTTTTTGCTTCGAGGCATGCACATGTGTGTACTTGAGTGCGTGTGTGTGCTCAGAACTGGAGGTTAGCATCAGGCCATTTCCTCCACCGCCCGCCATCTTTTATATGGAGGCAGGGTCTCTTGTTGAACCAGGAATGCGACATGTTGCAGCACCTAGCTAGCCGTGCCAACTGCGGAGATTCCCAGTCAGCAGGCCTCACTCCCACCCAGCATCCGGACTCTGGTCCTCGCGCTTGGGCAGAAAGTGCTTTATCCACGGAGCCATCTCTACACCCGTGTGATGTTTTCTTCATTTCTCCTGCAGCCCTGGCTTCAAGCTCACTCACAGTAGAGGAGAATAAGATGGTCCTCCTTCCCCCATCTCCGGCATGCCAGAATCACAGGCGTGAGCCGCCGCTCTGGGTCTACAGTGCTAGATACTGAGCCCGGGCCTTCGTGCCTTCTACCAGCCAAGGCGCAGCCTCAGTCACAGGAACGTGACACCCTGCATTCTCAGAGTTGGTGGGACCTTACAGGTGTGGCAGCCTGACCTCTCAGACAGCATCTGGGTTCTCCAGGTGCCTGACTGTGACAGACCAATTCACGCTTTGTGCTTGAGTACAATCAGAGGTGCTCTTTCATTCCCAGCTGCCCAGGCCTGAATAATCACATAAAAACTATTAACTACAACACTGTTCAGCCTATTAGCTCAGGCTTCTTGTTAACTAACTCTTACATCTTAAATTAACCCATTTCTATTAATCTGTGTATTACCACAAGGCTGTGGCCTACTGGTAAGGTTCCAGGCTGTCTGTCTCCTTCAGTAGCTATGTGGCATCTCCCTGACTCCACCTACTCTCTATATACGCCTTGCAGCCTGGCTATATTCTGCCTGCCATAGGCCAAAGCAGCTTTATTCATTAACCAATAAAAGCAACACATACACAGAAGGACCTCCCACAGCACCCGCGCCCGCTGGACTGGGCCAAGAGGCTGGGAAGCAGCTCTGTAATAAAGACAGGGCAGACCCCAGCGCAGCAAAGGAGGCTGTGCCAGCACACAAGCCACAAACAGCTCTCGGAACAGCAGACCCAAGAGGTCCCAGGCACAAAGGGCCTCAGGCAGATGGCGCACACCTACCGGGGCACCAAGGAGTCAGTTTTCTGCAGCGTGGTGGGATCCAACTCAAACAGAGAGGCAATGTCGTTGCCGTGTGGCACGGCTACCAGGCGGTACTTGATCTTCTCGCCCGCATTCCTGCGGCCTGTGCGGCCCTGGGCCCCCTGGGAGGAGAACCCCCGGGTCAGGCAAGATCCCACCTACTTCCTAGGTTGCTTGGCCTTGCGCCTCCTGTCCCACACCACTACCGCCCGCCCCCGCCCCCCCTCACCCCGCCACTACCCCCGCCCAGCCCAGGCAGTTGCCCTGCTCCACTCCTCACCGGTCCTGCTGCTGCTTTGGGATCTGAGGCATCACCTTTGTAGCTGGGGTTTTCCTGAACAGAGGTGCAAGGTGAGGGAAATTACTACGCTGTCGGCACACACACCCCAAACACAGGATCAAACTCAGAAGGCACCCCAAGATGGTTAGCCCAGGCCACACAACTCCCGGAGGAGCTGTGCAGAGAGCCCCTCATGGTCGCTTCTCCATAGGCACACACATGAGCAAGGTGCACATGCTCCCTGTGTCCCGGCACACACACACACAAGCCATGTTCATGCGTGAGCAAGCATACGCAGGCTCCCTGTGTCCCCGGCACACACAGACGCCATGCCCATGTGTGAGCAAGCGTGCGCATACTTCCCGTGTCCCCAGCACACACATATGCCATGCCCACTCTACCCCTCGCTCACCTCGGCAGCCAGATAGTTGCCTGTGGCCAGGTGCTTGAACCGGTACAGACCGTTCCAGTGTCCCGCTCCTCCTCGGCACGGGTCGTGGTGGACCACCTGGGGACAGGTAAGGGTGAGGTGGGGAGGCCTGTGGGGATCGAAGTGCCCAGTCCTCCCTGGCCTCTTGGCGATGGTGGGGCCAGGGGAAAGATGGGACAGACATTCCACCCTCGCGGGTAGGGAAGCGAACACGGTGTGGGCTCTGACCTCCACCTCCCAGAGTGCGTTGGAGCTGGTGGCTGAGGTGGCCGACTGGCGCAGCGTGGTTCGCAGGAACACCTGCAGCTTGCCCTTGTACTCATCGCAGGTGAGGAACTTCTCCTGCTCCGCGTGGAACAGCCGCACCACGTCTCCCTGGGGGCGGGGGCGGGGGCGGGGTCAGACGTTCACAGTCACTCCCCCAGGCTCAGGGTCCCGCAGATGCGGCCTGCCACGGGGAGGGGGAAGGGGGGGACTGTGCGCAGCCCTCTACTCCAGGTTTCAGTACTCCAACCCTCCTGGCACCTCCTCCCTCCTGGCACCTCCAAAGACCTCTGTCAGGAAGGCAGGAAGGACTCCCTATTCTCAGGCTCCCAGCGTAGGGCCGCCCCCTCTCTCTAAGCCCCCACACACCGCTTCTTTTATTCTCTGTGGCAGCTGGAGGGTGGTAGCCATGGCTTGTTCACCTCCAGACCTTAGACAAAAACTGGGTTTGAATCTTGCTCCCCTATGCTGTGAGGGGTGGGATACTTTTGGAAAGGGGGTTTCTTTTTTGTTTGTTTGTTTGTTGTTTTTTTTGAGACAGGGTTTCTCTGTGGTTTTGGAGCCTGTCCTGGAACTAGCTCTTGTAGACCAGGCTGGTCTCGAACTCACAAAGATCTGCCTGCCTCTGCCTCCCGAGTGCTGGGACTAAAAGGCGTGCGCCACCACCGAGAGGGGGTTTCGAGACAGGGTTTTTCTGTAGTTTTCTAAGCCTGTCCTGGAACTAGCTCTTATAGACCAGGTTGGCCTCGAACTCACAAAGATCAGCCTGCCTCTGCCTCTGCCCTCTGCCCTCTGGCCTCTGGCCTCTGCCTCCCAAGTGCTAGGATTAAAGGCGTGAGCCACCACCACCACCACCACCACCACCGCCGCCGCCGCACGGCTTGATATATTCCTTATTTGTCTGTGAGCCTCAGCTGTGCCTTCTACAGAATGGAGCCACTCTGGCTTCCGGCAGAAACTATCACAAGGTTTGATGGAGTACTGGAGTACCGCTGTGCTACCCAGGCAGAGAAGGGAGGCATCCTGCCAAGAGCCACGCAGCCCGGAGCAAGTGGGAGAGTCCCTGCCTCAGTCCCTGGGCCCACACCTTAGTCCCGCCTTCACACTTGCTCCCCCTGCGGGCGCCCATGCAGCAGGTTGTTGGAGCATGGCTGTCTTCCTGCACTGAACCTGGCTCTAGACGCAGTGCTCAGGGGACCCTTGGGTGGACATGGAAATGAGCTATGCATTCGCACCCAGACTGCATCAGTCCCTACAGCAGAACCCAGAGACACTGTGTGGCCGGTGCAGGGAAGGCACAAACAGGTGGGCTTTGAGGAGAGCGCCTTGCTTCTAGCCTGCCTGGAGCCTAACCCAACACCATGACAGCCTCGCCAGATCTCACAGGGAATGGCGGAGAGGGACCCGAAGCGAGCCTGTTTAATACACGCTGCCCAGAGCGGGGACTAGCATGTGTCACTGGGCAGCTTTGGGGAGGGGCACTGGGCTGGGCTGGGCTCTGGCTGATGCCTGGACAACATGAAGGTTCCGTGAACAGAGGGAAAAAGCCTTTGAGCAACCCAGGTTGATGGGGGCAGCCAGGGCAATCAGAGCGATGAGGGAGCCATGTTGGAAGGAAAGGGGTGAAGGGCGCCCCTGGGGCTTCTGAGCAGGGAGCAGGCTGGCCTCCTCATGGTACCTGTTTTGAGGCCTCGCACCCTCACAGCCCCCCAAGACTATTCTAGCTGGGGTGCCTCACTCTTCGTTACCCCATCCCTAACCAGTCTCTCCATCAGAAGCCTGGCTTTTAGACTCTCATTCTCCCCCGTGCCTCAGGACTCACTACAGGGGCACTGGCTGCTCTGCCTGCTGGGCCAGCCCCTCCCTGGCCTGGCGGCCACCTCCTCTCCCAGTGTACACACTGGCATGTCTGGAGACAGGGAAGAGGCACCAACCCCCATGGCAGGTGGGCAGGCACCAACTCCTGGCAGCAGGCAGGAACAGCCTTTTCTTGCCAAAGAAAGCTTAGGGCACAATAAGGGGCCCACAGAGTAAAAGTCAGAGACAGGAAAGGATGCTCCACGGATGTGGCCACCCTGAGGTGGAGGACAGGGTAGGGAGGTCTCTGATGTTCCTGTGCAAGAGAAGAAAAGGAGGACAGCCAAGGGGGGGTGACGAGATAGCTGGACACATGGGGGACTTCTGGGGGCAGAGGGAAGCTGAAGAGAACAGTCATTTGACAGCTGGGAGGGACTCGAACTTACCCCCTTCAACACCTCCTCCAGGTGGTCCCGGAACTGCATGAATAGATTGATCTTCCAGCTGGTATTGCAGTTGACAGAGTTGACCTGCAGGGGGCGGGCAGGCTGGTGACACAGCTGAGCTCCCAAGTGTGGCCAGCGCTGAAGACCAAGGAGGAGGAAGGGAGAGGGAAAGGGAGAGGGGGAAGCCAGCCCAGCTCCTGTTGTGGCTCTGGGTGCTTCCTGAAGCCAAGATGCCAGACCCTTGTGGCAACTGGCCAGTGGGGTGAAGGATGAGACTGAACGCTGGGAGGCAGAGCAGGGAAGCCGTGAGGCCCAGGGTTCCGGGCAGCACCAGAGGCAGAGATGTGTGGAGAGGAACACACACACACACACACACACACACACACAGAGCTGGGGATCTAGCTCAACCCCGGGACACACCCCTCGTCCAGCTCACCTCCTTGCAGCCAGCGTTGTCACTAAGCTCATAATTGCTGGCATGTAGAGGCTGCCCTGCGTTGACAGGATTCAGGATCACCTTGTCCCCCACGACCACCTTTGGGACAGGACAAAGTGAGGCGAGATATTAAAAGCAGGGTCTCCGCCTCTGCTCAGTCATGCAATCCCTCTGGAGGGTGGGCCACACCTCTGCCCAGCCCCCTCCTGCCCTGGTCATGTGCTCACATTGTCCCCATTGCTCCGCAGCTTCCAGAAGGGCTGGATGAAGAGCCAGGAGCCCTCGTTGCCTGTAGCATCCAGCGTCACCCGCATGGCGTTTTTCTCCAGCAGCGCCGGCAGCCGCTTGTTCACCGTCAGGTACTTGTTGCTTTTCATGTGAAGGAGCTGAGGCAGAGGTGCGGTGCGGGAGTGAGGCCGCCAGGCCTGGGAGGCCAGGCCCTCAGGGGGGAGGTCACACAGGACGTCAGACACACTGTCACAGGCTGACTCGCACTGACACACGCACACCTTGTCAAACTGCATGCCAGGTCAAAGTGCAGCTCAGCAGGAGACGACCCGCCAAGCACGCACCTTCGTGAAGAAACAGAAATTATGCACATTTTAACCCGAGTCATTGCTTCTCAGACCTGGGAGTTCTGACCCTCCTGCCTGCGCCCCTCAGTGCTGGTCTGCAGAGATCTCAGACACAGTACAGGATGACCTGGGAGTTCTGACCCTCCTGCCTGCGCCCCTCAGTGTTGGTTTGCAGAGATCCACTTACCCCGTTTATGAGACTCCAGGGTTTAGCCCGGGCTTTGCGCTCGCCAGGCAAGCACAAGTAAACTCCATCTACAGCCCTAGCTAATCTTACACAGAATCTTACAATCCCACAGGCAAACAATGAAGAGTTAAAGTCTTAGGTGGGCTGAGAGGCTTGGCACAGAAAAGCTGACTTCACGATAATGCCAGTGGACTGTTAGGGCTCTGGTTAGAGGATCAGCACATCTCCCAGTGGCATCTACACTCTGAGATGGCAGACATGCAGATGGAACCTCCCAGCCCCTCTCCGTCTGAAGCCCAAGCACACTGTACAGACTTCTAGAGACTTCAGAAGTTCTGGCTAAAGGAACAGTTCTGCTTCTGAAGGTGCTGTCTGCTTTTGTTTCCACGTTACCCTCATCTAACAAACGCTGTCACTGGCCTGCTTTAAGATTTGTTTATTTTTATTTTACACGTAGAAAGGTATTTCCTGTGTGCATGTATATGCATTGTGTGCATGCAGTACCCACAGAGGCCAGAAGAGGGCACTGGATCCCCTGGAACTGGAGTTAGGCAGCCCCATGTGGTAGCTGGCAATCTAACTTGGGTCCTCTGCATGAGCAGCAAGTGCTCCCATCCACTGAGCCATCTCCAGCCCAACTGGCTTATCAGTGAAGTAAACAGGGAGTTAAGGAATCTGAGGTCACCACACTATTGAGATCAGAGCCTAGCTAAGTATGCGCCCATGACCCTGAGCTAAAAACACTCCCCTGGGCACAGTACAGTAGGGAAGTGCAGTTGAAAAGGTGGTAGCAGCCATCCACCAGAAATATCATCACACATATACACACACAGATACACACACATACATACACACACATGCACACACTCACACTCATGTGCACACACACACGCGCGCACACACACACAGAAGGGCAGGGAATGCTCTGCACCAAGGCCACACCTGGATCACGCTGCCGTACTTGACCACGTCACCGTGAACCTTCTTGTTCTCCGTGTCATTCTGCTTCTGCTCCATCTGGGCTGCATGCTGCAGACACGGGGGGGGGGGGGGGCTCAGAAACTGCTCCAGAGGAAGATGAAGCCACCATGCATGTGTGTGCATGCACAAACACACACACACCACACACTCACCCACCCATCCTTGGCCCTGTCTCTGGTGCTGCATCCAGGGGCCTTCCCTCCTCCCACTAAGCAATGGCCTGAGGCCTCAAATGCAGAAGACGGCCAGCCGGGCGATCTCACAGCTCACCATGGCCGAGAAGTCTGATCCCACCCTGAAGGGCACCTTCCACGAGGACCCTGAGCTCTCATGCCTTTGACACATCCAGCGACTTAAGCCTGTGTCCACTCCTTACCCCCATTCTTCAGACTAAGCTGGGCAAAGGCCACTTGCCATCCCTCCCCGACCCCTCCAGAGATCCCTTCCCTGATGCTGCTCCAGCTCAGATGGCCTCAAGGATAAGTAAGCTCCATTTCCTCTTAGGGGAGCCCCTATAAACTGGGCCATCAACCCAGACCCTTGCTGAAGAAAGGCCTCCTCCATCAGACAAGCACACTCTGAGGACAGCGGCCCCTCTGCCCTTTCCTCCCGCTCTGGGCTGTTGGGTCTAGGGTAAATCAAGCCAGGGCTGCAGAGGCTGCAAGGGAGCCATGAGTGTGCCACGTGATCCTTCAGAGCTACAGTGTGAGGAGCCCCGGGTCTCAGCCCCAACTCCGTCTACAGTGGCTGTAGAGAGGAAGCTGGGGATAGCCCACCCTGAGACCAGAGCTCAGACAGTCCCTTCTGCCCTCCCTCCACGGCCCGGTCACAGCTATGGGATGGGGGTCCACCCAGCTATTCCAGTCCCACGGCCCCAGGGCAGGGGCCTCAGAGGCTCACCACAGCTGCTGCCCCTACGGTCGGTGTCCGCACTGGGCCACACCTGAGCTATGCTCAGAGGACATTCCGTGTGTGTGTCCACCAGGCCAGTGCCACAGCACTATGCATGTGCCCAAGAAGGAGAGTCAGGGTCCTAGGGGTTGCCTCGGCTCAACCAGACCCACAATATGGGAAGATGGGTCCCAAGAGCCTCAGGCTGCAGCTCTATAAATCAGTGGGAGATTAAGACGAGACCCAGTGTTCTCCAGGGAGGTTCCCCAGAGCCACCACCTCAGGAGCCACTGGCTGGTTGCCCACATCTAACCACTGAGTCACGTGCCCTGGCACAGGGCTATGCCCATCTTGGAACTGGCAGGAAGGATTTATACAGACATTGGGTTCCTAGACGGGCACTCCACTCCCTGTCTGCCCCCAAATCGTGGACGTTTACACCAGTCTTGCCCATTAGGGTTTTCAAAACGCTCATCTCATGCATGAAGCCGCCGCTGACTCTGAGGAGTGGAGGCCCCGTCGTACACCCAGTGCTGTGCACCCAGTCCCTAACACCCCCGTACCATGTGCCCCAGGCCCTGTGCACCCGTGCACACACCTGCAGCTTCTGGAGCAGTACCACGTCGGCGATCTTCTCCTTGTCCTGTTTAGTCTGCTTGGCTTTCCAGTACTGTTTCTGTGCCGAGTAGCGGTTCATGGGGCAGACTTTGAAGAGGCAATCTGGGTGTGACAGAAAGAGATGGGGGCTCAGAGCTCAGAGCTCCCTGGCAGAACCCCAGTCTCTGCCTCCTGCCCACTCTGTGGGACAGGACAGAGCTAGAGACCCGGGTGGGGGGAGGGGAGGCTGAAGACATGGCTTGGAGCTTAGGTGCTTGCTGAACACTCATGAGGCCTGGAGTTCAGCTCCGAGCACCCATGTATCAAATGGGCAGCCACAAGACACCTGTAACGCCAGCCATGAGGCAGGTGGAAACTGAAGAGCCTTCCAGCACGGCTGAGACGCAAGACCCAGGTCCAAGGAGAGCCTCTGCCTCAAAGGAATGGGTGAAAGTATTAAAGGAAGATACTAAGTGCCACCTTCTGGCCTCCACACATGTGCAAAGATAGACACACACACACACACACACGCATGAAATAAAACTAAATCTTAAGAAAGAAATTTGCCAGGTGTGGTAGTACACACCTTTAATCCCAATACTTGGGAGTCAGAAAGAGTGAATCTCTGTGAGTTCAAGGCTAGCCTGGTCTACAAAGCGAGTCCCAGGACTGTTACACAGAGAAACCCTGTCTCAAAAAAACAGAAGAAGAAAGAAGGAGAGGGAAGGAGGAAGGGAGGGAAGGAGGAAAGGAGAAAGGAAGAGATAGAACGAGGGAAGGAAGGAAGAGAGAGCGAGAGAGCGAGAGAGAGAGAGAGAGAGAGAAAGAAAGAAAGAAAGAAAGAAAAAGAAATTTGAGCCTCTCAGAAAACTGGGGTGTGAGAAGGTCTCCCTTTTCCCTCTAGGGAAGCTACCAGGTTCTTCACCTCCAAGGCCTCACTCCATGCCGTCTGTGCTGGCTTTTGCAGGTGTGGACAGCTATTGCTCCTGCTGTATTCCTTACCAGATTGCCCTGCCTCCCTGGCTCACCCCATCTCACAGCTGACTCGGACATCACACAATCCCACTGTGTAAGGGACAGCTCACAGCCCCCAGTCCACTTTGGGGTGAGGCTAGACCATTCGCCCAGGATGGACTGTTTTCCCAACACCACGTTCTGCTCAGCTTCTTTCTGCTGCCCCCAGATGACAGATAAGAGTCCCCCACACACATTGCAGTCCCTGGGGACCCTTATACAACAAGCTATGCTTCTCGGCCTCTTGATCTGGTCAGAACAGAAATCAAGGTCCAGAAACAGAAATCGCAACTGAAATTTTCATTTTGGCCAAGAAACAAAACACCTGTCCTTTCTGTAAGTCCAAACTCCAAAAACCGGTATCCTAAATTTCTACTAAGCTAAAGGAGCCCTCGGCTGGAAGAGCCTGAAGTTTGAGGGGGAAGAGTGGGCTCCGGGGACGGACGGGCTGCGCACACTGCCAGTGTGAGACAGCAGCCCTGTGCATTGTGAACACCCCAACATGACAAGAGTCATAGCCTTGAGGGAAGCTGGCCTCGGTCGCCCCAAGAACCCTCTACAGCTAGGGCTGAGCATCAGACTACAAACTCTGGGGACAGGGCCAGCAGAAGATATGAAGAGACAGGAAGTCACGAGGACAGGATCCCCTCCTGACCCATGATGCTCTACCTATGACCACATCACTCTCGAGGTTAGGGCGGACTATCAGGGGATCTATAGCAGATCTGATCTCCCATCAGCCTGTGGGGTACAGAGGCCCCGGAACCGTTGAGGAGAAAAGTCAGGAGAGGCCAGTGTAGTGGAGGAGACCGGAGGGGCAAGCAGCAATTCTAAAACAGAGAGGCCTCCAGCATGAGGGGTGGCCCTGCTACAAAGATGCTCCCCGTGTGTTTGAGGGCTCTGCTCAGTCTTTGGGGTGCAGCTGGGGTCTTCCTGCTTCTCCAGGCCATGCTGAGGCTCCACCTCATCCCCAGGTTCCCCCCCCCTTGGTCAGGGTTGGTGGCAAACCCCTCTCCCCACTGATCTATTCCCCAGGGGCTGAGTACACATGTGGGTGCAGTTCCTGAGGCTGCCAGAAGAGGGCGTAAGATCCCCTAGAGTGGGAGTCACAGGCAGGTGTGAGCTGCTGGGTACACATGTGAGTGCAGTTCCCGAGGCTGCCAGAAGAGGGAGTCAGATCCCCTAGAGTGGGAGTCAGGCAGGCGTGAGCTGCCTAACGTGGGAGACAGGCACTGAACTCCGGTCTCTGCAAGAGTGGTGCACCATCCCCAGGCCCCTTCCCCAACTCTGAAGGTTGCCTGGCCCCCAAGAAGGGTACAGTACATGTCACTAAAGAGTCAGAACCTGTGTGGACACAAACCATCTTTGCACCCAAGAGAGGAGGAAGTGAAGCAATGTCACACCCTGGTCCTGAATCTTCCCTGGAAACCCCCAGAACTGTGAGGTCCATCCACTTGTCCTGCACGGACCCTCCCTGGAGCCCCACCCACACTCTATGCCCCAAGGACCTATGGGACAGTTTCTGTGCACTGTGCTTTGCCCAAAGGCAGCTGTGTCAGAACCCGAGGGGTCCAGAAGCTTCTCACAGCATGGGTGACAGGGGCCCACAGCATCGCAGACCACGAGGAAAGGCTGAGGGTAGAGGAGTGTCCAGGGGACACAGGGCAGGGCCCGCTGCAGAAGGCCAGGTGGGGCTGGGGGTGTGACTCATGAGGGCAGAGCGCTTCCAGGCATTCCCAAGGCCTGGGTTCCACAATCCCAGCACTTAGGAGGTGGAGGACCTGGGGCTACAGCGATTCTACAGCCATCTGTCCACATTCACCCTTCACAATCGTCCCTGGGATGAGGCAGCCTCAAGCTATGAACACTGCAGGTCCCAGAGGTCTCAGGAAAAACCTAGAAATACACTCTTCTGTGACGTCTCTCAGGAAGGAACCCAGGGCCCCACACTGCCTGAGCCACATCCTCAGGCCTTGGGATAAGCATTTCTTTTTATTTATGAGCATGTGTGTGTCCCATGTGAGGGGTGCCTGAGGAGGTCAGAACTGGAACATCGGATACCCTGACCATGGATTTACAGGCAATGGCTGTTGGAAACTGAACTTGGGTCCTAACCACTGAGCCATCTCTCCAGCCTTGGAAGGGGAACTTTTAAAGTTGGGTAGCCAGGGGCTGGGAGGTGGCTCGAGAACACTCGCTCCTGGGGGACCCAGTTTTGACTCCAGCACCCACGCAGCAGCTCACAATCGTCTGTGACTCCAGTTCCAGAGGTCGAATGCCCTCTTCTTACTTTCTTAGGTACCAGGCACACTCCCAGGGCACAGAAAGGCATGCAGGGAAACACTCAGACATATTAAATAAAGTAAATAAACCTTTCTTTAAAACAGAGGGATGGCTGGAAGGGTCTGGGTTTATAGTGTGAAAACAGAGTTTACAACAGCATGCGGTGTTGCTGGGGGAGAGCAGGCCACACAAGTTCTCAGCCACCTGACAGGCCCCAAACATGAACTGTGGTCCATCGATGGGAAAGCAGAGCCTTCGAAGGCGCAGGCAGCTGGCAGGAGGTGACAAGGTGGCGTGCTTAGGCTGCTGCGCTGGCGGGGTGTGGATGGGGGCGTGGGGACCAAGTGACAATACGGATGGAAGCAGGGTGTTCTCCACATTCCGTCACCCTGGACGGTGCCACCACAGGACTGGTGTCCTGAGCGCTTCTCTGCAACGGATAAAAAGATGGAAAGCAGCCCGTGGGGTCCCCAGTGGGTACCCCGAAACAAGTCACGTTGGAAAGGCACAGGGAGGCCACACAGCAGTGGGAGGAAAATGGCTTCAAGTGGCACTCGGTGACTGTAGCACCATGCGGAGGGAGGGAGGGAGGGGCGGAGGGAGGGAGGGAGGGAGGGAGGGAGGGAGGGAGGGAGGGAGGGGATAGGGGCAGGGATGAAGGCAGGGAAGGAAATGCTGAAGCTCTGCATGGAGGTACATGGTTGTGATGCCAGCAGTTCACAGGCTGAGGCAGGAGGATTGCTGCCAAGTTGGAGGTCAGCCTAGGGTACACAATGAGTTCAAGACCAGTCGTGGATACAGAATTAGGACCTGTGTCACAACAAACAGAACCCCAGACAGGGAGAGAGAATGAGACAGAGACAGTCGACAAATATCCTAGCCCTCACCACACACACAACATGGATGGACCTATAACCCTTCTATATGCCATGACTATATGTTGCTCTTGTTGGTTGATAATAAAAGCTGCTTTGGCCGATAGCGAGGCGGAATATAGCTAGGTGGAAAAGCCAAACTGTGTAGGGATAAGTCCCGCCCCTTAGGGGGCGTGTTCACCTCGGGCTAATGTTTGCCTATAAATTTGGCGAGCGTGCTCCCAGCTCCTGCTTCTGCTTTCCTGGTCTCCTCGGGAACGGTGGATCTGTAAGTCTATTAAAGCTATATATTTTTACAATCTGTCTGCATTCATTTACACTGTTACATTTTGGTGTCCAACGTGGGCTATTTTGCCCCCGACTCAAGCGGGTAGCCCGCTAGCTAACACAGCACCCTCCAGGGTGTGTTTTTTAGTTCGTGACTCGGGCCCCAGTGCCGAGTCCGAGACACACTCGGGCACACAGGACCATTCTGCCTGCCTTGGCTAAGTTTGCAGCGGAACCCCACTGCCTGAATTAGCAGAAGCTCAAGTATCTGCGGTTTTGCAACAAAAGCCACCAAAGCGGCAGATTTGGTCTGATACAAAGTGACTTAGCCGGGCGATGGTGGCGCACGCCTTTGATACCAGCACTTGGGAAGCAGAGGCAGGCAGATCTCTGTGAGTTTCAGGCCTGCCAGGCGGTGGTAGCGCACGCCTTTAATCCCAGCACTTGGGAGGCAGAGGCAGGCGGATCTCTATGAGTTCCAGGCCAGCCAGGCAGTGGTGGTGCACGCCTTTAATCCCAGCACTCGGGAGGCAGAGACAGGCGGATCTCTGTGAGTTCGAGGCCAGCCTGGTCTACAAGAGCTAGTTCTAGGACAGGCTCCAAAAACACAGAGACCACCACTGGCAGGAACCGATCATTGCAGGTAAAAAAATTTTCTTTTATAAATAAAATGTCTGAACACATTACTGTTCAAGAATTTAACAATTTTTTTAATTGTACCATGTGGGAGATTTTACAAGAGGTGTCTATCACCCCACATCTATGGATCCTTCTGGGATTCGTAGTTTTCATTGGCACTAAATGGTTTGATAATAGAAATATGATAAAGTCTTTACGAGACGAATCCAGGATTCTTAAGACAGAGATTGAACGCTTAAAAACAATTGAGAATGACAACAATCTTCTCAAGAATCAGTTTGAGGCCGGGCGGTGGTGGCGCACGCCTTTAATCCCAGCACTCGGGAGGCAGAGGCAGGCGGATCTCTGTGAGTTCGAGACCAGCCTGGTCTGCAAGAGCTAGTTCCAGGACAGGCTCCAAAACCACAGAGAAACCCTGTCTCGAAAAACAAAACAAAACAAAAAAAAAAAAAAAAGAATCAGTTTGAAGTTCTCCAGGCTGATGTTAAGGAGAAATTCATTACTATGGAAGAGGGAACAGCTGATTTGGATCGTAAGCTTCAGTCCCTTTCTATAGGAACTGAAACATTAGTGGCTGATATTAAGGAGAAATTCATTACTATGGAAGAGGGAACAGCTGATTTGGATCATAAGCTTCAGTCCCTTTCTGTAGGAACTGAAACATTAGTGGCTGATATTAAGGAGAATTCATTACTATGGATATGAATTTGGATCGTAAGCTTCAGTCCCATTCAGAAACATTAACTGAGAGAATCAAAACTGCTGAATGTGACAACCGGATTTTGTCTAAAGCTTATGACAGATTGACGGAAAGATTGTCAATACAAAGAAGGCACGGTTTATGCCATAAAAATTATGTCCAAAGATGAGATGTTATCTCTAACGGACAAACTTCATACTTTAGAATCCTCAATGAAGACTTTGGAACATAATTCTGGACAGGAGATTCAGACATTGCAGAAGGCAATGGTGAATAGAATTGAAAAGATTGAGGAATTTCTAAATTCTGATGAAGAAGAGCAAAGGGTAGAAAGGCAAATTTTAACTACATCTGTGGGTAAATCTCTCCGGGACAATTTCCACAAAGCTCTACCTACAGCTCTACCTGTCTTTCCAGTAATAACAACAGAGAAGGTGATTGGTTCCAAAAACCCTAGGGTCATCAAGGAGGATACATGGGAGCCTGTCCGTATGAATGATCTCAAGGAAATAAAACAGGCTGTCATGACTTTTGGGATGCAAGCCTCTTTTGTTAAAGAGATGCTAAGAACTTGGGCCACGACAAGCAGAGCAACCCCCTCGGACTGGCTCCAGCTGAGCTCTGCGGTACTTGAGAGTGGACCGCAATTGAAATGGAAATGCTTATTCAGGCAAGAGGCTAGACTCTTAGAACAGCAGGAAAAAGCGAAGGAAATTGACATTTCCCTAGATAAAATTCTAGGTGAAGGGCTCTTTTCTGACCCTCAGGAACAAGCTAATTTGAATGAAAACACACTCTCCATGTGTACTACAGCAGCCTTAAGGGCTTGGGACAGGGTACAAGACCCAGGACAGAGAATGGAATCATTTGTCAGAGTTAAACAGGGTCAGAGAGAACCCTTTAGTGACTTTTTACAAAGATTAACTAAGGCTGTACAAATAGGAATATCTGACCCAGAAGCAAGACGTATAATGATTGAGTCTTTGGCTTATGAAAATGCAAATGTGGAATGCAAAAGGATTTTGGGGCCTTTAAAGCTCAGATCAGCGCCCTTGGAAGAATGGGTCTTGCATACACTCAATGTTGATACATTTGATTATGGCACTGAAGCATGGGTAGAAGAAGCAATTTCCAATGGTAAAAGGAGACACCAGAATACCAAATGTTTTAATTGTGGCAAAATGGGTCATATGAAAAGGAATTGTAGACAACGGATTTCAGAAATAATAATAATAATAATAATAATGCATCTTCTAGAAATAACAAAAATAGGACTCAGCCTTCAGGTTTATGTAGAAGATGTGGAAAAGGCAGACATTGGACGAATGAATGCAGGTCTACAAGAGATAGACAAGGCAACCTGATACAGTCGGGAAACGTGAGAGGGGGGGCCTCACAGGCCCCCATGACAAACATGGTTCAGTCATTTCCAGTTTCTGCAGAGAACGTGCCTCGTCAGGACAATTAGGAAGCCCCATGCCTACTGTTACAAGCAATAATGATCAGAAAGATAAGTTACGTGTGTTTTGGCAAACTTCTATAAATGATCAAAGACCTAAACTGAGAGTGTGTGTAAATGGCATTTTTATTACTGGCCTGCTGGACACAGGTGCTGATGTAAGTATCATTACCCCAGAATCTGGGCATCCATATTGGCCTCTTCAGAATGTAAATGTTCAGCTCCTGGGAATTGGAACCCTATCTCAAGTAAGGCAGAGCACGAGATGGGTTGAATGTATAGGGCCAGAGGGACAAATAGGAAAATTAAGGCCATATGTAGCCAATATCGCAATGAATTTATGGGGTCGTGACCTATTACAACAATGGAATACCAAAATTAACATTCCTGCTACTTCTAGAGCCTATATTTCTGAGAATAATATTAAAAGATATTACAAACTGAGAAAACCGGCCATTCGGGCTGTACAAGAACAAGCAATTGATGTCCCTTCAGAGATACCAACAGCCTTGCCTCTAAAATGGTTGACTGAGAAACCAATATGGACAAAGCAATGGCCTTTAGCTGAGGAAAAGTTACAGGCTTTAGAACAGCTGGTACAAGAACAATTAGATGCTGGACATATAGAAGAATCTACCAGCCCTTGGAATTCTCCTGTATTTGTGGTTAAGAAAAAATCAGGTAAATGGAGAATGGTGACAGATCTCAGGGCCATCAACAAGGTTATTCAACCTATGGGCCCTCTGCAATCTGGAATTCCTTTGCCCTCCTTATTACCAAAAGGATGGCCTCTCATAGTTATTGATTTAAAAGATTGTTTTTTCACTATACCTTTGCAAAAAGAAGATAGAGAAAAATTTGCCTTCACAGTGCCTACTTATAACAATTCTCAACCTTCGAGGAGGTACCACTGGACCGTCCTCCCCCAGGGTATGTTAAATAGCCCCTCCCTGTGCCAATATTTTGTGAACCAACCATTGCAAATAATACGCAAGAAATTTCCCAAATCTATAGTATATCATATTACATGGACGACATTTTGTTATCCGATTCAAACATGGATACCTTGAACAGACTGAAGAAATAAAGATACTTTTACCTAAATGGGGATTGCAAATCGCTCCTGAAAAGATTCAGAAGGGAGATTCTGTTAATTATTTAGGTTATAAAATAGGTTTGCAAAAAATTAAGAAACAAAAAGCACAAATTAGGAGAGATCGCCTACGGACTCTTAATGACTTTCAAAGACTGTTAGGAGACATTTCCAGTGTACGACCAGCTATTGGAATAACACCTGATCTAATAATTCATTTGAACAAAACCTTGGATGGTGATAAAGATTTAAACAGTCCCAGAGAATTAACAGCTGAAGCCGAAAAGGAACTGACAATGATTGAGGAAAAATTACAACAGGCACATGTGGACAGGGTGAATCCAGAGCTCGATTGTATTCTCATCATACTACCATCAAAAATTTCTCCTACAGGAATTTTAATGCAGAGAGATGATATTATTTTGGAATGGATCTTTTTACCACATAAACCAAGTAAGAAACTGAAAACTTATGTGGAAAAAGTCTCTGAGTTAATTATAAAAGGCAAGCTGAGACTTCGTCAACTAGCAGGCATAGACCCAGCAGAAATTATAGTGCCTTTCACTGCTGATGAACTAAAGAAATTATGGGAAGATAATGAACCATGGCAAAGAGCTTGTGCTAATTTTTTGGGAGACATTAATAACAACTATCCAAAAAGCAAGAGGCTTAACTTCATAAAGAGAACTTCTTGGATTCTTCCTTGAATCGTCCATGATGCTCCAATAACCGGAGCCCGTACATTCTATACTGATGCCAATAAATCAGGGAAGGCAGGTTACAAATCAGAAGACTTGGGTAAGGTGGAACAAAGTCCGTATAATTCGGTCCAGAAGGCGGAATTATATGCCATTCTAATGGTGCTAAGGGATTTTAAAGAACCTATTAATATAGTTACAGATTCACAATACGCAGAAAGAGTTATTTTACATATTGAAACTGCTGAATTTATACCTGATGATACAGAACTAACCTCATTGTTTCTCCAGGTTCAAGATTTGATCAGGAACAGGCTTTGCCCTATGTACATAACACACATCCGATCCCATACGGGACTGCCAGGTCCTCTAGCACAAGGTAATGCAGAAATTGATCAATTATTGATTGGTAGTGTGCTACAAGCCTCTGAATTTCATAAAAATCATCATGTTAATAGCAAAGGTTTGAAGAAAGAGTTTTCAATTACATGGCAACAAGCTAAGGAGATTGTGAAGAAATGCCCTACTTGCTCTTTCTATAACCAAACGCCACTGCCTGCAGGGGCTAATCCAAAGGGCACCCATAGAAATGAAATCTGGCAGATGGATGTGTTCCACTTTGCAGAATTTGGCAAATTAAAATATGTTCATCACACCATGGACACTTATTCAGGCTTTCAGTGGGCAACTGCTTTAAGTTCAGAAAAAGCTGATTCAGTAATCACTCATTTATTAGAAGTCATGGCTATCATGGGTATACCTACACAAATAAAGACGGATAATGGTCCTGCTTATGTCTCTAGGAAAATGAAATGGTTTTTTGATTATTACAATATCAAGCATGTTACAGGTATACCATACAATCCCACAGGTCAAGCAGTCATAGAAAGATCAAATCGAACTATAAAGGATATGTTGAACAAACAGAAAGGGGTGGAAAACACCCCCAGAAATAGGTTACATAATGCTTTGTTAACCTTGAATTTTCTCAACGCTAATGAGAAGGGAACAACGGCTGCAGAAAGACATTGGATAATGGAAAAGTCTACTGAACTAAATCAACGAGTTTATTTCAAGGATGTGCTGACCTCACAATGGAAGCCAGGAGATGTGCTACGTTGGGGAAGGGGTTTTGCTCTTATCTCCACAGGTGAGGAAAAATTGTGGATACCGTCAAAATTAATAAAGGTTCGGTTTGAAGAAGAGAAGCCACTTGGAAAAGATAAATAACAATTCTTTCATAAGGATGGCGAGCATACTGATGGTAAGAAATACAGATAGGTTGGAGGCAGGGTTCTTTTCTTATCTCCACAGGAAAATACTCATCTTCAAAGAAATTAAGGGACCCTGAATATTTAATTACTGATGGATGGACACATTTTGTAAGTATTAATTTATATATATATATATGTCTTATTAAACATTTCTTTATAAATATGTAGAGCTGGTTTTGAAGTTGGACTCTGGCTCAGTCCCTCTCCAATTCCAAGCCTGTTAGTAAGAGAAAAACCCAGAGTTTCTGGAGTTTCTGTCTCATGTCAAGAGCCAAGATATGGGACAGAAAGAAATATGAGTTTAGAAAACATCTTTGCTTTTCTTCATATCTATCATACTTTTCATTGAATATATCTATCATGCCTTCCATTGAATATATATATGTATGTCTATATATGTCTATATGATTAATGTTTAAGTTTTTCACAATGAACAATGAGTTTTTCCTGAAGTGACATTTGAAGTTTCCAGGAAGAAGATGGGGCCCCACAACAACAACTCTACCTGGTTGATATGACGTCATGATACTGATAGCACTACTACAAGACCTGTTTTGGATACCAGCTGCACAAGACGATCCCAACTTGGTTAGCTGAAATGGTGCACATCTTGTACAACATTCTGGCCAGACCTCCACAAAATACTCAGAGACTATTTGCAATTTTAAAAGACATTGATCTTGAAATTTAACCATCATTTTACTTTCACAGGATCCCCCAGAAAGAACGTCGCCCCCATGACAGCTGGAAGTAATTCTAGAGGACGACGTCCCCTCTCCCAGTAAAGTTTACCCCTGGGTTTAGGGACATCATTTAGGGATTGGGAGGTTGGGGGAGGAATTTTATAAGCTCAGGGATCATTTTGAAAAAAAAAAAAGAGGGAATGATGGGATAATAGATTTATAATTGTGAGTTACTGCTTTTAGACAAATATATTGGTATCGATTCTTGTATATTGATACAAAGTTAAATTATATTGACTATTGTATGCATGCATGTTTCTATCTCTGTTTAAAACATTTTTTATGTATTGACATATATTGTATTGATATATATATAGTGTATATATTTACCATATTGCAGTTTACATTTCTACCTCTGATTAAGATACTTATATGTTTGTATATTGATATATATTTACCATATTGCAATGTATATTTGTACAGTGTTTATATTTGGAGCTCATTATCCTCATTTGTTACACAGTTGTTTATTGTCTTAGTCTTTAAGTTAGATAGATATTGAGAATTATATAGATTAATAGTCATCTGAGTTTGTCATTTATAATTAGACTAATCAGGTTCTCTAGATATATAGAGATTATACTTAGTATAGATAGATAATCTTCAACTTCTTCAAAGAGCTGTAGAAAACGGCCTTTAATCTAACTCAGAGTTTCGTGATAGTGAGACACAATTGCTCCTGGCAACACAGCTCTATTCCCGAGAGAATGTTGAGCACCAAAGACACTCCACCTGGAGCCTTTCTATTTGGCAGAACTGGCCTTTGGGCAAAGAAATGCCCATACCTCAACCACTGACAGAGATACAGAGCGTGCATCAATGGATAAAACAGGACTGTCATATCCTGCCAAGACAGGGTAAGATAGTTTTGAAAAGTTCCTTGCCTTTAATAATGGTATGTCAGTTATGTTAGGCCTTAGCCAAAATTGGTTGACTCAACATTGCAAACGAGACTTTGGGTGATTGCCCAGGTAGTCAGTTGTCTCTGTCAATTGTTGCACATTTTGGATATATCTCGTTTGTTAAGTAATATTTATTCCCTTCTCAGATCTTTGACGGAGTTGAAGATTATATAATTGTAGTTACTCTCTACATTATTTAGACTCCTTGAGATAGAATGTTTAGCAAAACTTTTGTTCTCAATATTGTTTGTTATATTTATTATTTGTTATTATTGTATATAGTTGTATTTGGTTTAGTTCTGTCTTATTTAGACAAAAAGGGGAGATGTAGGGATAAGTCCCACCCCTTAGGGGGCGTGTTCACCTCGGGCTAATGTTTGCCTATAATTTTGGCAAGCTTGCTCCCAGCTTCTGCTTCTGCTTTCCTGGTCTCCGTGGGAACGGTGGTTCTGTAAGTCTATTAAAGCTATATATTTTTACAATCTGTCTGCATTCGTTTACGCCGTTACAAAACTGAATACAGGGGGGAAAAAGAGTCGAGGGAGACACCAGACAGTTGCTCAAGAAACAAGACGCTAGCAGACCAGTAAAATTCACAACCATGTGGCAATACACAGATTAACAGAAATGGGTTCATTTAAAGGTAAGAGCCTGAACTATAGGCCAAACAGTTTGTAATTCATATTAAGCCTCTGAGTGGTTATTTAGAAACAGCAGGACAGGGCGGGATGAGAAAACTCCATTTACACCTTGAGGACACAACACCAGGTGACAGACCGGGCACAATAGGACATGCTGCTTCCACTGATAGAAGTTCTTAAATGGCCAGAGTTGGTGACAGACCGGGCACAATAGGACATACTGCTTCCACTGATAGAAGTTCCTAAATGGCCAGAAAGCAGAATCAGGACTGGGGTGACAGCAATGGCTGCACCGTGACATCTGGAATGCCATCAAACTAAATGCTTGAAAATGGTTAAGATAGCGTGGGGCATGGTGGTGGCTCAGGCCCGTGACTTGGGGAGTGGACAGAAGATCAGAATTCAAAACTAGCCTTGACCATCCCTCTAAACACACAAATACACAAGCGCGTGTGTCCACGCTAGCGTGTGTGCGCACACACAGAGCATAGATCTTTTTTTCTTTTATAGAAGTTTTTGGTTTTTTGAGACAGGGTTTCTTTGTGTCGCTCTGGCTGTCCTGGAGCTCACTCTGTAGACCAGGCTGGCCTCGAACTCAGAGATCTGCCTACCTCTGCCTCCCTGTGCTGGGACTGAGGGTGTGCGCCACCAGCACCCAACTAAAGATGATGTACTATTTTTAATTATGTATATGGATGTATGCACAAGGGCAGGTGCCCACAGAGGCCAGAAGAGGGTGCAGGGCCCCAGCGCTAGAATTATAGGCCGCGTGAGCCGCCCACCATGGATGCTGGAAACCCAGCCCTTAGAGCAGCCAGTGCTCTTGCCTGCCGAGCCATCTCTCCAGCTCTAGCAAAAGATATATATATATATATATATATATATATATATATATATATATATATATAACAAATATTTCGAGACAGGGTTTCTCTGTAGCTTTTGGAGCCTGTCCTGGAACTAGCTCTTGTAGACCAGGCTGGCTTCGAACTCACAGAGATCTGCCTGCCCCTGCCTCTGCCTCTGTCTCTGCCTCTGCCTCCTGAGTGCTGGGATTAAGGGCGTGCGCCACCACCGCCCGGCATTAAGTATATTTTACCACAATTAAAAGTAATTTTTAAAAAATAATTAAAGCTATGAAATTTTAGCCAGAGAGTGGTGAACTGTACAAATACTATATTCACATCATTTCCCAAGAACTTGAACCAAAAAGAATGAATTTTTAAATGAAAAAGAGAAAAGAAGGGCTGGAGAGATGGCTCAGCAGTTAAGAGCACTGGTTCCTCTTGCAGAGGAACTGGGTTCAATTCTTAGCACCTACATGGCCGCTCACAACTGTAACTCCAGTTTCAGGAGATTCAGTGCCCTCTTCTGGCCTCCACAGGAACTGCACACATGTAGTACACAGACAAGCACGCCGGCAAAACAGAAATAAATCTATCTGTGGCACATGCCTTAAATCCCAGCACCTGACAGGCAGGGGCCCACGGATCTCCATGAGTTCAAGGCTAGCCTGGTCTACATAGAAAGTTCCAGGCCAGCCAGGAGCATGTAGTGAGACTGCCACAAAAATAAATAAGCTAATAATAATAATAATGGTAAATATTTAAGAGAGAGGAGAGACTGAACTTTTAGGAACTGAACCCAGGGTCTTACAAATGCCAGGCAAGCAGCTATCCAACTGTGGGCTTCTGGGAGGCAGCTCGGTGAGAAAGTCCTTCCACACAAGGGTGAGGACCCGAGCTCAGTGCTCAGCATCCACGCCAGGCACAGCAACAGATGCCTGTAATCCCAGCCCTGGGGATGCTGAGACAGGAGGAGACCCTATCTCAAAAAGCAAGGGGGGAACAATTAAGGAGCACACCCAGTATCGACCTCCGGCCTCTCCATGTGAACGCAGACACCGCACTAGAGATCTGAAAAACAAACTCAAGCCGAATATGGATGACGCTTGCAGCCACGGCATGCATCAGTAGCCTCTGACATGGCCTGCTGGAGAAGGGGCATGGATGGAGGCATCCGTGGGCAATGGAAAGCCAACTGTCCACAGCCTAGAGTGGACAGAAGACAGTATCACCCAGCCACCCCCAAGAGTGCGCCCTCTACTGGTGGGGTGAACCCTGGTACCTGGGTGCCCCAGGCAACTAGTCAGGTAGGGTGTCCACCTGTGATCTCAGCACTAGGCAGGCAGAAACTGGAAGGTCACAAGATACAGGCCAGCGTGAGAACGACCTTGTCTCAAAACAAGAGTCCAGAGAACTGATTCTAAACTCTCCCAAGCACAAGTCCACGGGGTCGCCTCAGAGAAAGGATGCAGGGTCGTTTCTCAGGACAGAGGAGTGTTCTTCCCACCCCGCCAAGTCCCCTCATGGGCACTCAGAGAAACCCTGGCACAAGAGCCAAAGAGACGGGTATGGAAACTGAGCTCAGCACTTACCTACAGGCTAGCCCGTCTCGGAACGCTATAGGCTGCGGCCTCAGGCCACATGCAGCAGGGATACATCTCATAGGACAGCAGGACAGGACAACGGATCGGCACAGAGGGCACCGTCATCCCAGGTCAAAACCGCCCTGTGTGTTCCCGCTCTATCCCGAGGTCAGAATGGCAAACACTTTAAACCCAGCCCCTGAACGACAGAACCAACTTCACAAGTGAGTGTATGTGCGCGCACACGTGTGTGTATGTGTGTGTTTTCATGTGCGCATGAGCTAACTCATGTGGTGACCAGAGCTAGTTACCCAAGTCTTCCTTGATCATTCTGTTTTGTTTTTTGTTTTGTTACATTTGTTTTTTGTTTTTTTTGTTGTTTTTTTTTTTTTTTTTTTTTTGAGACTGGGTCTCACTATATAGCTCTGGCTGGTCTGAACTTGCTATTTAGACAAGGAAATCAGAGAACTGCCCGCCTCTGCCTTCTGAGTGCCAGAATTAAAGGTGTATGAGACCCATGGTCCACTAGTCTTACAGACACGGGTCACTTCCTCTGGCTTTGAGTATGTTTTGTTTTGTGACACTGGAGATTGAGCTACTGCCCCCGGCACGCTAGGCAAGCGCTCTACCACTGTGCTACCTCATCAGCTCCCAAAGGGCTTGGGGGTGCTCTGGAAGAGCGGGGTGAAAGCTGGAGGAGGGGCACCCAGCTACACAAGCAGAGGAATTGACTGCAGCCCCTCCTCCCACCAGACTGAGCAATGAGGTGACCTCAGCACACTAGTCCAGGTGTCTGTGCCTGGAGGCCTGCACTCTGAGCGTCCCGAGCATTCCCGGAAGTTCCCACACTGGCCTCGCAGGAGGAGCAAGGGAACACACCATCAACACCCACAGCAAGAACAGCCATCAGGGGGCTGGGCTGGGGGGAGGCACCACTGGCACCCGCAGACTGGGCCTCCCAGGCCCTTGCCAAGTCTGGAAAGAATTCCCCAGACAAGCTGAGGCTTGGGGTGAGGCAAACAGTGGATGGAGTTGAAACCACAGAAGCCAAAGCAGACTGATGAGAGCTCAACGGGAAGGTACATGGGGTAGGGACTGAAAGGCACTGGGCAGTGAGCTGTGGGCAAGAAGAGTCAGCAAGGGCTGGGCTCATCCCAGGATGGGAGGGCGGAATGCCTGGGGATCCCAGAAAAAAGTCCATGACGACCTGGCAACTTCCAGATACCTGCCATGGCCCCACACCCTGCCGTGGGAGGGCCAAGATACTGCAGGGAAGGAAGCCAGGGAGCCAGCAAATGGCAGGCCTCGGGTGGGAGGCACTTGCCTGAGCTTCTGTCTGCAGAGGCTGGAGTCCTGCATCCTAATGTTAGTCCCAAGATCTAATGTTCCAAACTTGCACCTGCCAGCCAGAAGCTGCAGAGCACGGATCCTGCCCAAGGCTGGCTGGCATCATTCGAGCCCTAGCGGGACCACGGGGACCTCTTGCACCCCCCCCGCAAAGCACCCAGAAGGTGGTGGGTGGACTCCGGGTCACTCTGTCATACTTCACTGTACAGGTCAAGAGGACCTCCAGGAGTCCTGTACCCAAGCCTTGAGAAACCATAGAGGAGGAGCTGGAGGCGTGG